>NW_011948412.1:4500000-4533302 GCF_000503995.2 Ceratosolen solmsi marchali
CACTTCCACCACCACCACCACCACCACCACCACCACCACCACCACCACCACCACCACCACCACCACCACCACTACCACCACCACCATCATCATCAATACTAATGCACGACTCCTGCGTCGGACCGCCGCGAGAGAGGAAGCGAGAGGTTACACGCATCGCAGCCTGGATAAGCAGCGATCGACTTCGCGCCTTGCTGTCGACCGTTTCTTCCTTCTTTTCTTCTTTTACCCTTTTTTTCTTTGTTTTTGGCTCTTTACTTTTTTATTTTCTCTTTTTCGAAGCATGGATACGTCTGCTCGAGGGGGCTCATCTCGATTGTCTTGGAGGCTTAATCGATCGGGGCCTCCATTATTTTCGGTACCTGTCGCGCACATCTAGACAACCGATATTGCCATTTTTTTCCATGCACGTGTTTCCTCTTCGAGCTATTCATATATATGCATAAGCCACAAGCGGAAATTTTAATATTCAATTATAAAGTCCTTCATACGGCTTGTTATTATCTTCCTCGTTGTTAGCGCTGTGTCCATTGTTGTATGGTGCTGTTAGTTATTATCGATTATCATTTTATTTTAGAAACGCAGCCACGGCGAACTCCTTTAGTAGCCGAGCGCGTCATGTCCGAGCGACGACGACGAACATTTCATGGATTTTCCAAGGGTACGTAGTTTAACTTTACAGCCGACCAATGCTACAGCGCCGGCGACCACGCAAAATCATTAGATACTCGTATTTACAAGGATCTCGTAAAAGTTTGCTATAGTTTTTTCTACCATTCGTAAAAGGGCTTATTAACTGTATTTGACTTATGCGCGGCCGTGGAGTTTTCTATGCGCGTAGTCGTGCGAGAAAAGCAAGGTAAATGCCCATCGTGAATAGGCTTGCGTTTTACCCTTTGCCGCCCAATGCGTTCCAGCTTATTTGGCTATTAGTATTATACGACCATAAGTCATAAATTCCTCGTAGCATTAAAATATATTAAAGCACCGGGCATGAGACTGTTCCGTTGATCCGCTCGCCTATAGTAAATTGATAACTGTAGCGCCGTGAATAAGACTAACTCAATAGCGTAGGCGTGTTAACATTGTTAGGCAAAAGTTAATCATCTAAAGAATCAAAAGCAACCTACGCTTAACATTAGTAAGTTCATATAATGGAGTCCCTTTAAAAATAACCATCTATCCCATTCATAATTTGACATCGAAGGATATTAATTTAATTGGAATACATTGTACGCCTCGGCACATAATTAATAGAAATGAAAGAAGGAAACGCGTGGATGAATAAGAAAAAAGCCCGTACGAATTGTAAACTGTTGATATTAAACTTTGAATATGACAACTCGTTTGTCACTCTTATAAAGATGAAGATATATTTGGTAAAAACGGTAGTAAAGTTGAAAGCACTGGGGCACTCGAAAGACAGGTGACGTATTACCTAGGCGTACAGTAATTAATCAATTCTACGTCTAATCCATTTAAAAGTCCGGGGCGGGCACGCAGACTGGGATATTGGGGCAATTACCGTGGCCAATTAGTCGCGACTTGGAGAAGTACGGGACCGATAAGAGAGGCCCCAACAGCAGCGAGACGCGAACTTATGATGCTTATAATGAGCCAGTCGACGGTCTCTCTCGAAGGCTTTGGTCTCGCGATTCGACAATCTCGGGCTCGTATTTACATAAGTATATACTGAAAGGAATGATTCACGCGTACGTCAGGGATTACGCATGCGCGCCGTGAAAGGAGCGCGAATCCCTGTAATTTTTCTCAATAAATATTTTCTTCTTCATTACGAGTTGACTTACTCGTGCTTGCTAATAGAGGACGTTTTGTCATAATAATAAAATGTTTGCCGAATAATGACGTAAAAATATATTTTTAAGTCGCGCCGATATTCGGATGATAATTAACGATCTGGCCAACAATAATACGATTAGGCAACATCGTATATTTAGAACTAAGTATGAGAAAATTTTAATTCAACGTCGGGGACTGTATAGTTCTTCATTAATATTACGTTTATAGGTACGAAGTAAACAGCCGGCCAAGCAATCTTATTTTTTGATTTTTGAGAAAGAAACATATAGTAATACAATTTAACGAAAAGTATTCATGCTGTAAGGTTTCTTTTTGTCCTCGTAAACAAAAGTCCCCTCGAAAGAATAAGCTTAATATAATAGATGATCGCTTCACCTATTAATTATACCGGCACTCACAATAGTTTAAAAAGGATATTACCGAGACAGAGAATCATTTAATCATTTGGTTGAAGCGCAAGAACGCCAATTAGAAAATACGTACGTAGCTTTGTTCTCGCGACAAAATAACAATTGAAATGAAACGGAGGCACTTACAATAACAGCATTTGCTCTTCGTTTTGAAAATCGTCGAGTACTCTAATTCGGTAAGTCTTTACAGTTTCAGACGGACATTATTCCGGACGAGTGTCAGCTTTGAATAATTGCAGCAAAATTATCGCTCGAGGCGCTGTGTAAGCGAGTGCCGTTAAAGTGCATTGCGGTTTCCCCAGACATAAAACCAACAATCGCTGTGTTAAGGGAGAGAGGAAGGAAAGTAAGCGAGCGCCCGCTTTTATTAAGAAATACAGGGGGTGCAGGAAGGGGACGAGTGGGGTGTAAAGATGCACGTGCGAAGAAGAAGAACGGGGGAAAGCACTATTGATCATGGGCCGATATCGTGAAGCGCGGAAGACGTGAGATGGGTGGGCCGTAAAGTTACAGATTAATACAAGGATTACGCATGCGCTTAAAATCGACGGCTAAGTAATCAGACCTAGTCTATCGTGCAATTAAAATTGGCCGTCGTGCTGAAAATTCCGAACGCGCGCGCGTGCGCACCTATACTAAGATTGGGCATCGAGCAGTCCTGCCGCGAAGAGGGGCAGACGGCTTCGAGGAGGTCCGCTCTGAGGTCTGTATCATCTTCTTCTTGACCGGGGAACGCGCTCACGCGCGCGGCATCGTGTGAAGTCCAGCGCGCGCTCGCGGACCTCCATTATATTCCCCTTGACTGCCTCCGAGGTATATACACCATCTCGACACCACGGGAGAACGAAAGAATGAGATAGAGAGACAGAGAGGAAGAGATAAAGAGAGAGTGAGAGGGAGTGAGAGAATAAGAGAGTGAGAGAGGGATTGAGCGGGGGAGAAGCATGTTACTCTCACCTTCTCTACCAATATAATCTTCTTTTCGCTCTCTGTCTCTTTCTTGTTCTCTCATTGAAGTGTGCGCAAATGAATGAGATACCGAATGACTCAAATATATATATGTATATACATGAATATTTATATACATATATATATATATGTAGAGAGGGGGGGGGGTGAGAGAGACAGAGAGACGGAGACAGAGACAGAGACAGAGACAGACAGAGGTGTGCATGTTGTATCGCGCGAGTCAGTCGCTCCGAGAGGTGTCGGGGCCCATATTAAGGGGGCGGGTACGCCCCGAAGGAGCCCCGAATTATGACGTCACAGACCTCACACGTTGCGCTTGATGAGGGGAGAGAAGGGTGGCGAGGAGGAGACAGGGAGAGAAATCAGGTGAGTCGAATACAAAATGGATTGTTAATTACCGAGTTCCACCCCGGTGGGCCAAAGCTTGCGCGCGCGATCTTTTCTCACTTGTAGGCGCGTCTGCTCGCAAGCTGCCGTCTCTTCTTAGATTTTTCCAAAATCCCTGACGGCGAACGCCTCTTTTTTTCTCTGTCGCTTTAAGAATTGCTCGGCTCTAGGATGAGGGCCTCTTCATTTTTCAATGCTTCTCCCAACCATCATATTATTAATAGATGTGCCTCAGGTCGAGTGGATCGGTCGAGGAGTGGCGAGGGGCGAGAAGCGAGAGAGAGAGAGAGAGAGAGAGAGATTATAATTTTGCTCAAAACCTTTCGCAATCAGATTATGTGACATATTTATTTCTCTATTTTCTTTCGAAGAACACGATTTTGCGAATCGTTCCCGACTATTTCAATTGGCTTGTGTAATCATAATTCGACAATATTACGTAATTTACAATTAAGTTGCAAAAAATTACTATAAAAAATTTCGTACGTAACTGCTAATAATAATAAATAGCCCTTATCGGCAATCGCATCATAAGGAAATGTGCTGTACAAATTATACACACTTCACGCGATATTTATGCTTTAAATTGAATGCTATTTTCTTAAATTTCATCCGTACTGTTTTAATCAAGATTTCTCGCAAAATGAGTCAATTTAACGAATATTTGTCCATTAAATTTTATTACATGAATGAAATTTGATAACATCGATAAAAGTGTAATAATTTCTCATATTTTCTTACACTACTATTCTCGTTATATATTAAAACATTTTAAAAATATTTTAGTCATGGTCGTATTTTCTGTGAAACCTGTTTTTAAAGCTTTTCAGCGTCGTTTAGTCATATCGATAGATGAAAACACTTTCCGTATGCAAAGAATATAATGTAACAATTCAAACTCTCTTATATTATTCTTCATCATATTAATGATATCACAATGTAAACTGTCAAACTCGTAAAAATCGGCCATAAAATTAATACAAGTTAATGCTGTAGAGTTGTATTCATCTATCAACGGTAAATTCCAATTAATCTTACGCACACTCGGGGAAATCGATGATAATGCGTGATGAGCTCGATCGCTTAAGAGTTCGTGGTATTTCTGTAAAATAAGAGCGAGAGCTTCTTATGGAATATAATCTCCGGACAAATACACACTCCCTATGATAATCTCGGGAATGCATTTACCTCGGTGCAACCAAGGAAGGTGAATCTTATCTACGTTTCCTCCTGGATCGCCGACGTCTTCCAACACTCACGTCATTTTGCTTTCCCCCGCCTTGCCAATAAAGATAGCGAAAGCATATACACGCCGAGCTCGTAAAACTATCGAACACGGAAAATGCGTTCGTGCGAAGCGCAATACATTTAATTCGAGGAGTCGAGACGAACAAAAAAAGATCAGTAATAAGCAGGAAGATGAGGCACGCATGCATTGCTATTTACACGAGAGAACCGCAAAAGTAAGCCTTCCGTTCCTCCATATGGCTCATTCTAAGAAATACCTTCGAAAGAAAGCGAGAGAGATAGAGACAGAGGGACAGAGGGACAGAGGGACAGAGGGACAGAGATAGATAGATAGATAGATAGATAGATAGATAGAGATAGAGAGAGAGAGAGAGAGAGAGAGACAGGCAGAGAGAGAGAGAGAGATACAGAGAGACATAGAGACAGGCTTACGGCCCTATATTTAAGTATTTAGAGCATTCGACTCGTATGGTTATGTCCGACACTAGTAATGAACAATGAAACTGTTTTTATCCTTTTTTTTATAAATCGCAGAGAAAAAACTTTTTCATACTATTCTATTCAGTCCTGAAGCTCTTAATACAATACTATTTTCAGTGCAACTACATCGCAATATTTTACGCTTATTTCACTCATCGATCAAACAATTGGTCATCATACTGTCAAATGTCATTTCTATGCATAAAGAGCACAATTTTTGCTGTTTATTTTCGTGTACTTGTGCTCACCAATTCAATAATCCTACGTGTAAATATAAAAAAGAATTTACTCCTCTAATTCATCAAACTTCCGCATAAAGAAATAATAATTTCATAAACGATGAACCAAGTGGCTAATATCTAATATTCTTACTTTTCAAGCGAACAAGCATCGCGTTTTTATTAAAAATGCACAAAAGAATCTGTTGAAAATAATAACAGCCTCCCCGGTTGAGTAGTTCGTGTCGTTGCGGTAGCCCTCGTTCGCCTTCACCCTTTGGACTGCGAATAACACCAAAGAGCGAGACCAAGAGCGAGCAAGACGGAGCGATGGATTAAGGGGCGGGAGGGAGAAAAAGCGGAAGGGGGCGTTCGTGGAGTTGAGTAAAGAAGAAGAGGGCTGCGTTTGTACTTATGTGTAAAGGATCCGAACACCGGAGAAATAGAGGGAGGGAGAGGAACCACGGGAGGGGCTAAAAAAACGAAGAAGAATAACTTTCATTCATGAAATCTTTTATACGTAGCCGAATCTAAACGGAAATTGGTTCCCACAGCCCATATATCGAGAAACAAAGGGAAACGTATAACGTCTTTATTACGTGCGCTTCCTCGGCGAGCGAAGAGAGAGAGAGAGAGAGAGAGAGAGAGAGAGAGCCGAATTCGTTTTTACGCTCATTGTCCCTCCATATGGTTACTTTATGCAGCTCATCGAGCCCAGCACGCATATACTCACTCGCTTCGCGGCGCTGCGTCATCCTTCCTTCTTCAACTTCATCTCTCAATTTCGTTCTCTTCTCCTTCCTCTTCGCGCCGCTGATCGTGAGTCGAGAGAAAGAGGGAGAGAAATGCGCGAAACATTCGGCGGAC
Organism: Ceratosolen solmsi marchali; assembly: GCF_000503995.2. Lineage (NCBI taxonomy): Eukaryota > Metazoa > Arthropoda > Insecta > Hymenoptera > Agaonidae > Ceratosolen > Ceratosolen solmsi. Next base: position 4,506,401 of record NW_011948412.1, read on the forward strand.
GGATAATTCCGTGCCGTACCTTGAGAAAAGTGTCTCGATGATCTATTGGGGAATAAGCCGCCGATGATCGCTCGAATTATTACTCGGTAATATTATTTTGAAAATCGAACGCTCGGCCTATCTAATGGCGATCGAGTTATTCGTAAGAAACAGCTGAATTAGCATGTATTATTATTAGCACATTACGTATTATAGGACCTATAATTAATTGCAATTTGTGAAATATTTTACAATGAGACTCGAGGAATTGAGCTAGCAACTTTCCTACAATGTAAAGCGTTCGAGCGATCGATGGCTCGTTGTGCAATAATCATGAAACAGCGTTTACCTTATTTACTATTGCAATTAATATTGTTGTAAATTATATTAAATGCCAATTATATGCTATATATTCAAGTAAATTAATGGTTGAAATTGCATAATCCTTAAAACTCGAACCACTAGTAAGACACGCGAAAGGCAATATGGCCACTTGTCATTGCCCTTTTCTAATAACGGAGATATGCTAATTGTCCAAATGTCTGACGATGCAACGCCGGCCAGGATGAAACGCGTAAGGGAGCGAGTCGTTAAAACTTGGCCTGTCCGTTAGAGATGCGCCAAGGACTTACTTAAGCAAGCAAATCTAGGATCGGCGAAAGAAATGAAATGTGCAGTCGAAGCGGCTGGGCTCTGACCGCAGCACGCGAACGTACTTATGCCCTCGCGTGATTTTCCGTGCATCACGGGATTAATCACGAAGGAACTTATACGTTCACGTGACCTTGTTGGGGTGAAGGAAGCGCCCCTTGAACTTGAGAGGTAACGGCAAAGGAAGCGGATTCCGCGATGGGTGAAGGAACGGCGCCGTGCTGGATCGAAGATCAGAGGCGACGTCTCAATTCTGCGAATCACCACCGACGAGGTCAAGACCGGCCCCTTAATGACTTAAGGTCGGCAACATGGGGGCAATCCCCGAGGGCAGCTCGCGAATAAATTGTGAATTATTATCGCGCTCGCCGATAGGGCGCAGCGTCTAAGCCTCTGGAGCTAGAGCGCGGACGCAAATGAGTATTTACGATCGTCGGACGCCACTACGGCTTCTCCTCCCCCTCCCCCAGCCCCATCTATTTTATATGCCTCATTTTTCGTCCGGATTTTTTCGATTAGTCCACCTCGCGGTAAAGCGCAGACGCAACATCGCCGAGTGAATAGAATGAAGGGACGATTATTTAAGGTTAAATGAGATCGTCGTTGGGCAGTGATTGTCTTATGACTGAATTATTGGATGGACTAGTTCCACGACCCTATGCCACTAAGATGCTACAACTGAGATATAAGCTCGTTATGTTGGATGGATGAAAATGTCCGTGAGCCGTGACGGGGCGCTAGGTTAGCCGCTGGTGGTTCTCAAATAAATTTCGCCTCTCAATTAAAGTCAGCCCCGCTAGTGATGCGGGAAAGCGCGTCTCTCGCTATTTCACGGAGGAGGCTTGCATTTGAGGGTCCGAAGCGCGTATTATTTGCTTAGGCTTAACGAAGTTGTAAAATACAGTCGGCTATTGGCTTGGAAGCTTTCTTTCACACGCGAGCGAAGCCCACATTGGTAATGTAATAAACCAGCGCTTTTACTCGTGTTTGGATACTTAGCGAGCCTGACGTTTGCCTCGGAGCTCGGCTTGGCTGCGCTCAACCTCGGCCAGACGTACGTGACACTTTAAGTGTCTCGAATACATCGCTTGCGCGATGAAGTGCAGAAATTACATGTTCAACGAGGGCATATACATCCAGGTTTAAAAGAAGCCCATCTGCACGCTGACTTTTCTCACGGGCTGTCCAATATCTCTCCTTGGCATCCATTTATAATGGACTTCCGAGAAGTGCTAATGGACCTGTCGATCCGCGCCACGATAGCAGACCGCGAACGCCTTGGCCTTACCTCATAATGCGCGACTTTTTTATTTATTCCTTTTGTTTTTTGTTTTTTGTTTTTCGTTTTTCGTTTTTCGTTTTTTGTTTGTTTGTTTGTTTGTTTGTTTGTTTGTTTGTTTGTTTGTTTTTCGTTTTTCGTTTTTTGTTTGTTTTTTTGTTTTTTTGTTTTTTTGTTTTTTCGTTTTTTCGTTTTTTCGTTTTTTCGTTTTTTGTTTGTTTTTTTGTTTTTTCGTTTTTTTGTTTGTTTGTTTGTTTGTTTGTGTGTTTTTGTTTAGCGTTTTTGTTCTCGTTCTCCGTGTTGTTTTTGTTTTGTTTTATTATTATTGGCCCGATCGCGGAGAGGGACAAACATAAACGAAGACGCATGTATCGCATCTCCGCTCCTCACAAAGAAGTGTTAATTTTGTTATTACGGAGCAGCGCGCGCACGACCGGGCCGCCGATCTTTCGATCTTATCAGCTCCCGCTCGCCCATTGTACGATTATTAAATACGATGATGCTGCTCTATCGCGGCGCTCATCTCGGCCAGTCCGACGATAAAAAGAGGGGCGAGAGGCGACCGACGGAGCGGAGGATTAAAGAAAGAAAGAGATGATCGCGGCGATCGATCGGCATACGACAGTTGCTCGCGGTAGGTCCGGCTGCAGAAGAGGACGAGAGGGCTATTTCACGACGAGCGGCCACGTAGGTGTGTCCAGAGGCCGTGGATTTTTCGATAACCGCTGATTACGTCCGCGAGACTGATGTCGTAATTAATAATTTCCTGGTACAAATGGGAATCGATCGACTAGTCATTTTTAGCCCGTTCCCTATCCGTATTCGTAATCTTTATGCGCACTAACGTCTTCATTGCCGATCCACGTGATCATTAACTCCAATGAAAGAAGTTTATCGTATTCGCCTTGTGAAATTTCTGGCCTTCCTTTTCCCCCCGCTCATTCATTCCCAAAGGAAATGCCTAAAAAATAGACGACAATAAAGGGGATAATAACGGGCGCGTAAATACGTCGTACAATGTCAAATTTCTTCGTTTTCAGACGCGCAATTGTTATACCTGGGCTATTTTCATCTTTCTTTATTTGGCGGGGCGGGTTGGGGGGAGGGGGGGGGGGGGGGGTGGTTGGGTATGGGGGGGGGGGGAGCCATTATTTCTGCTTATTGAAAACTCCTCCTCGCGCAAAACAAGTAATAAAGTATGATTGAGGACTGGCTGCTTAGGAATATGAATTGGAGTTTAAGAATGGCTAATTTCAAAGCCTGAAAACGACGGAGAAGGAAAACGCAACTCCCGCTCGTACACTGGGTGCGAGCACTGTAATTTGTGATTGTAAGCGATCGGCCTAACTACTTAAACTACGTTTAAGTGCTTAAGTAGATGCGAGTAATTTATCAGAGAGTGCGAGATAGAGGAGATGAAAAATAGCGACGGAGGTGGTTGTAGGGGGCCCGCGTAATAATAAAAGGCAGGACGAGGCGATTTGATCGATGCGCCGGTTAGTCGCGATTACGTCGCGTCAGGGGGAAAAAAAAGGAAGATGGTGGTGGGGATCGGGCCACCATGCTCGGGCCATTATGCGAGGGAGAGGATATTCCCGGGCGTTCGGCCAACGGCAATCCAACTCTGAATAAAAAGGGAAAACAAGATGTATGCGCGCGTGGGTGTGTCGAAAGACACGCGAAGGCGGGACCCCAGCGGCCGGCTCATTGCCACCTCCGAAGAAATAATTCTCTTCCTGTCTCTCTCTCTCTCTCTCTCTCTCTCTCTCTCTCTCTCTCTCTCTGACTTTTCGTCTCTCTTTCTCCCGAGAAGCGCACGCACCTGCAAACTCACATTTACCCGATACAAACACTGAACGAGTAAGAGAGAGAGAGAGAGAGAGAGAGAGAGAGAGAGACTAATCGTCGAGAATTTGGCCATACATAAGACTTCGACGGGGAATATGCGCGTCCTACCTTCATCTATTCGATTTTTTCGCGACGGTCCCGTCCTCCCGATGAACGCCTAATGTTCACGAAAAACGCGAGACCCGACGCCCGGGACGTTAAGAGCTAAGCCGTTATTGAATGGCAGCTGGGAACGGCAGACCGAAGAGGAATCTTTCATCGGCGCTCTCCTTTTTCTTCTCATTCTAGTTAGCTTTGCTCTTGCGCTTGTGCCTCGCTGTAATGCCCAACGCGGCCCAATATCACGCTAAATAAATACGATGGAGAAGCAATGGCTGCTGTCGTTCGTATCGCCGATTTCTACGGAAAGCGAACAAAACTCAAGGTTTACCAACACTATGTAGGTAATTGGCTGTAACGACTCCTCGGTGTCGTAGGTGTTGAATTAAAATTTAAAAATCGCCTCCATAGCGTTTGATATTTTTGTTTTTACAATAGGACCAGAGGCATTTTATTATCGCGATGCTACTCTTCTCTCAGGGGAGATGAGCCGACGTATCGATATTTCAAATACATCACGTTTTCTCGATTCGAGACACTTGTTTTATATAAACGGTCTTATAAACGAGCTGCTCCCGGTCAATATCTCAAGCGGTTTGGCTCATCGCAATAGACATTCCGAATGAAAAGCTCCCTGGAAATGTTAAAATGGTTTTTGCAGCTACGAGCACGTAGCGGGGCAAAAAAAAAAAAGGGGAAGAAAGCAAGGATGCGTCCTCTCGGACCGCGAACCGACTTATTGATAAATGCCCACTGCTGCGAGCAGAGCGATATTCCAAACAGAGAAGTCCGAATCGAAATGCATCCGCGCCTCGGCTATAAAAAGCCATAACGACTGTTACAGAGATAAGAAAAAAAGAAAGGCAACCGAGAAACAGAAGGAATGAGAGTCAGAGAGCGAGCGATTCGAGGGACAACAATGAATCAAGGCGTTTTACTACCGGTTTCAGTCTGGCGATGACGACGCGACGCGACGTCGACGTCGGAGGACAACAACGCAACGGCTCTTACGCATGCGCGATTCCCCGCGAAGAGAAAGTATAGTTGTAGAGACGCATTCGGCTGATTTATCGGCCCGTAAACAATCGTAATTAGCTGCGGACTAGAAGGATAAGGATTCCGCCTCATCCTTTTCGTATTCTCATTTTTGTTCGTCATTATGCGCGCTTTCGAATGGGAATCGAATCGTAATTCATAAATCACAAATCGTGCCCTCGAAAGTTTGGCGTAATTACAAGCGATGCACGTCCCCTTCATTCCAATTTCGATCAATTCCCTCGAAACGACCGACTCCAGCCGCACCTCCTCGATACATTACAGGCAAAATTTTATAGAACAAGTGCCTTCTATAAATATCAATATTATATTTACCAAATGGTCATGACAGCGAGTCAGGCAATGTTCGTCCACCTATATTTGATTAATATTTATTAGCATTTATTCATTTTTCATGATGTGATTATAGTGATAGATCGATCTACGGTACAAAATTTCCAGTAGAAAATCATCGTTACCTCATCCCTCCTACAATTCCCTTTTAATGCCAAAATTATCGCGACTCATTAGTCGTGAATTGTCATCGCCGCTTAAGTCCATTGAAGCCAAAAAGATTCGGGCATCGGCATGGCCCGGCGCATCGATCCATATCCTGCGCAACACCGAGCACAATCCCGAAATAGGCGAATAATTGGGAAAATCCTGTTCTCGGAAATCCGAGGTGGAAGCGCGAATGGCCGCGGGGGTGACGGATGGGTGAAGGTGGAGGAGGAGGAGGAGCAGGGAGGGATGGGGTACTCGTTTCGAGAGGACAAGAGACGAGCGGCTAAGGTTCGGGAGCACACGCTGTAATGTATCCAGGTAATGCGCGCCAGGAAGGCACAGGAAGGAGAAGATCCTCTTAGCCTTTTAAGTCGGTCTTTTGGCGTCGACGCAGCTCAGTGGCGCGCGTCCTCGCGCCGCTCCTTCCCTCTTCCTCGCATTATCCGTCGCAACGTCAAGCATCGCATAGCATCACGGGCGCTCACCTTCATTATCTGCCCTCGTGCGCACACGGGGGCTCCCTTCCTTCTCTCCGTTTTTTTTTCTTCTTCTTTTTTTTTTCGCCAGGCAGAACAATACAACGGGGCGAGGACCCTCCGATCCCCAAAAGCAGATTAGTACGTTTTAGCGAATCGATCACGCCCGGGCGCATTTTAACAAGTGGCCCGCGCCTCGTATTGTGAGAAAGCGGATCTCCTCGCGTCGCCGTATCTGTTTGCGGGCCGTATTGTGCAAGGGCTCCCGATCAATGGTCGAACGGCGACAAGGACATGAAAAGCTACACTCGCTACGCATGTCCGAGCCAGCGCCAGCTAACTCGCATTGACAGGCGTTTAACGATATGGCACCCGCGCAACGTCTCCCTCGGAGCCTCGTTTCTCCCGGATGGGCGCGACTAAACAATCGTAATGCTCAGGAGGAGATGCCACTACTTCAATGCGCGCGATTCTTCATCCGGATAACAAAGGATTGCGCATGATGCGGAGATGCTCCGGGTGCCCATTGTGCCATGGAAAACTTTCGGCGTAAGCCGCCCGAGGAGGAATTTTCAAGGAAGGCGTCGGGCTCCTCTGTGCCAGATACCTTCATTCTCCCGATGTGTAATCTCCTATTCTCTCGTTTTATTTTATTTTTCTTTTCCCCTCCATTTCTAGGGATCGAGACGGGAGGAAAGTTTTGTTTTGACGCTGAATTGTATCAACAGATCGGTTTTAATTGTGATATGTTTTGATTTTGGGCTTTTATGCTAGACAGGAAGCTACATCGTATTCACTTGCGTATGAGGGACTGAAGATTTTAAACTTTTGTTGTTGGAAGGAAAAAGATATTTTCTGGAGATGTTCCGAGTCTGTACTTGTTATATATAGTCAAAGCCATCGTTTTATCTTTTATAACATCGAGAATGCAATTCCGATCGTTTCAACTAAAATTCCAAATTTACCTAAGTAATCGCGATTACCAGCGAGCCATCATTCGAAATCTGAAACGCGTATTGATTTAAATATTTACTATCGTATTTTATACACATTGTTAAATGCAATCTATGTTTCATTTATTAATGTTTATGAGTGCATGAATTATTAGAAGATATTAGATATATTTAAGGAAAAAAGAAGTAGAAACAATTGATTATACACACACGGGCGCGCACGCACACATATATTTATAAATGCATTCGTACTTGGAAGTTTACATTAAAAGAATAATAACTGCTTATAACATAACGCTCATTACTTGAATAAGTTGCATTACTCAAGATGACAGAATGCTTATATGTTTCTTTACTAGACTTCAGATAATTATCAATAAATAAATATGAATGATAATTCAATTTTTGTTATTCAATTTGAAGAGCAGAAACTATTATAATTTTTTCAACCACTGTTTCGAATTGGCGTTCAATATATTAAATTTAATGAATTTCAAAATATATTAGAGATAATATAATCTTTAATTTATTGCATAATTCATTATTTTAAAGTTTATCATAATATATACTATATGTTTTCTAAGTAAAATTTTCATCGCCACAAATTGCTTTTCTTAATTTAATGATTTATATTGAAATGGTCAGTAAATCATTTTTAATATTATCATTGTGTTAGATAATATTTTATCATTGCACGAATTAAGAAAATTATTAAAACAATGGTAACAAGATGAAAATTAATCCACAACATTGAATACGTAAATATACGTATGAATATAATTAGCCATAAAATAATTATTCTCTATGATAATTCAATCTTAGACTTATAAGTGTATGAGATAATTAATGTTAAAAACAAAATTAAATTTATTTTTTTTTTTTTTTATTATAATTTTGCAATTATTTACATGTAAGGTTTAACACGAAGTAATTATCTTGAATTCTCAGAATATATAAATTTGTTCTTTAAGATAAATTATTCTAAAAAGTTTTGACATTATTGTATATACTCAATGAACTTTTATCAAACTTAGTGATAAAAGCTCATAAACTTAAATTTAATGTAATGCATTAGTAATAACTAAAAATGCGGTGAAAGTCTATAATACATTTCATCAACTGATCAAAGCATAGTAATATGAATCTATTTAAGGTTGTAGAAAAAATAACGATGATAAGTTCCAGCATTGGGATAGCATTATAATAGCTAGATGCACCATTAATTCTGAAAGAAAAGAATTCTTTCACTCAATCGTAAATTAAAAGGGGTGAAAAATTGGACAATATGTATATGAAAAGGAAGATATTATCAAATGCGTATGCGTATTCATGTGTGTGTGTATACAGTCAAATATATAAACTTCTAAATCAGAGTTATCATTGTATGTATATATGAAAGAGAGAAAGAGAGAAAGTGAGGTAGAATAGAGAGCGGAGTCTGTACGATTATTTGATTAATTCTATAAACTTCCTTCCTGTCGCTTCAAATGCGGTTTTCTCCGCTCTTTTTCTCCTTTTTTCATCGCATGTCTCTCGTGCGCAACATCTACACATGCCCGCGCGCGCACACAAATACATATATATACACAACACCTATATATATATATATATATATATATATATATGTGTGTGTGTGTGTGTGTGTGTGTGCGCGCGCGCGCGTGCGTGCACATATTGAAATAGGGCGAGACACGGGTACCGTAGATGAAAAGGAGGGAGGCGTTCCCGTGACATCTGTGTTTTCGGGGCGACTGCCCTTGTGTACACGTATGCGCGGGGCATAATGGCTAATGATAGGGTAACAACGCGCACGCATTAAATGGGAGAATCGTCGGGCGTGCGCGTGATGGCAGGCATATCAAAGAGCGCACAGTGATTAGGCGTCTTTCATGTCGCCCTCATTACTCCTTCTCCCTTACTGACCGTTACAGCGGCCTCGGTCTCTCCTAGTCACGGGAATCTGGTGATTAAAAATCTCTCGTGCCCCGCGCCCGAGTGGATTTTTTTTGTGCCTCTAGCGAGACAGTTAGGCACTCGAAACGAGAGAGACCCGCGAGCCTATTCCCTAAGAGACAATCAAGGACTCGTGCTTTATTCACTCGTAATGCCTGTCTTTTAACTCCGCCGCTGCACTTCCGAGGAATCTCGAGAATTTTGTCGATCCAAACTACTTGATGAGATGTGCTATGTCACTACCGCGCTATTTCGTCACATCACGAGCTTATAAAGTCTAATTTCGCCTAAGCGCGAGTGACCGGAAGCTCGCGATACTCGTCCTATCTTTCTTCATTCCTCGATTTGCCTTTCATTTTTCTATTAGCTTCATTATTATTCATCCACTAAAACACAAATCGATTTTTTATTACTTTTGCACTTTACGTTTCTAAATGAGCGGAAACAGACGTGCAAAGTTATTTACATGGAGACACTTGATCACTGGATATAACCAATAACAATTGGTTACGTGTCCGATATATTATTAAAAACTGTCAATTATAATAGGTGACTAGACAGTCATAGAATGTCCAATAACAGATCTTATTAAACTTTTAATGGCAATTACGTACTATTAAGAGCTCCGTAATATTTGCATGATAATAAACTGATTTTCCCATTTGACAAATGCTCGTACTGGTTATTATTGGAATTTAACAAAAATTTTGTAATACAGCTGTTATTGAAGGGATAATAACATTAAGTCGGACGACTGTACTCATGTGTCGAAAGATCTTAATAAACGACGAATTAATGATCACATTATATCCTTTAAACCGTCATTGTAAAATAATTTAAAGTGGCTATCATTTATATTGTATCGCACTCGCTGTCTTTGCAATGACGTTCTCACCTCAATTCGTCAATATTCTTAACAGCAGCGACATACCAAGGAAATATTCAAATATTTGCTTAAACTGCCGATAGCGCCCCTTAATTACAAAGCAGCTCGCTTACATAAAATCGTTTGCAACTATTAGGTGACGTAATGATATAGTAATACCGCTGAAATGACTCCTACCTCGAAAACGAGCCATACACGAACGATACCAGAGCGAATAAATAAATTATCGACTACGATGTTCTCGCCAATAGGAGCACGAAACCATAGCCACAGGGAATACAATAGTCCGTTAAAAAAAAAAACTTGAATTTCCCATGGCACAAAGCCGCCGAAAAGTCATGGAAACGGGCATCACGTACGTGTATCCACTCGGTTGGTCATGGCGTCCGATTAATCGCGAGCCTGACAAATGACGCACGCCAGGTTCCCCGCGAATCGATCGCTTATAAGCGATTGGGCGACGCCGGCAATAACGCGGCGTCGCGCCCCTCCCACAAACGCGCGCAAACCATCGAGTATGCAAATTGCAACGTCCACTTTTCGAACGCCCGCGGCGTGACCGCTCACTCGCTTGCGATCGTCTCCTTCTTTTTCATTTTTTTTTTTCTTTTACATACACGGTATCGCTCGCGCCACACGCATCCACGGCTGTGTGGCATCCTCCTCGTTTTCTTCTTTATCGTCTCTTTCCTTCTCCATCCAGTCAAAGATGCTTTCCATTGCAATCGCGAGTTAGTTCTGGCTAAAATGGCTTACAGATTATCGCTTCTTTATACTAGGAATTTTTAAAATTTTTCAGGTTTATGGTGCTGTTTTTTACATTTTTTCTTTCCTCTCTGCCACCTCTTCGTGACTCTTTCACTCTCTCTCTCTCCCTCTCTCTCTCTCTCTCTCTCTCTCTCACTCACTCCATCTCTTTCACTCCATCTCTCTCACCCACCCACCCCCCTCTTTCATTCTCTCTCATTATTGCGTCACTAGCTAATTTTCGATTATTTATCTTTAGGACAGGTTCTGCTCTGCACCACGTGGGTGGTCAAATGGACATTATTTTTTAGTGGACATAATATAAAATATTTTACACCTTTGGGAAAAAAATAATGGCTACGAATTAAATCAGGAGCTAAGGATTTTCCGCATTTGAAACTTATTCTTATTTTCTATCGTCGTTAACCACCTCATTAAATACCACTTCAATATGATATTCGAAAGGCATTTTGTCAGATTATAATTGACCGGTCACTTTCCAAACCGAAACTTATATCTCTCCTCACCACCCCACCTCCTCTATTGATTTACAACGGATTCCGGTATTTTTACGACTGCATTTGTAATATTAATATTTACGTGCGCGTATTCATTTATAACCATCATCGATTTCATTTTCATTAGCTGTCGAATTATTAATAACCATAGAATACAAAGTTATTTGAGCTTTCCTTCATAATTCAAAAAGCGGTTACACGTATTCTCAAATTATGCCTTTCCATTTTGATTGATTGATTAATGAGTTTTTTTCATTTCCAATTATAATTCTAATTGACTTTTTGCAAGTAAACATAAACATTTTATAGCACATTTAGGATAAATGTTGAATAAAAATTTTGAAATATTAATTGTGAAGATCCATCGTGCAATATGTGATATAACTCTCTAAAAGTTTTACAAATTTTACAAAATAGAAACCAGTTTGGTAAAAATATTATTTTCAACTGTACTTTATCGTCCACGCCCATTCGCATCTCTAACCACCAGCACACTTTTACGAATTTTAATTATTAGCAGCCAGAAGATAATAATTGATTTGGTAAAAAAAAAGAAAAAAAAAAAAAGAAAAAAAAAAATTAATTTTCATTAGATGCGCATTATCGAAATTAATATTAATACAAACTAGAATGCCGAATGACGAGTACTTTTGTGCGTGTAAGATACTAATGTCAAAACTTTTTTTCATTTTGAACGTGACGTTATGTAAATTTATGCCATTCGGTTATTTATGCACCGACGAGAAGTAAGGAGCAGATGCAAGGTACGTGTCGGTACAAATTTCTATCCCTAACATGTGTTTTCATTTTAATTTCCAATTTTAATTTTCCACCAAGCTTAACCGTCCATTTCGTCATAATTTTTCCATAAAAATTCTTAAAAAGCCTTCGTTACGCGCAACAGCATCCCGTCCATCGTACGAGCGATTTTAAAATTTGTCCACGGTCGGGGTATCCCGATTTTATCGCAGCGCGCGCTCTCCTCCCTGATCTCGATCTCTGTCGATGCGAAAAATAAAATAAAAGAGAAAGAGGAATACCGTAAGGGCTGAGATTCGTCGATCGGCTGAGACCGGACGTCAGCGTCTCGCTTCATTCACGCAATATCAGCTCAAGTAGACTCGTATTGAGTCACGGACGATTTACATACGCGCTAAATTGCCTTTTCTAAAGCGTATTTCGCCAACATCGTATCAAAACTTTTTCGTACTTACGATTGGGCGGATATGCTTTACCTTTCGACGCCGATAACAAAGTAAACTCGTTCTTTTACGAAAGTATAATGAACGTGGAGAAAGCAAGAAAGTGTGTGGGTTTTCTTCCTAGTCATAAGTCCAGGCTCGATATAATTAATATTCTGTTTTAGCCATCGACCGCTGAATTTGCGAATTACTATTTTCAAATAAGATAATATTTGATGGACCATACGCTTCTGAATCAATATACAACTTCAATATTATCCTTATAAGTGTAGCATACTAAACTAAATAAAAATGACTGGATGCTTTTAAATTGGCAATAAAAATCATATTTATATATAGCGAAATATGCGATTAAATCGAGTTTGGCTACTAGCGGAAATGGCGAGATAGCGTGCGCAAGCTCGTCCCTTTATTTATGAAATTCCAGTTGAGCCACGTCGAACGGACGTAAGAAGCCCAAAGTCAAATAGTACATCCGGATGTTAGATGTTAGAGCGCGACTGCGTACGGCACCCAAATACTAAGAATCCAAGCTATTCGCTCGTCTTCCCGAAGGGATGAGAATGCGAGAAGACGGGCCAGTTGGGGGCAGCGAGGGCGGCGGAGGTCGCTGAAGAGGGCAGAGGAAAGAAGCAATCGGAGCGTACGGGAGATTGGCCGAATCGGACGGATAAGTATAGGAGGTGAGTCAGGGCTACACAGCCCCGGGGAGTCCGGACTACGCGCGGAATGTTGTAATAAATGCATTCCTGATGAATGAAAGAACTTCACCGTTAGCTCGGTCAGCGTAGTAATATACAACGCGGCGGTCGCTGCCGGCTGATTAAAATTTCGTTTACGTCGTAGATCGAAAGGGAGGTTCGCCGATAGCCAGTCGCCTGCCTCACGGCCATGTTAATTAATAAGAGCTGATTCTTGCACTTTTTTTGCGAAATTTCAGTTTAGGCAGTTGCGAACGTGTGTCGCTAATGCCAGCTAAGCTGCGCTTACTTTTGACTGAGCTCGCATCTATCAGCGAGCAACGATCTTTATTGAGGCTCCAATTAAATGAAGAAGTTCGTTTTTGTGTGTTAAACGATTGTTACAGACGCACGATTACACGTGTACATTCGCATTATTATCTTTATACAAAATTTTTGCACTACTTTATCGAATCGAACTAATGATGAGCTTAACTCGCGAATGTTATTTATATTATCAAGGACGATTATAAAGAAAGAATTTCTTAATGCTGAGAAAGAAGTTTGTAAAATACTCGAATAAATTGTAAAATGTAGCAGATAAGGGGAGATGAGCATTATCAAGTTATCTTTTCGTAAAAGATTCGCTCGATTACATTTTGATGAAGATTAAAATTTATAATACAATATTTCATTTGAATTTATCTCCATCGGACATTTTAAATATTTGATGTATGATATTTATTAAACATTAATTGAATAATCTTCGCGATCGCTAAATCATTAAGGTTAAAAACATTATATTATAAAGTAATTCCATTGCCAAGACTCTCATTTTCAACGCCACCCAAGAAAGCTAATACTTCGACAAGTTTACATTACATGGAGTTACACACTCGCTCGGTGTACTAAATTACGCCAAGAAAAATCTGAGATAATAACACTTCTCAAGCGCAAGGAGAACGGATTAAAAAACAAAAAACAAAACAAAAACGAAAAAAAAAAAACAAAAACAAAAGAAAGAAAGAAGAGGAAAAGAAAAATGAAAAAAGAATAATAAATAAGAATAAAAGGGAAAAAAGGAAAGAACATGCACATACTCGGCAGCCCTCAGCGACTACGGCCCTGCAGCGCGTAACAGGCCACGCGATAAGATAATTTCATCATGGAAAACCGTAAAGTGATAGTTACTCTGCAAAGCTAATCGATTTCCACACTTTGATCGAGTCACTTTTATACGGATAATTGATCGAAATTGGCGGTCGCTTAGCTAGAATATTAAAAATAAATGTGCTCGCGTATGTCTCAAGGGAGAGAGTGGATGTTTTGATGCGCGTTTGTACGCATTCTTTCGTGCACGCATGTACATACATATTTGTGCGCGCGCGCGCGTGTGTGTGTATGTGTGTATACGTATGTACGTACGTACTTATGTATATATGTATGTATGTATGTATGTATAAATGGACGTATATTTTTAGATGCATACGTTTATAAAGGGCCGATACCTTTGAGAAAATTGAATTTATTTTATATAACGACAATCCATTTCTATCATTTACCTTGCATTCTTCATAATGAAATGAAATTTATATCATGATAATTGTATAATTTCTACCCTAAAACAAAACAATTATTAAAGATTTATCCGCAATCTTATATTACATCATACTTATTTATTATCGGTGAATAAATATTATTCGTGTCGATATACAACGTCTGTGGAGGTAAAAATTTTTTCAAACAGGTTATGCCGCGGCATTCCGTAAATTACATTGCTACGATCGCAAATACAATTTCAACTCGGACAGCTGCAATTATTGCTTTAACAACACAGCGGTTTATTAAGACATGCTTTAGTTTTGCAATTAGAAATATATAAAAATTTTATCCACTGGAGCCACAATTATTATTTCACAGTGGCACTTGAATATCCGGAACTCGTAGGCAGCTCTCAGTTACATGAATCTCGTCAAAAATTGTTAAAGGCACATTGCCGTTGATTGGCTCGAGCGATTACCATGAGCGCATTAGTTTTCAGTTTTTCGAAGTACATATTTCGTCAAATTATTGAGAATAATGTCGCTACATTTTGAAAAATGTTTAACATGCGCGAAGCCAAAGCGCAATTACAATTGACATTTATTACTAATTCTTAATACTTTATGCTGGACAATCAAGAAATTCATAACCTTCGCTTACAGCGAGCTCAATAACAAAGAATTATTTTTTAATTTTTATTTTTTAACCGCTTATTATGTAACTGAAATTTATTCGGTGACAAATGTTTTATATAACGTATTAAATGCCTTCGATGTTTATGGATGCTTAAATATATCGTAAATATATGAAAAATATACCTGAAACAACTTCTGAACTCTTTTCTCTCTTGAAAAATCAGCCTTTACATAATAACATATACTCATTAAAATTACAATATACTATTATATTTTATGATTTGAGGAATGTATTATTACAGAATTATGCGCAAATGCATGATTGCCTGTCTCGTTATAATTCATAACTTATATCAATAAATGTACCTCTTTTATTAATTGTACCTTATGGATAAGAGTTTGGCTAATTATGCAATGTCAACATAGCGTTCATTTAAAAAAACTTATTGTGATATTATATGCGAAATACTATATAATAATTTATATATTTCTAGCATTTCTTATTAACAATTATTTTAGCATATATTGCATGGTATATAACTCGAGACAATTACAATTGTTTAAAATAACGCATTTGTTTATTCGTCTTTTTTATCAATTGACACGCGTTAACGATCAAAAAACCGATGTCCCAGCGAATAAATAATAAAGCTAGCGCACTGATAAATACAAATAATAATAATAATGATCAATAATTCAAAATTAAAAGTGACAGAAGGGTGAAGGAGTTCAATTCCCTTTCGCACTTCTAAGCGCACAACTGTATACGTGTGAGCGAGTGCGCGAATACGTAGACTGAGTCATCGGAGCAATCATCGCCGTCAAAGTAAATGTAAACTTCCAAGCCATCCATGCATATACCACGAGTAAGTACATATGATATAGTAAACGTATATCACGACCCTTTTGCCTCCCACGGTCTCTCTGACCTCTTGCTTGCTGCTTGGCTTTCACACAGGCAACTTATCGGCCCTAGTATTGTATATATATATATATATATATATATATATATACATACGTACATAACTCGTCTGTCGACATCGTTCTACTTAGATACCCTTAGCCACGGCTTAACCGACAAATGTGTGGGTGAAATGTTGGCTATTTCGTACACCCGGTCGAATGTTCAGTACTTTTTTTAACTCACCAAAACTTGGTACACTCAATGAGATGAATGCAATAACATATTATTGTTCGTTTCCCAAGCTTATTTATTTCATTTTTACGCAGCCTATAAATTAAACATCTGTGGAGATGATAAATACTAAGTACATTGATAAGGATTTATTTACGTATACGCTGGGTGATGTGTGATTTATAATATATGAACGATATGAACGATGACAGTCACCTACTACCACTGCCGAATTATTCGGCATTATGTTCCGAGCAATTACGTTGCTTCTTCAAATTAGCAGCTTTTCGATTAAGAGAACTAAAATCATTTGTTTCCTCATATTGGATTATTAAGCAATTGACAATGTTAGCTTTAATTTTGTGCTCCAAGCTGATTCCGAAACATTTGCAATTATTCATTCGTCTATTCATTCGTTCGTTCATTCATTTATTGTTAAGACAAAGTATTGACATAATATAGAACGGCAAGCGATTATATTTTTTACGTGAACAAATAATATAATATAGGCAAATATCGTCGCGGTACAATCGAAAGGATTATTCAAAAAAAAAAAAAAAAAAAAAAAAAAAAAAAAAAAAAAAAAAAAAAACATAAATAAATAAAAAAATTAATTTTTAAATAACTTAGCGAGACATCCGTCGGGAGAAATTAAATTAAAGAGTTGTGAATAGACTATCCGAGCTCTAAGCCACCACAGAATTAATTTCGGCACGTAATGGAGCACAAATTTGCGTTTCGCCTCGGCGCTCTGGCGAGGCAAAGACGTGAGCGCCGGTGTCAATTAACAAAGTGGCCGTTTCACGAAAGTAGAAAACTCCCGCGGGCGCTTATTTCTAAGAGAAATCGCGTCCGGGCTAACGGGAGAAATATCGTTCGGCTCTCCTCTCGCGCTCAGGGCCGCGCGCCGCAGACTCGAGATTCACGGCGTGATCAAGAGCGACGAAATGACACGGGCGAGAAAAGCGACGGAGTTACAAAGCTGCGCCCCGTGTCGTTCACCAAGTGCTGCACGCGCTCACCACACTCGACTCGCTTTGACGAGGGTAACTCGAGATATACGCACTCGTGCGATCGCCTCGAGGACGAGGAAGTTCAAACGACGGCGAATTGTAATTCCGCGCGTCCGATCCTCGCTCCAGCGCTCCGATGGATTATTCGATCATCCGGGCTCTTTTGCCAATGTTATACGCGGTTATAAGCTAGACTGGTGGTGCTCCTGTTTTATTACACATAACGACTGATCCTTGTAAAAAGCCTTGTTGTTTGGCCAATTGCACTCAATAGTAGAATAATTAGCGAAGTAATTAAGTAATTAGATGTAATTTTTACGAGCAATTTTTTTTTTTTTTTAATTTCCAATGACGTCGTATGAAAATCGTTTCATCCACCTTCCTAGCGCAATATATAAAAATTATAATAATTCACGATCCTTAATATACTCGTATAAAAATTCTCGGAGTATCCTGATTCTTTTTTCTCCTATTATAAAATATTGTATTTTATTAATGTAATATTAATTATCACTATTAATGTCCGATATTAATTATCAGTATTATTACTGTTATTATTGTTGTTACTGTTGTTATTGTTGTTGTTATATTTAAAGGATTGAAGAAAATTTAATTCTATAAGGCAACGATGACAAATTTATTGTGAAAGCAATCGATTGTTCGTTAATCGACTGACTGTATTCGTGTGAGAATAATAATGTCGTTGGAAAGCATTTGTTTGTCGCTAACGGCTCGATAATCAGCACTTTCACGGAGCGGAAAAGCTCCGCTGAAATTTAATTGATAAATAGGCCAGGTTTCGTGGGCTTTGTTGGCGTACTCGGTAACGCGATTTGTCCGAGGCTTTGACCAGGAGGTAAGAGCATGTGATTCGCGGTCTCGGTCTCGGCCCAACAAACTGGGCCGATTAGACAGTGGGATAGGAGTGAAGGTAGAGCAAGAGAGATTAAGGTAAAGGGCCAGCACAATGCCCGGTGATAGGATGATCGAGCGGGCACGATCGTATCGGCGCTTGCGTGCCGGGATATCATGGACCGCCGCCGCTCCAAAATGGCTCGATAAGTAATGCACCTTGATAGAATGACAAAGAAGATTGTGCGGCGAAGAGGGAAGAGGATCAACCGACAGATTATATCGCCGACCGTAATATATATCCCGGGCCTGGTTCTCTCGCATGCGCAGGATTCGTTGTCGAGAAATGATCCAAGAAAAATCATTAGCCGCGCTTTGGGATTCTTGAAGTACAGATTCGTCTACGGCACTTACCAAGTCGACGAGAAGCATTATATATATGCCATGTGTGTGCGCGCCTGTGTATAATACCTACGCACTTACGTACTGTATAAGATTTTATTGGCTCGAGTATTAAAAATATAACCAATAATTTTAATGTCTACGGTCAAGAGCAAAAGTATATAAGAATCTATTATCGGCTCCCCGTGCGTGCATTCGCTTGTACTCTGTGCGATGCCGCACGAGGAACTGAACCGAGCGTAAGCTTTGCGAATTATTTATTTATAAATACTCTGGCAATGATTGCCCACAAAGTGTAATTTAATTGCAGCATCAATAAAGGAAAAAAGGCAAGACGTTTACTCTTGTTTCTGCGAAAGCGACTTACAAAATGTTTAAGCGATAAGCGAAAAGGAGAAGAAAAGAGAAGGCAAACAAGTTAAACCCCGACGAGTGATAGAGATACTTTATTTAGCACCTCGATACACCAGAACCGACCATAATTAACGGAGAGGCAGCTATAAGATAAGACGACGGAAATAGATTATCTCGATGATGAGGATCATGAATTTTCCCATTACTTAAAACCGTCACGCGCCTCCGACTGCGTAAAAGGACTTCATAATAAATATAACACTTTCATTGACAAGACGAATTAACGAACAAACACGGCCCCATTCACTTGTGCGTAAATATATAATTTATTTCACGTCTCGGAAGCTATTACGAGCCTTACGAGCACGCGAGGGCGAAAGTGAGAAAATCGAATTGACAACTGGATTGGAAACGGACGAGATATCGAATCGAAGAGAGCGTGAGAGCGACGTAAAATGACACGCGTCAAACGGCAAATAAATGAAAATGGCTGTAAAACCGAACGATCCCAATGCCTTAATTGAAAAGCAGCAGCCACGTCGTTTTTTCTTCTTATTTCTTTTTTTTTTTTTTTTTTTTTTTTTTTTTTTTTTTTTTTTTTTTTTTTTTTTTTTTTTTTTTTAAATATATTTAATGCAGCCAGCGAGCGCATTGACAAAGAGAAAAGGCCACGCGCAACCGCAGCTCTTAATAAGCATTCCGAAAGAAAGGAGAACGTGTAGCACTCCAGCATTTTTGACGCTTCAAGTACATCCAATGGCGCGTACCCGTACCTGAAAAAAAAAAATAAAAAAAAAAAGTAAAGAAGAAAAAAAGGAAAGAGAAGGGAGAAAAGAAAGATGCCCGTAACTGCAGGCTCCGCTTCACCCACGTCCGCGCGCGTAACGAACGCACCCCGTCCCAGCGGATCGAGCCGGGCATCTCCCTCATAATCTATTTAATTTGCGATATCTGATCGGAATAACCGAGGCGTTGTTGCCGCCCCGGCAAAGCGTACGCGAGCCGATCTAAGTTGTTTAAAAGGTTGAGGCAGGCGCTGAGATTAAATCGTCGGTTGCGCTGTACCTCGGGCGCGCGGACGAAGCGTCAATTTCCCCGAGCGCCCGGATAATCACGTTTAATCGTGCGAGCGAACTTCGCGCGACGACGTAGATGAAAGCCACGTAGCCACTCGACGTTTCCCATGGTGCCCTGCAGTTTCCACCCTCTAACGGGGTGTGCCAAGTCCTCGCGGACATCGAGCCTCGCCCTCCCGCCGTAAGACGACGGATTATCAGACGCACGCACGCGCGCATGTATATTCAGGAGAGCCCGAGTGCTTTGTACCCGTCGGCTCGCCGGCGTTTGATGTCGCGCTCTTCACGTGGACCTCGTGGGGGCGACACGCGCGCCGGCGCCGTCGGGCTAATTGCCGCGGCCGCTCTCGTCGGCTCCGTCGACCGGAAACTGGGGGGATCGTCGCGAGTCTCTCGCACGACCGCTCTCCCCCCCCCATCCACCCTATCATACTACCCCTTTACATACCACCCCACTGACTCATCGATCTCAATCTTGGCTTATTACGCTCACGTGTCTGCCGCTCTTTCCTCGCTACGTTCGGATGTCGAATCGCTTTCCTGGCCTCGTTAAGTCGACAACGCTGGCGGTTCCTTAACCTTTGCCACTCGCCTACTCTCCTACGTAATCTTTACAACGAGCGACTGGACTATATTAATTAGACTAGAACGATCGATAAATCGATCATGCAACTGAAAGAAAATGCTCGTTCCTATTACTTATTTGTTCAATTAACCACAGAATTGTTATTTATATTCAAATTGTCAATATTTTTAATTACTTTCATACTTTCACCGAGCTTCTGCAAATAGCTCTCAATTGATAAATAGATGTTCCATCTCCCATTAACCGCCATTGTGCATAATAATCTTGTGCCCCGACCGTTTACGTACGTATTATATTGATTATTGCTCGTGTTCCCGCGATCATCGGCCTTATGAGGATTTAATCGGTCTCACGCGTAGCACCGAATGGCATTTAATAATATTTCCCGTTATCTCCTACCTTCACAAGGCCAACTTTATCCTCGCAGTAATTACTTAATTTATAATAGCGAGAGCACCTCAAAAAAATATTACTATTGCAGATGTGAAAATACAAAAATGGCAAAAAATACACATGGCTGGACGATACGCTTGCTGAGTCGCGCCATCGAATAAACGATCGTATTAATTATATTAATTGTATGAACAATATCACTATTATTATCTTAAACAGTTACCACCTTTGTAACAGTACATGTCCGTATCGACTTTCCCATAACAATTTCATCACCGAAACATTAGATCTACTTCTCAGCACACGCAGGATAAGAATCGGTACATAATAGAGATATTGAATTGACAAATTTTCCATTCCTCTGCTTGAAATTGTTTATATAGCCACTAACTCTTTATCTCACTGAAACTCTTGGGCTTCCACGTGAGCAGTAGAGACCTCTGGATATTGACAAACGGCAATTATCTCTCTTGGAGTGCACTGCTTACCAACGAATGAAGAATATCACGGACACATATCGTCTCCGACGGCCGCTGCCCCTTTCCCATTGAATTGGCAATCGCCGTTAGGGTTGTGCTCGCGCAACAGAGTCCATACAGCGCATCCGCAGGAATTCCTGAGGGTCAAGCCTGTGATGGGCGTAAGGGGAAGCAGCCGTCCACGGAGTGGGAGCCCTCGGGTAATAGGGCGGTGGTAGCCACGGGCGGCAAGACGGAAGGGGAGATAAAGCTCAATTATGCCGATTGACTAGTCTCGTAAGGGGGTGATAGTGCGAGAAGGAGTGCTGCCGACCGACAACGACGACAGCGACGGCGACGGCGGCGGAGTGACAGAGAGAGAGAGAGAGAGAGAGAGAGAATGAGAGAGAATGAGAGAGATTGAAAGAGAGAGAGAGAGAGAGAGAGAGGGAGAGAGAGAACTTGAAAGAGAAAAAGATTGAAAGAGAGAGAGAGAGAGAGAAAAATTGAAAGAGAGAGATTGAAAGAGAGGGAGAGAGAAAAATTGAAAGAGAAAGAGAGTTCACCTCACAAACACTGCCACCGCCACCGCCGCCGCCACCGCTTCCACCGCCGTCACTACCGCCACCACCGCCGCGCCGCCGCCGCCGCCGCCGCCGCCGCCGCCGCCGCCGCCGCCGCCGCCGCCGCCGCCGCCGCCGCCGCCGCCGCCGCCGCCGCCGCCGCCGCCGCCGCCGCCGCCGCCGCCGCCGCCGCCGCCGCCACCGCCACCGCCGCCACTACCGCCGACGCCGACGCCGCCACCGTCATCGCCGTTGGAGTGGGGCAGCCGGGGCGAGGGAGAGAGAACGACGGAGGCCTTGCTCCTCCCACCGAATCACGTCACGCCATACGCTGAGCGAGGACTGCCCGCCTGCCCGTCCACTCGTCCTCCGAGGGTTATTCCATCCCCTAACGACCGACCACTCATTAATCGGCCCGACGACGCTTCCGCCCCTATCCGTTCCTCTCTCTCTCTCTCTCTCTCTCTCTCTCTTTCAATCTCTCGCTCTCTCGCTCTCTGTCTGTCTGTCTGCCTATCTATCTTTCTTTCTTTTCCAACCATCGGCGAGTCTTATCTCGCACTCTCAAATAATAACGTCACCGGGCGTTTCCACGAAAACCAATTCCCTGAATACGGATTCTGCCTTATAGATCGACAGAAACTTTTTTCTTCTACATTGTTTTTTTTTTCTTAATTTTTGTCGGTCGAGAACGCTTATCTTATCGAGCTTTCTTGAACATTATAGGTAGATAATAGCTTCGAGAAACCTGTTGTGTGTACATGAAATAAGGTATGGTTATGGCACTCTCGGCTAACCTTCTCTCTATTTTTAATAAGAAATTCTATTCCACTATTTTGACATGAAATTGGAAAGCAAATAGGATGGGAATAATTAGCCATAAGGATACTTATTACTTCCATTAAACAAATATGTTTACAATAACGATTGTGTAAGAGGCTTAACGTTTCTCAAGACTTCAATGACGTGCACGTCGACGCTCTACTTCCCTTCGCGTTTCTGGAATGCTCTACACCTTGGAGCAGCGAGAAAATGATATAAAAATGACTAAAATGGTATAAAAAAAAATCGTATGTCGACGCAAGCGAGCATGGAGCTTGGCGCAAGGTGAAAAGGCCGTCGTCTCTCAGTGTCTGCGATAAGTGAGCCTCACTTCCCCCCCATCTTACAGCCGGGGTAGCTATCCGGGAGAAGCGGCAGCGGCGCTGGTGGGGGGTTGCTTTCCTGCGACCGTCTCCGCGACTCTCCTATGGGAGAGAGCGGGGAGCTCTCGTTCTTCATAGAATTCACGGGGCCGCGGTACCCACGACGCATCTCACGGCCTTCAGTCACACGCGACTCCTCGACAACCGGCTTGCTCCTCCGATCCACGCACCCCCGAGACCAAGGGAAAATCGCGGAAAAGGCGAGCAAGGAAGGGGAGCCAGGTCCTCAAGAGTAGTAGGAAGAGGAGATCGCGCTCGAGTAAGGGGGAGAGGCCAAAAGAGAGAGAGAGAGAGAGAGAGAGAGAGAGAGAGAGAGGGAGAGATTGAGGAGGGGGCGAAGCGAGAGAGATAGGCAGACAGACAGACAGAAAGAGAGGGAGAGAGAACGCGCGCGCGCAAGTGTAAGCGAGTGTGAGCAAGAGAGTGAGAGAGAAGGCGGGGTTGTTGTAAGTGTCGGAGAAGGAGGTGGAGGAAGAGGTGGAGGAGGAGGAGGAAATTGAGGAGGAGGTGGAGGAGGAGGTGGAGGAGAAAGAGGAGGAGGATGAGAAGAAGAAGCACCGCTCTCCTTCGTCTCTCTCGCGCTCTCTCTCTCTCTCTCTCGCATACACACACACTCTCTCGCTCTCTCACTCTCACATCTCTCTCACACTGCCTCTGTCTGTCTCTCTGTTTCTCTCACTCCCACGGCCCCCGAGGAAAAAGGAGTAGGAGGACCCTGAAGGCGACCTTTTTTACTCTCGGCCGACACTCGGGCGCGCGCGTACATACAGGAAGTACCGGGGGAAAAGCGACAGTCGCGGACTTGCTTCCGCACCGGAGATCGAGAGAGGCGCCGGTAACAGCGAGGATGAGCGCCAGTTGGCTCCCGTCGAGGAAGGACAGGTCCCCGACGCCGGTGGGCGGCTTTATTCACGGCCGAGGTGCCTGGCCGGCAGTCGAGCGCCGCTCCCCGCGATAATAATGCACCCGGCACTCGCGGGCGGCCAGCGGACCTCGAAGCACGTGTGCAGCGGTGGTGGGGTAAGCCCAGACGATCCTCCGCTATCCTGAGCTCCGCAGTACCGACGAGGCGAGACCAAGGCGGGACCCAGAGCGAGCAGCAGCTCCGCATCGCAGCCCCTCTCGCGGCCACCAGTCGCGGGCGGCTCGCCCCCGTCAGGAGGAAGGCGCAGCCCGGGCTCCCTCTACACCCCTCTCCCCTCTACCAGCGATCCACGTAGCCGTCCCTATCTGGCGCTCTAACCGACCACGGCGCGGTACTCGCGCGCGCGTCCTGACCGGCGCGTGTCGGGAGCCGCCACTCGTGTGCCCCCGGTGAAAGATACGTGTGCCCGTGCTCACGAACAACGTGGTGTACGTGTGTGCAAGGGTGGTTGATCGGGTGGTTGTGCGTGGGTGCGTGTGCGTGTGTGCGTGTTATTTGGAACGGAGACCGTGGCCCGGTGCCAAGGACAAGGTACCCAGAGTGACAACTGGAGGTACGGAGGCCACAAACGGGGTCGAGAAGGAAGAGGAAGAGGAAGAAGAAGAAGCAGCGGAAGAGAAAGAGGAAGAAGGAGAGAAGGAGGGGGAGGAGGTGGAGGAGGAGGAGAAGGAGGAGGTGGTGGAGCAGGAGGAGGAGGAGGAGGAGGAGGAGAAGGAGGAGGAGGAGGAGGAGCAGCAACAGCAGCAGCAACAACAACAACAACAACAACAACAACAGCAGCAACAACAACAGCAGCAGGAAGAGTCGGAAGAGAAGAAGGAGCAGGAGGTGGAGGAGGTAGTAGTGGTGAAGCAGGAGGAGCTACGGAAGGAGGAGGAGGAGGAGGAGGAGGGGGGGGGGGAGGGTCGGAAGAGAAGAAGGAGCAGGAGGTGGAGGAGGTAGTAGTGGTGAAGCAGGAGGAGCTACGGAAGGAGGAGGAGGAGGAGGAGGAGGAGGGGGAGGAGGAGGAGGAGGCGGAGGAGAAGAAGAGAGGTCGAGGCGATGAAAGGATGCCTTCGTCTAGACGACGAGGAGAGGACGTCCAGGAAGGGCAGCAGCTTCCGAGGACGATAGCCTTTAGGCTCGGCGTCGCGCTCGCTCTGCTGCTCATTCTCCTCGATCATTGTCGGTAAGATTGATAAGCCGAGAGTAAGATGAGATATCGGCCGATAAGGCTTAGGAGGGCCAATAATTAATGCAAACGCGCTCGAATCCACAACGGGCCGAACGTTCAAGCGACTCTACCCGGCTAATCGAGCCCATCACCGCTGGCACAGCTTTGCCCAACCAATTTTGTCCTACTCGCTGTTGTTCAACTTTTTCTCTTCCATCGTGACACTTTCCCTTTAATCACGCTCTCTTTGCATCTGTCATCTGCCCCGATCGTTGTCAGTCTCCTGCTTCGATCGCTAAACTGATAAATCAAGACAATCATTTGATTTTCCCCACGCCGTACTACGATCTGCGATCTAAACCAACTGCCAGCTATTTAAAGCATTGCAATGACTTGAAATTTTAATTATTATTTATCTGTAAATAGTTTTATATTTTCGTTTACATTAAATAACAGCTAAAGCTCTACAAATGCATATTATTTTTCACATTCCATAAGTAATGTCACAATTATGCATTAATTACACAATTAAGGCCACGTAAATCAAGAATATAAAATGTATTCGATAATTAGGGCCATTAACGTAGAAAATAATGTGATTGATCCGATCACCGGGTATTTTCAGTATTTTAAAATGATTTTTCAAAAATACAATACTTAATGCTTGAGTTTCTGAATTTCAAATGCACTTATGGCTGTTAATTTTTGTACAGAATTATTTTAAGCGTTTGTAGTTTTACCATAGTTTTAATATTTTAAATTTCTTGATATTGGTGATTAATAAAAAAAAAAAAAAAAAATTCTAATTACTATCTTTGTATTTATGTTATATTTATGAACTGCTTATTTTAATTATTTTAATTTCCATATCTTGAAAATCATATATTTGAACAATTACCTACACTCACTGTTTAATATTAAAATATTTCAAAATAATTAAAAATAAATTATTTATCATCCATATTGTATTATATTTTTATTTAAATTAAAACGCATTAACTTTTAAAAGCAATAGTGTTATAACAATAATATATTAAAGCAATAATATAAAATTTTTTTTAACATTATTTTTTATAAGTTTTTATGATAAATGTATATACATTTATACATTTTAAATTTAGATTTAACTTAACATCTAATCATTAAAGGTGATACTAAATATTAACAAATTTTGCACGGCTACAGTTTAATATTTTAATCCTTCATTTACAGCTTAATAAATGTGCATATAAAAGTAATGAAACTTTTATAATACTTCGTTAGATATATTATGACGATTATTAAATGAAATTGAAAACCCAATTAAATGAATGAGAGTAGTATTTTTATAAAATCATTACTGTCATTTTTTTTATTTCTAAGCGTAAATTTATAAATATAATCCATTTGTTAGACTTTAGCGGAAACGCAGGTTTTTTTAGCTCACTGTCATATAAAAAAAATGTTAAGAAATCAGTATTCCTAAAGAAAATCCAGAGACTCGGTTTTTTTATTACGTTTAATACATTGATGATACGAAAATGTTATTAAACAAAGCCGAACCATTGACAGAGAAAAATTATAGTTGCATAAACATATTAAGAAAGCTTTTAAATAACATATTGCGATAGAGATGAGTAAAAAATCCCGATAGCGCAGGAGGGATGGATTAAGAGAGAAAGAGAGCACTGGGAGTAAGGAATAAAGTTTCCAGGTTGGCATAATACAGACGTCAAAACGTCACTTTCGTTAGCTTTGTTCATCCAGGACGATGAAACCGTGCAAATCGCTAAGTCGCTCTCTTCTCGCTCGACGTGCTGC
>NW_011948412.1:4533379-4547651 GCF_000503995.2 Ceratosolen solmsi marchali
AGAGATAGAGAGATAGAGAGATAGAGTGAGTGAGTGAGTGAAGTGAGCGAGTGAGCGAGTGAGCGAGTGAGTGAGTGAGAGAGAGAGAGAGAGAGAGAGAGAGAGATAGAGAGAGGTAGAAGCCCGAGGTGCGAGAGGCATCAGGAGAACCGAGGATACACGAGTCCGTGTCCAATTTCGCAAGGAAAAATTTACGGGCTCGGTAGCTTCGAGGCTGCCTCTTCGTCCACCTTCTCCTCCTCCTTCGACAATCTTTATTCTTCTTTTCCCATACCCTCGGGTCCAGCCGGCTTACTCGGTGGTTCTTCTTTCTTCGTACCCGGCAAAGAAGAAATCCATCAATAAAGACGCGCTCCTTCCGTTGGTGGTCGTCGACTGGCTGCGCGCCGCTCGTCATCCTCCCAATGAAAAACATAACGACCTACTGCAAATAGACCTTTTTTCACCTTTGACTCTGCAAGATTGAGGGATCAGCGAAAAAGTACGCCTTTTAAAAGGACGTTTTATTGTGTTTTAACTAGCGGTGAGAAAACTATTTAGAAGCTTTACTTTTTTCGAAGAGCGTGGTGGATGGGTGAGGTGGGGAGGGGTGGGGAGGGGGGTGGGGTGGAATCTCCGCTACACGTATGCGCGCACCAGCTTTTGTCTTCGGGCGTTAAAACGCCGCGAGTCCCACTGCGCTGGTCAATATTCGTTTGAGTGCCGCTCTGCCCGTTCTTTCTTTCTTTTTTATCTCGCTTCGGTTTTGATGACTTAATGAGAGTTACTTTCGAGCGACCAAAGCGCAAATCCTAATGGCTGATATTACTGTACTACAAGTGCCTTAACATTAACGCCGCCTTTATACTCACTGATCTGGAAATCGCGGTATTTAGTGTATTTAGTCTCTGTCTCTCCCTCACCCTCCATCTCTCTCTCTCTCTCTCTCTCTCTCTCACACACTCTCTCTCTCTCTCTCTCCCTCATTCGCTCACACACACACACGCACGCGCGCGCGCGCGCGCGTTCACCCACAGAGACAGTCGCCATCCACCAGCCCTTTCGTCCCTACCATCGCAATGCTTATGGTTTATCGAGTAAGTTACGCCGAGAATAATAAATTTAACGAAATTGCTAGTCGATTAATAATAATCACTTATTTTTGCCATAAAAATAGCATATAAATACTAATAGCCTCGAGTAAAACGTGTACGATGAATCGAGACAACGATATCGGTTAAACTCGCTTGAAGCGCAAAAATTCGCTATCGATTGCCCGACTTCCGAGAAATCCTCCGAAAACCTTTCAAAATAGCTCGTTATTCTTAAATAGAGAAGAGCGCAGTGATTTCATTCATTACCCGAAAGTTCACAAGATGCCAAACCAATTAAGCGAACAGAAGTGAAACCGACTCGACGCGTCTGTTCCACGGGAATCACCTTAATTACATCATATCTAACGTCTGAGGTCGTTCCCCGCAGTCTCCCATTGTCTCGTGCATTTCCAATTCACATGCCCAACTCTCCGCCATCGTGATCTTGAGTGAGCGAACATACGCGCATCATTCGCCGGCGTAATACATTATGTCGGAACGTCGCTCTTGAAAAACAAAACAAAAAAAAACAAAAAAAAAAAAGCAAGAATCGCGTCGACGCAACTCGTTAATTCAAGAGCGCGTCGGATCGCATCTTCGTTAGGCGCGGAGGCGGGTCGGGGATTTCGCGAAGGCGTAATTGCCGGAAAGACAAGTGTAAACCGGCAGTGGGAGTTAAACGCGTATTGACGATTCAGCGCGTGGACGCTCGGCTGAACGGATGATCACCTACATAGCCATTCGAGCACTTGCCCATTTTTCTACTCAATACTACCACCATAAATAAATATTTCGCAAATTCTTATACAATCTAAGTTTACCGATAATAGAATTACCGAGAACAAGCAGCCTCGTTCGTCACACTCTCATAGATCGAGATAATGACGAGGAGAAATTGTATTGCACCATGCGACCGTCATTTCAATACTGAATTACTTTAAAGCAAGAAAGAAAAAAGATAAAGAAAAAAGTGAAATAGATATATATATATATATATATATATATATCCTCGAAGCTAAATTGTGATTGAGGTGGCATTCGTTGCGGGTTTATTATGTATTTTAAAGATGGCATTCGCGCGAATAAACTCCGATGAATGAAGATTTAAATTACAGGAATCAAGCTCATGATCACATTAGCTTCGCCCTGGACAAATCAAAATAAATTCAATTATAATTGTGATGAAAGATATTTCTTTCGTCAAAAGAGAATGAGAGTAAGAGTAAGAGGAAGAGTGAGAGTGTGAAAGTGTGAGAGTGCATCTCTATGTATGTATAGCCGATTGCGATATAGTCGGGCTCCTTACGCAATTATTCACCGGATGAATGGAAAGGAAAGACGCACTGGTGAAAAGGAGATACGAAGAGCGAGTCCGTTACGTCGTTGAAGTAGGCGCTGAATGTGAAAGTAGTGGTGACTCCCGCGGCCTTAATCGAGGGCAATCGCTTATGGAAGCCCGACGACGTCGGGAATAAGGCGAACTCCTTGGACATTAGCCGAGAACAGCGGCGCGCGGCATACGGCGATGGCTATCTTAACGCGCGCGCACACGTACATCCCCGCATGCTCCCCCTGTCCCGACCCACAGCCACCTCCACCCCTGTTTTCCCGTGGGCCTCCTCGGACTCTTTAACGTCCCGTCGTCAGCTCTTGCTTTATCTCTCCTTCTGCGGCGCGCGAGCGAGAACGAATCCCCCATTAAAAGCGAAATTCCGCGGTGTGTTCCTCAGCTCCAGGAGAAAAAGAGCGTGTGCCGAGGAGGGGGCGAGAGAAGCCAAGGGTAAATAAAAGGAGCGGACAAACGAGGACGCGCCATCTTGGATTCTTGCGCGACCCCTGGGTTATTACAAAAATGCAGGACATGCGTGCGCACGCATTTCTACTCGCGTATAGTATATATACATACATACATATATATATACATACATACATATATATATATATACATACATATATATATATATATATATATATATATATATATATATATACATATGTATGTATGTATATATATAGAGGCGGACAGCCGCGCAGAAAGGACGTAGATAGAGAGTAAAAAGCGAATATTGCCCCACCTGTGCCACCACTTTGCTCATCCGCGATAAAAATATAGTAATTGGAATGAATTGCCGCGCGCCACTCTCATGGGCCTTTTATAATCTGACTCTCTCTCTCTCTCTCTCTCTCTCTCTCTCTCTCCGTCTATCTCTCTCCCTCAGACTCTCGCTCTCTTTGCAAACAATTTCTTACAGGCACTTATATATATATCAAATAAGATTAATATTTTGTAATATAAAATAATTTTAAAAATAATTTTATATAAAAATAATTTTGTTTTTTCAACGTATTTATGCTACGGTGTTCCGATAGGGTGAGGGGGAAGGAAACGGTGTCGAGTACTTCTAGGCATAGGCAAATATTAGGTGAGTTTTAAAAAAAACATTGATTCCACGAAGACTATTTCTTATTAAAATGACATTGCTAACTATAACAATATAGCGTAAAATTTTCAGCCAAGTACTATTTGAATGAAAAGATAATGCAAAAAATGAGAAAAATTTTATATTATTCTTTATAAATGTTCCACCCTCTGTATAATGTACCATCTGGGTTGGACGAATAATTTTGTATTAAAAAGTACACAAACATTAGTCAATATAGAAATAGTATGTATTTAAATTATTTTCAAACAAGTTGAAAAGGAAATATATAAAATTTCAACAGATTCCGATAAAAGCTGTTCCGCATGCCGGATTTCAAAAAAAAAAAAAAAAAAAAAAGGAAAGAAAGAAAAATAAAAAAAAAATAAAAATATAAACCTTGTTTCGGGGAAAATGCATTTACAACGCTAATTTCACATACAGTTAAAAGGCAATTCTTTTCCCTTTAAATGTTTGCAACTTGATAATTATTCAAATCTTGACATTTAACAGATCGGTAAATGTTTTCATAATTAATTTCATAAAGAGGATAATAAATTTGCAAATTATTATTATACAATCGGTATCTTAATTCCTCTTATCTTAAAATAGATTTTAATCTTATGATATTAGCGTTCCTTAAATTGTTTATTTAAAAGGGATAATTTAAATTTTTAAACTTTTCCCTATAAAATGAAATTCATTCAAATTTCAACTTTTTCTCACTACACAAATTACATAGATATTTTAATATACATTTTAATGGTCAATACTGTACACTCGACATTCTACATATTTTTCAGAAAAATAAGTCCAAGACTGATAATTCATTATTTACATACGTGGCTCATTCTCTAAATGCCAATATCAATAATCATTGAATTTGCAATTTAAATAAGAACTACATATTGTCGATAAGACCAGGATACGAAGTCATCGTTAAACTGTCATATTCTTGAGTAATTCAGTAAGTAGGGACTGATGTGCCCGCAGAGCAATTATGAGAAAAGCTTCGGTATTCCATATACCGAGTTCGTTCGTTTGGAAATGCCTAGATAATGATAAGTTAAAGTACGAGGCAATCACCTTCGATTATTGTGTCATCTGACACGAAGGAAAGAGCACCAATGACACACGCGTGAAACTGCATCCAATTGATGACGGCGATCATATTTTATTAGTACTTCCTTAGAACACACACTTGCAAGTGTATTTCTCTTAACATCGCTTGATTTATCTGCCGTTTCTCCCAGACTCTGCTTAATTTCTGTCTTTGCAGAAAGAGGTTGTTTTGACAGATTGTTGAAAGTTTTGAGCTTTTTTTTTCACGAGCGTACACTCGCCGATAATTTATTCAAGAGGTAAAATGTAAAATTATTATCTTATGCAGGCAGTTACATCATTAAAATTAATGCCCTCGCGTTTCGTCATTTATTAAGGAGCCGAGTATATAAACACGAGTGCATAAAAGTAAATAAACAAGTATTCTTTTTTTTTTATTTGTATAATTCTTAATCGCTCGTATCGTTTTAAGGCACGTGAACGAAAGTTATAAGTAAGGGATGTGCTTGCGATTTAACACGACAATTCAAACGTATCGAAATATGCATCGATAATTGTTTACACGCACCTCGCGCACATCCAAGAGCTCTTAAAACTTCTAAAAGCAAATTCTAAAGCCGCGTGTTTTTCCTGTTAATATAACGTAAAAAATAGTTGATAAGACCAAGTTGATTATGGCACAATAATTCCTTACCGGTACTCAATGCTATTTATTGTAATGGCACCCACGCTCTATTAAGTCTGAGAGAAAGGGATTACTCGTACGAAACGGCAAATAGAAATATTTAGATTCATTCAACGTTGATAGGGTCGCGCATCTTTCTTCCGTAATTTGTTCGGCGACTGTATGATCATTAATCAGCCTCTCCCGGATCATCAATAGCGCGAAAGATAGCTGGCGGGTTGGCGGTGTACCGGTAATGGGAGCTCTCAATAACTTCGAGGGTGAGGTAGAAGGTGAGTCCTCTCGCTCCCTCTCTCTCTCTCTCTCTCTCTCTCTCTCTCTTGCAAACGCACTCCCATGACTACCCGCTCCTTTTTTTCCCACACTACCGCTGCTGCTGCCTCAGAAGCTTGAGAACACGAGAGAGAGAGAGAGAGAGAGAGAGAGATATTGGGAGGAGGAGGAGGAGGAGGAGGAGGAAAGAGCCGAGGGTAGTGCATCGTCGCCTGGACACACACATTGTGTCGTGTCCTCCGCAAACACTCCTCTTCCTCCGCTCCATCGTCCGCTCGTCCTTTTTGCCCGTCGCGCTAACCTTACACAGCTTTTACTTTAGGAGAAGCACGTCGGCTAATTTGTACCACAGATAACTCCGTCGCACCTGAAATTCACGAGAGCCCATCCGTGCGAATGCTGCCCAGCTCCTTTCCCTTCTCTCGCTCTTCATCCCGTTCCACTCTATCTCTTGCGCCAACTTGCATATAGATAGTGCGGAAATCTGTTGCGCTTAAATTCGAATGCAATGCCAGCAGATACTCGATGCTGTCCTCCCGGTGTACCGTTGAATTCAATTATAATGATGTCGCGTCCTGGAAATTCCGATTTAACGTTAGTTTATCTGCTCGGTCTCTTCTCGACATTGCCGAAAATATACACAGTTTCGAGCCTTTTGCCCTTGATTAATTATTCCCAGGCACGTGCTTTCCTTTCATTCCCATTCATATATAAGACACAATTATTTCCAAACAATATTTAAATTACAATTGAAAGATAATTAGTTGATCATCTCGAGGCAAATGTTATTAACGATATGAATCCTCTAAAATAAACAAAGTCTCTCTTTATTTTCTCAAATTTATAGCAATAATAAGGCAATTAAAGAAATGGGATTTGTATGCTGCGATTGCTCGATAAAGTAAATAAATATTGTTATGCGTAGGAGTTTGCTGTAATCGAAGCCTCGTTTACATTAAAAATCTATAATATGATCTACGTATTATTGATGATAATTCTCTTTGTATTTCGTAATAATTTTAATTACAATTAATTCATGCTTATCGGGAGGCCGTGATTTCACTCCAAACCTCTAAATATACAAACCATACTGTCCTAAAGAAATTACCAATTTTTTCTTAGTAATCTATTTACAGCTCGTATATATAGACAGCGAGTATGACCGTACAAGACTTTGACACGAAAAATTATCGCTTACCAGTATGTTATCGGTAACCCCGAACGTACACACGTCAAATACGACAGGATACCACACCTACCTTTATAAGCCAGTAAAACATCACACCTGAACTCTGTCATTCGCCTTCTCTCGAACAAATACGTTAATTTCGATCTCATAACATAAACTGCGATTTACAATTCGTCTCTTCGTAATTTTCTTTATTAAGATAAGTGTATTAGTAGTTTTTGCAATTAATTTAAAATATTGATAAAATGATGATAAACTTGGTGAATATTGAACAAATTTTTGAAGTAAATCAGCTTATTAATCCGTAGGTTTTCTATCTTCGCTCTATCTTCAAACGAGACAAATAATTATTACTTATTAGCTAACATAAAAATAACTGGTTAAGTATTTATAGTTCATTAATTAAATTATATATAATAATTCTCAATTATTTTAATGAAAAGAAAAGTCTTACTCTTCTATTATCGGTGTACCCGTATGGAGATTCAAGCGTACGAGAACAAATTCGGAAAACGAAGAGTCTTATTAAGTGGCAATGCCATATACAATGACCGGGACGTTTAATTTAGTGGCCGACCGTAAAATTAGAGCGTCAACTAGCTCGAAGTCTCGATTTTGCCGATATATTTCACGACATTTCACAATCAAGCGTATATTTCATTATCAATAATATCCTACGCACCCTTATCCGTACGTCTGATTTACTTGGCGCGAGGCGAAATTCTCATTAAGCGAGATCGAGCCCGAAAGGTACGAACGCTCGACGAAGCGTTGAAATGCGCGGGAAAGCGATGCAAGACTTCTTCGAGCTCTTAAGAAAACCATATCTTAAGCGTCGCTCGGATGGCTAATGGGCGCAGTCTCTATACCGATCATTAATTCATTAAGGAAAATCCAGCGAACACCAGGCCACATCATATATAGAAATTAATAACGCGAACGGTAAGCAACGACTGCTTCACCTTATGCGAATTCGTACAGTTAGCTCGTAAATATAACCATAGGCGCTACAAATTTGATTGTTTCAAGTCAAGTTATTGTCAATAGAGAGAGAGAGAGAGAGAGAGAGAGAGAGAGAGAGAAGAAAAAAAAAGTAAATCCTAATAACAAGCTTATAAGCATTACAATTAATGATTAATGACATTACAAATAATGATCATTAGCTTATATGTGGCTGTACATCGTAATTGAAACGAATGGCAGACTAAGTAAAGTGGACCAAGGGATAGATACTTGTATATTTACTTGATTTTCAGATTTTCTCTTAATAAAAGCTCGTCGCTAACGAATGAAAATCGTGGCTTTTGCATTTATCGTCATTAATTTTGAGAACACATGCTTATGAAATTTGTCGACGCGTTGAACAATCACGAGGGAATTGGTTTATTGGTTTTACAAAATATTCGAAAAATATTGGCTAAAGCAAAAGATATTTTGATTTATAAAGATAACTCGTAATACGAACGGTGGTTCAATTTTCGAACAATTTACATGCGCGACTCGTGATTATTTTTATCCCATTGGAGTACAATATAACATGTCGTGCAAAAAAAAAATCTATAAGTTGTTTCTAGTTTGGCGATAAATCTTTCATAGGCTCTGCTGTAAATTTATCCATATTCCCGTGGATTTAAAAACTTAATTTACACGATAAAGCATCTGATGTTTTTCACCTACAAAGAGTTTATTTGGACCTTTAGTATATTTTAATCAGTCTTGGCAATTCTTCTATAAATTGTCATTATCGTGAAATCGATGGTCAGTTTATCAGGTATAAATTAGCGATTAAACATACTTTCGGCATTTCTCGCCGGTGCAGCCTCCAGCCGAGGGTACAGGGTCGCGCTTAGCATACGCTATTACCGAAGCCTCCTCACTAATTTCCCGGCGAGCCGATAAATCAGAAGCATATGTAACTGTGCGCCACCGCTCGATTCCAGGAGCCTCGCGTATAGACTAAAAGCACCAACGAACTCTCCTGGCAAATTAATGCGCCAGTTTTTGCCGGGGAAGAGCGCGGGCGAGCTTCAGCTTCTGCTCCGATCGGCCAATCCGATAAACCAGAGTTTTTGGTCGAGATCTCCGACATACCGCGACCCCGAGGAATGTATTTGCCGCGGGAGGAATCTTTTGCCCTCCGATCCGGGTGAAATCACTCAAACCGATCGTCGAATGTACATCGCGCTGCGTGGGAAACTCCCGATGATCTTCTTTTGCGGCGAAACGGCAATTTCTCTCGATGCCCCCCATCCATACCAGCCCGGCCAAAGCAACCCGAGCAAACCGAAAAACTTTCAGCGCTCTTCCCTCTCACGGACATCTCTCCGACTGCGATCTTCGATAATGCCTGCCCCAATAATATGAATATCTACTCGGTCGAAGAACTCGTGCACGACGGCAAATCGCTGTCGTAAGATTAGTACAGACAATGCACGCAACTTTTTCTTGACGGTTCCTGACTACATCGCGTTTGACTGCCTCAAGCAATAGTAGAAAAACTAATATTTTTCCTTTCATACACAAATCATTTGAGCCAAATTAGCAAAAATACTTACCAGACACGACTGCGCGTGCTGCCAAGAGTTTTCATACAGCGGCTCTCTGAACTTGCCTTGAAATATTATATTTCGGTATTTACGAATATTACATTTATTCTCATTATACATTATGCTCATGAGACGTTGATTTAGCGCTAGTAAATTCCATTTTAATAATACGAAATTTCTCAAATTCCATAGCGAGCATAGTGTTGCGCGCGTGCACATCGACCGCTTCTAGTAAATTATCTGACAAGCTTATTATTTAACGAAATGAAATATTAAAGTTGCCCCGCCCCCTCCCCAACTAACTTAAAACAGGCAGACAGGCAGACAGACAGGCAGACAGACAGGCAGACAGACAGGCAGACAGAGAGGCAGACAGACAATAAGACAGACAGACAGAGTGAGCGAGTGAGAGAGTGAAGGGTGGTTTGGGGGGGGGGGAAGGGGGAAGGGGTAAGGAGGAGAGTGAACGACGGGTGGCGATTGATGTGGAGGGTTTTGAAAGAGGAGGAGAAAATGATGGAGTGGGCGGGAGATGGGGAAGAGGGGTTGGAGAGAGGGGAGGTTACAGGGTGTCGTTGTATTAAATGATGCACAAAATACGTATATATCGGGTGTAGGTAATTCCCATAAACGGTACCCGGCGAGTCAGCAGTCCCACTTGACTCCAATTTGCCTAATAAAATCAACCGTGTGTTCCTCAGGGTGAGCTGCTTGATGAGCAACTCGGTAGATGATTGGGTGAGCAGCAGCATTGTGAGATGCAACGGGATACCAGGATTGACCAAAGAGCAGCGCGAGCTCTGCCACAGGAACCCGGACGTAACTGTGGCTGCGGTGAAGGGTCTGCAGATGGCGATATCCGAGTGCAAGCACCAGTTCACGTGGCACAGGTGGAACTGCTCCTCCCTCACGACGAGCAGCGTCACTCAGCACAGCAGCGTCATGCTGCAGCGAGGTAACGATCTTTATCCTTGACGATTAACATCTCTCGAGGAGATATATATCTCGCTCGCTTGATACCATCTTTCGCCGATAATTCGGATTATTCGAGGGACAACGATTCACGACGCCAGCGTCCTGACACATTTATTGGCTTCTTTCATTGACGTAGTCTCGACAATTTCAAATTCCCACGTACGGCCAATTCCTCGAGAGCACGCGCAACGCGACGAGGATAGTTAGAATAGCTAATGTCAATCTTCGTTACTCCATTGCAATTCGACAAACTAATTCCTAGGGGCTTTCGATTAAAATTCCATTGTCCATGCAGCGCTACACGGCTTTATCATTTTTTAAAATGGCGTGCATGAAATCGCACTCACAATTATCATAATATTCGTAATAATGTACGGAAGGAGCATGGAGGAGAGAGTCGTAAGGAAGCCGGCTAAATCCCATGGCAAACGTGTTATTATTATTTATCGCCTTATCAGTAGTAATGATAATTGTGCCATATGCTAGTTTGTCATTTACAATCGCATGTCAAAAGCTGAAATTTCGAGGACCGCAATTTCCATTATAATCGCGCGGGCTTTCACGATACGAAAGCTTCCGTTATTACAGTTTAATGGTTTGATATAAAAATCGATAGCCCATACTTTTCTCTTTGTTTTCATTTCTCGCTTAAGTCATCGCATATGGCTTTACAATTTTGCAGTTGGCTCACCGGTGAGATACAAATGTAGTTGGAAAATTATTTCTATTATACAAAAAATTGTAAAAACTATTTACAATTACAGAGCTATATTACTTGAAATTATTATTTTTTCGATCAATTATTGCTCATCACCATTTGCACCTTCGACATCCACTACATATTCTTTTAACGTAAAATTGACATACACACGCACGATCACATTAATCCTTAGTCAATATCAAAATGAGCCCCGAACATTAAATTCTTATTGCCTTTGCTTATAAAATTCATCTATTTAATGGAAAAATATTCAGTACAATAATATCACAATAATACAATAGAATATTTTCGAGATAAAGCATTTGTGTGTAAAAAAAGTGATTTTGTTATTAGGTATCGGATTCTATGTCATTATTCACAAATGTAGACGTTCTAATAAACAAATTTTTTTATTAAATAACGCACACCAGCACAGCAATAATCCTTGTCATTTAATAATACGGATTCCTGAATAAAAAGAGACTTGGTATTGACTCGGCAATAATCATACGATACATCAGCAATAAATAGGTATAAAGATGTACACAGGACATAGGTATAAAGAGTGCCGAGCGTTAAAAGAAAATGTTTGAGCGAATTATGGATGATTTTACGCGTGTCCCGTCTCGATTGACGAACCGGCGGCTCTCTCTCTCTCTCTCTCTCTCTCTCTCTCTCTCGCTCGCCGGAGCTTCATAAACTCGTTCTAAGCTCAGGAAGTTTCTCATGCGTAAGGCCGCGTAAAAACTTGACCCAGTTCCATAAGAAAAGTGCTTGCAACGTCGCGTGCTCTCTTATCCACGTCCTGTGAAGGAGCACCAACAATGTGACATATAAATTCGTCGGCGTGCAGTACGTGCGTCGAAAGTAGAAGACTCGGAAAGCGCTCATCATTGTATTATACTGTACACCTCAGAGGGACACATGCATCGGGCCCACGAGCGCCTTTATTTCACTATTTTGAAGGAGCGCGAACGTGAGCGACGCGTACCTGACTCGAAAGATCAAATAACCGGTCTTTTTAAACTCTTCTTTCCTTATGTATATGCACCACTTTTCATTTCCCGGCCATTATGTGCGCGTTATTCTGCCAAATGAAAAATGAGACCCTCGCGAAATTTCCTTATCCACGACTCCGACGATTTATGCCTATGCTAATTTCCATGTTTTTATAAGCTGATAATAATTTTAAAAAGCTACACGGCCATTCTTGCGCCTTATTTTCATTTGGCTGATAATATATTTCGCTCGATTTGCGCACGCGCGACTATAAGTACATTCTTCACGTTACTTTTATCACAAGTTTAAACATTATAATGCACATTTCTCAAATACTCTTTAAAGTCTTATTGTTTTGAATAAATTAATGAGATACGGCTTTTAAATCTTACGATTTATTTACGTGGCAACTTGCCTTAAAACTCGATTCGAAATTAAATGAAAATATATATTAAGTGATAGCGAGAAAATAACAGACATATTATTCACGGCGCCTCTGCTAAAAGCTAAAGTATACATATATATGATGAAAAAGCGCTGATTCAACGCGAAGGTACGATGGCTTGAAAAAATATTCCAGTTATGATACGTCCGATCGTCTTATGGCCAATAAGAAATATAATTTCTACGCATTCTTTACTAACTCATTTAAAATATATTTTACTTCTTTCTTACCGCTGATGTTAGGCAGTGCAGTAAAACTATCGAATGAAGATTATTCATTTGACAAGTCTTATTATTACTCAACCTTGATAATATGTATGCAAATTCTTGGAGATTGGAGTTTGAAACAGATCTCAAGAGTTTATATTATATTTATTTTAATTTTGCCTTTTAAAAGGCAATTTGTTTTTTATTTTATTGCCTTTTATTATTATTATTTTTTGTTTTGTTTTGTTTTTTCGTTATTGTTATTATTATTATTATTATTATTATTATAATTATTATTGTTGTTATGGTTTTTTTTTTTTTTTTTTTTTACGTTATTCGAATTCTTATCTAATATTGAAACGTATAAGTTCGTAGAAGAGAATAACGTTCGAAAAATATCAATTATCCTGGCATTTATAAACAAAGGTCAATTAATTATTTTTATATGCTTTTAATATTATAACTAATATTAATACGCGATGTAAATAGAAAAAATGTGATATTTGTAATATTAAATAAGCTGATAACTTCTGAGCGAATGTGACTTATGTTTGAAATATACGTCACAGATAAGAGAAAATGGCTTATACTAACTTTTGTATAATGCGGCTAAATAATTAAAAATTTCGAAATGTTTTGCAAAACAATTAACACATTAATAATAATGCCGGCAATAACATTTGAAGCTGCTTGAAATTAAAAATTAAAAAAAAAAAATATTATTTATATTCGTATCTTGACAAATAATTACGTAATTATATATAGAGATAAGAGGACGAGATATCCGTAAGGAAATAGTAGTGGGTTAACTAAGAATTAAATGGATATTTTAAAACAGTTAAGAATCTAATATTAGTTCTTATAAGAGGCACTAGACATATGGCATCCATAAATATATGTATATGTATATGTAAATTATATATTATATATTTATATTTATATATATATATATATATATATATATATATATAACTTTTTGAGATACGATAGATTATCATAAACCTTGTACGCTAATATCTCATAATAAATATAATGAAATTATCTATATCGATAGTTATGTATTTTTATAAAATAAGCGGTTGGAAAGCAACAAACGAGAGTGAAAATATATAAGATTATGCCAGCATCACATCAGGACTGCTCATTTTGTAAAATGTCCAGTAAGTGTGAACAAATTTCACGGTATATTTTGGAAAATTCGTTGTCACTTCAACTTAAATGAACATATCATATTATTGATGATCGATTAATGTAATAACAAATTTTCCAGGCATCCTCCGGAGAGTCGAGTCACTAAAGCTTCAACCTCGCGGTCTCGCGCGGAAAATGTGGTTCATTCATCGTCTAAAAACTTAACGAAAATTCCCAGGTGTAAAAAGACCGGAGAATCGACTCGATGATTAACTGTTATGCTTATCGTTTCGCTCCGGTTTTTCACGATGCACTTGGCCCGGGAGAAAGGGCGAGCCACCATCACGGCGATCTTCCGAGAAATTCTGTGCATCCGACTTTCCCATTCATTCTTCATCGTCTCTCCTTCTTTGTAAGAGCGAAATCCTGCCTCCGAAATCGAGCGTGTCGAATCCGCTCCTCGGGATTTTCAAGTCCACGTCTCAATGGAACTCCCTCGTCGTCGTAGTCGTTGTCGTCCCCCTCTATCCCCCTCGCTTTGTCCCCTCCCGCCCCGCCGCTGCCGCCC
>NW_011948412.1:4547676-4548369 GCF_000503995.2 Ceratosolen solmsi marchali
CCCCATCGCCATTCCCATCACCATCCCCCCGGCCTCACCCCGCCCTATCATCATCATGCCCCGTCCCCGCCGCCACCGTCGTACCGTAAATCCCCACCACCGCCCCGCCCCTCGTCATCGACTCGTCTCGTCTAGCCTTTCGCGAGAACGTTTCATTACGCGCGCATCCCATGGCAATCGACGGATGCGTGGATCTCGCGGTTAGTTAGAAGAGGCTTGGCAACTTGCCGCCAAGGAAGCGATTTTACTTTCCGCCTCCTCGAAAGATGCACAATGCACGAGCGCACGCAAGACCATGACACCTGGTTATCGAATAATGGAGCTGAAAAACCGTCGTCCTCCAGACAAGGAAATATTGCTTTAAAGGGCGACGCGTGACCAATTTACATCTGTCGGCAGAGCGTCGGCCAGACGATGAGCGCGATGCTTTCGATCTATAAAGCTCGAGACTTTACTGGTTAGGCATCTATTATGGCGGACTTGAGGCCGCGCTTCGCCTTGAACTTTTCTGTCCCTTGCAACCGTCGGGCATCGAGCGCAAAACGCTCGCCACGAGCGTCTACCGTCTCTCGACTCAACCTAAATTCGTCAAGTTAAACGGTCCGTCTGCACCGACAAATTCCCATCGAAATAAATTGAAAGTTCGCAAGCTCCTCCGTTGTGTTTGGTGCTTCTATCCCCCCCCCCCCCCCC
>NW_011948412.1:4548484-4549166 GCF_000503995.2 Ceratosolen solmsi marchali
CTCCCCCCCCCCCCCGCCAACCCACAACGATATGACCGATCGTTCTCTAGCCAAGCGACGTTATTTATCGTTCGACGGGCGAAATCCTAGGACGGTGCATACCGGCGTAAAGAACAAATGATAAAATAAGTAGTTACGCTGGTCGTAGCTCTTGACATATAATTGACACGGGCGCATGTAAAGAAGGAAAGAAGCCTCGATTCGCTGCGCGAGGCAATCGAACCAAGGGGATGTGAGAAATGCGACGAGGAAGCGAGAGGTCGCGACAATGTCAGCCGTCGTGTCATTTGGGCGTCGGTCATTCCGCCGTCGATGAAAATCCATCGGGACAGTTGCATTAATTTTGCGTAGGAAGGGATGCGATCACTGACAGGGAAAAGTAGCGAGAGCGACCTCAGCATTGTCTCGGAGGAGAGGAAACGGAGCTATTACAGAGAAACCGAATGACGAATACACCTCGTATCGGCTAAATAGCAAAGCGGCCTCGTCGCGTGTAACGCGCGCTCAAGACAGTCGCCGCACGGCGATTTATGGTGCACGTGCGCGGCTTATCCTCGCGCCCGCGGCCATCTGCATTATAAAACAATGCGCGCGAGCGAGCATTCGCCCCTTATAAAGACGAAATTCCCTCTCTAGCCGGGAGTACGGTCCGGTTGAATAACGACGCCGGAATAATGAGGCA
>NW_011948412.1:4549176-4564189 GCF_000503995.2 Ceratosolen solmsi marchali
ACCCGATCGACGTCCGATGCGTATCGCGAGTGAGCATACGATCTACCAGCTCGCAATTTGCTAAGCTTGACGAGCGACGCGAGAGTCCGACGGACTCGATGATGAGGAGCGACGGATCAAGGGGATGCCCGGACTCAAAGAGAAACTCGCTCCCGACACTCTCGGCCTGTCGAGCCCCGGAGATGCTCCTTTATCTTCTTACTTTTTACTACTAACCGTCTCGGACGTATCGGTCCGCTCTCTCTCTCTCTCTCTCTCTCTCTCTCTCTCTCTCTCTCTTTATCTCCCCCTCCCACTCCAACTCCCACTTCAACTCCAACTCCGACTCCGACTCCCACTCCGGCAAGGCCCATTCTTGACTCTTTGTTCAGCCATTTTTATCCTGTTTGCGTCGCGTTCACTTGGCCTGTACTTCAATTACTAAGGCTAAGCCCAATGATTGATATATTTTGCCTCTGTCAAGCACAAATACGACTTCGTTAGAGATGAGATTCGCCTATGCTTGGTTTAATGGCTACTTTTTAAGCATACCAACAAATAATCCTCCCAATCCTTCATTATTCATTTTATACAAATTTCTACACATTACAGCACAATAAAGTATTGATAATCGACATTAGCCGTTAGTTTTGCACTGCTATGAACATGTGCCTTACATTTTTTTCAACAATACATTTTTCATATTTCATGCGCTTCAAATAAAACGAGGCACGTTACTTACGAAGCTTAAGGCCAACAATTTATGACTTCGTTTAAAGCTCGCGTAAAGTCAACTAAGATTTTCAAATCTCTTTCATTATCTGTCACAAGCACGAGTAGAGGCATTATATCGAAAATATCAAATATAATTACGTCGACAAAAAACATTGTATATTGTATATGTATATGTCTTGTCACGTACATTATTATTATTATTATTATTATTATTATTATTATTATTATTATTATTATTATTATTATGGTTGTAATTGTAATTGATG
This sequence comes from Ceratosolen solmsi marchali, assembly GCF_000503995.2. Lineage (NCBI taxonomy): Eukaryota > Metazoa > Arthropoda > Insecta > Hymenoptera > Agaonidae > Ceratosolen > Ceratosolen solmsi. The sequence continues at coordinate 4,550,157 of NW_011948412.1, forward strand.
TTGTCGTTGACGTTGTGGTTGCTGTTACATAGCTTAATGTTACAACATTTCTTAAAGTAATACGAAATTTATACTCGAAAGTGTATAAAAATTGCACCATTTTACGTTTTTACCAGTTCACGAATGCAAGTAATGCTTACAAAAATATATTCATATTATTCTATACTCCGAATCAAAATTAATCTGTACTCTACATAAATATCCTGCCTGCCTATATATTCGAACGTTAGTAATAAAATAAGTAATATTTCATTGAAAGGGTACTTAAGAGCAGATGCCCTTAATTTTAAATCTGATATCTCCAATGAATAATAAGCCTTCTTCCCATTTAGTAACTCTGTAAGAATTCATAAAATTTATATATACGCACAGAGGCGCTCGAGCGCACACGAAAAATCAAACAACTACCCAAACCCAGGCACAGACGCGCGCGCGCATGCGTGTAGATATTCAGACGTGCACAGATAGGCACGGAGTATTAGATTAATAAATAGTTATGTGGGTAGGTAGGTAAGTAGGTAGATAGGTAGGTAAGTAAGTAGATTGGAAGGTCGAGAGCAAAGAATAAAAGTTCTCTGAATATTTTTTCATCGAGCGATCGTGGAATGCACGCTTTCGACTCGATGGGAATTGCGTTTTGTGCGCGCGACAGAACTTGTCCCCGCCAAATGGATAATGACCGCCGAGAAGTACACAAGACACAATGATCCATCTGTTTTAGGCTACCGGGAGACGGCGTTCGTGTATGCCATATCCTCGGCTGGGGTGGCGCACAGTGTGTCACGCGCCTGCAGTATGGGCCGGTTGATATCCTGCGGTTGCGACCCCTCGAGCTACACGGGCAAGTCGACCAAGTCAGGGGGCGGCAGCACCCAGTGGAAGTGGAGTGGCTGCTCCCACAATCTCGAGTACGGCATGGAGTTTTCCAAACAGTTCCTAGACGCCCGCGAAGTCGCCGGCGACATACAGTCCACCGTCAACCTGCACAATAATCAAGCAGGGCGCAACGTGAGTATGATCCTCATTACGTGATGTGTACGTGGTGGGTATGGCCGTGCCGATAAGAGGCGATAGCGGCTCTTGAAAGGGCTAAAAGTTATCGAGTGGCTTTCTTCGTTACAATCTCCGCGCCGCTCGCCGTTTTCACATTAGCCGTTCGCCGTTAAACGGACTTAAATGATAGGCGCGTAGTCGGGATATTCGAAAATATGTCAAATATGCTCGTTACTTTCATTTTGCTCAAAAATTTTACTTATTTATATTTGTTTGCTCCTCTTTCTGATACCTCGTCCTCGCATTCCTTGATTCTACCGACGGCTTGATTCTATCCGAGGCCCAATCATATACGTGCTTATCACAATTAAAGCTTTTACAACATTCTAATGATTTTTCGACCTCATCAAAGCCAATCCTCTCCAATTAAGCATAAAATACAAATTAGCCCGACGAAATTCATAATTTACGCGCAGTCGTCGCTACTAAATCAAGAGCGAGGCTAATGAGATGCCCCTTATAAAGGCTCATATTATCCAAGAACAATGCTTCCTAGGGATTGCTTGTCGATTCGAAATATCCGCTCGTGAATCTTCCACGTTCCTAGCCCTGAGGTTCGCGTGTGGGGCAAATTCGCGATGCGCGTAGCCAGGCCACTTTGGAATAATGGCGCACGTGTGCGTAACTTGGACACGTGAATAATTGAGTGCATGCGTGCACGTCGCGATGCGCACTCGTTCGAAGGGAGTCCGAGGTGAGCTCGAGTTATCCTCGGACATCTTCCACTTCTTTTTCTTCCTCAACTGCGCTCTCCAATCTTCTCTTCTTTCCCCTATTTCCGTGTGGCTGTCTGCCTCTCCCTTCGCTCCTACTCCCATCCCCATCGCTCGCCGCATCTTTCTTTCTCTTAAGCCGCCGGAAAAGAAAGAAAGACGCAAGACCTCCACCTTCTCCGCCACCTCCTCCTCCTGCTCTTCTTGCTCTCCGCAGTCGCACTCGCCTCGACGTTATTAAGACGAAGCCCTCGGCTGGACCACCCAGCCGTAGACTCATTAACTGTTTTGTACGCGACACCTCTTTATCTAAAAGAAACTTCTTTTTCTTACCACCATCATCACCACCCTCCGAGCCCTATTCCTCATTCTCCTCCTCCTCTATGCCAGCTTCGGCCGTTACCGCGATATCACAGCAGCCCTGCGTAGATCGCCGCTGAACCAAGCCAAGCTGAAAAGCTCATTCACGCGTATAACCCACCTATTTGTACGGAGCTTTAGATTTGGAAGTATTTTTATTTGTTTGGAAGCCGGGGCGGTAAGGAAAGCGAGCCGTACGGTTTGACGAAGAAAGAGAGAACGAGGAGGGAAGAAGCGTATTCGATACGCTTGTCCCGCGTCGAAGTGAAACGGCAAATACCGAGAGAATGAGGGCGATTGGTCGATTTGTTGAGGGACGCAGGGCTGGGTGGGGACCCTAAGGATTTTACGGCTCTAATTTTCTGATGAATCTATCGAGCGAGCGGCCCGTTGCCAGCGTTTTATCGCTCAAAATGTTCGTGTGCAGTCCAAGGAAAGAGACTGCCAATTAATGCCACCAGAGATAATTTGTCCACTTGTATTTCGGCCCAAAACCAACACTCGCGCGTCCTCTTACAGCTGTCTCGCGGATATCGCATCTCTTCATAAAAAGCAATAGAACAGGATAAAAGAGAATTGTCGGGTGGCTAAGCTGACGTAAGTAGTGAGACGGTTGATTGGGAATGATAGTAGCGCGGGAACATCGGCCATACCAGGTAGTGGGAATCGAAGGATCGAGGATGAGAGGATCGAGAGGGACAAGATTGACTAGGCCCGGAACTCTGACTTACAGGCGGTGGCGAGCAACATGCAGGTGCGCTGCAAGTGCCATGGGATGTCGGGCTCCTGCGAGCTTAAGACCTGCTGGAAGGTGGTGCCGGACTTCCGCATTGTCGGGCGGACCCTGAAGAACCGCTTCCGCAACGCGGTTGCCGTGGCTCAGAGTAACTTTGGAAACGTGACGCCGCTGAATCGCGTGCGGGGCTTCCGGAGGCGCAACCGACTGGAACACCATCGCAACCAGCAACGGCAGCGCAAGCACCGTAACAGCGCCTCGGGCCTCGTCCCTGGCAATGCACCGGGACGAAAGGGCCGCAAGGTCCATCAGCTCGCGGGCCAGCTCTTCTTCTTCCAGAAATCGCCCAACTTTTGCGAGCGGGACTCCCAGGCGGACATCTCGGGCACCTCAGGGCGCAGGTGCAACCGGCCGAGCGCAGGGGGCGACGGATGCGCCTCCCTCTGCTGCGGCCGTGGCTACAACGTCGTGCGCCAGCGCAGAACCGAGAGGTGTAGCTGCAAGTTTCACTGGTGCTGCTTCGTACAGTGCCAGAACTGCACCGTCGAGGAGTGGATCACCGTGTGCAAGTGAGCGCCGGTGACGAGAATTACCAATCGCCTCGATGCGACGAGCGCACCGCACGCGCGCGCCTTTGCGTTTTTACTTCTGAAGGTAGATCGTGTAGCTCTACTACGGCTCGGCTTGGCTCATTTCGGCGAGCGCGCAAGCCGTACAAGTAAATCGAATTATGATGATCTCAGTCTTGAAGAAGGGAACTTCCCGACTAACGTTTCTTCGTTACGGTGGGCGATGGAGTGGGGCGGGGGATGGGGTGGGGGAGGGTGGGGGAGGGGGGGCAGGCAGGAGGGGAGGGCGAGAATGTCGATTTTTGTCGTTGCACAAGGGCTTTCGGCGAGCAATATCAATCAATCGCGTAAGATCCGCTTAGCTTATGATGCGTTAATTTTGATTATCTCAATTTTTTTCGATTTTGCCTTAAAATTTTTCCATTTAATGTGCTGATATTATTGCGCAAGTGCGACTAATCTTATTGCTCGGGTGAACTGCAGCCGAAGTAAAGGCTTGGCGAGAATAAATAATCGCTGGATATTTATTGAGCTCGTGACCGTCGGTCAATCGATAGGAAATGTAATGGGCGATAAGCTATTTAGTGACAAGAGAGTGAAATATGGCGAATGTACTGTAAATTTTAGTTTGAAGAATAGACGACCGACGAGTAATATCACGAGTTTATAAAAGGGGGCAATAATCGTGTTATCGAAACGTCACCAATAAAACAAATGAAATTGCTTTTGACTCGTATATAATCGATCTCTCGGCAACTCATTACACGGTTAGAAATTTTAATAGGCACTGTCTATTAAAATTGAATAACAGGTGCTTTACTGTTACTTTAACAAGCGATTGTTTGTTAAGTAGGGACTGTATGTACATATGGGCTCTTAAATTTCACATAAAATTACTGTGTTAATCGAACGGACAACATTTTTACAGTGCAAAAAATATTTAATAATTTTTACACGTCTCGCTTTAAGCGTCTATAGATTATAATAAATGTTAATTGATAATTAATTCTACATAACAAGCGAATTCAATTTATAAAAGTCTTTATAGTAGTTATCTGCGCCTGCAAAAATCCTTCAACCATACCGACAATGTCCTTATTGTAGTGCGCCAAATCCATTTGCTTCCCAAATCAAGTAGTTTATATTATGTTAATTTCTGATATTAAGTACATTTCATCCTTCAATAATATAAATTAATAGTATAAATGTCGTGTTACCGAGTCATTATACTTATGATTGGTGATTCTGAAAATTTTATTGACAAGTCTCCACGAATCATAATGATACCCAAGCGTAACTTGCTATTTAATATTCTTATTAGAAAACCTATGATTTACACTCATTTATTGGAGTAATGCAGTATTTTTAACTTGTGCTTCATCAGAAATTTGATAAACAATAGCAACAAATTCTTGAATAACATAATAATAATATTTTCTAATTAATCTGGAGGGAATTATTGAGTATTATTGATTGCTGCGGGAAAATGACTTTTCTTTCGTTCTTCTAATAGCGAAAAGAGACAGCTTTATATGTAACCGATGCAAACTATTGTTTAACATAACGAGACATTCGATTGATTATTTAATTAATATTTAATTAAGCATTTAAGGGCGAAAGTAATTTCAGGAAATTTAATGCTTTTTAGAATTATTCTTTTAAGCGCAATTTGGATAAAACATCCATTTCCTACAAAGATTAAAAAAAAAAGAAAAGCAATTAACATAACAATAAGCTTATTTGTTATTAAAAATTATATTCACATAGAATATTATTTTTTATGAGTTTAATCGACTAATGAATAGAATAATAATTTACGCCAGTCGTTAGTGCAGCTGTTTTATATCACCGCGTAATCTCTGTCAACGTGAATACTAAATTGTTTTCGACTTACTGCATGAGCAAAATTTTTAATCGACAATAGAGAGTATGATAACTTCCAATCTATCATTTTACTTTAATATATATGCTTACTTAATCAACGATAATGAAAATGTAATTGGCATGTTAATGCAATGAAAAATTCTTTCATTCTTATGTTTGCTGCTAAGTTTTTTTATGCAGTATCGTTTGAAACATATGAATTTAGCTTTTGTAAAGTAAAATAATTTCTGCAATAATAATTGAGTTATAGCTCGTTAACAAAAAATAAATCAATAACCAAAAAAAAAACAAAAAAAAACAAAAAAAAAACAAACATATCGTTTACGTAATATGCATTCTCACTTTGTGTATTAATCAAACGAAACAAACAAATCAAACAAACAAAACAAAACAAAAACTCTAAAAAAACATACAAACAAAAACAAAAAAACAACCAAAAAAAAAGCTATTTATAGAATTATTATTTTTTTTTTTTTTTTTAGTATAACCTATACTACCAAAGGATTTAATTTATTATTGATTGTAACAATAATTATTTAAACATTAAATTAATATTAAGAATATATCTCTGATTAATAATAAAAATTATGATTATTTTAAAATTTAATATTTACAAAGAAAGTAACACATTTATTAATATTTCCAATTATTAAAAAATATTTTTAATATATAATATTGTTTTTACAAGAAAAATTTAACCAGCATTAATTATACAGAACTGTAGAAGAATATTTTGTATTCCAAAAGCTCTCGTATTTATATGTAAAATTCGCAATATATTTTTTTGTACAGTTTCTTTTTTCTTCTACTCTCTCTCTCTCTCTCTCTCTCTCTCTCTCTCTCTCTCTCTCTCTCTCTCTTTCTTCTCTTCTCTTCTCTCTTCTCTCTTCTTCTTTCTCTTCTTCTGCTTCTAAGGCTAAACATAAAAGCGGTACATATCGTATAAATTTTGTAATGACAAGAGGTCGAAAACAACGTAGTGAAAGCCGAATTGACGTACGGGATCCTTTTTAAACCATAATATCTCGATTAGATACCTTGGATACTCTGTACGAGTCCTCGGATTAGTCGTTGATTTTTATAAAGCCTATCGTGCTTTGAATTTTCCCATTCGCAAGCGCATAATCACGTAATCGGAGCCAATGCACATTGCTGAGATTATCTGGCGCAAAGGGGGGACACGAATGACGTCTCCTCTTTCAAAAATTCAAAAACAATGAAAAGTGCAATTTTATTCCACTATCCTATCCTCTTTATCATAGCGTAATAATGATACCAAGGACGAAGACGCACGAAGGCACGGTTCACCGATCGTGGTGTGTTCGTTTTGTCTTTTTTTGTTTTTTTATTTATTTTTTTTTGTGTTTTTTTTTAGATTTTTTTTTTTAGGTTTTTTTTTGCTTTATTCTTTTTTTTTTTTTTTGGTTTTTTATTTTTTTTTCACTCTTTATCTCGCGCTCATGACAATACGAGACTTCGTTTCATTTAGTCGAGTAAAGTTGGCCGATGAAGCCGATGCGCAGTTAAAATTCACCAAGTGAAATTGAGGTCGCACAACTGACCCTTCAAGGCAATTTCAAATCTATGTTACTTTTTGTCTCTCGCAAATCTATCGAGAGCGTTATTTATTTATTTTTTTTTTTTTCATCACTACGTCTTTGTTGGGTCTGATCGCGGTCACTTTTCGTTAACTCGAGCGGGACGTTTGTTATTTGTTTGTTTTCTTTAATCGTACTGTTAATCTTAAATAACCAATAATAAATTTTCAATTTTAACATCTAACTCTCATCGCTTCATATCGAAGCAATTTTTTCATCAATGGCTTTCCAAAAATGCTTAACTGACGCACAATGAAACATATTCACAGCGAAATAATGAACATAAAGTGTCTTGTAATTAACAAAAGCTATTCGTGTCTATTCCAAACTGATGTGACTATTATTTCAGGCGATTTATTGATGTTAATAGAGATAAAGGGCGAACAAGAGTGCGAGAGGATGAGCGAATGAATGAGCGATATAACGAAAGGCAAGGCGACTCGTCTTTGATCGATAGCGATGATTGCTCGGTCGAGTCGGGCACGCCTTGCCAGATCCGTCAATCGATTAATTAGTACGTTAATGAAGAATTATAAATAAATCTTTAATGCTAATTTATAAAGAGATCCCTAGGCTGTAAGCGGGCTTGTAATTTATTTATAATACCATCTATTTAATTTTTTGTCTATTTAATTTTACTTATCCGCCAATTGTAACACCTCTACCGCAGTATTACTAGAAGGAAAAAATAATCTCGTAATTTGCGCACCAATGAAAATGTTGCGCAAATGTGTATTATAATGCGTACAATAAAGAGAGTTCCTTTAATCACTGGTTTTTATATATTATGACACTGGGCCTGATGATAATGGCTCTGCCCAAGTGTTACATCACCAACCCAATCCACGCTCCTGCAATGTCCTATTGAACATTATATCCGACATTAGATCGGACACGAAATTGATAATCCATCATTGACATTTTCGCGGCAATTTGAATCGTTAGATAAGCAGAACCGATGACCGAACGGAAAATCCATCGCAAGCAGTTGGTGTAATAAAACGGCGATGGGAATGGTTAAGCAAGCAAGTCGAGGACGTTGCCAGCGTAACGACGATAAGAGACTGGACGAAAAAGCTCTTGCCAAGGCGTCGCACCACGAACAAAAACATCGCTGCACTCGAGATCGTCGAGCTGACGAGATAAGCCGTCGCTGGCAGAAATGCGCGCAGGGCCTCGTAATCCTCGTGTCCCTTCCCGTAACTCTCATTCTCCCGCTTTAAGGCGTATAAATAAAAGCTCGGAAAAGCGAGTGTGGATTTTGATTGGTGAAGGTAGGTTGATTGGTAAGTAGATAGATAGGTTGGTAGTAAGAGTAAGTAAGAGGGAAGGAAAAAAAGGGCCAGTCGGCCATTACTACTCGTCCCATTACTTATTCCCTTCTCGTTTTCGATGCGCTTTTGTTGAATATCATTGCCGCGCGTTCCGCGCGGCATTCCCTCGAGCGTATACATATTTATTCATTGGCTGCAACTTTATCTTTTACATGTCCGCAGGAGCGAAACACTTCACGGCCCTTTTATAGGCGCCGCTCGCCTATAGGCCAAAGTGTGATCGCGACACTGTTTATCGTCCCATCGACGACGATTCGTCTTTCGCGCATCAATCGTGGAGCGAGCGATCGAGAGCCGAGTAAGGGCATACGTGGCGTTGGCATGTGAAACGGAGACGAATGTATTTGTATTGGCAGTTTTCATAAAGTCGACGTGACCATTTCTTCTCAACTGCAAAAACATCGAGCTGCTGAAGACGTTACTTTTATTTTTTGAATCGCAAGCTTTGCAGCTTCGGAATTGCAGAGTTGCGACGACAAAAAGTGTACGGTGCCAAGTTTTCATTTATGTATTTATTCTCCACTCCCCCGCCCCGTTTTTCTCTTTTCTATCTTCTTTATTTTTTAATTTTTCTTTTCAATTTTTGTTTCCCTTCGATAGTCCGCGTCGTATCAAAACGGAGACTCGAAATTAATGGAAAAAGTGCGAAACAACAAAATGGCAAAAAAATATTTAACCGTAATAATAAACTTTTTATTTTTTAGGCAAAAAGGGAGTTGCTCGGTTAGAAAGGACGAGCACGTCAGCCGTAAAGACACGAGCAGGTTTTAAAGAATCGCTGTCCTCACTTTTTTCCCTTTATCTTGGCAAATTAATAAAATTAAATCGAGAGCAGTGTAAATGGCAGGATTTATGTGGCCGAGTCGCTGATATGAGAAAAATCGTGCATTAATTTTCTTTGCCGTAGTTTAATTAAGTGAATGTGGCGAATTACCATTTTACGAAAGATTCCACGCAAGTAAGAGGCTACTTATGCGAAATTGCTAATTAGCCGAATACAAATTAGCGAGCGACCCGTCGTACGATGCCCTGAAAAAAGGTGACGTGCTAATTTTGGGTAAATCGATTTGTTAATCGGCAAATGAAATAAATCTCTCTTGTAGCTTCTTTTTTTTTTTTTTTTTTTTTTTTTTTTTATTATTTTGTTTTGCCTTGGTTAGAAGACGATTGAGGCCATCGAAGCGGTCGATTAACGTCCGCGCGTTTTTCAATTCCCTTTCTTTTGGGCATTTTTCTTTGTTGTTTCTCCTTGTTTGTTTCGTTTTAGCATTTAATACGAGAATCGACACAACAGAGTCCGATCAAATATCTCTCAACAACGCGTATAATTATTTCAATTCTTTCGGTTTCGCGAGCTTCGAGGCCTCTTTCAGTACCTCGCCACTAAATATTTATTATATCGAGCTTTAAAATGTCCTTAACATTGTTGAATAACATTCATTGCGTTGAGGGTCAAGCAACCAGTCTACAGCAACCAACTCAAGCAATCTATTCACTCAATTATTTCTTTCTCGAAAAAAAACTTAATTAATTTACATTCACATTCACATGAATACCACGCGCCCGTAAATAATGGACAATAAAGTCACCGATGTTACGCGTTGGCACAATTATAGCGTAATCCATGGCATAAATATTAAATTGAATAATATAATGATAATTCGCACGACACCAATATGCTTGCCAACTTAATGAAACATACTTTTTGCAAAGCTTTCGTAATGAAGCATTCGAAAGAAAGAACGCCGAGTCCTTACATTTGTTGATAAAAGGGGTGGATTGGGGTGATGGAGGAGGAGGAGGAGGAGGAGGGTTCTGAGGTCAGCGGAGGCAGAGGCGGATTAGGTTAATAAGGGGTAATCGACGTTGAAGGAAGACCTGTCGTAGAGGCAAACGATTGATTATTCTGCTTGCGCGGATGTAGCGGTTCGAGGATACGACCGCCAGGATCTCGAAGCGAGCTGACGCTGACGCTGACGGAACGCAAGGTAAGCCCATAGCCGTCACCTGGAAAATGGAACAAGCGCACGTAAAGCGGTAAGAGGGGATTAAATAACTAGCGCAGTCGGAGCGCACGTGCGGCGGAAAGTGGATCAGCGGCCGAGGAAGACGCTCAAGTTGGCCCTCGACGGACGTTGGTTCGAGCGTGAGCGTCGTAGGCTAATCGATCAGCCCCGGCTCGAACCTTCCCAACGCGGAAACGCTCCTCCATCGTGACCAACGGGGCACAATAAGGAGCAGAGCCAACTCGATAAATCAATAAGCTAATAGGCTTGGAAGGGAGAAATTAATTAAGTCTACGTTATTGGATCATGGAAGCCTAGCAGCCCTTGCGACCGCTCGCGCCTCCTCGCACGGCCAGTGTTGCGGCACCAGCAGATCTTATCGGTTCACCACCCCTATGCCCAGGGCGCCGCTGCGCTTCGCACTACCCCGTGGCTCTTGTCTCACGGCCTCGCTCACCCTCCGTCTCGCTCGGATCTCTGTGCAGCCGCGCGGGCGGACACCCACACCATCGACGAGACGTCTTAATTAGAGAAGGTGAGTTCAAACGCGGCCTGAGTGCCACTCTCTGTCCTCCCTATCCTCGACCTCTTACCTCTTACCTCTCGCCTTCAATGCCCTCGAGAGTATCTAGAGTGCGGACAATGCGCGTGCGTGCGTGCGCGATCACGGGCCTGCTGGCGTTATTTCTTTGTCGCGCCGAGGTTTTGGAAATTGGAATACTTACTTTGGAATACTCTCGCGGTATAATTAATCGCAATATTTGACGAAGAATCGCGTGGGGCGTTTTACGCGATAGAACTCGACGAAGTTTCAATTGTCAGCCTCGCAGATTGCGAATTGCGCTAATGTCGAATCCCTCGATCAGTCGCATTAAAATCGATTGTAATGCTCAAAATGCCTTCGATTACTTAACCTCGTAAATTGCATGAAAATTCAAAGTCAAATGACATTGGCGGTAAAGTGGAAGTAGGTAGGGAAAATAAAAGAAATTAATTGCTAAATGAGAAATGCCATTTGTCCTGAATTTAATGGAAGGGTTTATTTATAATGGAGCTAAGTTTCTCATGACTATTTCTCAAACGATAAATTACACGCTACTCGAGCGACTATTGCGCAATAAAGTCTCTGCAAATTTCTAACCTAAGAGAAAAGTATCTTTGCGCTCTCGTTGCGATGTGCGTGTTTCTTTGTGTGTGTGTGTGCGTGTGTGTGTGTGTGTGTGTGTGTGTGTGTGTTTTTTTTTTTTTTTGTTTTTGTTTTTGTTTTTTTTTCATATACCTCGCAGAATTTAGATAGAATGTATTGCCGAGTTTAGATTGTACTGCGGAGCGAATGTAAGGAGGCGCGAAAAAAGCACGTCGATAAGAAAATACTGCGCGCAGTGTCCAAACGCGGTTGGCTATGGTCATATACCGAGAAGCTAAATGTTGCATGAGCTTCGGGGAAAAGGAACGTCGACTACTAGTCCCGCGATCATACATTATATAGATGTTTCCGATGCCTCGGCGGGAGTACTCGAAATGGTAATGGCGATGCGCGAAAGCGTGTTGCTGAAGCCGACGTTGTCGAACGGAGTTTACAATTAAGGTAGATTTTTCGCGCGGTGTTGGCCTGACCCTTCAATTCCAAAACTTTGAAATGCAAATGCACATGGAACACGACATGCCCCAATTACACTCCACAATTAACGGATAAAAATCGGGATTATAAGGCATTAGCGATAGACGAGTTGGGGACCTCGGGCTGCACGATTTACTCGCAGCTTGCACAACTTGCCACTGCATAAAAATCATTCACTACGGCGTAATGTAGGCTGAGTTTTATCAATTTTAGCGAAACGGGCGATAAGCTAAGGATGGGGGCACCTGTCGTTTAAGTCGGTAAAGACAGGGATGTAAGCCGAAACTCGGCTTCGATGAATCAATGAGTAAGGCTTGGTGATAATGTCGATACTGATATTATATTCGATGCTAATTTCGGATAAATGTGAGGCTACCGATGGTTCCCATGGGGGCCGAGGCACATGAGCCGCGGATGCGATTTCGCGAGCTAATTCGAATGCGCGCGAGACGCTCGGGATGAAAAAAGCAGCCGATGCAGCGACTAGTAGTCGCGTTCCCGGTACGCGAGGCATTCCAGGTGCCGCTCGCGCCTCCGCGACTTTCCCACAGGCGTATTCCGCATTTTGGCGGAGGCGCGAGCGGAAAAAGACGAGCCTCCGGCCCTTTAAAGGCCACCACGTCGCCCAAAAGAAAGAGTACGTGTGCTGGTTACGCGGAGATGTCGGGCTCTCTCGCTTCTTTTTGCACTCGTGGCACATACCGCGTGCATTTATTCACTCACCCGAGGGCATGAATAATTTAGCGCCCCGCGCAACCGTTCCCGTACGTTCCCGCCGACCGATTAAAAGAAGCGGCAAATCCTGTCAACAAATCGCCGGATTATACGCGAGTTGCCAGTGAGTCGGGCGAATAAATGAATTGGCTTAAGGAGGCCCTGGAGAGGAGGCGCTTACGTAGACATCGATCGACTGGCAATCTGCTGTTAGAACGAACGGGGAATGAGGAACGGGGAACGGAGAACGGGGAACGGGGAACGGGGAACGGGGAACGGGGAACGGGGAGCGGGGAATGGAGAGATGGGGAATAAGTAATGAAGAATGGCGAATTGCGAATTGCGAATTGCGAATTGCGAATTACGAATTACGAATTGCGAATTGCGAATTGCGAATTGCGAATTGCGAATTGCGAATTGCGAATTGCGAATTGCGAATTGCGAATATTGCGAATTGCGAATTGCGAATGAATTGCGAATTGCGAATTGCAAATTGCGAATTGCGAATTGCGAATGGTGAATGGGGAATAATGGGGCGACCGGATATAAAATTTGAGTTTTCGAGGGAGATGAAGTGGGGACGGAAAGGTTGGGAAACCTGACAAGTGGAATAGAACCGCTTGATTTCATCTTTGGAGAATCGTGTTGCCAAGTGTGCCCTCGGACGACTCAAAGACGAGCTAAAATAAAATAATTTCGCCGCTAAAAAGAGGTTAGGTTTGAGTGACGATTGAAAGGTAGAGCGAGGCAACCTTTTATTCTCTTATATTCGGCACGTACCTTCGCGAATAATGACTATGGCATTACACGCTCAGACAGGAGCAATCGGCTTAAATATTAACGAGCTTAAAATATTACAGTCAATCCGATTGCAGAGTATTAAGAGTATCTCGATTATATGCGCATCTCGCGACGCAAGTAAGCTGTACTTTTAAATATTGTAGCGGGGTCAAACTCTGTTCGTCGTCTATTCTATTAACTCTTTATACATTTACCTTTTATAGTATTAAACTCGTCATAATATGGCTCGTCCCCCTTCGTATGACGCAGTGACCGTTCGACCAACCGCTCGCTACTTTCTGTAATTATCACATGCAAATTTCTAAATATTCGTAATAATTCGTCGAACGGCGAACTATCGATTAGCGCTTAATGACGTTGCAAATGCTAAGTATCCGGGCGCCAAGTGCAGGAGGCTCGAAAATACAGCCGTTTCGCGTATAATATTTAAAAGTCCGGCAGAAGGTGCACGGACAACAACTGCGGGACCCGCAGCAAAAATCCACGGCGATGATTTCTCTGAGTGGAGCAAAAAAGCGACGTGGACGAGGTCGTTGCGCCGGCCTAATACAATGCGCATTCTTAATTCTTAATCTCGTGCAAAAAGGCGCGTGGCACCTGGAGTTGGTTAATCGCGCGGGCCGGCGTCAGTGGCGGCTCTCGCG
>NW_011948412.1:4564199-4625864 GCF_000503995.2 Ceratosolen solmsi marchali
GACCGGGGCAAGCAAAAAACGCATCGATATTCCGAGAGCCTGCGACCGATCGATGAACCCCGACACCCGCCACGGGAAAAAACGGACCGACGCACGACGTGTCGCGCGCACACGCGGACCCTCGGATTGATCTAATTTATGTGCGCGGAGGCACACTGTCGAGGCGACTTTTTGCCAACGCTGTCATAGCCTCTGCGCGCCTGTGTGGCCCTCGATGAACTTCCGAGGTGTTTTCTTGCCTGATTTTCCAAGATAAAGAAAGGCTTCGAGCTCCAGCACTCATTGGATTGGATTTGGCTTGGCCCATATTTGACGTGTCACTGACGCATAACTAACTAACTAACGGCATTATATATCAAATGCGCAATGATAAATGAAGAGTGCAGCTTTATTGGATTTTGTGATCATTGTCACCTAACTTGTGAATGGTCACCTAACTTTAATGAAAAAGACATTTTTCTTTAATATCGAATTTACAATTGATTATTACTATACATTATTCCGATACATCGTCAAATGCACTACTATCGCCAGCTCTTAACAACACTCCACCTCCAGGCTCTCATAATCGCTGCTATGTTCATTGCACTTGTGGAAGTTGTCTCGAGCGGTTGATGATCGTATTGCATTGTGCAGTGGTGATATCACAAAACTCGATTAGACGTAGAACTATTAGAGCATACGATATAAGAGGATTTGCCAGTGCTTCTCCTTGCGCCTTCTTAAGACGGCACAAATAATATTGTGTTCACATAACAATATTGTCTAAACCTCATTATGGCTGAACTCGAGTGGATTGAAATAATACGGCACCGAGTTTTTAAAAAGTGCAATAATTGACAATTCACTATTAATGAAAGGCATTTGCATACTCGAAAACTACTTCAATAATCGTCTCGTCATCTGCCTCGATTATAACAATACATGTACCATCAAATATGTCATTTATCCTCTTAAAAGGACTATACAAAAATTGTGATTTTCCTTGATCCATCGATCAGAAAGCTTCTTCGTTGTTACCTTTCTCTATATTTTTTTTTTTTTCTTTACCTCCTACTTTTCTTAAACTTATATCTATTTGCTTGTAATGTGAACAAATATCACAAGGATATCCATAAGTGGTATGACGTTTTTCTAGCATTATAGGACAGTGAACCCCTTAAAAGGCTTTAACACGAAACTTTTCATTCCCATTAATTACGTACTGTCTGCCGCCAGGCTCCAACCCACCCCACCTTTTCCATACATCAGTGGGCGGCTTTCGAGAGCTATCTTAAACAGGAGGATGATGAAGAAATTGATTATTATCTTCATCGATCCCTTGGTCGCGACAATCCGAAGAACTCCTTGCTTTTCTCCGAAAACATACTATTTTGATGCGTTGGGCTATTTCTCCGGCTGGCTCCACATATTTCTACTTTTCCTAGTAGTTTCGAGAGCGTTAGACTGTTTCTTAGTAGCCACCATCTTATAGGTATTAAGAAATTTTTCCCGATTATATTCAATTATGCATAATATATGAACGAATTTTGTAATAAAGTTCAATTGTACATGATGGCAGTGACTGAGTAGACAAACAACCTTGAAACGCATAATTTACAAAAGACTTTATTATAAATATTTGATCGATTTGATTAAATGTAATCCTCCTCGATTATAAAAGTATATTCAAAATCTTAAATATCAATGAGCTTAAGCATAAATCTGCTACTCGTGATCAATCGCTAGTCAACTTGGCATATATTTCCAAAAATCGGAGAATAACGAACATCCACTCTTCGCTTATCTGGTCAGGCAGAAACGATTCCAACTGGATTTTTTTTTAAACGGTCGAGCACCCGAAGTAACTCGTTATACGACATTAGACCGACGGTACTTACAAGCGCGGCTCATAAAAACGCAACAAGCTAGGAACGTGTGGGTAGACACACGTGCACACATACAGAATCGATAGGCTGCGTATTAACTGTGAAGCAGAGGACATCGGTCACTGCTCAGTATCTCCTATTTTTAATGAAAGTTGATTGCGTACAAATTAATTCAGCGTTTGTAATAAAATTGTGACGTTAAAGGAAATCCACATAAGAAGATATCGTCCGTTAAATAACTTTTATTTTTTTAAATATCGCCTAAATATTAAAAGCAATTTTTCATTTTAGGAAGAAATTAATAAGCAATTAATATATTAATCAATTATATGATCATATCGTGATATATATAAATTCACCATCATTTCTTGAATGCTCTCAAGCATATTAAAAATAAACTTCTCTACATTAAATAATTATAAAATGAAAATTTTTTGAAATCGCGTCGCTATTATTGTCGATTAATATTGTAAAACTATTAAATAAATGTGACGGATCTAAAGTTATTCGAAAGTTTTTTTTATTATTTGCAATTTCTAACAAAGATTATGAAAATCTTTAGTACAAATTAATTTACATATTAGATCGATTAAACAAACGTGAAATAACTTAAATATTCAATTCGATAAAATGCTCGCACATCAGAATATAGAAATTCGCACTAACGAACTCATCCTTTAACTGCGGGAAACGACCCCCCGCATACGTTATACGCAGTAGCGAGTGCACATAAAGTGTTAATAAAAAAAAAAAAAAAAAAAAAAAAAAAAAAAAAAAAAAAAAAAAATCCAGTTAAAAAGTTGAATTTCAAATACGATATAATTATCGTAATGCAGTACGATAATAATTCAATTATAAGACTCTTCGTATCCTCATTCTTTCTACTTTTTCCGTTTCAAGAGACGCGTGCGAAGCTTATTAACTGACTACTTAAAGAAGCTCAGGGATCCGCCAAGATGAAACAGCTCCAGCGAACTTTCACACATCGATCAGACCACTGCTATGTCTCTATGTAGGCAATAACCTCGCGTATCACGCTCATCCATCGGCAAATGTAATTCCGGAAATCCGATAAACGGACTGCTTACGTGTGTAGTTTTGTGGTCAGGGACGAATAGCGATGACCCGCAAGTGACGTTCGCGATCCTTCACAAGATTCACAAGAAAGGCGACGGGATAAATGATGATTCTAACATTTGACACTCGATCTTCAGTATTGCGTATTTTAGTTTTCAACTTACCGTATCTATTGAAAATGCAATAAACCTAGCCAATAATTAAATCCCAATCGCTTATTTTAGATTATTATCATTGTTATTTGCAGTTATTTAAGGGTTGTATTAAGATTAATTTCAACGAGCTTTTACAATTACTCGTGCTTAAACAAATTACGAGGGGTCTATGCCAAGGATTGATTATTATTGTACTATTGATAATGCCTCGATGAACCCTGATGTTTTCATGTTGTTAAAAATTTCGTCTAGTTAACATTGAAATAAGAGCACGTAAATTTTATATGTATATTTCAAATATTCGTCCAACTGTTTACAATTAACATATAATCGATTACTTCTGGAAAGCTGCAGCTAAGCATTTAATTGCTTTAAACTATTATCATCTTAAGAAAAATTAATATACAATATTTTATATAACGGCTTGACAATTTCCATACATCTCTCCCGTGTTCAAGTTAGTGCACTAAGGAAGTCTGGGCATCTATAATTCATTATTACTATTTCCATAACACTTGAAGCACTTCGAGGCTCCTATTTGATGTACCTAATTAGCTATTAATGCAAAAGCTAATTAGCACTTCGTCTTGAGATATTGAGTAAAAAATTCTCGCATCTTCGCCTCTCGCGAATAAAGGAACTCTCGACCTCAAACGTAAAACTTCAAGTACACATAAAGATCTAATTATTTTGTTCCACTGAAATTCATAATAAAATCGTCTCGTGTATCATCATAAAAATACATTTTATAATTTACAAAGACGTTGTTGTAATTAAATTAATATATTTTGTGCTTCTCTCTAATAAAAGCCACGCAGACCATTATTGAATTTACCGAATAAATGTATAATCTATTTTAATCTACATCTTAATGCTATTAGCGTTCATCGTGAAAAATAAATTTACAGATAACAGCTATATGTTTTCAATTTAATTATATTATTTACTTAATAATATTATTTATGCTTAGTTACGATAGTAATAGTTATATCCGTGATAAGATCTTATATCGAAAAAATCTTATTGAAACTTGCAACCTTCCTCACCTTGGCAATTACAAATTCTGCAAATTTCATCGCCACTTTACATCACTTTTGTACTGGCAAAAAGGATTTTCACGCAGTATATTACTATAAAGAATAGACTTATTTTTGTATTTTCATTCCATGGAATATCGCTCAGTCCTTACTTAGTGAATATGTAATTCATAAGAAACATACATTAACGCAAATCCAGAAAATATCTGCAATTTTTGCTGCTGTCTTCTTCATAGCAGCTGAAAAATAAGAATAATCTTGATATTAATTTGTAAATGTGTCATATCATAGATTATATAGATCATAAATTATACCATTCGAACATTTATATGTTATAAAAACGATAGCTTCAGAAAAGTACAAATCTATATTCTGTGTTATATGAACATTCGAAACAGTGGTAATATTAAATTATCTTAATATATAATATTAAATACCATATATTTTCCTCATTCGTCTCCAAATTAACACTAATTACTTTTTCTATGAAATTAGATTTTCACTAATTTATACGATAAAACATTCGTTGAAAGAGCTGATTTATTTACCAGTCATTAGCGAATAACATATTATTACATTTATAGATGATATAGATGTTTCGCTACGCATTAGAATGTATCAATTTATAAATATAATGTTACCTAATTTATTATACTTAATTACATTATGATAATAAGTTAGAATTTATAAGGACAGTGATCATCTTATTGTCAACATTTTAGAATAGAATTGATTATCATTAATAAGCTTAAAATGTAAAAATTGCCTTCTTTTGCTTTATAAGTGATGTTGAAATGATTTCTGCACGCGGAATGGCTGAGAACACACTAATTATTTGATTTTCTCTCTAAGAAATTCAAAATAGCTGTAAAAATTAAAACAAGACGTTCAAATCATAACTTCGTACTCTACAAAAGGAGATGAAAATAACTGACACCTGTACTTTTATGTGGATCTGTTTGTCATTAATACAGAAGCACAATTAACCGTAATTATACAAATCACCAAAAATATCGAATAAGTGCGATAGATTTTTATTACATTTCACAAATAATCAATGAATGAAAATTATTTATTTCCTTTTGTAAAATCAAATTTTTCATTCGAATTATTTTAATTGTAAATACTTCGTAAACGAATTGTTTTATAAAGTCTTAATACATCTGAAATTTTCCAAATATATAGAATAACTACTGCCAATGCATACAATAAACGTATTATTATTAAAATTTTTCTTAATTCTAAGACTAATAGAGACGATGAACTTTACATTTATAATTTATACTAAATTTTTTTTTTCATAGATTCAGATCTATATTATTGTACGATAGATCTTATGCGTTAAAATTCTTGTTTAATTGATTCTGATTCAATTTCATCACGTACCGTGTAAAGAATTTTCACCATTTTCACATTGATTATCTACTTTTTTTTTAAATGAAATTGCACTTAGAAAAAATTTAAATGAACATTTCAAACCGAAAATTGAGGATAAATTTTTAATCAACAGACTCTTTCAACTTTAGTAACTAATAATAAGCAAAGGCTTTAATTAGTAAATTTGAAATCGGTTCCTTACTATTGTCATCCTTTTCTTCCATACAACAATTACATACAGTCATAATACTGAACTAAAAGTAATTTATGCTTTTTTTTAATTTACAGTCATTAAAAAAAGAATCGCCTTTTTAACAAAAGCCATTATTTGTTAACAGCTTGTATAATTTCGTATTCATGTTAAACTCCCACAGCAATTCTTTAGAGCGTTACGTAAGAGCAAGAGAAGTCAAGTTTCCGTACGAGCACCAGGATCGCGAATTAACATTGCTTGAAAATCATTTTGAAAAATCATCAAATTCATTTATATCACTGCCACGTGCATGTCATACGTCCCGATTACTCGGAATAATAAATACTCTAAGAAAAATCTTGTACTGAATAGAGTGGTTTCAGTAAAAGCGTTGGAGGTTAATATTTGGGGGGGGGGGGATAAAAAATAAAGCACTCGCTTAAATAAAGCGAGCTCCAAAAATGTCCTAATCCTCGAGAAGGACCTATGACCGTCCCTTAAAGCACCACATTCTCAAGTAACTACGAGTTAAGAAGAAAATTGTCTTTTGCAGGGAGTCAGTCGCGATGAGCGAATACGGGATGCGCGGTGTCCGAGAGGAGGACGATGATGAGGATTACCGTCCGGAACGCAGCAGAGACAGAAGCAGCAGCGGTGGTGGTGGCGGTGGCCACGGTAAAGAGAAACTCCAACGGCTCGACAGCATTCAAGATCCGGGCAAGAGATACTCACTGAGAGATTGCATCGGGAGCGGAGTCTGCGGCGACGTGTACGAAGCCGTCGACGAGGAAGCGGGTAATTTTCGTGTGAAGAATTCCTTTCGAGGGCGCATAAAGCGGCACTAGGGCCTTCAAAGCGACTATTCTCTATCCTCTCCGTCGATTACCGAAAATGAATATTATACGAGGACAGTCGTTTTTTATTTTCTTACCTATCTTACGTGTGTGAAGAATTTTAATGTTCGACGTGAAGCACAAAGTAAATAATTGCTTATTAAGAAAGAGATCTTGGCGCGGATCCAAAATAACAATAAAAAGTTTTGCTTTTGTAATTGCATCGACAATAATTCCGTATTGTATTGTATTTCTTATGCTCTTACATTATCTCTATCCACTGAACTATTGAGCCACGGAATAACGAGGTTTTGAAAAATAATGACATTTCCTTTGTATGCGTAAGTGCGCACATACATCCGGGATAAATTTATATATTTCGACTATAATTTGATTTCTCATTTTATTCTCTAATGACAATCTTAATGACGCATCCGATTTGTATCGTGTAATCGTATTAAAATAATCGTGAATAGAATTGCAAAAATTGCCTTCCTCTGGGCAACGAATACATTGCTTCATAACCTTAAATTATTTATATTATTATTAATTAACGTGTTCCAAGGTCGGAAAGTTGCCATAAAAATCCAAACATTGACACCGGAAACACAGCCGCTAATTGTTGAAGAATATCGAGTCTTACGAGACTTCTCTTCCCACCCGAATTTACCGGATTTCTATGGAGTCTATAGAAGACGCTCTGGCAAGAAAACGGACTACGATCAAATTTGGTTTGTGATAGAGGTGAGTCATTCCCATTCTAAGCAGACTCGACTTAAAAAAAAATGATGTCAATTAATTTTATCTCCATCAAAATAATGAGCAAAAATTTAATATCTTCCACTATTCATACGAGTCACATCGTACATAACGTTTACAAAAATTCCTCGATCATCGGATTATGAGTTTTCAACGCTGAATCTAGCCGAATAAGCCCAAAACTTTGTAGGAATTTAAGAAAGATGAAAATGAAAAATTAACTGCCTTCCTACGAAATACGCTAATTACAATGCTATAAAACCAAACCCAATGGAATAAATTGGTAATTTTATCGGTGAGTCACGAGTCACGTGTGGCGAATGAGAGAGTCGAAAATGTGGTAAAACTTAAAGGAAAAACTAGCGAATACCCAATATTTCATCCCCCCAATAAATTATTTTATCACCTGACCGTTTGAGCAATTTTCAGTAATTTCTCACGCGCCGAGAGCGCGTTTCATATATTACGCAGGCGACTCGGTCCCGCGCGGCAACAACGGCAAATAAAAGCTCGGCCGAAGGGTCCCGCGTGAGCTTATTCCGCTCTCCCTCTAAGCTGTCCGCGTGTATATTGTGTATAATAAAGAGCGGAGGGACGTTAACGGCAGCGACAAAACCGCGGCGACCCTCTGTTCCGCGTCTCGAATTTATCGTTATCGTCGGCCCTCGCTTAAAAAGCCGCACAAACACACCTATCGACGAGCGAAAATATCCGTAAACGCACTTGCGCGCCGCGCGCTACGTCACAACGTCGTAACTCATATGGTGCTGCATTCGCCGTGCCTCCATAACACAGAGTTCCCGCAATCCACCCACACTATGGCGCGCCGTCTCTCAATATCACACACACACACACACACGCACACACGCACGCGCACGCACGCACTCTCTCTCTCTCTCTCTCTCTGTCTCTCTCTAGCTCCCTCGCGAAGAATCCCTTGCGAAAGAAGGAGAGACCGAGGGAGAGAGAGAGGAGGGAGAATACCCGGGGCAGCCCGGAGGCAATTTCAAGCATTTGAGACGCTCGAATACACGAATAATTTATGACACACGCGGCCATTAAACAATCATTAAACTCGTTGGTATATATACGCAGGTGAAACCCGCGCTGCCACGTCTCCGGGCCTAATTTACGGTGCAGACCTCCGCGGTGCACCAAAATATTATTACTTATCTCGCGGGGTGGGTCGCCTCGGCTTATAAGGGCCGTAGGGGCGGCGTGGGGGCGACGATGGAGACATAGAGGATACAAGCAAGTGCTTTCGATTATTCATTGAGTGTGGATGAGGAAAAACGGGGATAGGGAGCTGAGGCGAGACGAAGAGAATTGTTAATCCGTCGACGAACAGCGATTGCGCCATTTTATTTCGCGGGAATCCCGTGGCCTAGCATGATGAGTCAAGTTCCCGCGATCTCAGCTTCTTTCTCATTTTCACTTTGCCCTCCTCCCCCCCGCCCCTCTCTCGCCGATCTTTAAGCGTGGGAAAAATGCTTTGCGCCGGAATAAAATCTTTCGTTAGAAGTTGCTTCCATCGTCTTCTAATATTTCATTGATTTTTATATCGATCGATGTACTACGCGTATCGAAAATTTTTAGTCGACGA
Source organism: Ceratosolen solmsi marchali (assembly GCF_000503995.2). Classification (NCBI taxonomy): domain Eukaryota; kingdom Metazoa; phylum Arthropoda; class Insecta; order Hymenoptera; family Agaonidae; genus Ceratosolen; species Ceratosolen solmsi. Next base: position 4,573,102 of record NW_011948412.1, read on the forward strand.
TAATCTCATAGAGCCAATTATATCAGTCAACGTTGCTCTATTAAATTATTAAACCCAAACAAAACAAAAAAAAAAACAAAAAAAACAAAAAAAAACAAAAAACAAAAACCATAAAAGAAGAAACAGAAATTAAAAAGAAAGTAATTTACATCCTTTTTAATGTTTTAATATCCGTATTTTGATAACGACCATATATAAGTGTTATCAGCAAGCATTGACAGAGATATAAATATATCTAAATATTCAAAATTCTAGAGAGTATATATTCATTTATGAATAATAGGAGCTAATTTTATAATCCTCTTATAAATTTCTCATTGAGGTGGCTTAAGAAATAAAAGAGGGATAGAATCAGACGATAAAAATAGCCAAAACGCTATAGAAATTTGAGAAACGATCGTAAATTTAAGGAAATATAATAAACGCTAGGGTAGCGGTGTGCGGTTTTATTTACATTTAGTGGCGAATGGAAATTTTCTTTGTAATTAATAGTTACTTTTGCCAGTCGTCCTACATCAAATAACGATATTATTGGATAAATAATTTGTCCCGTTTATGAAACGCGATTCACGCAGTCTCAATTATCTTACAAATAACAAAATCGATAATAATTGCCAGTGCATGTTCGCGCACCAACACACAATACTTAAAAAGCCAAAAAGAAAACAAAACGAAAGCGACGGCTATGAAATGGCCTCGATGGCGATATACTCAATGAATTCGGAAAGTACAACTGCGGCGAGCAATTTCAAATCAATTCAGAAGTAACCGTCAACAGGAAAAAAAAAATGAGCAACACAATAGCCGAGTCGCTCGATCGCACCAAGTCTCTAAACGCGATAATATAAAGTCCTTGCGACGATGAGCTTGGCCGCAAACACTTTCGCCGCTCGGCACCGCGATTAATGGCGCGGCCGCGCACACGCACACGTCGACGCACGCGCGTAAACGCTCGACATGAATTATCACCGGCCATAAATCTCTGGCGCATTGTCGTAACGCGCGTTCCCCGATTGACTTACAAAATGCAACATTATGCGCCCCGGCTACCGCGCCGATTGACGCCCACGCCTACGATCCGCCATCATCTAAGCTGCGATCACATACATCCTCTCACTTTATCCGCCCCTGCCTTTATCCATCTGCACTCTATCGAGCAGTCGTAACGTTTTCATTGTGAATAATTGCGAATATGATAAACTCGCAACCTCGTTTTGGCAACTTTTACTCGATTTGCAGCTTTAACCAATCCTGTTAACCATGTAACAACTTCATCTCACCCACTAGACAATTAATCGAGCTTAACTAGCTTTGGCTCATGTCAAGCTTGTGCAAACTTTCATAAGCTAATTGCTTTGCCGAGAGAGAGAGAGAGAGAGAGAGAGAGAGAGAGAGAGAGAGAGAGAGTTTATCATTTTATAAAAATGCATTTATTGGATAGAAAAGTCCAGGTCGTTTGTAAATTTAAAACTCATGCTCGAATCAACTGAAATTCCGTTCGATACTAATAAAATAGAAAGTAAAACCATAATTTACTGCCTATAAATCATGTTCATTATAATGTATTATTACTATTATAGTTGTCGTTGTTGTTGCTGTTGTTATCATGTAACTGCATCCGAAAGCTTTCCACGATGTCCCATAAATGCATAGGAGCCTGAAAATCTTTTATTTCAGCATTTTGGCATTAATTTAATATTGATATATGTGTAACGTAGTTGTAAGACTGGCATTCGTAAATTCACCAACTATTGCAATTCTTTCCTTAATTTATGATTTTTCTAATTAACAGAATCCAAATGAAGGAGCTGGTAATGATAAGATTAAATTATCTAATTATTTGATAAAGCTTTGTATATTTATATTATAAGGTAGTCAATTAAATAGCTCTCAGTTTCATATGCATAATCCTAATCAATACTCTAATAAATTGACAAAACTAATTTTACGTCGCGGATACTGAAGCTTTATTGTATTTATTGTTCAGCTTTTTGCAGTTGATAGGCACAACGTAGTTAACAATTTGCCTACGGCAGTACATACGCCACTTTCACTATCAGCACCTTGTAATTGCTACTGATTTCTGAAACTAATTTATTACTCCACTCCATGAACGGACTTGGATTTATCTCCTTCGCCGTCTCTTTCTGTCTCTCATTGTCCGTCTCTCTGTCTCTCACTCCCTCACACACACACACGCACGCACACACGCGCACACGCGCACACACACGCACACACGCACATCTGTTTCTATATCCTTCTCACTAACGACGTACTTACATTAGATAAGTTTACTTAAGGCGTGCGCATAGTCTTTATGACAAACTCCTCCGTCGATTACTAATTTTATATTGACTTATAATATTTTGCTCCGATATGTGTGCGAGATTTGATTAACGATATCTATTATAAATTTATTGTCAATATCCTTCGAAGTGAACCGGCTAAAATGGACAAAAACGTGTTTATGCAACAAAATACATGGCTACAGCTAACTCAAAATAAGACTGTAAAACCATTTTGAATAATCGAACTTATAATCTTACATAACATGACATGGAAAACATGGCGTGAAAAATAACGGATCTTCCTCGCGAGCGCAGCGTGCAAGTCGGTGATTGGATTATCAAAAAAGTATGGCCCGAGCGCCAAGCTATAATAATTAATTCCCGCAGCCAGACGGAAAATTACACGGGAGCGAGAGGAATTGAAAAGGCAGTGGAGTAAGAGACGGAAGATTGGGCAGAAACAGGGCAATCTCGAGTCGCGGTCGTGTCGTCGTCGAGTCGAAAACGCCGCGATTCAATTCTAATCTCATAGCTTGACACAGATTACTTCCGCATGCGGCATAATTGCACGGAAAGCTTCAATTGTTGATGTCAATGGAAGATTGCAAGCACGAGTGTCGGCACACGTTTTAAATCCGAGGAACGAGCTTGCGCGACGTACATTAGTTTGCATCTTATTGTTTTTAATCCATTGATGAAATGTAATCGTGTAATATTATGAAATATGATGAAGAGGAGGTGATGCGAATGCCCTGGTGAAAGGAGATAATGATGGCGGGAGAGTTGGGAGGGATGCATAGCCTTCGTAAATCGAATGGAAAATGGAGGATTAATTGACAAATAGATTCGAAAAATATAATTGTGTATTCTGCAACTAATTTATCTGTCTCTATATTGTTTATTTTTATAGTTGTGCGAGGGTGGCCCCGTCGTCAGTCTCGTCCAAGGCTTACGAATAACCGACAAGAGAATAAGAGAGGAGCACATTGCCTACATATTGAGGGAGACCATTAAGGTACGGCTAATGCGCCGTTATTTTCAAACTATGAGTCTTTCAAATGCACCTGCCATTCCAAATGTCGAGTCGCCTTCATTTTTCGAGATTTGTAATTTATATAGTTTATTGTAAATTCATTGTAATTTCGATAATTTGTTATTTGTAATTCGATAATTACACCGAAGCCTCTCTTCGCCACTGCTTAACCAATTTGTCGACTGTTTTGAAAAAGCAAAAAAAAAAAAAACAAAAAGAAAAACAAAAAAAATAAATAAATAAATAAAAAGGATAAAAAGTAAAGCAATATTTTGAAATCTGCCTTCGGTTTGTTAATTAAATCAATATAATCGTCTTATCTGTCCCTAATTCAATTACAAAAATAGGTTTATGCGTCAAATGAAATACGTGCTCGATACAAGACTTTTCGAACTGAAAGAAGAAATTTATGTGGAATAATAAATTTGAGATCTGAAATTTGAAACTTCTAAAACGACGAGTATTATTCCTCGCGTACTATCCTACACCTACTACCAACTAGAAATACCTTGACCGCTCGAGAAAAAGAAAATTAAAAATCTTAAAATTGAAATGCTTTGTGTGCGTTAGAGTGATTTATAAGCATAAAATCCGATGGCTAACTGTACAAAAATTAAAAAATTATTCATAATGAATACATGGATGAGCGGATTCCGAGCCAATAAATACATTGTCGAAAATCTGATCAGCCGAGAGAAAAATTAATCGAATGGGCTTCATTGGGAGCTTAAGATTAAATCTAATATCCATCGATTTATCGGCCCGCGATCGAATTATTACCAACAGAAGAAACAAAAAAAAAAAAACGAAGAATACAAGGGCCGACTAAAAGAAAAAAGACGCGTTGGAAGTTTTCCTCGCGACGTATCCCTCAGACCGATAAATTCTGCAAGCACGGTGTCCACTATAGAGCCCCGTAATTAATCTCCCGTCCCTTAATGACGTCGCCGCCGATCAGTCGTAGCTTCTACCTCTCTCGAATTCTCGAGACCATCCCCCTTCCACGCTCATCTAACCCTCGAGTCAGCGATCATCGCACCACAAGCCGCTATAATAACAGAACGCGAGCGGTTTCACGCGAGTAACAGTGACTATAATTAATCGGAAAAATTCTGATCGTCGAGCCTCGCGATCCGTGTACCCGTCCCCTCCCTCTGCCCCGGTTACGAAAGTAGCGTCGCACGTCGTGCTGTCGTTGACTCCTCGTCGTTGCCCCGATCCTCCGTCGACAATTATACAGGGCATGAGAAACGAGGGGTCATTAGACGCGTTGGGGCGTAAAAAATGGCGCGGTCCTCCCCTCCGCCCCTCCACCATGGGAAATTTATCGCGAAAGCGGAGGTTCGCGGAGGCTCGGAGGGGCCGCGGCTGCAAAAGGAGCAAAGGGGCCCGGAGTTACAGTCGGACGGAGAAATGAGGCCCGGGCTCTTTGGTACGTAGGCGCTGGACTTACCGCGAGCCGCCGTATCATCTCGTCTGCGCGCCGTATATCCTGGCCGGGCCCCGACGAGTGTCGGCCCATAATGGAGCGGCATTCTTTCCGTTCCTCATATCGCGACGATATTTACGGGCCGGGCTGTTTGTCACTAAATCATCGGTTGACCGGCCGCGCGAGCGTTCGGGGGATTTTCGCACCCGTGGATACGGCCGCCATCCCCCGAGACCTTTCGCGTTTTTACCGAGGAGCATGGACCCGGTAGCGATTCGTCCACGGTCACTCTCGCGGTAAATCAGGCCACTCTGACGTTTAATGCCAGCAAATTACACGCGAAATAAATGCCTCGCGATGGTAACTCGCTGCTATCTCACTCCTTACGCCACGTACGCCCTTCTACTTTGTCTTTTTCTTCTTCTTCTTCTTCTTCTTCTTCTTCGTCTTGTACTTCATCTTCATTTTCTTCTTCGTCTTCATCGTCATCATCATCATCGTCGTTGTCGTCGTCGTCGTCATCGTCCTCATCATCATCTTTACCATCTTCTTCTTCATCTTCTTCATCATCATCTTATTCTTCTTCTCTTCTTCTTCTTCTTCTTCTTCTCCTTCTTCTCCTTCTTCTCCTTCTTCTTCTTCTTCTTCTCCTTCTTCTCCTTCTTCTCCTTCTTCTTCTTCTTCTTCTCCTTCTTCTCCTTCTTCTCCTTCTTCTTCTTCTTCTTCTCCTTCTTCTCCTTCTTCTCCTTCTTCTTCTTCTTCTTCTCCTTCTTCTCCTTCTACTTCTTCTTCTTCTTCTTCTTCTTCTTTATCTTCTTCTTCTATTTTCTCCTCTTCCTCCTTTTCCTCCTCTTTCTCCATCGCCGCGTCCCCCTACTGCTCTTGCTTATTCTTTTGCCTTATTTTGCCCGTCCTTGCTTCAACGTGAAACAAAACCGAGACGCGGCTTTCCATTCCGCGCAGGCTCACGCTTAATTTATCACAGATTTTTGCAAACACTCGATTATCCCAATACGTTCCCGCGCCTCATTTTTATTTATCGCGCATCTACCGAACTCTCCGTTTTTCAGACTCCGCACTCCGACACGTCCCTCGACAAAGAATAAAGCGTGCCCCGACGCTTTAACGTAAGGTCACTCCGATTGTTCTTAAAATACAACTTAAAGCTTTCGGCTCGGACAAGCTTCCCTTTTTCATGATTAATTTAAGACTTAAGGCACGATGCCTCTTTATGAACTACTCCCGTCGCTATTCAAAGCCCCTAAACATTTCCGCAAACATACCTACGGACTCGGTCATTTTTACAATTATCCATATTTTATCCAATTTACAATTTACATCCTCTGAAGGGTATTTGAAAGGTCAAGCACCTCGAACAAGACGATTGATTAAGCATTTCTTTTCAACGATTCTCTCTCTCTCTCTCTCTCTCTCTCTCTCTCTCTCTGTATATATATATATATATATATATTCATTTGTCATTTGTCACCGCAAAGACACAACTGCCACACAACCGCAAGAGATAATAAGACACTAACTTACGTCCAATGCCCAATAGCCGGTAATCAAGTGTAATCACTAGGTATGCGCAATAATGACATTACTCGTGTTAAAGTAACTACTTATCGAAGTATTCCACCGTGTTATTACTAATTAAAAAGCGTTTCGCTTATTGAACTCGACACGCGTACGAAAGAACGTAACAATTGTCACGATATCGCGTGAATGAATAAGAGCCGCACGTTCTGTGTCTCGTAAAAATCTTCGAGAAATTGGGAAAGCGCAGCCGGAAAAGCCGTCGTATTTATTATTAACTCGCCGATAAAGCAAAATAAAAGCATACGATTACGACGGACGTCGTAAGCTTCATTCGATTGGATTCGCCGAGGGGCAGCGCTCGTTACGCGCGTTAAGACCATAAGAATGGAGGCTGGACGGAGCTTTGGCCGGCCGCGAGTTATAGATCGTTCAATTTGCAGTAAATCTATAAAAGTGATTGCGCTCGGGCCGCAGCGCATCTTCCGCCGCGAATTCCAGGGGCCTTCTTCTCCCGCGCCTCTGGTCCAGTCGTGCGCGCGCGCACCGCTATTTAAGGCGACTTATACGACTGCGCGCGCGCCAAATTCGCCTAACGATGAGAGTGCACGGGACGGGGACTGGAGGAGGAAGGACGGCCGACCGGGCGGAAGGGGTTATTGGAGTGATGGTGGTAATAATGGCGGTAGTGGTGACGGTGGTAGTAGATGGGAATGGTGAGGTAAGGGGGAGTTAATAAGTATGGGCGACGCTCGGTGTTCTTTTCGACGACGAGGAATGCGCGCGAGCGGTTCCCATTGGCTTTTACGATTTTCGAAAAACAGTCGAGTATCTTTAGACTTTTGAGTTTTGAGTGGAAGCTGTGGTCGGGGTCGGGGCATAGGTGCCGGAGCCAGGATTGGGGTTTAGAGGGGAGAGCGAGACTAGGAGTCGTGCGCACGAGCGACTAGATGCGTTCGCGCCTTTAGGGGCCTGAATTATAAGTCAATTAGGGATTAGCGCTCGGCGGGCGAGAGCAGTGGGAGTTTTAATGAAGTCTCGAAGCGACGTTAGTCCTGTAGCTCGTGCACACGAGTCCTCGCTAATTGCCAGGATTTAATCTCAACTCCGAGCTTAATTAGTTATTAAGCCAAATCCAGGCAAATACAGGGCCCCGAGTCCCAAATCCCAAGCGCGCTCAATTGCCTTACGACAATGCCGAAAACTTATTGCGCGCAATGATCTAATTCCACTGGATAGGCGGTTATGCACCTTCATGAGAACAACGTGCTGCACCGTGACATCCGCGCGAGCAACATAATGCTGACGAAGGAGGGCGAGGTGAGGCTAGTGGACTTTGGCCTCGCGCGCATTATCAAGGGCGAGGCCGGCAGACGGCAGACGTGCATCGGCTCGCCGAATTGGATGGCCCCGGAGGTGGTGACGAGCAAGAGCGAGCACGGTCCTGGTTACGGGAGCCGAGCCGACGTCTGGGCGATCGGCATCACCGCGATCGAGCTCGCCGACGGCAAGCCGCCCTTCGAGGACATGCATCCCACCCGGGCCCTCTTCCAGATCGTGCGCAACCCACCGCCGACCCTTTATCGGCCCGCCAACTGGTCGCAAAACTTAAACGACTTCATTGCCGAGTTGCGTATTCCTTTATTATCGCTCTATTCGTGTATTACACGCCCGTGGCCTCTTTACGGCCACTCTAAACTTTCATTATTCAAATTTATTCTTCGGCCGCGCGACCGCCGCTACATTTAGACATTTTTTTTATTTTCTCTTTGCTTTAACGTTTCATTTTGTTTTTTTTACGGATTATTCCTTTCACAATAAGGCGTTCTAAGAAAGTAATACGATGCTTCGTTTACTATGATGACGTAGAAAATTGCCTGTCTAATCGAATTAACATTTAGCATTTTATGCTTACGTTTACGGCTTGAAGAAAGTTCAAGCTCTAAACAATTTGTCGATCGAGATTAACAAGCGCTTTATAAGTCTTTTGCCTCCTTGAACCTCTTGACCTCGCACGTCTTGCCGTTAAAATGCAATCCGAGAGGATAACCAAATAAAATATATGGTCATTATATTGAAGGTGCTTGGAAAAAAATCCAGATAATCGTCCTTGCATTGCGGAAATCGTGGAGCATCCGTTTCTCTCGGAGCTACCAGAGAACGACTATCCGGTAAGTACTGGCTCCTCCGCGAATCTACAAAATCCGTTGATCAAGGTGGGTTGGTGGGTGGGTGGGTGGGTGGGTGGGGGGGGGGGGGGGCGGTGATGAGCATCGTCCACGACCACCACCACCACCACCCACCGGGAGCGCGAACGAGATAAAAGTAATGCCGCTTTTAGCTGACGCAGGAGATAAAGTCGCTGGTACTGAGCACGAGCGAGAAGGGCAAGAAGCTGAAGAAGCCAGAGTTTATCGTGAGAAAGGGCTACCTGAAGAGCCATCAGACTCAGCCGCCCGAGCGAATGCACCAGGAGGATCTGGCGGCCTTGGAGGTGCTGACGGAGGACCGCATACTCGACGAACTGCAGGAACGACTACGAACCGGCTCCTTTCACACGTTCGTCGGCGACGTACTTCTCATACTGAATCCGAACGAGGATCAGGACATTTACGGGCCATGCGTAAGTCTTGGGATGGCCGTTCGGTAATTCCCATTTCCATTGGCGACAGTGCCAGCTTTTTCAATGATATTGATAATGCGATAAGTACGAGTTAGCGTCGGTGTTCGACTTTTAAAAAAATTCAATGCTTATTCGCTTGTACGAATTTCTTCGGGATCCTCTAATTAACAAAGGATATAGATGTGGTTTACCTCGTTTACGTCGAACGACGTCGGTTCGCATCTCGCAAAATTGTTATTCGTGATTGGTAAGTTAACTATTCCATTAATACGGGGACTAACGGAGCGACGGGAATTACGACCATCGTGAGAGTCAAGTGAACAACTTACTTTTGTCGCTTGGTGAACTCGCCAAGGTATCTTCGTAACAATCATGGCGTTCGACTTTCATCTGCGGCTCGATATCCTGTCATTTTCCGTGCAACATCAATGCTTCTAATAACGACCGTCAAATACCAATAACGAAAGTTGGATTTGATCTCTATTGTTAAGCCGTCAAGGCCGGTCAAGCGGCCAATAAATACGGCAATTTAACCATGAAAAATCTCGGATTTGCCTCTAAATGTCAAAAGCTTCATAACATTTACGTGACTAAATATTAAATAAGTAAGAAACAGTGAACTAAAGTAAAGTAAGAAACAGTAAAATAAAATAACTAACAAGTATTCAATAAGTCTTAATCTTCGGCATTAATCTTCGAAAGTAAGTCTGAAAGTTAGTCGACGTCGTTTCAACACTAATTCCGAGGCAATATTATTGCAGTACCATGCCAAGTATCAGAACAAATCTCGCTCGGATAATTCGCCTCATATATACTCGATCGCCGACAGCGCCTACCAGAATGTCCTCCATCACGAGGAACCGCAGCACATTTTATTCGCCGGCGAGAGCAACTCCGGCAAAACCACAAACATGATGCACCTCATGGAGCATCTCATGTACCTCGGAAAGGTATGTGTCCTGCATGGGACTTGGAGTTTTATAGTAACGATACAACGATATAGTACAGTGCGTCCAAACTAATAAGCGATACGTCCTTTATTATTTCCATTTCATTTTCCCTAATTGCTAGCATTTTATATTTACGAGATTACATACGTTTCATGACGTATAAGCGCTTAATGGACGAGCCAATTATGTTGTGTACACAATGCACTATTACACGTATTATTATAGTTATACCATTTTCAAAATTGTGCTATATTTTGTAAATTTTCATCGGATATGTAAAATAATCGGATATGTAAAGTCTACTCGATTGTTAATAAACTTGGCTATTGTTAATAATTAATGTATCAATGCGAGCAACGCCCGCTCAAATTGCCCATGCAACCATAATTCACATGACTTTGTCAATAATATCGCTGCATCTCTTATTATTCTTATTATCTTCGTAGTCTTTGTTATATTTATGATTTTAACTTACTGATTGATCTTCGGCTTTGCGTAGAGTTTAAAAGACATTGGGGCAAGAGTTATAAAGGCCATGGATCTGTTACACTCGTTTACCAATGCAGCCACACCATTGAATATAAATTCGACGAGGTGCGTTAATCAAATTCAAACGACCTATGGATCTTCCGGTAAGGCATCGGGTGCCATATTTTGGGTTTATCAGTTGGAAAAGTTCCGTGTCTCTACAAGAGATAGGTAAAGTATAATATGCCTAAGATGGTAAAACAATTCAACGTTATTCGATCCACTCGTGTCTCGGGCAATCTCGAGGTGCCGATTACCATTCCACTTATTAAATTATGTGAAATTTTTTGTTGTTGTTGTTTTATTTTTTTTTTTATTTTTTTTTGTTTTTGTTTTTGGTTGGTTTTTTTTTTTTTTTTTTTTTTTTTTTTTTTTTAATGTCACGATCACGAAGCACTGTTAACGACAACTCGAGCCCTTAACCAAATCATCATTTCACGTAAACGATGAGAGTTAAATCAATTATAACAAATTTATAGCCAATGAAACATTCGAGTAGTCCGAAATGCGTTTATAATACGGCAACATAAGGACATATCGCGAGTAAATGTCCACCTAAAATCAAATGTATATTTGTATGCCGCTTATGAAATATTTATTTAATAATCATTCGGGATGTATGGCGATGGGAGGGGGGAGGGAGGTAGGTAAGGGTCCGATTTCGATGGTATTTAGCTCGAATGTTTCGAATGACGAAGAACTTTGTAAAGGAGCATCGCATTAACGAAAGGTCTTTGTGTGCATCAACTGTAGAAACCAGTCGAATTTCCACATCTTCTATTACTTTTACGATGGCTTGGAGGCAGCGGGAAATCTGCGTCAATATTTACTTCCGCAGGGCCGACGGATGCGCTACCTGCGCGTCTACGAATCCGAATCGATATCCGGGCGGAAGCGCTCGTTCAAGGTACGCAACGACCCGTACGGGAACGCCCGCAAGTTCGAGCACGTCAAGGAGTGCCTCAAAGCCCTCGAGCTCGAGGAGCACTGCGAGACGATATGGCGGACGCTCGCCGCGATCCTCAACCTCGGTGACGTGAGGTTCATCGAGGGCAATGGTGGCGAGGCCGAGGTCCACAACATCGAGACGGCCAAGTCCGTCGCCGAGCTCCTCAACGTCGATCTGAAAAAGTTCACCTGGTCGCTTTGCAACTATTGCGTAATTAAGAAGGGAACGGCGGTGAGGCGGCGAAATAACTGCGACGAGGCCAAAGAAGCCCGCGACGTGCTCGCTAACACAATTTATCAGCGACTGGTCGATTGGATTGTCAATCAAATTAATGAGAAATTCAGCGTCTCGCGCACCTTGTTGTACGTAACTTACGTAATTCCTCCTATCACCCCCCTTCGCAATCCTTTGGACCCTATTAATCTCTCTTGTTTACTTTTACAGTGGAGACAAATTCCTTATCAATATCTTGGATTTGTTTGGATTCGAGTGCTTTTCAAAGAATAAGCTCGAGCAACTCGTCGTTAACACTATGAACGAGCAACTGCAGTGCCATTATAATCAACGTATATTCGTTTGGGAAATGGTGAGTGTACGAGTGCGCGGCGGCGGCGGCGGTGGCGACGGCGGAGGGGGGAGGGGGCGGGGATGGCGGAGGTAGAGGGAGAGGGGGAGGGAGTAGACACGAGGAACTAATAATCATATAAATGGCACTACGAAAAATGCAATTAAACGCTCGAATGATTAGTAGCCAATCGTTTGCAAACATATTTGACAATGTTTAATATATAATAAAGAAACAAATAAATAAATAGAGAAGAAAAAAAAAAAACATAAATAAAAAAACTAAAAAAAAAACTCCGCTCAGCACGCTATCAACGCACGTATTAATTAACCATTGGGAAAAGAATATCTTATCTCCATACAATAAAACAATGTTCAAGAGGGATTTGTTTATTTAACATTGTGTCCGAGTTTCCCTTTTTTTCTGTTTTCAATAAACCCCAATCACATTGTTTGCTTAGTGATAAAATTTAACGAGCTACTAATGTGGGTAAAGTAAATTAAATAGTGGCTCGAGGGCTCGAGGGCGATCTCTTTCAAAGCTCGTAAATGTGAAATTTACCAGCGATCGTTGAACACGGCATGGCACAATATTTTTCAACTCTTATTAAATCTAATTAAAATTGCCGGTCACAGCAAGAGCAAGAGGAAGAGGAGATACCGATCGAGCGCTTTCATTTCTACGACAATAAACAAGCGGTCGATCAGCTGATGGCCAAAGACGACGGGCTGTTCTTCATCCTGGACGAGGCGGCCCGACAACTCCAGGATACCGCCTACATATTCGATCGCGTGAGCAATCGCAAGGCCGATAGCACCCACGTGAACATCCAGAGCGAGCACGAGTTCGCGGTCGCCCACTACACGGGCAAACTCTTGTACGACGCGAACGAAATTGCGGAGAAGACCCGGGACTTTGTGCCGCCGGAGATGATCGAGACGCTGCGACTGTCGAGCCAAGCGACCGTCAGCGAGCTCTTCACTAACAAGCTGACCAAGGGCGGCGCCCTTACCATCCTCTCGCGGGACAGCCCCAAAGATAAGAACAAGCAGCAGCAGCAGAACAGGAGGACGGCAAAGAGCAAATGGGGGGCCGCGCTTCTTCAATCCGAGCAGACCACCAATTTGCGGGTAAGTTCTCGCTTAAAGTTCTTATCGAGCCGAAAGCTTAAGATAACCGAGTTTATTAAGGCGCCGCGTTCATTAATAAACAAGTGCGCGAACATGAAGGGACTGGTAAATCGCTTAAAAATACAAAAAGATCCAATGAAATGAAAAAAAAAAAAAAAAAAAAAAAACCCCCACCCCCCCCCCCCCACGCCCACACGCACACGCACGCACACAATGACAATAACGAAACATCATAGGAATGAAAAAGGATTTACAATGAATGTGCATTCAGAGTCGATTTTCTTCGTTCGAGCCTCGGTGTTTTATCGGCTGCCCTGTGTGCCGGTCGGTAAAGCTAACCTGTAGCCAAGTAAGTAGCTTTTAATTTTAATAAAGCCTAAGCTTAAGCTTGGAAATTCAAAGTCATTTGGCTGAAAAATATTCGCCGACAAGTTTGACTTTTTATGCCCTTCTTGAATTTTACCTTTTCTGATTACTTTAAATAGAATGTACACGTGCACGCTGTTTCACTGCAGTCAGCTTCGTGCAGAAAGCAGAAAGAGGAATCTTACTAAGAACGCTATCTTATCCGTCCTTTGGCATTACGAACGAGCGAGCGCTTTTCTTTTTTATTTTATTTTTTTTCTTTTTTCTCTTTTGTTTTTTTGTTTTTTTTGTTTTTTGTTTTTTGTTTTTTGTTTTTTGTTTTTTGTTTTTTGTTTTTTATTTTGTTTTTTGTTTTTTGTTTGCTTCGCTTTTCTTTTTGCTCTTGATACGGCTATGTTCTTGATCTATATTCTCATATAGATTTATATCTTAATCTTAATCTTAAATATTTTAACTTTAAAAAGTCTTGGAGAATAATGTGCATTATTAACAAGTGAATTGTAATAACAATTTATCTTATCGATAGACAGTACAAACGAGATAGCCGATGGATCGTCACTCGAGATCGCTTCGCAAGTTTCCCTTTCGATCATCAGCGAGCGTATTTGTCAAGAGCCGGCGCGGGTGCGGCCCTCCCTTTCCCCAATCCATGACCAATCAACGAAAATTGACTTTTTTAAATGGCGCGGCCATATTGCGACGACGCAAAGATAGGCTCGATAACCCTATTTTCCTAAATCGTCCACCATAATGGGCTACATACCTGATAAATGGCGCATATCAAACCGGAGGATCTCTCAATTTTCAGAAATACAACACCGCCTCCCGAGGACAGTACTCGCAGACACGAAAGATACGTACGTACGCGGCGACTTTCCGCGCCTCGAGCCTCGAGATCCTGAAGAATCTGTCGGTGGGCGCCGCCGGTGGGGGCACACACTTCGTCAGGTGCATCCGGTCGGACTTGGAGGGCACGCCCCGCGGCTTCTACAGGGAGGTAGTAAGACAACAGATCCGCGCGCTGGCCGTCTTAGATACCGCCAGAGCCAGGCAGAAGGGCTATCCCTGCAGGATATCCTTCCAGGAATTCTTGCGACGGTTGGTCCCTCGGATATTCATATCAAGGATCTAATGTATATTATATGCCTATAAATTCGCCCTCTTCCCTCGAAGTGACTTCTTTGTTGCAATTAAAAGCTTCATTTTAATATACCGTTCACGTTTTATAATAAATCTTGTTGACCTTTTCCTTGAGTTGCTTGACTTTTTTTTTTTTTTTTTTTTTTTTTTTTTTTTTTTTTTTGTTTTTTTACTTTAAAATAGCCGCCCCTTAAGTTGCTTTGGGCAGACGAGCGACTGTATTAATATATCGACTATTTCTATTTATTTGATCTAGATACAAATTCCTCGCCTTCGACTTTGATGAGAATGTCGAAATGACGCAGGATAATTGCCGGCTATTGATGATTAGATTAAAAATGGAGGGATGGCTCATCGGAAGGACCAAAGTCTTCCTTAGATATTACAACGAAGAGTACTTGTCGCGTCTGTACGAGACGCAGGTGAAGAAAATCATCAAGGTGCAGTGTATGCTCCGCGCGTTCTTAGCGCGTAAAACGGTCGCAATGAAGTCGACGAAAAACAAATTCGGACAGGACAAGGAAGCTGGTTGGTATACGTAGAATACGCGCGCATATACACATACAGTATAATGAAAATCTTAACTATCGTCTCTTACGATCATTATGCACTCGTGTTAATTTTGCCACGATAACGTTTTTTTTTTTTTTTTGTTCTTGTTTTTTTGTTCTTGTTTTTTTTTTTTTTTGTCTTTGTACACAGTATAGATGTTTCTCTGTTTATTTTTTGTTTGCTTTCTACTTTAATCGTCCCGAAGCTAACGGGAAATGTTTCAGTGAAGAAAGTACCGACGAAACCAGATTCAAGCCAAAGACCCAAGTCGGAGAAGTCGAGCACGAGTACGGAGATAATGCAGGACATGTCTCAAGAAGAAGCAGCTCTAGTTCTACAAAAAGGTATAACTTTATCAATTGGATTGCATAGTTTGGTAATTTTCATGAATTTATAAGCGATAATTTCTCCGTTTGTCGAGCCTCTATCGCACCTTGTTAATAGGCTACATCGGACAGTTTCGTCGTTTTGCGTTTAATGACAAAGCGCCCCTTATCGCAAAATCTTCATTTGTTTTGTTTTGTTTTGATTGTTTTTTTTTTTTTTTTTCGTTTGCTTTGTTTTGTTTTAAACAGCGTACAGAGGTCATCAAGTCCGGAAAGAAACCGGAACCCTTCTGTCGAAGGATCCGAATTGGGATCAGAATACGATGGACATGATGAGATTTTATTGCAGCAAGTGGAGATCAAAGACTATATTCCAAGTCCTCCTACACTACCGTGCAGCCCGTTATCAAGATCTGGTCCAATTTTGCCAGCAAGTAAGATCGATTGCCCGACACATTTATTTCGCGGTATGTTGTTTGTTGTTTCATTTAATTCGTTCGACTGCAGATTCCCATACGGACAGTAGAGTATTGAGTAATTACATTAAAAAGCGTAATAATAAGCCGGTGGTTATTTGTGCGATAATTGTAACTCGCATGGTCGAATTGAGCGGTTGAGATACGGTAGTGTGTTAGTATTATTATTAAGTAGTTGTCCTCGTCAAGGCCCATCGATATCGCTGAATGCGAGCAAATTCGATGTTCGTTTCGGCAAAAATAACAAACCGGTGGCTTTGAGTCAGGGCGTAATTGAAAAAACTGTCAAGACAGAGACACTAGCGAACCTTTTGCAAGCTCCGGCGATTATCCTTGGACTTTTATTCGATTGCCAGGTCCATCTATACAATCAGGCGACAGTGGGGGCTCTGCAGATGAGCAATGAGCGAGTGCCCCTAGAAAGGATCGATCCACACGAGAACCCCGACGCCTTCCTCGGTCCTGCCCCACTATTAACTGTTCACAAGCTCCCCTTCAATTTTCATACCGAGCTACCATTTTACGACACCAGTCATATGCACGATCCATCCAAAGCACGTAGGAGACAAGGGTAAGTCTCGCTCACGCAGATTATAATATTTATCGATTAGTATCGTTAATAAGTAATTAGCCGAACATTAGTTAATGAACGATTTGGAAGAATATATGTCTATTTTTTTTTTTTATTTTTTTTTATTTTTTTTTAATGATTAATTCTCATATGGTGATGAAAAATGATATGCAAAAATTCTTCCATCCATTCATTTTATAATGCGTCGACTCTGTATTGACTGATTAACCTCGTTTAACAATCTTTAATGCTTGGTGGATGTGGTTTCGCGTGCGAGAAATTTTATACGAAAGCATTCTATTGCAATACGCTTAAAAGAATCGTATATAATTAACGAGATAAAAATTACAAACTTTGAAATAAAGCTTGACATGTTAGCTCAATGTTGAGACTAAGCGAAGCTCAAGATTATTATTACTTCGATATAATAGAAAAATACTTATTGAGAACCTTAATCGTGAAAAATCCCTAAAGCCAGCTGTCCTATCTTAGCATTCACTCATACATGTATCTTATGTTTTTTTTTTTTATTTTTTTATTTTTTTTTATTTCTTTATTATTATTATTGTTATTATTATTATTATTGTTATTATTTTAACTATTTTGACAAATGTAAGAATTTCGAAACGAGCATTACATATGATCTTTCAACAAATTTAATCTTTAAAACGTACAATCGAGCAATGGCATCCATTAACAGCTGATTTCATCGCACATATGTACATACGTATTTCTGTTTGCTTTCATTCGCCCGAGAATAATAATAACAACAACAACAACAAAAACAAAACAAAAAAAACAAAAAAAAAAAAAAACAATACGAGGAAAAAACATCGGAACGTAACCGGCATTTCTGGCTTTACCCTGAAAATGCATTCTGCAGATCCATAACGTCTTCGGTGTCAGATGACGAGCAAGAAAATTGGGATGAGCCATTGCGGAGACAAACCATTTGGGGAAACATCAGACGGAACAAGAAAGGTGCCTATCATTCCTTTAGCAGCGTCCTCCTAGAGCATGGCCAACGTTCGATAAGCTAATGGGGATGGGGGATGGGGGAGGGAGGGGGGGGGGGACCTTGGCGTTCAAAACAATATAATACAATAATCAGCCATCGGTCGACAACTTTAATTGCCTAATTTGGATACTACTGATAAATTTTTATAAAGTATTTTATACCATTTAGTTGCTGAATTGGCTTGTGCCACTACTCTGCGTACTATTTTCAATTTAATTTAGTTATCGTTGCTTATCAATGTTGGATCCGATCGTTGGAATGAGTTTTATTTTGTTATCCGTCACTAAGCACGAAATATGTTTGCATTATTCATATGCACAACGCAAATATCGTAATTTTAATAATTTAGTAATTTAGTAATTTTATTGTTAATTGTCTGATAAACTATGTGTTATTAAATTAAATAAATTTTGTTTGTTGTTGTTTACTGCGAGTAACGAGTATTATGTGAATTATGTCCAATTAATTAATTAATGTAACATAAAAGTAAACATTGGCACAAGCGTTACAATAAATTCCCCATTCAATAGATAATTATATTAAACTAGAGTTAATCCACGCTCGTGTTGCCTTTTGTCGTTCATACCTCTGATCGTATTTCCATACGCATCTCTTTTATCATATCTCATCTCCTTATCAGCTTAAGCGCTCCCCATTATTATTACTCGTGGCACTGGATTAAAAAATAAAATAAAATAAAACAAAATAAACTAAATAAGCTCAAGAATGATAATTAAATAAGCAAGAAGCTCGAGGAGATAGGCAGTTAAAGAGCAGTCAGATTGCGTCAAACCCTTTCTCCATAATATGACTCTTATATTTCAGATGTCCAATGCCAAACGACCAACTCCCCCCATCGCGCTATAAACACAGCGAGCGCCGGGGATCAAAGTCTTATCAACACTCCATTTTCCAGGGACCCCAGTGTCCCAGTCCGATGCCCTCCGGCAGAAGTCCAAGCCCAAGCCCAAGCCCAAGCCCAGTCCAGAGCCATTTCCAGTTTTCAGCCACCAATCGACGGCCGTAACCCCGTACAACCAGCTAACGCTCATACTTCTCGCTCAGTAAGTTATTTATTTCGCTCTTTATCGAGCTCCTTGAGTTGAAAATTTCAAAAGGTGCTCGAAATCTCTAAATTATTAATGTCTTCCTTTCCCTAATAACGTGCACACGATATTATTAGCACGAAGCTATCCTTTAAAAGTCAGTGATTCAATAAATCGATTTCATGATTTTTTTTAGAATAATTATAATAAAGTTGGACACACCGGCTCTAGAAAGAAAGTACCACCGCCTCCAATCCCAGTAAATAAAGTGCAATTACAACCGACTCAGACTCGAAATTATAGCAACTACAATAGTACAGCTAGAAATAAAAATGAGACAAATGATAATTGGGCCACGGAAGATAGGATTAACAGTAACACTTTTAATTACCAACGGTAACATCTTATTTTTATTATTAACTTGTTGCGTGTGGATTTTATTCGATAAAAATAATGCTGTTAATGTTAATCAGCGTCAACCCAATTCATGAACTACGAATGATTGGACAACAGAATAACAATGACGACACCGGAGATGAACCTCCCTTTAATTTTCAAGTAATTATAAATTTTTTTTTTTTTTTTTTTTTTATCGTATGTCATTCTATGATATCCAATGATGACCAATGGCATTAGTTATTAAATTATTAAACAAATAGCAATGAATTTATTTAAAATATGGATAGAAGCACTACTCACTTTTATCATTTAATGACACTGAAATTAATCTCTAAACTATCAAAATTACTAGCAATTGTTAATCAATGGGCATGCGGCCGTTTTGAAATATAAATTATTGCCATCGCAGCCTGTACAAAAAGAAAAAAGAAAAAAGAAAAAAGAAATAAGAAATAAGAATAAAGAAAAGAAAAGAAAAGAAAATTGACCTGATTTATTATTGATCGTCACCTTCGTGCATTATCGATGATAAATTGGCAATGTAATTTGAATCTTAATTGACGCAAAACCAACTCTTTCAAAATCACCAATAATGAAATATAAAGTAATAGAGCGCCAATTGTTCATGCAGGCGATGCTGCGTAAGACGACACACCAGCGTAATTCGATGAAACGCACTCCAGTGTTCGACGCTTATGGCTCGTCCGAGTCCTCGGGCTTCCACTCGGCTCGCAAGGCCACGCCCGAGTCGAATGTCGTGTACAGCAGCAACGGCAACAAATCCGTGTCACCCGAATGGAGTCCAAATGAGATGGTACGAATGTCTGAGAAGTACGGCCGGGAAAGAGCCTGGAGCGACGGTAATGAGACCGTGGCTGTAGCAAGCGTCACCACGTTACTCGCTCCCGGAATCACCGTCGAGGGCTACGTCGCTGACCTCTAAGAACCTTTGTCCAAATAACACACGTGCTAACGCTCACTCGCGCATTATCATCGCACCATACCACACCATACAACACCATACCACACCGTACCGCACCGTACCAAACCGTACCACACCGTACCACACCGTACCACACCGTACCACACCACGCCAAACCACATCACACCACGTCACACCACATCACACGACGACAGCACACCCGGTCTCTCTTAAATAACACTTCATTCTACAGCATACGATATTTAAAAAAGTTCTCGTTATCCTCGATTGGACATTTTTGTCAATTTGATTTACAACTATCATTTCTTTATTGCATTCAATATACGATTATATCTATTAAATATATTTAATAAAAGCTTTAGAAAACTCATAAATTATTTTCTCCAATAATTAAGGACGATGTCGAATTTTATTATTAGCGTGTAATGTCTATGGTTAATTTAATCGACAATGAACGTTGACTTTTATGTTTAAGCTGCATTCATTGTTCGTCATAATTATAAATTATAATAGCGAAAGTTCAATTAAAATAATATCGTTAAATATCAATGAAACTTGATAAAGTAATTGTAGCCGTTGATTAAAAGAAAAAAGAAAAAAAAAACCATATTAGAATGCTTTAATTTCTTACAATTTTATAGAATCATTTTCCCATTAATATCCATGTATTTATAGCAATTGCCCAACACGTATTACATAACCATAATAATACATAATTTCCAAACTAATATAATATTACGAATGGAAAAATCATGTATTTATGCTTTAAGTTTATAATAATAATAAACTAAATAATTGAGTCTTATTTAAATATTAGCAATAATATACTGAAACTAAAAAATCCTGTAATTGTTATTAAACTGTATCTTTAAATAAAAATTATAGCTGACGCAATTAATGGTATGATGAAGTACAACTGTTATCCCCTCTGAGAACAACAACATTATATTTTTAACTCATTCCTTGTTTTTTTGTTCATACGTGCTTCGATACGACAAAAAGAAAGATAGAAAGCTTTTGTCGTTTGTTCCCTAGTATAATCTCGATTTTCTAGATATTTTATATTTTACATACGTTATGAGATATTAGATAATTAGATAGAACGTACAATAAAAACTATAATAAAAAACACAAAAGTACAATAATAAAAAAACAATATTTTATTTATTAATTACAAATATCGTATAATAATTTATTTACACATAAAAATACTGCAATCACTTAATTATCTTAATAATGTAAGTGCTCGACAATGTGCATTATATAATATATTAATTTTAACGAATTAACATAATTTTACATTTTTATCTTGTCAAATGATAATATTATCGAGTAAAAAATATTAAATTAATGTGATTTCTGTTTAAAAATATTTTTCAATCATTTTAAACATTATTGACAATATTATTCAATTCGTAAATATTCAGTATTAAACGTACGCCGAATAAATAACTAATTGTTATTTAATTTGATCTTTTTTGCTTTTGAGTTACACCCATACTTTCTTGAAATGCTTGAATAAGTCGATCCTGTACCTCCTGTGCACAAGGACTATATCTACTGTACTCCATTGAAAATTCTCCCTTGCCTTGAGTAAACGACCGCAATTGCGATGAAAATCCAAACATATCATTCAGCGGTACTTCAACATAAATAGTAAACCACTCTTCGATTTGCTCCTGTCCAGTGATGATACCTTGCCTTTTGTTCAAGTGATTTATTATTACGCTCTGTTGTGAAAATATTTATTGTTATTTCATTGTCTGTTATTATATTATATTATAAAAGTTGATTTTATAATGAATATAGGCCCCCTGAAGTTTATACATAATACATGATTCATTTAAAATCTTTAGTTTTATTAGTATTATAGCATTGTTTAACCTCGTGCATAAGTACGGTAAATAATAACTAGTCATGTTTAATATAATAATACATGGGTAGAATTAAAGGATTCATGCAATTATAAAAGATACCTGATGATATATAATCGTAAGCAAAAATTTTTCACTATAATTCTTACTATGCCAACGATATTTTCATAAAATTTATACTGCAATTACCATATTGTAATTGTTAAAATTAGACTGTAATTTACTATCGTTTCTGAAAAAATGTCACTATAAACTATACATTACACATATCCAAAGATTTCAAGATAAAAACGTCATTTGTAATTTATAAGACAACAACATAGAAGCAAAAAAGAAAAAACAAAAAACAAATAAGCAATCAAAGAATCTTAAAACAGATCTAATAAATAAGCATTAAAGGGAATTTTAAAGTACATATTGTCCAACATATTATAAAGATTAATTAGCATAATGATAGATAAAATTAAAATTAAAAATCTACTCTCGTACAAACTAATGTAAATTAATATTTTAAATTAATTCATAAAATATATTATATATAATTATATGCTAAATAATGTTTATGATATATTTAATAACTATAATTATAAAATTTATAATTAGATACATCAAAAGGTTTTACCTGAAATTCTATAGGACCTGTAACTTCGACGGCCATAATAGGCTCTAGAACATACCAATTACCGGTTTCGAATGTCTGTTTTATAGCTCCTTGAGTAGCTAAGAAGAACGCAAGTTCTGATGAATCGACCATATGGTTAGCACCGTCTATCAATCTGAGTTTTAAGCCAGCTAATTTATGACCAGTTAAGAGACCCTTTTCACACATTGACAAAAAGCCTTTTTGTACACCAGGCATAAATTGTTTGGGAACATTAGTCCCTATAGTTTCATCTTTAAACTCTATATTAGTGTTTCTGCTTGGTGGAAGTGGCTGGTGGAAGTAACAATAATTATTAATTTGAAAAATACCATTATTAATTTAGAATAAATATTCATTCTAACCTCCAAAACTCCAATAACACGAGCATATTGTCCTGCACCACCGGTCTGTTTTTTATGAAGATAATCAAACTCACACGGAGCACTTAAGGTTTCTCTAAAAGCAACTTTTGGTTTACCAAATATAATTGGACAATTATATTCACGCTGCATACGTTGAGAATATATTTCCAAATGCAATTCACCCATTCCAGAAATTATGCTTTGCTGTGCGTTTATAAATTAATACAAATTATAAAACTTATAAAAATTATAGACAAAATTCCTGAGATTTACTTAAAAATATAAAGGATAACGTACTTTATTATCAACATCGTAAGTAATATGCAATGTAGGATCTTCTTTGGTAAATCTTGCAATTGCCTTTGAAAAATTATCGCGATCTTTTATATTCTGTGGGCTAATCGACATGGAAACAACGGGCTCGGGTATAAATATCGGTTCCATCGATATTGCTAGATCGCCTTTAGTAACAAACGTATCACCAGAGGCACAATCAATTCCAAACAATGCAAATATATCTCCGGCGTATACTTCATTAACATCTTCCAATGTGTTTGAATGAAGACGCACCAAACGTGAAACTCGAACCTAAATATTTTTTTTTTTTTTTTACGTAACCTCTGCCGCTTTTAAATACCTACTACTTACTTTCTTTTTAGTTCTTGTATTATAAATATTATCGGTCTTTTTCAACATCCCTTGGTAGCATCTGAAATAAGTTAGTTGTCCAAATTTTCCAACTTCTAATTTGAAAGCTAAACCCACAAAACCATGCTTTTCAGAGCGCTCAGGGTTTAATACTAATTTTTCAGCTTTTCTAAAACAAAAAATTAATTCAAAATTTAATAACAAATTTCGGAAATATAATTACCACGACATTTATATTTACTCTTCTTTTTCCAAATAAGCATAATTATTAACATTTCCAGGATTTGGTAGGTAATCTAAAACTGCATCAAGTAATAATTGTACACCTTTATTTTTTAAAGCCGTTCCAACTAAAACAGGAGTAAATGTTCTGCTCAAGCATGTTCTTCGAATGGCATCCTTCAAGTCCTGTTTCGTAAATTTAGTTTCGTTTAAAAATAAATCTCCAAGTTTTTCATCCACATCAGTTACATGCTCGATTAGTTCATTCCTTGAATCTTCGACTTCTACATAAAATAGTAAAATGAAATTACATAATTAACATTTCATTCGTACGATATATGCAAAATATGTATAAACATATGGCAGTCTGCATATTGCCATACCTTCTTTCATATCTAGCGGTACTTGGTCCTCTCTCATAATTTCCCCGCAATCACCCTCAAAATAAATAGCTTTATTCTCAATTAGATCTACTACTCCAACTACGTTACTCTCTTTACCAATTGGCAACTGAAGTAAAGCTGCATTGTGTCCCAATTTAGTTCTCATTTGCTCCAAAACTCTTCTAGGATCTGCCTTAATTCGATCTAATTTGTTAATAAATCCTAAACAAGGTACATTGTAACGTTTCATCTGTCTATTAACTGTTAAAGTTTGCGACTGGACTCCACCGACCGCACAGAGTACCAAAACTGCACCATCCAAAACACGTAAGGACCTTTCAACTTCGACGGTAAAGTCTACATGACCAGGTGTATCGATTATATTAATATTATAATCTTTCCATATAGTATAAGTCGCAGCCGATTGAATGGTAATTCCACGCTGTTTCTCTAATTCCATACTATCCATCACAGCTCCAACATTATCTTTTCCTCTTACCTAAATAATTAATATTCCAAATGTTTATATTCAATTAGCTCTATTATTGCAATATAATTTTACGTTTTTTTTTTTTTAATACCAATTACCTCGTGCATTTTCTCAATTCGTCCAGTATAATAAAGAATGCGCTCTGTTAAAGTAGTTTTACCAGAATCTATGTGAGCCGAGATTCCTATATTTCTAATTTTTTCGATTGATTTGTGTTCGGCATATTTTAAATATGATGCCATGAAGCGTACTTTTCCCTAATAATTCATTTAAAAGGATGTATAATTTTTCAAAATTACGTAATACAACGTATATTTAATTATTTAAGTAAATAAACACTGATATAGTGATTTAATAATTTAAAAGGAAATCATAACCTGACACCATCCTCACCTCGAAAACTACCATCGGCACCCTCGATAAATACAAACTTCTCCGGCATCGTAATACAGGTATAATCCACATTGTTGATGATTTATATTGTTATCCAGCGCATTTACTAGATCTATTGGACAATAACTTCATACCGTTAATCAAACATGTGCCATAATAATCATCATATTTATGTTAATCAGACGACGATGCACTTGCAATACTTTTTTACCATTGACATTAAAATTATGTTATCGATCGAGTTTAGTTAGTAACTTCGTAACACAAACGCGCCGCTATTGAAATCTTAAAAATTACAATATTATTATAAATTTCAAACATATCGTCTAATTTCAAAATTTTCAAATTTGCTAAAATATCTAATTAAACATGAAGGGTTTATTCATAGCTTAAAAATTAATTTGACTATAATTCCCAAATACTTTCCAAAAGCTAAACCGCTTGATTAATGAATATCCGTAGAATTATTTTGACATGCATATATATATATATATATATATATATGTTTTTTTTTTAATTATTTTTAATATTTTACTTTATACAGTAAATGTTAATAATATAATTTTAAAGTCACTTGTAGTAGAGAAAAGTAGATTAACATTTATTAGCTCTAAAATAATATCACCACATTAAAAATCCGTATCTTCTTCACTTTTATTATTATTGCTATTATTATTATTATTATACTGGTTTTTTTGTTTGTTTTTTTTTTTTTGTTTTTGCTTGTTTTTTAAAGTAATTAAATAACGAATCGAAATAAAATTAATATTTTGAAAATTAAAATTTATTATAATTGTTACATTCTTATTGGATACGTTTGTCATTAACGTTATATTTACATAATCTTTACTTTCAAAATAAAACGAATTTTAAACAGTCTGTTCTGCAAGGGGCCACAATTAAATATAATTCATATTATATTTAGTTTTACTCCAATATAATATCATAATTATGTGCTTTAATGAATTAATTAACTTTTATTTACATTATGATTTTTCCAGAAACACAAAAAATTAAAAGAATTAAATTTGATAAATCCATTGTTTTACAAAATATTGTTTTTACACTAATAATAAGACAATTATTAATGGAATACAAATTTCGGTTTTCAATTCATATTCTAATGAACGTATTATAATTTATATTTGTTTATATTTGTGTAATTTATAGTTGTATGCTGTATCTGGAAATTACTGTTCAAAAATATTACAAATAAATGAATTTCTTTTGGAAGGGAAATTCGAATTACCAAATAAGGTACTTTCACATATATTTAAAATGTACTGCAAATAATTGAATGGAATATTGAATATATATATATATAACCATTTAGTAATTGTGCCAATCGTCGACAAAAAGTGCAAATAACCCACGTTCATATTATGAGAACGTAGACATAACTTCGTAAATAAGAACAAATAGGTTAGTGTAAAAAAAAAAAAATTTTTCAATATTGAAAAATTAAAGTATTCTATTGCATAATCAAAAACGAGTATTACGACAATATTCAACGATATTCTTTAATTATTGTTAAAAATACAAAAGATAACATCGGAATAACTTCAAGCATTTGAGTGCCTCGTCTGTAATAACAGCTATAAAATTTTATAATACAATCAATTCAAATTGTATATCCAATAATGATCATTAAAATATTACAATCAAAATTAAAATTAATCAAAGAACCTCTCGTTCTTCTAAAACAATGCAGCTCTAATGTTAATAAGATAGCCGTGAATGATAGCATTGATAATTTTAAAGATTGGAAAAAAAACTTGCATTCTACCCTAACAGTTTATGAAAATTATCTTACTATCGAGGAAGAAAAGTCTTTATTGAATGAAGTTGATCCCTATTTACAAAATTTGAAATATGAAACTTCCCATTGGGACGATATGATTCATGGTTATCGTGAAACTGAATATTGCAAATGGAATGAAGATAATTTAAAAATTATAAATAAAATTAAAGAGAAAGCATTTCCCTCGGACATGGAACAGCTGAAACTAGTACATGTATTAGATCTTGCGGAAGATGGATGGATAAAGCCTCACGTTGATAGTATTAAATTTTGTGGTGAAATCATTGCGACTGTAAGCTTATTAAGTGACTGTGTTATGCGCTTTACATATGTTGGTCACGAAGAAGATTATTGGGATGATTTCTTTATTCCAAGAAGATCATTATACATTATGAAAGGAGTTGCTCGTTATAAATACAATCATGAAATTTTATGTAAAAAAGAATCTGTGTATAATGGAAATATTATTGATAAAACAAGACGTATTTCAGTAATATGTAGAAGTAAACCGTAATAAAATGAAAGTGAATTATGTATTATTAATGCATATTATTGTGTAGTATAAATTAAACTTTTTATAGTGATATATGTGTAAATATTATAGCTGTCACTCCTCGAAATATAGTAGCAAAATTACAAATTAAATAAAGTATTTATTATAAATAAATTTTATTACATTGCTTTATAACTCATAGAATTAAAAAGAATATAAATTTGTGTTAATTTATTATGATAGATTTCTTTTTTATACGGTTTAGTATAAAATATTCGTTTTTAACATATTATACGTACAAAGTATAAGTTATAAATTCCATTGAGCCATATTCAGCTGGAATTATGCGATACTGTTAGTATTACGGTAAAAATTACTAATAGTATATTAAAACAGATGAACCTGCAAATCTAAGATTTTAAGTGAACAAAGCAGCAACAAGAAAGTGTATAAAATAATGATAAAAACACTTATTTGTAAATAATTGAAAAATAATTACAATAAGGAAATTTTTAAACTAATCTTAGCTTTAAAAGCAGACAATAGCAGTCATATTGGTATTATATAAGTATAAATTATTAAACAGATTACCAAATTAAAAATTAAAAAGAAAGAGAAATTTGAGTTTAGTGATACGTATAACATATTTTACATTGCAATATGTTTATGCCTAAATTTAGAAAATAATAAGTCATATATGATTATATTGCTAATTTTTATATTTTAATGTATTTATAGGCAATTTGCGGTTGTTAATTATATAAAAATGCGCAGGTTAACCAATGAATGATAAACCATTAGAGGAATCAACAATATTTAATCAATCAGACAAGAACGTGATCATAAAATGAAAACAAGTGAGTTAATGTATTTAAACTAAAGATTTGTAATATTTCTTTGATTTACTAAAATGTATATCAATAATAATTAATTAAAATAAAATTATTATCATTATAAATTTTATAATTCGGTAAAATATATAAGAAAAGAATAATTTAATTTATCTAATTATCCATTGATATAAAAGTTGTTTTAAATTAAATTAAATTCATATTGTAGTTAGTGTACTATAGTTTTAAATCATATACTTTAAGATTTAATAATGTAAATAAATGTATATATATATATATATATATATATAATAAAAATTAATTTTATAAAAAAATTAGATGGAAATTTTGTTACAACAGTAAATTAATCACATTAATAATCACCCTATTTTATAAATTTCTCTATATTTTATTAAATAAAAATATTTTACAAACCAAAAAACAATGTACACAATTCAATTGTTTCTTATAATGCATAAAATATTCATTTACCTTATATATACTTATGTATTAAATGTAATGGATAACTATTATTATTATTCATAAATTAATTAATATTTCCACTGAATCTTTTTTTTATCTTATGCTTTCATTCAACATCTTTTAATACATATTAAATCGTTAATTATTCATATTATAATTTATGTTTGTTTTTTATTTTTAATATTATAAATTTTTCAAATTTTCTAACTTATTTTTATGAATTCTTTTATGCTAATTCTTAGCTTATATAATAAATTAATATAATATATTATATTGTAATATTTATATTGTATTTATTTTTTTTTTTTTTTTTTTTTTTTTTTTTTTTTTTTTTTTTTTTTTACAAATGAGAAGTAAAAAGTCATTCCTAATTAATCCGTAAAATCTTTTTAATATAAAAAATAATATAATACTCGTCTATATTATGAAATAAAAATTATGCTAAAAAATTTGATTACACGAGTAAATGCTTATGATATAATTTCTATTATAAAATATTATATAGTAATATATGTAATATATACTTATATACATATTTTATTAAAAAAATCAACAACTTTATTCTTAACATTCTGAAAATACATAGCCAATATTAATATATTAATTTGACATTCAGTTATTTGTCGTATATTTTAATAACTAATTTGAATAATTAAAATTTTTAATTTTACAAAATAAACATAAAAATAATCATTTTGAATTCTTCCTTAATATTCGACATTTTTTTGCAGACCCATGATTTGGAAATTTATAAATAGTATTATAATATTCAGCGTAACGAGCAATTTTATTTATAATATTCAAGTGGAAAATTTAGAAAATTTGTGTAATATTACTTCATCGATTAAATAAACATACAAATAAATATTATGTATTGGGAAATCATTCATGAAAATATTCTCTAAACACAATTTTAGTACACATTTAATTTTTAGTGAGTAATCATACAGATGTTTTTTTTTTTTTGTTAAGATTATTATTTGAGTTTACAGATTTTTTTACAAAATAATTAATGATAAAAACAATTACATTTATTATTGTAAATTTCACAATTTATAAATACGTTAATACTCACAACTTGTATTAATTTTAATAATAATATGTAATATTAACTTTTTATAGAAATTGGAAAAAATGTATTGAAATATTTGCTCGATAAAAAAAAAAAACATGAAAAAATTAATACCGATTAATTTATACAATAAAATTGTTTCCAAATAATGTTTGAAAATAAATGAAAAATTTTATGAAATTCAATACATATAATATTTTGCACTAATATATATGTTCATTGATTTAAATTACTTTACAGCTACATAAACACAATGAGCGTATTTTGTAATTTAAAAAATTCTTAAATTTTAAATAAAAAATAATTAAATATATTTAGCAATATTATCGTCAGATTTTTCATAGCTGATTATGGAAGTTACATAGCTCAATGGAAGTAATTAATATATTTCAATAAAAACAATAAATACATCTTTAAAATAATTAAAATTTAATGTGATACAATAAGCAAAAACTTGAAGTATTCTTACAGTTAATAAAATCTAAAATATAATCAATATAATAAATATAATAAATAACCGAATGAATTAATTGAGGGGTACTTGTTTAAAACTTTTTTTTTTTTTTGCTTCTATTTTCAACTATTATTAAATTATTTAATTATAATATTATTAAAATGTATACATAATTTACATGATGTAGCTATAAATTAAATAAAGCTATATTAAATGTTTATACTGTCATTAAATGTGTAGAATAATTGTTATATTGTTTATTTAAAATTTGGAAAAGGTAAGTTTTTAGTTTGAAATTGTATTTAAGAAATTATTTTCATACATACTTTAAAAAGAAAAATTAGCGCAAGAAAGAATTTCTTTATTCGAATACAATATTTATAAAAAATATATATAGATATTTTAGATATTTAAAATATATAAATATATAGATAAGAATGAAAACTGCGTCAAATATTGTTGGACTGTTGGAATGTTTTTTAATATTATAATAAATTAATTTGCTCTAAGCTTGAGATATTTAATTTTTCACACATTTTCGTAACTTTGTTGCGATGTAAATAATTAATGTTTCGTCTGTGAATTACTTTACAATAAACATACTTTACTTTCACTCCTATTCTATATTAATATAAAATTAAATATCAATTGTAATAAGAAAATGTTGTATATATATATATATATATATATATATATATATATTTGTATAATGACATAAAATATAAATTATAAATATAAGCAATTTCGTCGATTAACAATGCAGGTATATTAAATCAAATATTATGAATTCTTTTGAATTTCATTCGTCCACAATTCGAGAAACGCGATCATTGAAAATGTTTAGTTTAATCTTGAATGCTTCGTCTATCTCGTTCTCAAAAATTTTAAAACGATTTGTCGTGTTTGACTCCGTACTTTGACTAGCCGAAAATACTCACGAATCGCGGAAAATAAAAGCGAGCAGCCTCGTTAACAAAATATAATTTGAAAAATAAATCGTGACAATGTTGATGATGTGATACAAAATCGATGCTTCTTAATGGGAAGTAACAATTTATCCAAATTAGGTATTTGTAATAATTAATCAAGCCGCTTGGCGTCATCATTGTCGTTTAATAAATAAACGATAATATCATGTCATTAATAGACATTTTTTTTTTTTTTTATTATATTTAAATACGGGAGGCGACGGAATTCACTATACAATTAAATTCCCTCTCTCTCTCGCCTTACTTGATATTACTTCTTGATCATTAGCATCGGGAGCGAGTATTAGCAATTAGCAAAGAAAGAGGCGGTAATTTCGAAAGGCGAGGTAGCCTTTTCATCCGCCATGCGCCACTTAATGATTGTCCTTTAGGTAATCGATGATAGGATCGCGGATGCAGGAGGGAGGTAAAACTTTTTAAATCAGTAGTCTAGGGTTTACGAAGAGGTTAATTGCGATGAAATGAAAGTGGCTTTTTAATGGGAATGGCAGCAGATGCGGTAAATTTTTAAAGTATATTCTTCGTTTGTGAATACGAACTGGCATTTTCGAAAGACAAAGGCTAAATAACAGGTGACAACAAATATTTTTTTTGCAGTTAAAATAAAGTTTCGTGCTTTTTGTAATTGTTATATTATAATGTGGCTTTTAGGTTAGATAATGCTTTATAGTTTTAAGCATTGATTGGTAAATAAGATTATTATAATATATGTTTGTATTTTGAGATTTGTAGGATGTGCAGCTTGAGAAATGTTGTAACGACAGGATTGAAAGCATGGTTGCCACAAATTACAACAGTGCGCTTTCGATATTTTGCTAATAAAAAACGACTCGTAAGGAGACATGGCTATTATGAGCACATAGATCAAAAGGGATTATTGGCGCATACGGATGACAATAATCCGATTCGACAGATGCCAACGTATCGGCCGGATGACTCGTGGTCTGAGAAAAAAGCATTGTTCGGACAGAATGATTATATAGACATTCTTGGAAACGAAGAGCTTTCGGTTAAGGATGTCATGTACAATGTCCCAATGTGGTTAAGAGG
This sequence comes from Ceratosolen solmsi marchali, assembly GCF_000503995.2. Classification (NCBI taxonomy): domain Eukaryota; kingdom Metazoa; phylum Arthropoda; class Insecta; order Hymenoptera; family Agaonidae; genus Ceratosolen; species Ceratosolen solmsi. Next base: position 4,605,157 of record NW_011948412.1, read on the forward strand.
CGTCAAGGGCAATGAATTTCAGGTTCTTTTAAGGAAGAAGAAAATGTTAAAGAACGGCATTTACCCAATAGCTAGACCTACAAAATGGTTACAGTTAAATAAAAGAATCGAATATCTGTACAAATTTTTAAACAGAAAAACGAGGCCAAATATGTCACGAGACTAATTATTGTAGTAATTTTTAATAATTAATATCTTAATGTAATATGGAGTTTGTGATAAATATTTATAATAAAATATTGAATGATTATAAACATTGTTTATTTTAAATTCAATACTTATATAAAATATACAACTTACATAATGAAGAATAAGGTATATTAAATATTTAAACAACGAGACATTTATAAAATAATAAATTTTTCTTTTGTGTTTTTGTTTTTTGTTTTTTTCTTGTTTTTTTTTTTTTTTTTTTTTATAGGAAATAGTGCATTAATAAACACGAGTAAGGTATTTAAATGGCAGAAATTGCATCAACTATTTATTTCTCCCACTAAACATACTTTCAATTGCTGATTAATTGTAAAAAGGAGAAGAAAAAAAATCGTCAGTGCTATACACATATTAAGTTTAAAATAAAAATGATATAAATGATCTAGTATGTGTATATTTACATAAGAAATAGCAAATAAGTACAACTAAAAAAAGAGATAAAAGTATACAGAAAACTAATATCGTTCATTTCTATGTGTAAATATATTGTACAATGTGATTGCGAGTATTGTCCATTGCCATCAAAAATCAATGGGCTTATTTTTACAATTTTAACGATAGAATAATTACTTAAAATCTACATTTTTAAACAATTTACAAATGAAAATTAAAACTTTCTCTCAACCATATGGGTTAAATATCAATGATGAAATCTCTTATATTCTTGGAAATTCTTGAATAGCACAGTGCCTTAACTCATCAAAATCATCAATACAGTAGAAGGCTGTAAAAACTTATTATTTTGCAGCGTTGTAATAAAAACTGCATAAAACATTTTAATATCCATTTACGTATGTAATACTGTTAAGTCTTTAAAAATCTCGTTTTTGATTAGAAGCTACCGATTACTCATTTCGATAATAGCAACGCGATAAAAGAACGCAAAAGTCGAATGTTTTAACATTCATATTCTATATACATAAAATACCAACATGTTGCTTACATTATTTCATATAACAACTTTCTTCTGTTCATCATTTTACAAACTTAAACTCATATGTATAATAATTAATAATAATTAATAATAATTAATAATAATTAATAATAATTAATAATAATAATAATGATAATTCGGTAAAGCTAAAGCGGATTTATAAATAATTTTGTAGAAACGAAAGAAGAGTTGTTTCGTAATGCTTACTAGCATCTAAACTTCTGAGACTGTGCCTCTCATTGGGATAGACTTGCAACTGGTATGGTTTGCCGGTCTTTACAAGAACGTTTATCAGTTGACTCGTATGAAAAAAATGAACATTCTCATCTATTAATCCATGAATTATCAGTAGTCGGTTTTCTTCATCGGGAAATTTATTAACATAGGTTAAAACTGATCCATTAACGTAACCATGAATATTGTTTTGAGGTAGATCCATGTATCTCTCTGTATAACCCGTGTCATAAAAATACCAAGAGGTCACGGGAGCTCCAGCGATGGCGACCTACAATTTAGAATTACAATTACAAAAGGTTGAAAGGCATTTCTAATCATAAAGGGCTTTCTCTCAAAATATTAAATTAGAATATTTCGCTGCTTTATGATGAAATGTAGATATATAAAAAGAAAAACCTTAAAAACATCGGGATACTGTATTAGACCCATGAGACTTAAATATCCTCCATAAGACCAACCATGAATGGCAACACGATTTAAATCTATATAGCCGGTTATTTCAGCAAGCCACCTGAGAACCTCGACTTGATCGTTCAACTCAACGGTACCCATTTTTCGCTGCAAATGGCTTTCGAATGACAGGCCCCTGTGATGCGAACCTCGAGAATCGATTAATACCACGCAATAGCCTTGTGCCGCAAGCATATGCATCCTCAAATGTCTCATCCCCTAAAAGATCACGTATACAATGTAGAATATCGGTTAGAAGAACAACGATAATGCACGACCCATAATGGCTAAGACTTGATAATTTCAGCTCTTTGGTTACATAGTAAAAAAATATCACGCACCACATGACAGATTAACGTAAATCCAAAAAAACTGTACTCAAAAATTAATTCTAACAATTGTTTGTATAAGCAGTAATCAATATTATTGCGAGTATCGATAGAAGTTAATGAGAGATACGTTAAAATTCTGCTAATTATCATGATAAAATGTCATCGACGATTGTACAGACCTTGAAAGTATTAGATACTAATTGTACTTCGGGCCCTCCGTAGACATTTAATATAGTGGGATATTTGGTTCCATTTTTAAAATTATGCGGTTTAAATATCATTGAGTATATGGTATCTCCCGATGCAATCTTGTAAGTAAAAATTTCAGGAGCAAAAAGCTCGGATTCTGGTATCGATGGCTCGAGTAAGTATCCGACAAGCGTAAGCGAAATATTTTCTACCATCCAGTCAGATTGCGATATTCGAAATACCTTGAAAAGTCAAATAACATAAGGAAAATTACATTTCGTCCGTTAATGACGAATGTCCGAATAAAAATTAATAGAGAGTAATTAAAATAAAAATTCACCTGGCACGCAGGCAATGTTTTTATCGAACTATAAACAGTCACCATCATCGTACATTCCTTATTAAAGTAAACATTATTGTAACTATATCCTGGTCTTGTAAGCAATCTAATTTCTAATGGACGGTGAAGAGATACAGCATAGACATGCTGCTCGAGAGGCCCTTCCCTTAATCCAATAAAATAAACAATCGAGTTAGCTTCGTCAACCCACAATTCTCTGCCAAGTACCTCCCACTCGCCTTGCGTTAAAGCTACCTTCGACAATATACGCGGCTGTAAAAATACGCTATCCATTCGATCTAGAGATTCCTCGATTCCATTACCTGAGCCTGTACATTAAATGCATAATCTTATTATTTCAATTCATTATGTCAATTATATCATCTTCAACATACCAGCTATACTTGACGTAATAACGTATAAATGTCTATAATTAGTTTCTTCGCTACCCCAAATGAATTTCACTTCTGTTGGGTCATCGGATGGGAGAAAATAAAGCAAGTCGTTTACGTTTATCCAAATCGAGCTTGCTTCCGAATAAATAACTTGAACGCTCGCTGAAGATGGCGTAAAATGATTTTCCGAGCTGTATATATTTGGTGGAGGTTCGCAGAAATTGTCGACTGACAATAGCACAAGTTCTAACCTCTGTTGCTTTCTGTCTAACAACTGTACCCAAACGCTAATAAAGTAACATACAACTGTTAAAAACAAACATTCAAATTTTTCTTTTTTTTTTGTTACAAAAGACTAATAACTTTTATGACATACTGTCGACCATCTCGCATCCACCCAGCCCTGACCATATACTCCATCCAGGGAAACATAATATGTAATGGATACTGCAGTTCGAGAGTCTCTATATCCACAATTTGTGAAGATTCCGTTACCCTAAATTGCACTAGTTTTAAATTACTTCTCGCGTTATTAGTACCCGCTCTTGGAAATCTAAATTCATCTACGTCGTGCGAGTTGTCCGATGATGGGAAACAAAATATTTTAACGTCACTTTCGTCTACTTCTTCGTAAACAATTCTGTATTTTCCATCATCGGATTTCGGTTGCCACCAATAGCCAATATACCTGAAATAAATAGAATTAGATTTGTCGTATGCATTGAGATGTTAGTATGTGTCAGGGTGGTGGGATATTATGTTATAAAGTCTATGGGTATAAATGCATATAAATGCATACCGAGTAAATTCCTCTTGCATAACGTAGGACGGAGTTCCTGCGCTGAGAGGATCTTCGCCTAAACTCCTGCCCCCCTTTCTCGCATGTGTTAATCTTACCGAGGATCCTGTAATACTGTGAGACAAATGTATATCGCCAGCACAGGTATGAGCGACTAAGGCATTATTCCAAGGACATATTTGAGGGCAGAGTTTAGCACCGGACGTTGACATTCTGAGCTCCGATGGGAAGAGAGGCCCAAGCTAAAAGAAAAATAAATAAATTTAGGATGCTCGTTCTATCGTAGACTCGATAATTGATAATTTATGTGACGATTTTTTTTATGCCACTGTTAAGCCCTATAATCCGAATATTGAGCATGAAAATCTATGAGTGCGAGGCACACTGGTTAATCGTTAAATTAAATGAAATCGAATGGTAAGCGTGCACCAAGCTGCGTAAGAAATATACTATTTCGTTGCGTTATAACCTGTTTTCATGCTCATTCACGTTTCTAATGCGATGAAAATTGCTTTATGCTTTCTCAATCTCTGCTTTCGTTTCAACATAAAAACTCGTCATCTCATCCATAGACGCACACAAAGGAGAGAACATTCCAAATGCCATTCTAAGTTCAGCATCGATAAAAATTTAATTACATTTACCATAAAGCCAGTATCGACGCATTGATAAAGGCTACTCGCAGCTGGGAAAACTAACTTTCCACTTTCCGGATGAATTTCATAACTGGTAATACCCCAGGTCGCTAGTCTTTTCCTCTCCCAAAGCAATTGCTCCTCTTTCGACAACTGATTGGCACTGGAAATACTAAAACAATCAGAGACATAATAAAAGCAGTTTCACAACTTTATTTTAACGACAATACAAACCTTTGAAAATTAGCTTCGATAACGGGCTGCCACTGTAAGCGATAACCATTTATATGATCAGAATGCGCTACATCTACGTATAACAGAGTGGTCTCCCAGCCATTAGTCGGTGTACTCAGAAAATATATTCTTATCCTGAAAAACAATATAATAATTAAAAGCTAATTCTTATATATTAACCTTCGCTGCTCAGCATATTTACAATACTATTAAACAATGCAATGTAACATATTACCTGTCCTTTGTCGAATTTCATAAATGCATTATTTTTATAATAGATAATATTAGTTTGAATGCGTAGTGAGCAAATTTGTGCAAATGAAAATGTGATTGATAAACATTGAAGGAGCATTGCAAAACAACAGGTGGTAAAAGAAATTTTTCATAACTTTTTCATAAATGCAATGAATTTTCGTTCCAATAACAATAATACGCTAATTGAATATTGCATGTTAAATGAATTGAAATTCAATGGTTAAGCGAGCAAATGCCTGCCGACGGTCGCGATGCAATGAAATGCAATGCAATGCAATGCAATGTCGTGTCGTGTCGTGTCGTGTCGTGTCGTGTCGTCCTTTTAAACGTTATAGAAGGTGGTGCTGGTGCTCCGATGAGGCTCCGTTAAATTAAATACATCATCGTTAATAGAAAAAATTGGCCGTGCTAATAACCTTCCATCTGGTAGGGACCTGAAGGTGATGGAACCCGGTACCGAGCCAGCCGACATGCCAGACATTCTCCTGCGCAGATCGCTGACGACACCCCTAAGCTCGTTCCAGCTTTTACGACGGGCCGACGTCTCCTCGGAGCTGGTGCTCTGGAGCCGCTCTTACTCGGAGGCGCTGTTCTTTTCCTGCTGCACCTGCCTCACCGCTCCAGGTCTCGCCCCGCTGCACGAGGTTCTCCATGGTCGTGTGCCCGTCGTACGATTATGTCATTCGCCGAGGAACAACGATTTACGACACCTGAGCAGCATATCCTTGGCGACAACACCGACGATCACGATTGCCCTCCGTCGCTACTTATCGTTTTTTTTTTTATCGCCAAGGAGGCGGGCGCAGGCACACAATATCAGCAAAGACTGCTCGCAAGGTGGAGAAAATTAATGAGAGCGCGCGTGCGGCACCAACACCCCCGCCAGCACGGAGTAACGAAGTGTTGTACAGTGCAGTGTAGCGATAGCGATAGCGATAGTGGTAGTGGTAGTGGTAGTATTTAATAGTCGTTTTAGTAGTAGTGCCGTTAGTAGCGGCAATAGTATTAATAGTGTTTGTAGCGGTAATAGCAGAATAGTAGTAGTATTAGCGGTAGTAGTGGTGGAGGTGGAAGTGGAGGTGGTAGTGATAGCGGTAGTGATAGCGCTAGTGGTAGATGAGTAGTAGTGGTAGTGGTAGTGGTAGAGGTATTATTATTATTATTATTATTATTATTATTATTATTATTATTGTTATTATTATTATTATTGTAATTATTATTATTATTAGTGGTAGTAGTAGTAGTAGTAGTAGTAGCAATAGTAGTAGTAGTTGTCGTTGTAATAATAGTAGTAGTAGTAGTGCTAGTATTCGTAATGGTGATAGTAGTAGTAATAGCAGCAGTAAGTAGTAATCGCAGTAATGAGAGTAATAATAGCAATATCAGCAGTAGCAAAGGTAGCAGCAACAGTAGTAGCAGCAGCGGTGGCAGCAATAATAGTACGAATCGAGTAAGAGCTTTATTTTTAGGTTAGGTCCCCGCGAGCTCAAGGTACGACCCAGTCTCTCTCTCTCTCTCTCTCTCTCTATCTATCTATCTCACTCATTCGCTCACTCGCTCACTCACTCCCTCTGTCACCCTACCGCCCTCCCGCAAATACATACAACACAATCGCGTACCTACACGCACCTTCTCTCCTTCTCTCTCTTCCCTCGTACGCACGCACGCACGCACGCAGGCTCTCTCTCACTCTCTGGCTTGCGCCTATTCCCGTCTCACTTTCACTTTCACCGGCTGGCCTCCGCTTTTACTCCTCGACTCTTTCTCAACCGCGATCGTACTATATATTCTTTTTCCACCACTGACTGCCTCGCCTCTCCCCTCCCCCTCTCTTTCACTCTTTTCTATTCCTAAGTGCGTGCTGATCTCGACGACTTCTCCGCAAAATCGCAATGGCGATGAGTCATGTTAGCTCGCGCCCAAAGACGTGCACATCAAAGTTTTCTTATTCTCTTACTTCCGCGTATTTGAAAGTGCCAGAAAAGCTTTGGCATGTATGCAATATAAGCACGCGCCAGTGCGTGTTCGCCGCGTATGCGCGCGCGCGCGTGCCGTCGTATAAATCCGCGCCTGTACTACTTACCAGCAATCACGGATTTGCACAGCTTTTGCCTTGCCAGTACCACTGACCTTTGTCCAAGTTTCTTTTCCTCTTTTTCCTCTCTCTCTCTCTCTCTCTCTCTCTCTCTCTCTCTCTCTCTCTCGCCTTTATAAACAATAATGCAGCGCGCTTCTTCCGCATGACATCATGTACCTTGGCTTTTTCTTTTTTTCAAGTCAGAGATAAAGATCGGCATTGCAAACACTTGGCAGCTACGTGTTCTTTAATGTTTTAATTTATTTTCTTTTTAATTGATTAATTGATTCTAGTTTAAAATTTAAAAATAAACAAACAAAACAAAAGAAGAAAAGAAAAAGAAAAATATAAATAAATAATCGCATCATCTGCATTTGTTGAGATACTTTGTTTATAGCTAACGCAGCGTTAGCACTCGTAGCGTTAGAATTTAGCATTTGGAGATGGAGCGTAAGAAGGAGTGGAAAGGTACAACGGCTGATTCGATAATAGGAAGAAAAAAATTGAAAGTAAATCGGCCCTAAAGTTGCCGAGCGCAGTCATAACGACTGGCATTATACTTACTTTGCATTAGCAGTCGCGATAAATCGCCAATGTTTAATAACAAATTTCATATTGCCAATTTAATCCGTCTTAATATTATCGCGACAATTTATGACTTTGAGAGCAAAATCGATTAGAGTTCACTCACAAGGATATTCGGGCAAATTACACGTCAAGATAAACAATTATGAGAATAATAATAATAAGTCGCAGGATCGAATGATTTTTAAAATGGCCACTGACTCCAGCACGGACAAGTATTGATCGGGCCATCGTCTTTGAAAAATATCGCATACCAATTAAGCCCGAACCCCCTTGCTCAAGTCTCATTTATTAATCATCCACGATCTCCGTGACTTTATTTATATGCACCTTTTACATAACTCGATAACCATCGAACCATCGAACTCGTGCGCAATTCGTACATTCGTACATCCTCCGACCACGTCCCTTAAATAACAGATGGATTAATGTCAAATCCATTGCGCTCCTAATGTTAAATTGACAACTCGCGCGTCAAGGACATTAATAAAAAGATTGCAGTCCCGCTGTACGCAAAAAACGATATTTTATTAATAATTAGCTGATTGAACTGCCAAAGAGAAGACAATGTAACGTAGTTAAGAGGGGAAAAACGATGTCGGCAGTCTAGCTCTTGTACGCAATGAAAATGCTCGCGCAAAATTCGAAAAATGTTTACCAGCTTCGTCCTACACCCTACAATCAACAATTCAACAGGCAAAGTTATGGCTCGCCTAATGTAGTCGCACTTGGACCTAAGGGCATGTTTGTGCTCCCTCTCTTTTAACCCTTTCCGTCACCCCCAATCCTCGTAAGCTCCCGCAGGTCCACCGCTATGTAATGCTCGTGTTTACCTACGCTCTCGCAAGCGAATCGACGGTCTATGGGGGAGGGGGGGGGGAGGGAAAGGCAGGAGGGAGGATATGTAGAAAGACAGACAGAGAGAGAGAGAGAGAGAGAGAGAGAGAGAGAGAGGAAAGGCAAGTACGCATGCCTACAGGGGATATTTATATAAATACATAAAGTCATACAGGGCAAACGAGACGTAGCCCCCTTGTTATCCACGCCCCCATCCATCCATCCATCCCACCATTCACACACCCCAACAACGATATCACCATATACCACCGCCATATATCCTTTCCATTGCAATAGCCACACGCCGTTCATCGGCATCGGCTGCGGCCTCCGTCTTTCATTTTTTTATCTTTCCTCTTTACTACTCTCGTATTTCATATTTAGCTTAGGTCGTTTGACGCACGCCTGTCCCGTATTTCCCAAAACTTGCAAAAATCGCACGATTACGCAAGAGGTTTGGCGGTAGGTCGGCGGTGGGCAAAGACGAGACGATATCTATCATCGATAGCCCTGTGAAATTAATTACTTAGGGGGAATCAAAAAATGCTTTTAACCATCGTTCGTCTCACCTTACGTCCTTCATTCGTCGCGGTGAAATATTTTTGGTTTTTTAGGTCGTAAATGAAAAGCCGATAGCGACGTATTAAATAATTATCGTTTTTTTTTTTTTTTTTTTTTTTTTTTTTTATTCGAATCGAAAAGCCATAAGGAGAGAAAATGTCGCTGAAATGTCGGACAAACCGAAAACTACAGCTTGAGCAATGTCATGTTGTTTTAACCTTATCTTGCGCATCACGATTAAGAATTAATAATAATTCGAGAATTGCGTGTTATTTGCATTGGCGAATTAACGTGTTGCTCAACAAGCCGTTATTGTAAATAATAATAGACTTTTGTTTATCGGTCAAATGTAATTTAATTATTACGTAAAAGAGCACTTTTGGAAATATAAATAATTACATATATTTTCAGAAGCTTTCTTGTATTTGTCACAACGAAAGATAATTTATTTATTGCTTAAAAATTGATGTTCATGTATTGTATATGTGTATATATATATATATATATATATATATATATATATATATTTTTTTTTTTTTTTTTTTTTAATTTTTTTTTATAAAGACTAATAAAAGCAAAATTGTATTTATAAAAATTCACTGTTACTGTTAGTACATATCCAAGAGTAATTTACATGGTAAAACATAGTTGGATTAAAATTAAATTTGGAATCAGATAATCATAATATCGAAATGTGATGATACATTTGAGTGCACATTAAAGTTGGCATTCAATGTGTGTATATTGATTTTCTGATATCACAAACTTGATTTAGCTTTCTCGTTATATTTAATATAATAAAAAGTAAAAACATACTATACGCATCGTTTAATTTAAAAAAAAAAATAAAAAAAAAAAAAGAACAACAAACCAAATTTTACAAATTTAAAGAAATAGCAGCTAAAAACAAATAACACTGACAAAATATTGAAATGAGAGATCCAAGAAGTATTGGGCCTCGGTTGGATATCGTAATATTCCTTGAAAAATATTGGACAGTTGTTGGTATTTGATTTTACAAACAACAGTCGCTGGAAATTGATATATTTCAGCAGTGCATAATTTTATAATAAAAATTCGCATTATCGAAATGAGCCGTTGAATATTCATTCAAATGTCATCATTATAACTAGAATCTAAAATTATTTCTTCCTTGGAATATTAGAAAAATATGTAATAATTGTATAAAATGTACATAATTGTGCATTACAATACATCGTCTAATGGATTACAAACTTTTATTCATGGATATTTGATAAATAAATACTAGCTTATGCTTATCTATTATTATTAATTATAATTTTAATATTATATCGGCACTTTCTTTATTATATATCATCTTTAAAATCCCTAGAAATATATACAGAAGTTAATGATTATTTAATGCTAACTCATTAATAAAAACACATTTTCAAATTAACATTAAATAACATAGAAAATTATAATAAAAACTATATTTGCTTATAATAATTTGCTAGTATAATTTTATAAGCTTTCGGCAAATTTACTAGAATCTTTTAGTCAAATACATGATCCCTGAGACGAATACTTACATATTACTTAACAATGTTGTCATAATATAAATTTTAAATTTTATTAATATTATTATTATATATATTTACAATACCGCAATAAAGTCATATAAAAATAGAATATATTCTTACATATTTATGAAAAAGTGCGTTAACACTTAGAAGATACAATTTTTAATTTATATCAGACTATATTTTCATAAGAGAAACAAACAAAAAAAACGTAATGATAATTGGAAAAATTAATTTTGGTGAAGTTAGAAAATAGGAGAATATATCCCGTTTATTATTACTAAATAACTATTCTAATAAGCTACAGTTTTATTCTATCATACTTTTGAATCAATTTGTTAATAAGAATAATCTTTAAAAAAAAAAAAGTTGATTAACATTATTCTAAATAATTTTTACTAAGTAAAAGTATTTACTGAGTATAGTATAGTATAGTATAGTATAGTATAATATATATATATATATATATATATATATATAAAAAATTCTACCAATCAAATGAAATGATCGTTATTTCAAATAATGTTACGCTATACTTGGTACTTAAAAACTATAATTTACACTCTGAACAAAGGAATATAACATATACTTCGTACGTCATGAAAGTAAAAAAAATTCATGTTTAATATAGATTAAAAATTTATATCAATGCAACAATGCAACATAGCATATGCATAATGATTAATTCATTTATTTATATATAATACATATTAAATTTATGTATTTACTTTATCCCACGATTAAACGATATCTTGGAAAATATTCAATTTTATGATTTGAACAATTAATGAAATATCCCTACTTAGCAACATTATCGTAATTGATGAAGTTATATTTAAAGTAAAATTTAAATAATCATTTAATTTAATTTAATGATTTTACCTCCTGTATAATCTATATTATTACATGAAACGTCGAAATAGAAGAAGAAAAAAAAACTAATCTAACAAATTAAAAATAATGAATTATGTTAATTCCGTCCTATTGAGCTACTCAAATTTATATCAAATTATTTTATATTCTAAATTCGTTTATTTTGTAAAAAAAACGAAACTTCAAAATATCTGATACTTTTTACAAAATACGACTAGGTTCGGTTTTCAAAAATTGTATTTTAAATATAAATATATTGATCTATACATACCTTGTCGATGAAACAGTGATGCATCTTAATTCGAAGTGGAACTAAGTCGTGCAGAGGTTATTCGAATAAAATTACTTTTATGTAAAGTTATAAAAATTATATTAAATAATACGTTTCTTTCAAGAAGCAGGATGATAATTTACATAATTTTATATTTATTATCAAGGAATAAAAACTCTGTTTATTTATACTACTGAGAGACATATGTAATAAGACAACAAATTGATCTAAGTATTTAAATGTAAAGGTATTTTTACTTATTCTATAGGGACATGTATTATTACGTTTATAATGAGGTAATTCACATCTAAAATAAGGTAATTGATCACTAATAACTAAAATGAAAAGTAGTGGAAGAATGTGGATACGAAAATTGGATGTATATTATGATTACTTGTCTTAATTAAATTTTAATAAGTATATAGTGACTGGCCTATCAACGTTACAATTCCATATAATTTATTAATTATCGATAATAAAAAAAAAATAATAATAATAATAAATCAAATAAATACCCTTATATCATCGTCTTTACTAGGTATTCTAATTGGTCTTAAGGTTGTCATATATAATTATCATTATTGATCCATCAGTTGTATTTATTCATATATTTTTTTGTTTTTTTTGTTTTGTTTTTTTTTGTTTTTGTTCCTTTTTCAGTAATTGTTAGATCCATAATTGATAAACTGCAGAGTTAAAATTTTTGCATATTTTAAGGCGCTCGTTGTATGACACTAACGATAATATTAAAATGATAACGAAAATGAATACTGCGTATTTACTATATAAAGACGCATACAAGTTTCTAACTACTCAACATCTAATGTCACTTTATAAGGCTGAGATCCTTTAACTCTTCCCACCAACGTAAAATCACTTGTTGACTGTTTGGTATAGATCATTAACTTAATCGTTATCGTATATAAACATTCTTTTCGACAATACAATCGCATCGTTTTCTTGCAATGATGTATTTATTTCTCATTCTCATCGCTAATAAATACCATGAATAAGAGGCTATCTTTACATGTATATATATATATATATATATATATATATAAATAAATAAATAAATAAATAAGATAAGATAAATAGACTATATTAAATTAAATAGTTACAAATAAAAGGACACGAGCGGAAACATCATTGATCTCCTAGCTATTATAAAGAACCTAATGGCGACGCGATAACTCGTCGTCTCTTTCATCTGTAATCTGTAATCTCCTCAACTCGTCATTTAATACCTTTTATTTGTAAAGTCGCGCAATTAACCAGACTTTTATTGATATGTTGTATAATACATCGTTTATATGATTCACGCTTATCACATCGCGAATCCAACTCTACGTGTTTGTTTGCCCATTACGACTCGAAAGTCTTGTTATTATTTTTCATTGTAATCCATTGTCGATCGACGGCGATCGACGGCGATCGAGGCGCCTCGCGATATCTCTTGTCCCTCGTCATTTGTACAAAAAAATTGATCACTCGCAGTAACTTATCCACAATGATCGCTCGCGCATTAACGCCGGTAATGCCGCCGAATAATGAGCTCGCGAACGGCCGCGAATTGGAATGAGATTGAAAAAATATACATGTATGAGTACGTATTGCTCTTAAATGTATACATATGTTATATAACTGCAATATAATATAATATTTACATTGTAGACATTAGCCAGTGGTCAGGAACAAATGGCCACTGGTACACACACGAGCTCCGTAATCCGTAGCAACATGCAAGTGGCGATCCAGCGGGAATAAAAGGGAATACACGCGTGTTTTCCTTTTCCTCCCTCTCGCTGATTCTCCGCTCTTTATTTTCACCTTTCGCTCCCACGCTCTATCTCTCTCTCTCTCTCTCTCTCTCTCTCTTTCTCTCTCTTTCTCTTGATAACCGGCGAAGACTAGATCATGTTTTCCCTCCCATTGTCGCATTCAAGAGTTTGTATGTACAGACGTCGTATATGGCGCTAACGGCCCAAGATACAGAATTACGCGAATGAAAAGAGAGAGAGAGAGAGAGAGAGAGACTACGCGCGCGCGTGTGTGTGTGTGTGTATTTGTGAGCGAGAGAAAGTAATAGAAGGGGAGAGAAAGTCACACTTTTAGTGCTCTGGAACTAGACTTTTCACTACTTTTCAGCTACTTACTTAAAAGCAATAAATCTTATTAAATCAAATTCGCTCTTAAACTATGAAATTAATCCGTATGAAAGAAATCGATAAGGTAACCATTCTGTAAAATAATATCGATAATAAATCTTATTTTAAGAAAGGAAAGTGTAGTGCATAACATAATGGAAAGTTAATTTCTAGTCAATGGCCGAGATTATTGATAAATTAGATTACAAACGTAATTTGCATTTTTCACTAGCGTTTCTCCAAGTGGCATTTTGATTCCAAGTTTTTCTACAGCAATAATACGACTTTCTTTCTCTCTCTACCACTTTTTTCCTCTCTTACTCTATCTGTTTATCTCTTATTTATACTATCTCTCTCTCTCTCTCTCTCTCTCTCTCTCTCTCTCTCTTTCTCCTCTCTTTCTGTCTACTAACGAGTTCAAACAACTCGATTTGCCGATTAGGAAGGGGAGGACTAGACTTGTTGTTAATAAATTTCTCTCGTCATAATTATTATTGCTAAGCCGAGAAAAGGGATCTGCTTTCAGGAAGGGCCGCATGTGATAGAACAATGCACATTACGTATGCATATTATAGACAGACGCAGTTAAAGTCCAGTGTAGTTGGATTCCTCGTCCGTACAATAAATCGCTTCCTAAGTTTTGCGAAAATATTCATTTCATCTTGTACCTACACAGTAAGGCGTTTCTTCTTCCTGTGTAAGCGTAAGATTTTCCAAGTTTCGACATTCGTAATTCCAAGAATTTAAACAGGTTTTTAGTCATCTTAACAGTATTATTCAAATTCTGTCAGTCTTACGGTTCTTCTTTTGTTATCTTATAAATAAAACTTTATTTATATAAAATTTCTAATGATCCTTTTTATACGTAAGACAAAATTTGGATAATAATTACATGAGCATACAACAAATTACATTTCACTTAAAAAATTAAATTAAATTAAAAAATATTTTATTTTATATAATCTATTACTCACAATAGCTTATGTTAAGAAGTTTGAAAGGTAAGTGCACAATGATAAATCACTTGAACTCGGGGTGACGAATCTACCGCATAGGTAATTATAATCTTTTTTACTGTACACACTCGCACTCGAATGACTTTTTCAAAATGAAACTGTTCATGTATGCGTTGAATTTGAAACATACGAACAAAGTGAATACTGGGATATGAAAACTTTATTAAGCCGCGGCTTACGATTGAAAAAGCTCCGGGTCCACAATCGTTTCACGCGACTCTAAAGTTTTATTATTTGCTTTCTTTGTCAATCATGCTTGAAAACTGCACCTCCTACATTCGGTCAATTTATTGTCATAATCAAAGGCGCGCACTATGTATAAATAGTCGCATCGTGAAAGATAATTGATCCGAAAAAACTCGTGTACCGAAACGCTAAATGTCACTACAGTTTCGCATTCAATAATCATATTGGAGGTAAGTTGTATCGCCCACAACAAAACACACCCACGCGCATATATAATTATCATACATGTACGCATATATACACGCATTAATAAGAAACGGTTCGCCAAAGTTTTTCCTGCTTCCATTCCCAGTGGAGTTCAGCTGAAAGTCCTGCACATAACGGCGAGCGATTCAAAGAGAATTTTATAAAATTAATTTCCATGATCATTGTTATCTTGTTGTGTTTGCGTGTCGTCGTGCACATTTAAATTACTCCATTTTCCTAACTTCGCAACATCTTGAGAAAGCTTGGACTCCCTTTCTCGGTATTTATCTGATATTTCTTTTTTTCTCTTTTATTCCATTTACATTTGCGGGAAATCGATTATTCACGCAAATTTAACCGTTAGAATTATGTGTGTGTATATATATATATATATATATATACACACATACAAACGTTATTGCTTATTTCGTAGTAATAATATATGCAATAAGAATACTAGTCGGTATTAAAAACCAACCACGTTTTATTTAAATATTTACTTTTTCATAATATTTTGATAATAAATCGGTACGCATTTTAAATTGTATTTCTGACCATGTGTTTTTGCATATATATATATATATATATATATATATATATATATATATACACACACGCACGCACGCGCACACACACACACACACATATATATATATATATAAATGTACATACACGCATGCGCGCGCGCGCGTGTACACACACATATATTTTTATACACCTATATATCGTACTTATATTTGTTTGGAAGAACGTGATGCCGGTTTTTTAAATTACATTTTACAACGAAACGTTACGTCGGCTTCAAAAAATTGTACGATACGCGTGGGTCCCTTACGATATAAAGAAAACAGATTTTTTTTTTTTAAACGCTTGCGTTAAACTCTCAAATCCGTCCCCTCATGCCTATTATAAAGATTTTGTATTTATTTTTTGTTTTTGAATATGAAATTTTCTTCGCGACTCGTTCCTACTTCAACTTTATTTTAAACAGTCGTGTTATAATGTAATTTCAATCTCGTCATTTATTATATTTTTCTGTTCTTATCTTGCTCTCCGAAAATGAAATTTGTGATCACACATAAAATGCCCGTCTCTTTTAAACTTTTACACATATAAAAGTAAAAGAGTTTCTAAATATACGCTTACGCGAGAAAAAGGCCTCTCTTTATCGAGCAACTTTTAATTACCCCTTTTAATTAATAACAATCCGTTTTATTTATTTGTATTATTATTAGTCCTTTTGTAAATTCATCGCATTATTATTTATACTTTTTTAATGTTTTTTGTTTAATCTTCTTTTAGAAAAGTTAAGCTTCATTTTTATTCTTTCATTGTCGTTAATGTTATCCCGGAAAAGTTTCAACATATTGAAGAATGACGAATTATTTGACATTGCTCGAATCAGGAAGAAAGAAAAGAATGAATGAGAAAGTAGAATAACGAAATACTTGGGCATGTATATTTATGTTTTTTTTTTTCTCTTTTACATACCAAAAGACAAAGAATTTCTAAGAAAAAGATTAGTAAAATTTACATAAATATTGCTATGAGTCAAATATATGGAATAAATAAGTATACAAGCAAGCAAGCAAGCAAGCGAGTACACAAGCAAAAATCTTTTTAATAAAGCTACTAGAGTCTCATTAATCTCTTTTCTTTCATAAATTTGAGCGAAACATTGTAGTTCAAAAAATTTCTGTGCTCGTTAATAATCAATCTGGAATTGGAAAATAGATTCTTTCCATTTTCACGCATATAGAAATAAATTAGCTTTTAATGACAAAAATAACAGCAATAACTCTTCTAAATGATGTACTTTACGTACGTGTAGAATATCATAGATTATCGCAAGTATTAATTCGACACCCTTGACATTTATTTATATTATTTATATGATGTATGCAACATTAGGTATTGGAAAGCAAATGTCTAATGTCAGATGTGTCACACTTGCAAATTGTCTAAAACCACTTCTATGAAAAATATATCTCGTGTCCTTTGATTTAAAAAGCGCGATTATGCAGATACGATTAACTAAGAAACTAAACGACTTGTACTATAGTTTCAACATTTCTAGCAAAAAATCTACTGTCGTACTTTTATATATCCTTACCTTGTCTGGATTTAAGTTTTCACATCTCAAGGCTGCTGACGATGACTTCTTTGACGTAGCTTTCCTGTCCATTTCCAATTTATAACAAATAATAAAACTTTTATAAAAATAAAAAAAAAAAATTAAAAAAAAAAAAAAATAATAATAAAATAAGTAAAAAAGTAATAAAAATAGTAATTTTGAAGACAATATGTAAAAAAAAAAGATGTAAATATCGCAAACACACAGACCAACACAATAAATATTACTTTGGCATTTAAATAATGTGACAAGAGGGATCGTGGAAGAGGGATCGGGGTGATTTTTTTAATAATAATAATAATAAAGTATGAGAGGTAATAAGTGACAGATACGAGGAAAATACACAAACATGTTAGCTACAAGTTTTTAAACTACTTTATTGGCAATTTCTCTAGGCATGTCGACTAAACTAAATTACGTTTTTTCGTATCGGTGTTAGTGAGTGATTGCTTTGACTTGACTTTGACTTGCTTGTGAGTGAGTCATATCTCCATCCATACATACACAGGAGGCTACATACATGCGCGCAACTCGACATTCGATTCTTCTACAAAATGATCTCCTGCCAGCCATATCCGTACTTATCATTGCCTTAAAAACTGCCATTTTTTTTTATCTCTCCATTGTTTTCTTTTTCTCTAGTTATCTACTAATTATTACTACTATTGATTATTGCTTTCGGAAGCTAGATTACGGAAGAGTCGAAAATATACAGAAAAATGCATGCACTTTATATTTATAAATATATACATACATACATATATACATACACACACACGCGCCCACGCACGCGCGCACGTACACGCACACGCGCGCGCACACACACGTACACAATCTGTATAAATAAATATATACATATATATATATATATATATATATATATATATATATATATATATATATACATCTATTTACAGAAGATGTATGTATGTGCATACGTATACGTCGACGGCTCTCGACACAAAGACTCGAGTCGTCATTGAACTTGTCAAATAAAAAGGGTAAAAACATCCCATTATTATTGTTATTTACGTCGAGTACCGTTCACACGCCACACACACGCATACGCGCGCGCGCGCGCGCGCGCACATACACACACACACGCACACATCGCACCTTGCGCGCATCATAATTCGCACGGGACGTCAGCTACGAGCACTGATATCGACCCTTCGTGTGTGTATATTATTAAAATTTCATTTCACCTTATTGGCTTTTTGCATTATTGTTATTATTATTACTTACTATTACTTACTATTATTATTATTATTATTATTATTATTATTATTATTATTATTATTATTATTAATATTTATTATTTATTATTTATTATTTATTTATTATTATTTGTATTTTTTCTCTTTCTCCCTTTCTCACACCCAAGTTTGTTTTTATTTCAATTCGCTTCTACCGACTCTACGCTAATGACGACGACGATGACGACGACGATGATAGTGATGAGCATAATGACCATGATGATAATAATAGTGATGATGCTGGTGGTCGAGCTATAATAACGTGGTATGATGACATTTATGAATGATAATGGTAAAAAATGAATTTTTTTCAACGACTATTACAACAATAACAGTAGCAATAGCAGTAGTAGTTAGCGAGAACAGTATTAAATGGCATTAATTACAAAATAGTGAGGAACGCCGATTAAATTAGAGCTTCTGCTAACCCATTATTACTTTGTTTTTATATTCTTATTTATTTTTCACTTTTGCTTTATCATCAGTGGCTTCGCTTAAGTTGCTTTTTAATCGGTTTCGTCTTTACCACTATGATCCCTGATAATTTCAATTTTATAAATATGTACGTACGATCTAATATTCATTGAATATTGCATTTTTAAAATCTCATGTGTAAGAAAGGTGAGAGTTCAGAGAAAGTAATCGTAATCGTAAATAATGAGTATTGACAATCGTAACAACAATAGTAATAAAAGGCGTAAAGAAAAAAAAGTCTAATTATTAATGACTATGATAGTGATAGTGATGTTAAGGTAATAATGAGTATACAGTTTATTTAATAACCGACATGCTTCTCGCAACTAAGATCCGAAGATCCTACTAATACTAGAATGGTTAGATTTCAAACTACACAATGCTATTGGAACATAGACAAACAAAGGAGAAAACAATTAAATATTAATTAGTGAGCTTTTAAGTGTAAAAAAAAAAGATAAAATTACGAAATTGACGAATTATCAAATACTTGTTACAAAATTGTGTAAGATCAAGAAAAGGTTGTAATATAATGGTAAAAGTGGTTTCGGACGCTCGAAAGTGTGACGGTATTACTGCAATGAACTAAAAGTAAACATAATACGTATTGTTAAAAGTCGACCTGTCTAAATATGTGTTATTACTATTCCACTATATTTAATTGATAACAATATAGTTTTATTTATTAACGCGTACTCGAAATACTTTTATTCGATTATCGCAGTCGCAAAGTATTTATTTTCAAATGAACATCGCGGGAGCAGGAAAGCAAGGGAAGGGATAAAAAACATTGTTTTAAGTTAAGTCTCGCTATCGCGCAATGGAATTCTTACAATTTCCATAAAATATTTTTTTTTTTTTTTTTTTTTTTTTTTTTTTTTTTTTTTTTTGACGTTTAAGTTGAGAGAGGGAGAAAGGGTAGAATTAAGTAACCATGCGCTTATAATGATATAATATCACGTACTGCGTTAATTTTGCTTTTTTTCTCAAATTGTGTTCAACTTATTTTTCAGTTATCGAGAGTAATGACGTTATTAAACGCCTCGAATTTTTATAATTATAATGCATGAAAGTACACGGAATCGCGAGTACCTATGTCGATACTTATGTCGTGCTTCAACATCATTTTCTCCCTCTCTCACTGGTTGCGAGCTAAGTAGTAGAGAACGAAAGGTCATAATATAGAACGATGCGGGGTTTTGGTTGAGTCGGTGGGGAAGGGGAAAGGGGAGGGGAGGAATGGAGATCAATGACTCTACTCCCCGAACTAATAGTAGGTAAATCAGCGACGAAATATTTAATAATACTACTAATAATACTTATAAATAACCATGATAATTAATTATTAATTAATAATAATATCAGTACTAATATCAGTAGTAATAAATAAATGGATGGAGAAAGATAAAGATTGTTGTGGGAGATGGGAGGCGGGAAGCGGGAGCTGCGAGGAGAGACAGAGAGCTAGAGAGAGAGAGAGAGAGAGAGAGA
>NW_011948412.1:4626104-4627696 GCF_000503995.2 Ceratosolen solmsi marchali
AGAGAGAGAGAGAGAGAGAGAGAGAGAGTAGCGAGTCTGTGTAGTGCAGTAGCGCACAATTGGAATAGGAACCCTAACGCGTTGTTCTACGTGTTTGTCGATGAGGGGCTTATTAGGAAAGAAAGAAAAGACAAAGGTCATTATTCTTTAAGGTGGGTAACAACGACACCGGCATCACGAGGGGAATCCCGCGCGCGAGTAGCATCTCACGCTAATGATGGACAAGCCGAGTCCTGGGAATGTCCTTGACTCGAAGTTAAAGAGCCACCGATCCTCCAGGTCACGGACCTTTCCTTCTTGGTCCGGCCACGTTCAGGAACGACGAGAGCCTCTCCCTCCCTTGCGAGTACGAATCCTTCGATAAGATCGCATCGCCTGGGCTCTCCGAGCCACCGCCACTGGCTGTTTTCCTCTCCAGGATGTCGGTTTCGCTATGGGGGAGCTCATTGGGAGTCTCGACTCAACTCCACCTCGCTGGTCGCGTAGCTCTCGCGGCGTCGGCTCCAACTCCTCGACAATCGCGGGGCTCGTCGACGCGCTCACTCCAGCCACCTTAAACGTACATACCCATGCCGTACATGGAGCCCCAGTCGACGCCCTGGAAGCTTGACATGTCGACGTTCGTAAGAGAGTAGCCTTGGTAGGGGTTGGGTGGCGCGACGCCCGCCGCGGGTGAATTCGCCTGGGGTTGGCCTGGACCCTGGGGCGCCGCTGGATTTTGGGGCATTTGAGGGCCGGGGGTCGCTGCAGCGGCGGCGGCGACTGCCGCTGCCGCGGCCGCCGCCGATGCTGGGATCGGATAGGGCGCGTATCGATAGGCCGAGAGGGCCGAAGCTGGGTATCCCCCGGCGAAGAGCTTCCCGTAGCCCGCGACCGCGTTCTGCACCTGAGCGGCAGCCGCGGCGGCCGCCGCCGCCTGTACCTGGGCCTGGGCCTGTGCCTGGGCGACGAGCTGCGAAGCCACGCCTGCGGCCGCGACAGGAAGCGCCGGCTGGGGCGCGAGCCGGACACCGAGGGCCCCAAGGACGACACGCTTGCCGAGAGCCAGGGCGCCCGGCTGCACAGCCTCCTTCGGCTGGGCCTTCTTGCACTCGACCTTCTTGTTCTTGATCGTGTGGAAGTGAATCTCACAAACTCGGTCCACCACGTCCTCGTTCTCGAAGGTGACGAATCCGAAGCCCCGGTGGCGCTTCGTTTGCTGGTCCATCAGCATCACCGTCTCCTCGACCTTACCGAACTGGTTGAAGTAGGCTTTCACTTCTTCGCTGCTCGTATCTTGGCTCACGCCCCCCACGAAGATCTTCTTCGTGCGGTTGGCCTGTTTGGCACGGTTCTTGGGCGTGGCGTGCTTGGGGTCGATTTTCTTGCCATCGAGGGTGTGGATCGGACATTTGAGGACCTTGTCCACGCTTCCGGGCTCGGCGAACGTGATGAATCCGAAGCCCCGGCTTCGCTGTAATCGAAAGGCAGAGGTCGGCAAGCACGGCGGGAAAGGCGAGCCACAGCTTTTTTTTTACTTCGATTATTGCAGGAGGAGGGAAGGAGTTTGTCTAAGGGGCGGCGACGTAGCGGAGGCCGGGGGGGGGGGGGGC
>NW_011948412.1:4627706-4649492 GCF_000503995.2 Ceratosolen solmsi marchali
GCCTGCGGCCATGCAGTCGAGGGATCCCTCGGTAATTTTACAATTGCCTTGGAGAAAGGACGGCGACGAACGAGAATTAGCTTTGTCTCGCGTGCCTCCGCGCAAGGAAAATCACTTTAAACAATGCTCTCCTACGCGTCGGTTTCCCCTCCCCGACTCGATGACTTTAGCCGCGTTTACCAACCCGTCCCCCGCAAGCAGCCGAGCTCCCACCCTCACTCCCCACGATGTCCGTGGTTCAAGTCGAGTCTCGCATAGACTTCGAAACTACATTCGCGATAGACGTGACATGTGGGAAAATCACCATCCTTGACGCATCGCGTGTGCTCCGTCGTTATCATCGCTATTTATACGCTTGCGTACACAAGTATTAAGCGTACGAGTTGAAGGAGGCCAACGATCGTATCATTGCAAAGCGAAAGTACATAATCCATGAAAGTGGCCAAACGCGTCATAATATCAGCCCCCCTCAGAATAACGACCCTCCCCAGACGGAGAGCCTCGATCGACGAGATACGGAGCTGGGATGCGGGTCGAGATGCGGACGTGTGTGGTGCGGACGTGAGGTGATTTGGTGGGTGTTTGTACGTGTGTCCGTGTGTGTGCGTGTGTGTGCGTGTGCGTGCGTTTGCGAGTGTATTTCGTGGTAGCGGTAGAGGTAGAGGTAGAGGTAGAGGTAGAGGTAGAGGTAGTGGTAGAGGTAGTGGTAGGGGCATGGGAGAGAGAGAGAGGGGGGGGGACGTTTACAAAGGGGTTCGAAGGAATAAAACCTCGTCGATTAAAGATCCCCGGTCGTACACCGCAGAGCACTCTCGCTCTTTTATCCCGGCTAGGTAGGGAGCAAGACTCGGATCGAGCCACTACGAACCTGCGTGACGGGGTCCTTCATTATGAGGACGTCGGTGACGGTGCCGAACATGCCGAAGTACTCGCGCAGCTTCTCGCTGCTCGTCTGCCATGATAGACCCCCGACGAAGAGCTTGCCTGGGGCGGGGTCACCGCTGTTGGGTGTGCTTCTGCCGGAGCTGCTCGAGTGACTGCCGTTTATCGGCACCAGGGTGTTATGGAACTCGTGGTCGATGCCGGTGCCGTTGGCCGCAGCCGCGGCAGCGGCAGCTGCCGCTGCAGCCGCCGCCTCCATACCAGCGCTGCAACATGCACCAAATCGATCGTTTTTCAATGACTATTGCAAGTCTCTCTTTTTAATCGTCAGCAATAGCTCGGGTGGCTCTAACGCGAGAGAGGCCTGAGAATAAACCACAAGCGTTTGTTAGCCCAAGCGTCTTTGGCTTAGCCTAGGTACACTTGGACGCGGGGATAATTGCGTCATTTCCTCGCGCATCGATAATATCGACAATCAAACTCGCGTCCTTTTTGGATCGCCCGCGACTCATCCAATCAATGTCGGGCGTCGCAATCGTGCAAGAGCTCGTATGAAGTAAATGCAGAGTGCGTTGATTGTCGTGGGAAGGGGCATTGAATTAAAACAATGCTCGCTAAATTCCTAAAATTGTTAAAGACAGTAGTGCGCTACTTGATTTAAAAATTTTGTATTTGTATTCAGGGGTGATAAATATCGCGCGGTTATATTGTTATTCACAATCTAATGCCACGATATCTAGTTGCAATGCATCGTAGTAATTTGTGAAATCCAAATTGCTCGCTGCTATAACGCATTGAACAATGGAAGAATGGAAGTTTCAAGGAAAATAGTGATATTCCGTTTACGAATGGCTCGTCAATAATTATTGATTAAAATTCTTTGTAAACGTCCACAAGCAGCGCTGAAGCGTACATATTTTGAATTCTAAATTGTTCATTATGAGGACATTTACGCCGAGTGTACTATTAATTATAAAATAACAATGCAATTTGCGTTAATCGCCCAACATGTTAAATGACCCTGTGGCTTGAACAAATGAGTAAACTTGTATCGACTGTGCAAATATTAGCATAGCCGTACGAAAAGCCTCCTCCTTGCATAATGCCATTACAACACTTTTCCAAGTCCGCCGCGGGGCTTTGAAATTTTTAGTGGGGTTCCCCGGACCAACATCGATATTCTTCGTGCGCACATATTGCTCTTATTGCTCCGTCACAGTAGCATGGCAGGGACATGGGATAATCGGGCATAAATGTTGAAACATAAAATTGAATTTTTGCCTTTCTCACTGCACGCAGCATAAGCGAGCGTTACGCTCCTTTGACGTCACGTGAACAAAAATATTCTACAACCCGAGAAATCCCTGTTATCCAATAGTAAGTAAGTCTTTCGTAAATTCCGCTCTGCCCTTAAGCTACGCATTGAAGAAAACAATAGCGCCAGTTTTGCCCTTGCCTCTTACTCTCTCTCTCTCTTTCTCTCTCTCTCTCTCTCTCTCTCTCTCTCTCTCTCTCTCTCTCTCTCTCCACGTTTCTTGAGGGCGCGCGCATCTGCGCACCCTCGCATACGCATACAGCCATCCAAATTCAACCAGCCGATATGTGCGTAATAGAAGCCCATCCCTTATATACGGCGCCGCGGACGTAAAGTAGGCAAAGAAAGTTGCCCACACTGGCATCCATCCATCCACCACCCCTTGCACCTTTTCACAGTTCGACTAATAGAAAGGAGGCGAGGCGCGCGGATATAGCAAGCGAGACGGAAGCGGGCGCCGAGTGAGGAAGGAAGCGGGGGCGCACACCACTAGCACATCCACCCCCACCATCATCAGCGACTCCACCGTCGCTGCCCACCGCCACTGACATCGCCACGACCGCCACCGTCGCCTCGGCCGCCGTCATCACCACCACCATCAGCAGCGATAGTAGCAACAGTGGCAACAGTAACAACAGCAACAGCGGCGATAGTAGAGATAGCAGCAACAGCAGTAGTAACAGCGGCAGTGGCACCACAACCAACACCATCACCATCTTCGCCACCACCACCATCGCTGCCCCCCACAGAAGGGGATGGTTCCGAGAGAGTACGCGGATCAATATACTCTCGTGTTCCGGTAGCCCCGCTTCTCTCTTTCTCTCTCTCTCTCTCTCTGTCTGTCTGTCTGTCTCACTCTCCCTTCCTCACTCAATTATAAATGTGTGTGTGTATGTATATATATATATATATATATATGGCTCTCTCACTCTCCCCCTCCGTGTGGGGATGAGTGCGCGGGCGAGCGGCGCAGCGGGTGGCCACCGAGGGTTCGCATCCCGCCGGGGTGGAGGCGCCGCCGCCGTCGCAGTGCCGTGGAGAAGTTCGATCGAGCAGCTTGTACCCGAATCCCTGCGCGAGAGTCCGCGAATCCACGCAGTAACGCGCGACAATTAGTCGCGAGCCGGTGCAAAGCGACACGATTGAACGGTGATATACCGGTAAAAATCGTACGGCTGGAAGAATTAGGGATGGAGGAAAAGAGGTAAGGATCGATGGGATGAGAATGGACGTCATCAGCCGGCCTTGGGACGGGAGGCGCTCTTCCTTACGCCGGAGGAGTGTGTTCCTTTTGTTCCTGGTAAGCAGAATCATCGCAGACGGAAGCGTCGCGCGGTCGTGGATATTGTCCTGTCACAGCAGTACGCCTTATTCGAATTACTGGTGTGATAGGACATTGTCCTTGACTCGCGGCCGCTCAACACAGAGCAGCCAAGGACCGCGATAATGACAGCGGCGAGTCCCGAGGCAGCAACCTAAAGAGAAAGGAGAGAGACAAACGGAGTGTGCAACGAGGAGGCTCGACGCATTCCGGGTTGTCGCTGACGCGTTAGATACCGAGTGTAACAATGGGGCGGGGGCGAGGGGGAGGGCTGGGGGGACGAGGTGAGGCCTGCGAGAAAGGAAGTAGTTGGGGGCATGCGATTCGCGGCCGGTCGATTTTCATGAAACGCGATCGCCTCCCAAAGAGAAACGGAGTTACGGGGTGGCGAGAGATCGTTTTTTGGCCGAGGGAGTGGGCGCGCGCGCGCGAGGTGGGCGGGGTGCGCGACGATGCTACGCTGCGCGCACAAAGATGGTCGCCGGAAGCGGGAGATAAACATATGTGCGATCCGATGGGGCCGAGTTGCCGGCGATCGGGAGTAAGCGCGTACGAGAAGCCAAGGGGAACTGGGTGGGGCGCGGACGGGGGTGGATCGAATTTTTGGGGTTGGGAGGGAATGGGGAGCAGCGCAAAGAGGCAAGCCTCTAGGGCGAAGTACCAAGGGGCCCCGTTGACTCGGCTGAGCGATATGGTTATACACCCCGGTCGATAAAGGTGCGGCACGGGCGCTCGTAGTTGCTGGGCATCGTGTAGTGGGTAGCCTAGGAGGAGGAGGAGGAGGAGGAGGAGTACGGATGTCGAGGCTACTGAGAAAATGGAGACTTTGGCGTCCGTCAGCTGTTTGTGGGGGTCCCGTTTTGTCGGGTCGCGCGAGAAGTAGTCGCAGATGATGCTACCGCCCCTGCCCGTAACCCATCGGGTGTCAAACGAGTGCGCCGGTCGCTAATGGTACGGTGACGGTGTCGGTGTCGGTGCCGGTGGCGGTAGCACAAAATTAGCGGCCACGGGACGTGGGAACAATGATAGCGCGTGTACGTCGTCGCCGTCGGCAGTGACGAGCTCCGCTCGCGCAATCGATACAGGCGTAGCGAGTAGTAACGCGGCCCCGTGCCGCTGCGCGTACACGAACTCTTTTAGCCGATAATCGATAGGCGGGGCCGTAGCCAACAACGTTCACCCCATAATCGGGTCATGTTTCTTCGATTCAGTCAAGGCTATAAAAGAGTGGCGTCGTCGCGGGCGCCGATGGTAGTGGTGCGCCTTTGACCTCCCATTACCCTAAATGCACGTGCGGAGGCGCAGACACGAGCTTCCCCGTGGATACTTGTCGGCGACAAGCCACACTGGTTCCCGAAAGTATGGGGTCGAACCAAACTCCGGGTTGGGTAGAGGACGGGGGCGGCGCGTAAACCCCCGCTAATAACAAAATATTCGTGTCTTTATCTCTCTCTCTCTCTCTCTCTCTCTCTCTCTTCTCTCTTCTCTCTTTATCTCTGCCAGGGACGCCGGACTTTGATCGATCGCGCGTACGAGGGTGCGAGCGAGGGAACGACCTCTGCCAGGGACGAGGAAATAAATCTGCGAGGGGGTGGCTCGGGAGGGAAGCTTTGATGCTTTTTGTGAGACTCCTCGGCAGGAGCTGGGCGCGAGCTCGGGTACTAGAGTTCTAGAGCAGGCAACTCGGATCCGTGGCTCGGATCCTAAGAAGGAGTCGCGGGCTCGATTGTGCGCAGCTGCGAATGAAGTTGAGTTTTACTAAGCCAGCACGTCGACGGGCACGAATCTATCGATTGCCGAAAGGGACAACAACGGACGGGAGTGGCGGACGAAAAGCGCAGAGATAAAGAGCCGACTCCCGTCCTCGTCGAGTCGCGCCTTAAGAAATATAAATGTAGGCTATTTAAATATAGTTGGGGTTCGGGGACGATGTCTGTTCTCAACCTACGGCCCAAATTCATGAGCCTGAGCATTTTTTAATGAGCTTAGTGCGTTAAATCCAATGTCGGCGCAGACTGGCTATATGGTTAAGACAAGAGACGACTATCGGTCGTTGGGGGGGGGGGGGGTGTTGTTTTTGTGGATGAGGTTGTTATTTAGCGATGGGCGGTAGAGCCGAACGGGCAACGATTATTTCAATGTTATTTCCTTGTTAAAAAGCGCCGCGATCAAGGGAAACTTATTTTGCAAGGCCGGGGATTGTGAAGCGGGAGGGCATGACGACTCGCCGTTGCCGGACTAACGTGCGGATAACGAGCGTCGGAGCGGCGTGTAACGAGGGGTAGGAGGTAGGCAGCCGCCAGTCACGTTAGACAGCCAATACATAATAAGAAAAAAGTATATAATAAAATGGGGGTTGGACGCGGGTGGGGTGAGAGGTGGTCAGAGAGAGAGAGAGAGAGAGAGAGAGAGAGAGAGAGAGAGAGAGAGAGAGAATCAAGACGAACGAGTGGGAGTCATATAGAGTGGAAAAAAACGGAGCCGAAAGAAAAGTGCCTTCGACGAGGGGTTAAACGAAACGTGGCCCCGCTGCCTCGGGGACGCTACTTCACTACAAGGATAGGCGGTCGGCCCCTTTCCTCTCGGTTACCGCCCTGCCACCGGCCCTCGACAAGCCCAAACCCGCCACCCCGCAGCCGGCGCTCCACGCCATCGCCGTGCCGTTGCGTTGCGAGGGCTGCGCTGCACTACGTAAAGGGGATAAATCGTTCGGGTCATGTCGGTCAGATGGCGGCACTGTTGCAACGCCGTCTCGCGTCCCACCCTCGCACCGTTTCAACCCTCTCGCTCGCAACCCCGCGGCGGACAAGCATCCGCGCTGCGAGGCGCTTTCACCCTACCCTTCCAGATTCCCCCGTTGGCACTGGCAATGACACTAGATTCCCCAGACAAACGCCCGCTTACGTGTGTTCGGAGAGACGTGTTCGGGGGGAGGGTTCGAATGTGCGTGAATGTATGCGCTCGTTTTGCACCTTTTCCCGTCGTTTCCTACATTACTCTCGTACCACCTATACACGACGATCAAGAGCCATTTCGTCGTTTCTTGTGTCCTGCTTCAACAAAAGCTGAAACTGACAAGCCGAGAAAGGCGCATCCATCTATTTGTCCCTTTTCCTCCCTCCCGATCCGCCGCCCATAGGCCACCCCCATCTTCCACTTCCTGAACAAGGGTTGCGCAAAACAGAAGATAATGAGAAACAAACGGCAATTGATAATCGAGGGAGAGAGGGCAGATCGCCGCGTGTTTCACTTATCAAGCACGGACATAATTGTCTATGCGGCGCAACGCTGGGACAAAAGAGAATATACGATAGGTCGTAGAGCTTACGGTAACACGAGAGACTTTTATACAGAAACAGTTGGACATTTCATTATTTACACTAACACAAACACAAACACACACACACACACACACACACACACTCTGCATTATGTATAATACAACGTGCATCGAATTCTATAATCCCCCGTCACTTTTAATCTGATTTTTTTTAGTATTTCTATGATTTCTGGTATGGTTGGGACATCTACGAGGTTCGTATTTAAAAAATAAAAAAAAAACAAATTTAAGGAGCGTCTGCCAAATTGCGCGCTACTCGTTTTCTTAATTCCTACATTCTATCCTCACGATGTATAAATAATAATTTTATATTTATACTATAGATGAATGGAACTGTATTTTTCGAATTTGTTATATAACGCACTGGTTACATAAAGTTTGCATATTATAATAATGAATTGAAGCCCACAATGGCATACGTAAAAATCATAATAACCAATAATATGTACGATTTTTTCATTGAACTTTACGTTTTCATGTTAATGCATGTCAGCAGCTCTTATGAATGCTTATTTATTTATAAACACACTTGGTTTTCTTTTACTTTATTTCCTCATTATTAAATTTGCACAAAAGCTATTATTCAACGCACGCACTACACGCTCGTATATACAATTAAATTAACAAAATATAAATTAATTGAATTATTTTTATATTTCTTATATATATATATATATATATATATATATATATATATATACGTATATTCAGAGTAAGATAATATTCATTGTTAAGAGGTGTATAGGTCAAATATCTACATATATATGTACAGATGTACATTTGTTACGTAAAATAATAATGGAGAAATTTGCTGCAAACCAACTGAACATTGAACTTTTGTAGAATCGTAATTTTACAAGGTCAATAATCTCATTGCAGCAGACACGATAAATAGAATAGGAATGTCAGTTAGTGAAGCGAACTAACGACAAACAACACGTACTCCTACTGTTGATAATGTAGATTGGTATGGTTAAAAACCGTACGTTATAGGGAACTGCTTTGTCGGCATTATACAGTTACCATCAGTTGATAAAAAAGCGACCTACTTAGGCGCAACCATTAGCAGAGTGGAATATTGAGCGACGTGAAGGAAATAATGAATAAGGTATCATTCGGTATGTTTCATTTCACGTAAACTTATAGGAATAAAAGTGTTTAATACGTTTAAGTTGTCCGCAAACGCGAATAGATGCAATTGCCTCACGCGAAAGAGATCGTGTAAAACAAGCAAAAATTAATAATGCAAGTTAAAAGAGATGTTGCTTAGTCAATAGATTGGGAATTATGTCCAATTGATTTTCGGAATTAAATAATCTTGGGCATCAGAATATTATGATCGAAATGAAAATCGTTGGCTTATAACGTACATAGGATGCTGAGTGTTAGAGTTACAATAATAATCGATTAGGGGATCGCATATGACGGCGAAAAAATTATTATCATTTAAACGATTGATCAATATCCTCTATAAGCCTATATAAATTTAATTAACTGCTGAGTATGATAAATGTAACAAAATAACAATATACGACGAGTTACCTACCACCCATGTACAGCGTATATATAAGCATTTACATTGATATATATATATATATATACGGGCGTGTGTATATGTATGGATGTGTGTATGCGCGTATATAAAAATAAATATATAAAAGGAATAAGAATACTAATAAATTAATGCATTGGTTTAAATAATGGCAGAGCATTAATTAAGAGGCTACCAACCAGCATAGACAGTAACCCCCAATAACCCACTGTTACCGATTAAATTTATAACAGTTCGATAGTCTAATGGGGAATATGATTATTGAAAAAAGATGAATTAATCTGATTTCAGCTAAGTCGGGGTGAGTCGCGCTCGAAGCTTGAAGCTTCTGGCACAACGCTACAAGCACTCTAATAGCGTACCTATGGCTCTATTAGAGACTTTCTCAAAAGCCTTCGACCACGAGTTATCTGTACACTTGTTTTGGCTATCTCGAGAATGTTCCTTTAATAGAGCTAATGCTGGTGCCGTTATTTCGGTTCTCTTTCTGCGACTTTATTGCTTGTACCGACCCAGTATTGCCTGACCTTGTCTATGCGAGCACACATTTAAAATAATCACTAGTCGACAATAGTGTATATGGTCGTCGATAAATAAAAGTCGCGGTCGCAATGTCGAAAAGCAATAGGTCCTTCGACTCATCTCTACTGGTAAGAGAAGAAAAATTCAAAATTAATCGCATTTATCGCCTCGGGCTTAACACGCGAATTATATATTAATATTAATATTAGCCGAACGATCATAGGTCCACGTTTTTATTAATATCCCTTCAGTCGTATAAAATCTTGCATCTTTGAATAAAGTGATAGAAAGTAGGAGGAGCGGAGTTTGTGGACAACGTAATCCAGCCGCATTTATCCGGTGAGCTTAATGAAATCCGAGGTGAAAGAAGGATGCACGTGTGTCCGAGCATCCGAGTATGCCGGATGTCGCCCGTGTCTAATGGTACGTAAATACGAGGGTAGAGAAATGATCGAGAAATAACAAGACGCTAGGCGAAACACGCGCGCACACGTCTCTGTCTCTGTCTTTCTCTCTCTCTCTCTCTCTCTCTCTCTCTCTCTCTCTCTCTCTCTGCCCGTATTTCTAAATCTGCCTGACTGCGTTGTGCGTTGTACGTTGTACGTTGTGCGTTATGTATTATTGTGTATTGTTGTGTATTGCGTTCTGTTGGTGTGGATGGATTTTTTGCCTGTGTTATGCCTCGTGCATTAATATTACATTAAAGAAGTAAAATTGAGCGATAGAAAGGTTAAAGAGAGATAGTTTGTCTAAACAACTGTGGCGATATGACAAATAAATTTCGCTCCTTACTTTAATACTCGCTGTAAATGTGTGTTGATGACATTACCTGCGCAGTGCCAGCGGCTCCGCCGACTCTGATCGGTAGGACGTGTTACTCTAATGACGCTGGCGTCATTGTCATTGGCTTGGTTATTAAACGGCGCTTGGCAACGTGTGTGATATCGGCGGGTCGCCGGTCCGGCGTCGTAACGCAGGCAAAAAGTCTGCGCCGTCGCCAGGGACGCGGGTTTCGCACGAGAAATACTTTTTCTCTTGCGCCCTATCCCCGGCGCCCCACTTCTCATCCCTTTTCTAACAAAGAGGACGCTACTCGACAATAGCTCCTCCGCTTTATCTCACTCCTGATCCTTGAGATCCTACGGAACCATTAAGGTACACAACAGAACGAGACAGAAAATAACAAAAATAAAGTTAAACTCTGAGCACTCTGTTGGTAATAATTACTAAGTACTGGCGATATTATTTTATGTCTGTGACATTTATGTAACAGAAATATTTGATTGCCGTTTTCTCAGTTTTCCAATTCATTATGATCGTGCAATATCAACATTAGAGTGTTATGTACTATAAGATTAATATTAACGTTCTCTCAATAATTACCATCAAAACTAACGATATCAATATTACGACAAACTTTTATAAATATAAATATATCTATATATGCATGTATGTACATATTTGTGTATACGTGTATGAATGTTGATATGAATGTATGCAGAACGTATGGGCGAATTTGTCGATGTGCGTACGTGTCAGTGCGAGTATGTTGGAATGTGCAATAGTATGTACGTACACGCGCGCGCGTATACGTGCGTGCATGTATCCGTGTGCGCGTGCGTTTGTATGTGTGCGCGTGTGTGAGTGCCTGTGTGCCTGTATATTAAAATTCATAAGTGCATATATACATATATTCGGGCGTGTTTAAAATGAAAAATCAATTATCGTTTAAAAAATAGTATATATGTACATGTGTGAATTTATAATACGCATTACACACCGATTGTTAAAAAGAGTTAAACAAAGTTTTCTATGCCAGACAAGAGTTAGGAGATAATACAAATGAATAGGATTTATTAAGAAAAAGGATCAAAAAGAGCAACAGCAAAACTACGGCTTTCAGCATTTTGTTCAATACTCATGTAAGGATGTAAACGAAAAAAATAATATGCAACTTTGTGTATTATTATACATATTACATAAGAAAATAGTCACATCAAAAAAGCCTAGAATATCTACTTTGCCCTTCTTAATACGCCTTGTTGCAATCTTTCGAGACGTCTCTCTCTCTCTCTCTCTCTCTCTCTCTCTCTCTCTCTTATTCAGTTATCCACTCTTACTCCTTCTCCTCGATTCTTTTAATCTTTCTCTTGAGTACGAGCTCATTCGCCCGCTAAACTCCAGTCCGCTATACTTTTTTCTGTCATTCCTTTCTTCTCCCAACATAGGCTCCTTTTCTCTCCGTTTCCCTCGCGCCCCTTCTTCAAATTGCGTCCCGCAGACAACAATCGCTGCGTTATTTTACACTCTATGTTTTTTTTTACATCACTCCCCTTACATCTTCCCTCACTCTACGCTCGCGGACTTTACGATCCGAGGCGCGTTCTCTTCTCTTTCGCGGTATCGAAAATTGCAAATTCACTCCTCGTTTTTTCATCTTTCTTCGTTCACCACTGCCACACTACCGTAGCAATTTCGGGAAACGTAGCAGTAAAGACACGCAAAACCAGCAATTATGTGGCTTTAAATGTAAATGAGAAACTTCATAAATTCCCG
The DNA here is from genome assembly GCF_000503995.2 of Ceratosolen solmsi marchali. Lineage (NCBI taxonomy): Eukaryota > Metazoa > Arthropoda > Insecta > Hymenoptera > Agaonidae > Ceratosolen > Ceratosolen solmsi. Next base: position 4,639,195 of record NW_011948412.1, read on the forward strand.
CAATAACCGAAAGGAGGGAGAGTATAGCCAATTGCTTGTATGTACTTGTAACTTAGCTGGCATCCATTTGGCCTGATTAATGACGAGACATTTTATACGCGACTCTTAGCAAATATAGAAAAGGCCAAAGATATGTAGGATTAGCTTAAAGCATTGACCCTATGAATTTCTATAACTGATATTTCAATTGGAATTCAAACTCGCCACGATCTTTATTTTCCTCGATTATATCAAATGAAAGCCAATTTATAATTTTGCACAACTCTATGATATTAAGTTAATATTATTCTGCTCAATAATAGGCGACTCATTATTTTTCCTTTGCATTTTTAACATATTTAAGAAAAAACTGCAATAAAAGATTTTTCGCTTAAGGAATTTACGTGATTTTCTCACAGTACAATTACCAGCACCTTTATTTTTTAATGAGGCACACATTTGCATAAAACAAGTTCTATTATAAAGTCAATATTTATTAACGATTCAGTAAAATCCTTATTTACATTTTGAGTTTATTGGCACGTGCTCAAATCAATTTAAAAGAGAAAGATGATAGGATGGGAAGGGGAAAGAGAGTGAAAGATAGATAGATAGATAGACACAGAGAGAGAGAGAGAGAGAGAGAGAGAGAGAGAGAGGAAGTGAAGAGACTCGATCGTACAGTACAGTGTTGTGTAGCTACATAGATATCTGTCCTACAAAACCTACTTTACGTACGTAGAAGCAGAGCATGCCAACGATGTGTCACTCACATATACATGCACACCTAACCACCCACCCACCCATATGCTCGCGCACACAAACTCGCACAAAATCGAGGGACACGAGCACGCGCGCGCGCGCGCGTTATAAATTCCCTGGAGTTACAACTGATGAGTAGGAGAGTGGGAACAAGTCACTTACTTGAAAAGACCGTTAATAGTTAATAATAGGCTAGTGAAAGATATTTTCCATTATCATGTTTTACCTTAAAACAACAAAGTCAACAGACTTATTCATTATATTCTTTGTCAAAGTTCAATGCTTCATCTAAGGTAATGTAACAACGAAAAGTAGATATATATGTAAAATTTATATATACAGGCAATAGCAGTGCAAGTTAATCAAATAATGACATTTCAGATAAAAGTATGAAGCTTACTACATGAATGCAAAATTTATAGGAAAATGTCTCGAGAATAGAGATTACGATTATTAATTACGATTTATTTTACGATATATTCAATTAAAGCTATTTAAGTGACCGATGATTACTAAATTATTCTCTTAACTGCAACTAGCTAATTGATTAGTCAATCGTAAATCTAACTAAACGTTTTGCCTATCTTAATATAAAGAAGTTTAATTCGTATCACGTGTTACACGTAAGGACAAATCCATAAAAATCGAGCAAAAAATAAACATACAAGTTCACTCGTACAATACCAAACTACATAGTTAATGTTTATTTAGCGTTTCAATTTGAAATAAATTTTAGAGAGTATAAATGAAATCTTCTAATTTTTACAGCGCATAAAATAATCTGAAAGTACAAAAGATTTTATGACGATCTGATCAATATTGGATAAAATAAAATAATTCCCACAAACTCAGATTGACTCCTATTCTTCTTATTCTCTCTCTCTCTCTCTCTCTCACACACACACACACACACACACACACACAATCACTCACTCTCTATCTATCTCTCTTTTACGTACGCTTGCTCGTACACTCGTGTACACACGCGAGCGTACTCGTGTCGGGTTCCATACAACAAACTCTTTCTCACTCACTCTTCCGTCCCTTCTCTTATTCCCCTTTGTCGACCATCTTTTTGTCATGAAAGTATCTCACGTCCGAATTTTCTTGCTCGCACAAAGCCGAAAGACCACATTTGTCGTTTCACTCATACGTGCGCATAAATAAGAGGACCAAAATATGCATTCCCATATTATTTAAAAATATAAAAACAACTTTTCCAAAAGTAGGATTTAAAAAAAATAAATAAATAATAATAACAATAATAACAATAGAACATAAATAGAAGATTTTCCTGATGATCTTATTTAATTATATGGATAATGAACTAATATTTTTTCTCCTTATTGTTTATGGGAGAAAAATTTTAAGCGATATGTTACTCCAGTTATCTGGAATTTTAAATCTTCCAATATGAAATTTATTAAATAATCAGTACATTGAAAATTAAATTCTATATATAATTTTGATAGCAATAGAAATATAATTATTTTTAAGAATAATGTTTCATTGGAGGTCGAATATCCCTTTTGATATTGTTTTCAATATTATCTCACATGTATGGAAGCTGAACCGTAGGCAAGTACACCGTTAATGTACATACATATTAAGTAAATCAAATGATTTTTGTATGCTAATAATAATTACTAGTAAAAATCAGTAAAAATTATGAATATTTTTTAATATAATGATTTTAGAATGTGAAAAGGCAAAAAACAAAGGTAAGCGAAATTATCGTGATTAGCTCCTAAGCCAATTAATCTTAAATTCGAAAATCCAATAAAAGAAATCACAGTCCGAATCACGAAATATAAGTAAAAACATTGCTCGTGGCTTTGGAAGTGGGCCTCAGTCGATATTTATGCTTTCCACTCGCATTCACTGTTAAAAAAAAAAAGTCAAACTTTCCCTTGATCGCCTGGCCACGTGAATATTATATTTCCGAATGATTAAGCGAGAGTCGCCAGAATGAAATGGAGACTTATTTAAGGAGGGGCGGTGATCGACCTCTGGTAGACGTTTTCATCCGGAAGCAACGCCGACTGCTTAGACCTGACGGTTCGTCACCCGCTTGACCACTACACCTTTGTACGTCGTGGTTTTATCGAGGGTGACTTGAAAAATGAATTCTGAGCAATATCCTACCCCCGCCACCTTCCATCCTTTCAACCCTCGTCCCTCCCACCCTCCCACTACCGACCAATAAGATCTTTTGCGATTCTTGACAATCGCTGACATGTAGCTACAGTGTGATTAAACGCTTCGATCCCTTCCCGCCCTTTTTCATTCTCGCCAAATTCGAATGTAGTCCCCATACCCTGTGTGTACAAAGACAGATGAAAATTAATTCTTCCGGGTAATTAGTCCGTTTAGAAGATGGGATTGATCGTCTAAATAGACGATCGATTAATACACCATATATAGCAACAATAATCTCCAATATCTAACCACTTGATATTGGCAATCACGGTGTATATGATCTTACATGAAAAAGAATCTGTACAATCCGATATCGAAAAATCACTATCACCAATCGTCTCTTATACACTTGCATAACAATTACTCGGCATTGTTAAATAACACTTTATTAAATGAAGTTATGAGAAAATGTCAGAATTATCGTTAATGTAGCAAATGTGTATTTCGATTAAGCGTGAATCCTAAAATTTGTAAAATTTATCAAAGAAAATACAATTTCTTATAAAACAGATGTGGCCTAAAGTTTCTTTTACATTTCTTATAAAGTTGGAAAATAAATTTTTCTCGCGTAAGTTTTCACACTTTGTTATAAATAATCTTTTGTAGAAAATGTTAAGCACGAATAAATTAAATCCAATACTCAATGCGCACATAACAAGACAGATATTCTTTCAGTAATACTACATGTGATCATTTTTAAAAATAATATAAAAAGAATATGCTTGAAAATTAATATCCAACGAATATGAAATATTGTTCTTTAATAAAAACATCGTTTAAATACTTATTATAGGCAATGAATAAACAAATACACAAGGTAAATCATTTTAAAAAAGGACTGCGATGATAAAAAAAAAAAACAAATTTCTGACAATATAATATATTGAAGAGAGAAAAGTAGATAGTATCTAATCGAATATATAGTCAATCCATAATACAACGTAATAATGTTGTATTTACGCACTTACATCTGACATAGAGTAAATGAATGCGAGAAACCGTAGTAAAAAGACCAGGACTTGGGAAGACCTTCGCTTCATTTAGGCCACACGAGCCTTAGATTACAGTGTCTTAACGTGAAAGAGAAACGCGATACTCGTTCAGCGTCCTTGTGTGCATGTGTTTGTGTGCGCTCGCGTAAGCGCGAGCACGGATAATGACGTGAAAGAGCGAAAATGAAAGAGAGAGAGAGAGAGAGAGAGAGAGAAATTAGTTTTTGGGGTTTCCAGATCGTCCTTACTGCGGCTTCTAACAACGTAATTCGATTTGACTGTCGCCTTCTCTCTTCTTCACTAAAACATTAGTTATATTTGCAATGTATCGCCAACCGACTGCATTATTACGCTGTCTACCTGACCGGATAGTCCTACCAACCAGACATACTGATTTCAAATAACAAAAGTGAGTGTTCTATTGGATTGGTGGATAATCCGTTAACTAGCAAAGTGAAAACGCAGACTCATTTATTTTTCCTCAAGCGATGTTCTATACACAAGAGAAAGAAGCCCAACGATGCGACATGAAACCTGAAAACGTACTTAAAAGCAATAAGATACTGGGTAAAATGAGATTGAAAAGAAGGGAAGACATTTTTTCACTCAGAGCATAACTAGCATTGCTTTACCTCTATTAAGTGAATAGACATCGACCGTGTCTAGTCTCTAAATACGGAGATAATTGTCAAAAACTTTTCATTTATTTGCCCAAGCACTGTTTCTCCATTTTTTTTTTATTTTTTTATTAATGCGCAAGCTAATTGATATCTAACGTTTGTCTGTCTCGCCACTGAAGCAAAACGAGCTCAAAATCGAGAAAGCGCGAAAAGGCCTTAAAGACGAAGCACTTGAAGAGTCGCCTCCGCCTCCCAACATTGTAAACTGAAGAATGCCGAATAAGAATCAAATAGTGCTCGATTTAATAAACTTACGAAAAAGAGCGTAACCCAAAATAAAAAAGAAAAGAAAAAAGAAGGATAAGGTTTCTCGCCCACTACCGGTGTACCTTTTCTCTACCCCCCCCCCCCCCCCCCCCCGCCCCCCTCCCCCCCCCCCCCCCCCGGTGCCAATCTCCCCCGCGCAAATGCACCGTGCCGTGTACACGCACATACTGAAGTCGACGTGCTGACCCGACCCGATGCGAATTCAATATGAAATCCTCATTTCCCGTGTTGCTGCTGCCGCTCTTTTTGCGGCTTCCGTTACACTCGCCAAAGCCATGAACAACCGAGTACCTCGCATCTGCCGTCTATCAGCTTTCGTAAAACTAAACGAGATGAAGCTTAGAATAAGGGCCTTTAAGAAGCGATAGATTAAGAAGACGTGAGCTCATTGCGCGTAAAAAAAGCGTATGTAAACGGCTAGAATAGTGGAGCCGATGACAATGTTGTTCCGAGCGGCCGCATTAACGCACAAGCCCGTATAATTAAAAAATTTTTCCGATTGAAATTAAGTAGTGGCCACGACGTTACTCCGATCAAACTCTTGAATGAAGCTTCAATACTGATGTAAATAAGAAATTTTCCTTTACGACACGTATCACCATCATGACAAAGCGAGACAATTCTATAATTATAAAATCTTTTTTATTGTTTATTATTATTATTATTATTATTATTATTATTATTATTATTATTGTTTGTTAACAGGATTATGGTACAAAGAATATATTTATTTTTCTAAGCAGTCGTATACAATTTCGATACATTTAATAATCCATTGCGATCCCTTTACAAATCATATGTTTATGCTTGATAACCTCTTTTTTCGTACATATTTTTACTTTGACGTTCACAACTTAATCAATTTTTCTAACCGATTATTAATTTTTGTATTTTATTAGCTACGTTGCGTTTCATACAAAATTGAAAGCAAACTGACACGTTGAGGAAACTTTCTAATTCGAAATAAAACGATAAAGTAGAATTCATGAATACATAAAATTGTATTTATAATTGTTGATACTTAAACTTTTAATATTAAATTTTTAAACTATCATGCCAGAAATATTTAATAGCTTTGATTTTTCTTATATCTATGAATTATGGAAGGAAATTAATTGAAAAATGTCTTTAAGAACTTCAGTCACTTATATAATATTTATTCAGGAAGTAAAGTGTTTTTAATTAAAAAATCGACTGGCACAAGTTTAAACCTTTTAAAATCTTTAGTCAGTATTTTACAATAAAACTACGATACTTCAAAATTACATCCGCAATACGAAATAATCATATTGCATGAAAGAAATGTATATATATATATATATATATATATATTCAATACGAATGGATACACACCATTATTGTTTTAATAGTTTGACTCTCACTGTGCTTTGCATATATTATAAATTTTAATTTTGTTGATCAAATACGTTGAGAATTCATATCTTCGGGAATTTAAAATTCTTTTTTATTTATTTATTTTTTTTTATTTTTTTTTTTTTGCATAACTATCAACAATAATTAATAACGGCCATTTTCATTAATACTCGATATTGCAAAATAAGAAACTCATCGATATTCGATAATAATCTATATGAGATAGATGGAATTAGGGAAGGTAGGATAGTTACATTTACTTATATAAAACGTTAAGATATTTTTCATCCAAATGTCCAAGCACTCCCGAGGACTCGCACGGTATAACAAAATTTTAATTCCCTGGCCAAGTGACTATCTCATAAAATATTTAATTAATGTATTACGAGTAATTTGGATCACAGAATACCCGACGAAAAAGTATTCCATTTATAAGCAGGGTTGCACAAATTATTGTTTTTCCAGAAATTTTGATCGATCATTATTCATAGAATTCAATTGGAGTCCATTAATTTTTAAAAAAATATTAGAATGTTTATTGTAAAATTTAACTTATACTTTCATTACCAAATAATTAAAATTTTCCAAATACATCTATATACATGGTAAAAGACTTGCAATGTTATTACTAAATTGAATTGTTTAAATTACTTTTTGTTATTATCATTGTTGAATATAAAATTTAATAATGAAACTGGAGTCTAACAAATTACAAGCACAGCAGCATTATAATCTTCCACATTAATCGCGTTGTTATTAAATCACTGATAATTAAAGAATGTAATTTTGTAACGGTAAAACTTCGAATGAGATGTGAACATTTTTGTCTCGATAATCTCATCCAACCATTATTCAAATACGAATTAACTTGTAGCCTAAAAACAAATATCGCCCAAGTATATGTAAAAATGAAAGACTAACAATTGAAAGCAGTTTACCTCGATTCTGTCTTTCTCACTTTGCTTTCAATTATATCCCATGCCATTGAAAAAGGCTTGATACAGTTATTATCGAACGATACAAAACTTTCTAAGAGCAATGTCTGCTTTAATATTTCAAAATTACTAGACAAAAGAACTCGTAATAATGATGAGGGATGTCTTCCAATTAGGTTTATAAAAAAAAAACTAAAAACTCATCTAGAAATTATCTACGCATTTACGCATACACCTTTACACTGCCTAGCTTACCTTATTACTTTTATACATTTATTCTAACTAATACATAAAGTATCCTTTCTCCAATGTTGTCTCGCATTTAGCAGTCAAATTTATTTATACATTAGTCAAAAATTATTGCCCTAACTGGACAAAAGAGATTGATTATTTATACATTTATGCCGCTAATACTGATAAATTATACGGACAAAGAACATATGAAATAACATTATATAATATAATGTACAATTAAATTAGCCGTGAAAATAATACGCGGCGAGTCATTTAATAGCGTGCAAATTTTTGGCAAATATTCCATTCTCAACTGTTGTCGTTGGCAATCATTCTACAACGAATGATAAAATATAACGTCTCTTAATTTCGCCGAATTTGGACTAAACATAGCATAAAATAGAAGAAAATATATATGAGAATATTTATTAAGTAACGCATTCATGGGTGTGAAAATAACCGACGTCGTAAGTTAATAAAATATATAGAGCAGTAACTTTTTCGGTTCAAACTTCGCAAACTAGGTAGTGGAAAGAAAGATTCTTCGAGCGTCTCCTCGCTAGCATCTGGCAAGAAAAAAAAGCTCTAGAGGCTCTAAAAGAAGCGTCGAGCATTTATTACGATCGAATATCCACCGTCTGTTTTATGTCCGCACATACACATGTGTAATCGCGCAGAGACCACGGCGCCGAAAAAAAATTGGAGCAGTCGTATTGCTAAGGGCTTGAGAGATAGAGATAGATACATAGAGAGATATAGTGATAGATGTAGATGGATAGAGTGAAATGAGGTAGAGAGAGAGAGAGAGAGAGAGAGAGAGAGAGAGAGAGAGAGTAAAAGCAAAACGCGTCAAATGGCGGCCAGGACTATGTAGCGTATCTTATTAGAAACAAATATTCATGTCACATATCCGTTAATCCGATGTCTGGCGCGAGAAGATTTAGTGGGGAAGGGCCGAAAGGAAAAGTGCGCGAGGCGTTCGATCGTCCGCTCCAAGGACTGCCCGAGTGTTGTACATCGCGCGAGGATGAGAGTGTGCGGTCGACGAGAAGGGAGGTGTGAGGGGTTCGAGCGGGGATGAGGCGGAGAGGACAGAGGAACACGTGCGACCTCGCGGCTAAGGCGCGTCGCAGTTCCTCGAACTCCTCGCGAGTCGCGAATTCCCCCTCCCCCCTCACGACGCCACCATTCCACTCGCTGCGCGTTGTCCGAGTGCGCCGTCGACGCAGGCACACGGGGTTCCACACTGTCTCCAGACGCAGCAGCGCCTCTAACCTACCGTAACTTCCGCCCCACCTCGACTCTACTCTGCTCTTTTCCACGTTTTCTCTTCAGCTCCTCTCCCCAGCCCAGTCCGATCGCCAATCGCCGCCATCTCCTTTCACTACTGGCCGTCGTCGATTCCCTACGCTCCTTCTCTTTGTTTTGAAGGAAGCCAGTCGCCGCAAAGGTTCCTGCGTCCTGTCGCACGCGCGCATATGGTCCGTTTTGAGCTAACCTATAATAATCCCAGCCAGTCCGCGCTCCCTTTGCCACACCAACACACGCGCGCGCTCGCAGCGCATACATTATATGTGTGTGCATGATTTTAGGATTGAATGCTCGACCGCTTTATTTTCTGCACGACTCGTGTAATTTAAAGGCGTGCACAGCATTCTCATTCGTATTGCCTCTAACATTTTGAGCAATTGTGACACGTGCAGCAATACAATGACCAGAAATTTAACACGAATACGCTAATTTTTTAAGCCTCATCAGTGTGGCCGTGTCTCAACAACACGCCCCGTGCTAGTAATGATTCTCAATCGCTTGTTAAGCCTCAGTGAAAAAGTGTGCGATTCTCTCTCTCTCTCTCTCTCTCTCTCTCTCTCTCTCTCTCTCGCTGTTCATCGAATAATTAAATAACCAATAAAAAAATTAAAAAATAAAAAATATAAAAATTGTTGATAATAAACATAATGGAGTTTACAAATATTGAGGAACGTGTATTTTATTGACATAACCTTCCAAATCATTCCTTGGACACATCTCGTTTTCTCCACACGACTTTCGGCTAATAATCGAATGTTTAGTGTTATATTTACACAATTTTCAGTCGCACAAGCTTTTTCAATTTCCATTCTAATATTACGCGTTAGTTACGCTTCATACACGCCACATGATTAGCGGACAAACGCGCTAAAACGCGACGACGTAATAATTGCAACGAGCGTATTAGTCGTGGTCAACGAAAATTTGTCCAACTGTTTTATACGGCCGGCTGGCTGTTCCAGTAAACCGCCTTCAACCAATTAATTTTGATTAATTTATCAAACCAAGTCGACGAGAAGTACGAGAATCGAGAAAAAGAAGAAAGATGGCAGTTTTGAAGAAAGCGTTAGCTCTTATCCGTCAACGAACCGCTCGCAATTTCATGGTGCACCACGAAAACTGATAAATTATAAATTATAATTGTAACACTTGCTTCTCTCACTTTGCTTCCTGTGCCACGCTCTCACGCCCTTATAATGTCCCGCTAAATAATATGACATTCCAAGCTGCAAATTATGCAAAAGCTTATAATGGATGTAAATTCTTTAAATCAAGGAGGAAGAGAATGTATTTCCTCGGACAAACATTACTCGTTCGTATCCCTTCGAGTTATCTTACGCTCTTTTCCACATATTTCGTTGCTTAACAAGCATGAAAATGATTATTATTTTACGTAATAATGCCCATTGGTGGGGGAGGCGGGCACCCATTAATCCATAATCTGTTACATAATTAAAAAAACGATGGCTGGCACATTGTTATAATCGATAAAGTTTCACCGTCGTATTCTCCCAGCCTCCTGCTCGCATTCTACCCGCTATATATTTCCCATTCTCTGTGCGTCC
>NW_011948412.1:4649514-4653019 GCF_000503995.2 Ceratosolen solmsi marchali
CGCTCTTTCGGTTCCTTCTTTGCTCCCCTTCCCTCTCTATCTCATGCGGACGGCGTCTTTCTTTGTCCTGCCCGCGGCGCTCGTCTCACTACCCCCACTACACCGCCTACCTTCCGACGTCCCACCTCCTCAGCGCGCTCATGCTCGCTACACTCGCTATCTCTCACCGACAACGTTACGACGTTTCTGCCCGTTACACAACGCAACGGAGCAACGGAGCGCCGGCGCACACGCGCCTCTCCCCCCCCCCCCAACCCCCCCCCCCGCGGCCGCCCCCCCCCTCCCCCCTTCGCCACTCTTCGCTACTCTTCGCCCCTCTTCATCGCCCTCCTCTCCTCCTCCACCACATCCTCATCCTCATCCTCATCATCATCATCATCATCATCATCATCATCATCACCTTCACGCGTTATCAATCGCGCGAGTGAATTGACGAAACGCAGCACGTCGTGAGATCCTGACGCGTTTATCCTCTCGTAGTGCACTCACGTCGAGCGCCATGTTTCTGGCCGAGCCCGTACTTCCCTTCCCCCCTTTTTTCTAATATCCTCTAACTCCCCAAATCCCCCTCCCCGCCCAGCCCAGCCTCTCGTACCTCCGCCGCCGACACCGGCGCCGCCGTCGCCACCACCGCCAACACCAGACCAGGACGAAAGGACTCCCACCCTCGACTCTCTCTACCTGAGCGCCCGACAGGAGTTGCTCGGCCGTGCTTACGAAGTACGTCGCGGCATACAAATGAGAAGCTCGCTGCGAGGGGCCGAGGGGTCGAGGGAGAGGGACCGAAAAAGACGTCGCCGAGGGTTGGCATACAGGGGCTAACGGCTAAGCGCGAGCGTGCATTCGCTCTTTGTTGGCGTGCCTCGTGACGCGTTGCCAGGGGCGACCGGAGACTGCGCGCGCCTTCGAGAATTTTCCCCCCTTCGTTCGGTTGGCCGCAGGCAGGGAACTTCTCGTCCTTGCAGCCGCCGTCCTTCTTTATCGTCCGGGCCAGAGTTTATGGTCAGACGGCGTGACGTACGGCCGAGGAAGCGCGCCTATCGATAGCCCAAATCGCTCGCCCAAGTTTCGAACCTGCGATTGTTATTGTTCCGCGCGTGCTCGATAGGAAAGTCGAATGGTGGGTGGGACGGGGGGAGTGGCCGACCCCGGAACGCGAGCATACGAGACCGTTATCTTGCGCAACTGCGGCCTTACGAATTTCCTTGGTGAAATCTTTGGTTAAACGAAACGGAGGGCCGCGCGGGAATCGCGGGATAAAAGCGCCACTCCTAGGGTCAAGCCTAATCGCGTTGTTCGAATCGCAAGTATTTTACTGGGCGCCTACTAAAATACAATAAATATTATGATGAAATTAACCGCAGACATTTTTTATTTCCATCCACCCACTCTCCTCTCACACGCTTACCTTTCACACTCCCGTTCCAGGCTTATTATCCACGCGAGCCTTTTGTATTTGGCCGGGTGCTATGACGTTTGCTGTTTAGCGACGCGGTACCGCTTATCTCTATCGTTGGTGAAAGCGAAAGCGTTTGCGCAGGAGTCGCGAGGGAAAAACGCATCAAATGAAAATGTTTTGAAATAAGAAATACAGAGAGAGAGAGAGAGAGAGAGAGAGAGAGAGAGAGAGTGAGAGAGAGAGAGAGAGAGAGTGAGAGAGAGAGAGAGAGAGAGAAAGTGGGGGAGGGGGTGGCAAGGGACGGATGTGGTGGGTTTAGAACGTAAACGGACAACTAAAGTAGTGAATTTCGCTGGAGTTCGAAGCTGCGACTTCGATATGAATATGTCTTGCTTGTGTATTATATTTCGGATTATTACTTGCGCTGATTGCTTAATTAATTGGTAATCGCAAAAGCTTACGTATACATTAATTAATTACCATGTATACTAATGGAGAGATAAAGACTACAGTTAATCCTCTAAAATTAGATAAACTACAATGCAGCGAGTGTACGTTTCTTTTTCATTTTCATGCTTGCGCTAAATATTTTTCAACAATATTTTTGTTTTAGAATTGTAGAGACACTCTGGACTAGAGAAGGATGCAACATTATACTTGGAACAAACAATGATGGTTTTAGTAGGCATAAACTAAATATTCACATATTAAGTATGATCAGCTACTTATTGTAATAAATATCAGATCAGCCACATATTTATGTCAAATCATTAATGACAATATACATAAGTTATAAATATTTTTATAGAACAACGTGCGCATTGAGATTACTAAAGTTTCATATCAAAAAGAAATTCATGCTTTTGTAGATTTATTGAAATTTATAAATTCAATTAATATAATTAGTCATTCGGTATTAATTAATCGGCGCAATATTAGAATATTATTTAAGTGACCAAAACATATTTGATCCATCGTACCTTAACGCCCAATTATCATTTATGTAATAATGACTACAATAGCCCACTAATAACACATTTCGGAGTGACAAGAAATTATAGGTTAGATTTTGAGAATTTAAAATAAATAAGCATTAAGTATATCTAATTTCCCTATAGTTAGTTCGTTATGCGTCAAATTAACATTCTAAATATATATTTAAACATTAAGGTTCTACAGCTGACAAATAAATTGCTTTACAAAAAATTATTATTAAAACTATCGTAAAAGAACTTTTCATACAAGCAATAATCATATCAATATTTGTCTATTAGTATTGATAATAAATACTTAACAAATAATTTGTAATTGCATTAAATTAATAGAAGATAAAAGAAGAATAAATGGTCAATGAAAGGAAAATCCGTAGAGATGAAAATGTCAAAAGTATGCGGCGACAGTACGGAGAAGCTTTTTCAAAAATTTAAAGTTAAAATTAAAAGTTTTTGAAACAACAACATTAAAGGAATTAGGGAACGGCTTGAAGTACTTTCTCTGCCAAATCTTGTTAAAAGTAATAAATAAGTTAACAGGTCATCCTTAACATTCTCAATAAGGATAAACGGGAATCGTGCTAAAATATATATGAATAATGTACAGAAGGAAAAGTCTACATTAATTATGGCGGGCGCGCGCGCGTGTAATATATGGCGGTGATATGCATCTTGAGAGGCTCCTGTTTCAGGCATGCAACTAAATGAAAATAAACAATCACGTAACCCCCATGAGAAAAAAATGATATTATTTCACAAGCTATTATCTAATATAAAGTACAATATAATAACAATCGACCCAAGGAGTAAGATTAGTATCTTGCATCCCGAGGGATTGTGAGAGTGCAAAAGTGCCAGAAGTTCTCAATATTATTATTATTATTATTATTATTATTATTATTATTATTATTATTATTATTATTATTATTACTATTAGTCGGACAGATCGGAATCAATGTTCAAAGTTAGCCATCACTTTCGAGAGAATTTAAATAGGCGCGCATAGCTTAGATTAGCAGCCATTACTTATTCATCCACAATATTCCGTATATCGGAGAAAGTAAATTACTATTTCCGGAACTTAATGTTTATAAAACCATTATGCAGTTAGTTG
>NW_011948412.1:4653029-4655837 GCF_000503995.2 Ceratosolen solmsi marchali
CTATTGGAAAATTAATAATTTAGAATATGCATATTTTGAAAAGTGATTTCGTTCGTTCTCCCGTTGCCTCCGAACCGTCCGTATGTAAACACAGCAAAAGAAGAAAAAAAAAGGTAAACAAATGAAAGTACGCGACGCAATCGGATATTAGTGTTATTGTTCAATAGCAGATCAATGCTGTTAATTTAAAATATTGGATACATGTAGTAACAGTACCACCTGGGCGCCTTCATTAAATTTACAATACCAATTACCATATCGAGCCACATAATACGCTATTACCTTTATACATATAATGAGTAATTAAATAGAAATATACATAAATATGAATTGCAACTTTATTAGCTTAAAATTCAGAGGCAAAGTTTCTGAAAACGAGCAATCGCTTTCGTCCACTTTTCGTGAACATTAAAATTGCAACTTACAAAATAAGAGACAAACATTAATCGTGTGTGTTTACGTTTACATTTGTGTATGTGTGCGCGCGCGTGCGCGCGCATGTATGCGTGTGTAAAAATAAATAATGCTCCCGTAGGCAAACAACCACTAAACACTCTTCTACCGTAATTAAAGTAACTACTGCGCCGATACTGAAGAAATGGCCTATTTATTTAAAGTACGTTTAGTAAACATAAACATAAAATATTAAATAGTCAGAGATGGAGCACGCCGCAAAAAATTAAATAACCATTGCTTATTTTTTATTAAACAAAGTATGAAAATTGTCGTTTTCTCACTCTCTCTCTCTCTCTCTCTCTCTCTCTCTCTCAATCGCCAAGTGTACCATGTTTTTTAAAATAAATAAAATAATCGCGGGCATTATCGATGCATTTATTTAATCAGTCTCCCCAACTTGTTATTTAATTGATAAATTTTTGAACGACCTTGTTCCGTGTAATTAAAAAGCTGCGAAGTTGTTGACGTAATAAAAACATTAACAAAAATTGAACAGCGTTATATTTTTTAAAGTGCAAAAGAAAACGCATAAGAGGCGTATAAGAAAATTATCGAACGTACCCGCGAGGAAGCATTGACAACACAAGGCAAATATAAATTCCGACGAAATCTAGCAGCGCGTTACAAAATTTTAAATTCATTGACATGAGACGAAGCGATTATTTACCATTGACAAAGCAACACCTGTAGCTGGTATTCCGTCGATGGAAGGTAGACGTGAGATATGTACGCGCATCTTGCTTGGCCAAGCGAATTAATGAAAAATGAAAAGAGCCGACCAAAACAACAAGTCAATTTCCGATGGCCGGAATTTATCATAAGCAGGGGTTATTGTCACCGATTATTGTTTCGATGCAGTGGGAATGAAACAGCGCAGTTCCAGAAAAAGCTCCGACAGATGTTGGGGACGGCTTTTTTTTGCGGCGTGCTCGTGGAGGGCGTGCATCCTCCGTCCCCGCGCACTCAGTGCCGACGCGTCCTTGGTTCGGAGCACCGCCAGGGCGCGGAGACGGAGCGGAGAAGAAAAAGAGCAACGAGAGGCAGCCTCACTGGCACTGTCTCTCTATCTCTCTCTCTCTCTCTCTCTCACTCGCTCGCTCTCTCGCTCCTTCACTCACTCACGCTCTTTTTCTCCCTCTCCCTCTCACTCTCTTTCTCTCCCCCTATTATATATATATATATATATATATATATATATATACAGATCTCGCTCCCCTTGGCGTTTCCCTTTCCTCTCCTTATTATTTTGCTTACCCGACTGCGGGGAAAGTCGTATACGGGAACATGGTCCTCGGCCTCGTCGTCAGTATCCTCGGCTTCCCTCAATTATATATCGCCCGCTCTCGCTCCTGAAGCTCCCGCGCGGCTTTTCTCACTCTTCGACACTGAACACCAATTCCAAGGTCACGAACACGAGCAAATCAAACAAATGCCGTAGACATGTGTGTGTGCTTACGTGTGGTCTTGTGCGAAAGCATGCCTACGTGTACTTGTGATGTCGGTACTGTGTGCTTTCCTCTGCATATACACATACGCAACATATAAATGCACGTACCCTCGCATTTGCGCACAATATATATATATATATATATATATATATATATATATATATATATATATATATATATATATATATATATATATACATATATATATTTATTTATATTTATATATATAATTATATATATTTATATACGGATGCATGCATACGTTCGTTTGTGTGTAAAGAGAGGAAGAGAAGGGAAGAGGGACAGAGAGGGATGAGCGAATAAGAGAGAGAAAGTAAAAGGGATTGGTATAGTACGCAAGGAAAGAATTGAAAAAGATAGTAGAGGGAGACTTAAAACAGAGCAGAACGAGAGAGAGAGAGAGGAAGGAGGCACGCAAGGTAGCAAACAAACAAAGCATAGAAGCATACGCCAGACAGAACCGAACCGGCTCCTCCGATATATTACGAGCGAGTGTACCGGTGTGCGTCCTTTTTCTTTCTTTGTTCTCCTCTCTCTCTCTCTCTCTCTCTCTCTCTCTCTCCCTCTCCTTCTCCCTTTCAATGTCTCTCGCAGGCTTTCTCCCTCTCTTTTTCACTTTTCTCTCTCTGCCTCTCTCTCTTACTGTTTCTCCGTCGAGTTCGTACCGCTTGACTAGTGGCGGCGAGACGCTGTTCTCGCTCACTCTCTCTTCCTTTCTCTGTCTCTAGACTTGTACAAAGAGCGCGAACAAAGCAAGTTGCAACGACAGAGGATAGCTAGACAGAGAGAGAGAGAGAGAGAGAGAGAACGAGTGATAGAACGCGCGTCGGTCAGGGCAAAGTGGTGAACTCGGAAAAAGCAACGATGGGGGGGGGGGGGGGGG
>NW_011948412.1:4655863-4695603 GCF_000503995.2 Ceratosolen solmsi marchali
TAGGAGGAGAGGGAGCGGGTGTAGGAAGGAAAGGCCCGCGCGGACGCCGGAACGGATCGGTGGCGATGCACCGGTCGACGGCACCCGGGCGGACAATCGATCCCTCGGTACGAATACTAACCGGAGGGCGGCCTCCTCCTCGTCCTCGGCAAGCGCACGCGTACACGCACAGATACGAAGACGCACTCAGGAGGGGTGGGACTGAACGCGGGCCACCGGCCGATCTTAAACACGAATGATCCACGCCGGCCAAGTCGCGAGCTCGAGAATAGCCGGAGTCCCGCTCAGCACTAGGCGCTCGGCGTCGCGCGGCAGCTGCTCTGCTCTGGCGCTCGGGCGCCTCACCGGCCGTCGAGGGTCGAGCCCCCCGGGGTGGGGGACGGCGGCTCACAGACGCGCCGGAGAGCGGCTCCGACCGAGGCGCCCTCCCCGTAACTGCGGACCCAGTGGCAAGCTGAACGAGGAGTATCGCTCCACCGGGAGGCAGTGGCTGCGCCCGTTGTCGAGTCAAAAATCTCCCGAGCTCCTCCCCCGCTCGGTCGTCACTCACGAAACCTTTGACAAATCTTGTTGCCTCACCCCACACCCAACCCCCTCACCGCGCCTCATCCCATCATCGCTATTAACCCGTAGCATAACCCGTTGACCCTTGCCCCACTCCACTCCCAGCCGACTATCGGTCACCAGTTCTGGCAAACTCCCTCCCCCCGCGCTTCCCACGAATACCGGATATTTTACGGGGTCTCGCGAGGCCTATAGTTTACCAATATGGCGATTGCCGAACGATGATGAGGCGAGCGTTTAATCCGCGGCATAATCCAATCCCCAGCTGTCTTTATTTGTCGAAAGCCTTAGCCGATGGCAGTCGGAATGAAACATCGACGAGCCCCTGCTCATTGAATTCCGAGCGAGAAATTTGAGGGGATGCGCAGTAGTACTAACCTTCACTACCTTGGCTTCGCCTCATGCTCTGTTGTATCAACCGTGCACGGATACTTGGGGGGCGAGTGAGCGAGACGGACAGAGAGAGAGAGAGAGAGAGAGAGAGAGAGAGAGAGAGAGAGATAGTTGGGGAAGGAGTGTGGAAGTGAGCGAGGGCGGACGGGCGGTAGGGGGAAGAAAAAGAAGAAATACCGTCCTCGCGAGCAGAAAACATAACTTCCGCGAGTATTAAGTCCAAATTAATTTAATTTTCCGCTCTCTCTATTTTATTGTTGCGTTCAAGTTTTAACAACCACCGTCTCTGTGTAGTATCGGAAGGAAAGACTAGTTTACCAACACACTCTCGCGACGCCAACTTCGGCCCACATTGTGTCCAGTTTTCAAGTTATTTACTCGAGGCGCTCCGAGGATATTCATTAAAATTTTGCTTCGAGCAGAGGACTTGTAAACAAAAAGCGTACGTAGTTCGGCAAAATTGAGCGACATCGAGTCGTCATTTGCTCCCATCTCTTGACCCTGATTTATTCAATTATAAATGCGTAAAGGAAGTGGACAAAAATTTGAAAACTCAATAAATGGACAATAGTAGAAAAACTAAGACTATCCTATCGTTATCGGAATTGTGCTAAATGCACATATCATCGTATGCGCGAATATGGATGCGCGCCCACACACGCGCACGCAAAGCTGATCGGCACTCACACGTGCCGTGTTCTTTAATGCGCTTTAATTCGCTAGCAGCGACGTGCCACTACACCGAGACATTTATCTATAAAGATAGGTCGCAAGTGATGATCATTCGAGTTGTCGGCTTTCCTCATGTCGTTCAGGGGAATTTATTCTCTGAGGGCAGCCCGCAACTCGATTAGACTGTATTTCCCGAATCAGCGATCGAAGTCACCGTGATTATTGAGAAAAGCGACTGTGCTTTGTGAGAAAATGAATAAAAACGATTCGATTATTATTAATAATAATAATAATAATGAACGAACGAACGAACGAACGAACGAACGAATGACGAATGTATATATAAATAAATAAATAAAGATAGAAAGAAAGTAGAGAAGATATGAAGTAATAAACAGTGACGCGGATTACCAATTTCAACCGCCAATTGAAATGCAATTTAGCGTTATATTTATGATTTTTCAATTACCATTATGCATCGTAAAGATCATTAATGTGATAAGCTTTAAAATAGCAAATGTATGCTTAGATTCTATGTAACAGCTTTTAATACTTCATCATTCACTGGAATTATAATCGCTCTAATATAACGGCTGGCTAATTTCGCATTTCAATATTAATCAACGAACGCACGTCTTTCTACAATTTTCATACAATGCATTTCCACGATCTATTATTATTATTATTTTTATTTTTTTTCTTACAAATTTGTGTAGACGTACACACACACGCATGCACACATTAATTAGCGCTACTACATAATCGGGAACAAAATTGATGGCGATGTAAAACAGTATATAAATTAGTGTGCAATTTAGATATAAAATGATCGGTTGATGGATAATACGACATTTGATTGATAAACATGTAGATATAAAAGTAAGTTAAAAAGTCCACACGAGTTAATAGAATATGGCATAATATTCATTAATATTAAGAGACTAAAATGATGTTTAGTTTAAAGCGTTTATATTGCAAATCATGTGCTTTCACGATAATGTAAAAGTTTTTTCGTTAAATCTTCTCTCAAACATAATGTGTAATAAACATTAGACAAATCACTGATAATTTTAATTGAAAGATATTAGAATTTAATTATTTCAATTGAATTACATTTATTAAAGTATATATATATATATATATATATATATATATATATATATCTAGATTTTTAATATTATTAGTCATTTTATTACAAACATGTATTCGTTTATTTATTTAGTTTTTCCTTCTGTTTTTATTTTTATTTTTATTTTTATTTTTATTTTTATTTTTGTAATAGAAGAGCTTTTCTTTAAAAGACGATCATTCTTTTTTCATTTGGTTTAAAATTGTCACGTGTACTTTTATAAATATTAATGCATAAATTTAAAAAACTTTTGGCTTTTTATAACGAAAAAAAAAAAAATTCCATCAAAAACCACTTTAACCATAGATCCCTTTTTAAAGTCACCGGTCAATATCAATCGGATGCACTGTTACATTTGTTAAAAATACATTTATTGAAAATTCTTATAAAAATGTACGTTTTTAGGCGAATAATAATCTGCGTATCTAATTATTATTATCTAATTAATTAATACATTTTTTCCTGGATTTTCTCAATAAAATTATTAAACTTCATCTTCATTCAGGTAATCTGGATTAGCGATGCTTCTTAAATATCAAATACATCATATCCTTACAAAGATCATTCAGCCATTATACGAAAATTGAATTAATTAATTATCAAATGTTTATAAAATCTTCGCACCTTTTCAAACCCAAATTTGAACCATTACTCAGTTTTAACGTGACTCATTAATCATACGGAATAAAAGAATACCATTTGCAATTACTAAAGCACCGTCACGATATTTTATATTTATCTCTTAAATTTCTGACGCGCTCCTCGCGATGTATCGTCACGACTTTAAGTCAGTCCAACATACGGTTTCGACACCATTTGACCCGGGCAACATCCGGAGCAACAAGTAAATCTCATAATATCGACTTCTAGTCCACGAACGCGTGTTCTCTTATCACTGACGATCAGTAGCTCCTTCTCCTTCGCCTGTACCATCTCAGCCGTTGCAACAGCCGAAACAGAGCGAGACGCACGGTTTCACCAACGGATCGTTATTTAAGACTGCATCATCATAGCTGGCTGGATGCCTCTCTCACCTCCCCCCTCCCCTCTCCGTCTCTCCCCCTCAAGCTCACGCGCCGCACCCTCCGTGCATACAAGTAAAGTTGCACAAGAGCTCATTTCTCGCGCATGAACGTTAACCTTCGCGCGATGAGGGTGGCGCAAACTACACGGGTTTATCTCAGCGACGGCTATTCGTTGTCCCACGGCTTTGTGCTCGTGAAAATTAACGTTATCGCGTCCTCGCACTTGGTTGCATCTTTATGAAAAACGAAGAATGAGAGGTAGCGTGGAGGGGCGTGATGGGGGGGGGGGAGACGAGCGAGCAGAAAGAAGGAGAAATAATGGAGGTGATAATGAAGCGAACGGAAAAACGGATGAGTTGTTGGGCACGTGCAATACTCAAACAAATGTATGTTTATGCATTGGTAAGTGCAGGCAGGCGAATACGATTGTTGCAGGGCGCGGCTAAGAGTAACAAAATAGAGAAAGAAGCGAAGAAAAAAGAGTTCGAGCCATCGTTGAACTCCATCGCTCCCAAGAATTAAACGCGGATGAGCGTGGACAAAGAGTTCGCGCCAATCTATTGCCGGATAGATGGATATCCTTTTAAAAACTAGAGCTAAACAAAGGACAGGAAGTGTCCTGAAGACTGCTGCAGTCGCCCGCGTCTCCTGTCCTTGTAATTCAAGCTACGGCTGCAAGCGATTGTCCTCGTCGAAAATCCGCAGCAGCGCGCGCGTTTTCATTCTCGCATTTCATCTCCGGCAAGAAAATTAAATAAGCCTCGGTTCTTCGGTTTCGTGGGCTAACAAAATAAAGTGCCGAAATGCCCATTTAGAAATATTTTTAACGATACGCCATGATAATGTAAACCACCGAATGCAGTCTCGTACTATCGTAATACGTAGCTTTTCAATTATTTTAAAACCTTGGCGTTTCCGCCGACTACTAATCTTGGTCTATTATAGCGATAATTAAAAATGAAAATTTTAAACGATATGATATTCTGCGACGGTTTTTCGAGATAACTTTACAATGTTGAATAGCTGTGAAACTCACTTCAGAAAACAACAACAACAACAACAACAAATTTATTTCTCATACGAATTAATATTGTTAAATTTACTTGTATCACATTGTCCATAAAGACGTATTCCATTTATGCAAAAAAATTGTTCTATTATTATTGTTGCTTGGATTTTTTTTCCGCTCCTACGATTGGCCTGTTCATACGATACATTATTATTGATCATATAATAAATTTTTTCCATACATATGTCTTCTAAGCACCGAAAATTAAGACATTTGTTATTTTTACATCAAACGATCGTATAATCTCAGTTGGCACCAATGTTTGTTTAGAAATTATTTCTTCAAATATTCAGCTACTTTCGACAAAGTTGTAAAATCACTATAAAGCGATGAACAGCGTCATTACACTAGTTGAACATCAACATAAGTTACAACAAGTTTAAATAACTTATCATACAATACATCGAATAAATCTAAATAACATTACTCTACCCACAACCAGTAAAAGATAGAGCAAATAAACGATCAGTGAGCGACAGAATTCACCAATACTATTCCCGTTTTCGCTCTTTTTCGTTCCAGCAGAAATAAAACAACATATATCCCATAATATCGATCATTGACCGACACTATTCCGTTTCTTCGGTTCCACTTTCCTCGAAAAATTGTCTCGTCTCTGTATCTTGGCAAAAGGAAGAAATACGGACGGGTTCTGAAGCTTCTATTGGCAAACAGCGACGGCGGCGCGCGGCACAGCGTCGCATCGATCCATCGAAAAGCAGAATTGTACCGGAAGCTAAGCACAGATTTGGTTTTGAACTTCGCCGTAAGTTCTTTTCTTATACGTCCATACGCCCGCAAAAATGTATAAAAATTTTCTTCGACGAGGTCGATTTGCCAAGCCTGGACTCCTGTCTTTGCATTACTTCCTGTCGATTGTGCAGGACCCGTTAGCGAAAATGTTTCCAAATGTGTTATGTTCAGTGTATTTTGATTAAATTAAATATCAAACTCGCCTCTAAATATTCTATACTCGAGTGAAAATGTCACTCCGTTTAAATTTAAGCTCTCAAAGGCAGAGAGTTATTCAAATTCGTCAAGTACTTCGTCATTTCATATAAAATCTAATACCGATGGATTTTTAAGCCGCGCTATGATACATTCTTCTACGATAAAAGACTTTTATAAAAATATTTGTGGAAATTTGAATAGTGATCGTTGCTTTAAAAGAAAATATTATTATAAATAGAATGTGAGTATTAAAAAATATAATATTAAAATTAGCTTTTCTTACCAGTGTGATGATATCCATTTTTTTTTTTCATAATAAATATAATATGTTTTTGTTAGAATATTCATATTCAATGTAAATAATTTTATATTTTTATTAATCAGCATTTTATGTAGGAAAGTATATGGTAGAATTTTTTAATTTTAGATACTTTTGAAATACTGATTATTATTCTTCAATTTATGCACACGTTCGTTAAATGAACGAGTAAAATCGTGCATTGTTCTATAATAGTTGATATTAACATTTTCGTTTCGAAATATTTTCTATCTAAAATTGCCCCTTGCGTATTAAATAATGTAAAAATAAAATTTAATAAGAATAATAAATATAAGCTAAGTCTTATTAAAAATATTAGGAAAATAAGAAACTTAATCAAATGTTATTCTCAGAAAAGGATATTTTTGTCTCGAATACTTTGGCTTTTTTATTTTTTTCGTTGAAAGCCTATGCAATACGCACTTTTACAGTACTATAATTACCGTATTCGTATTATTAAGAAATACTTTATATATATATATATATATATATATATATATATATATATATAAATTATTTTTTAATTGGTTAAATATTATTTACTCGAGAAGCTACAATTGAGATTGATTTATAATATATTTAAGGATATCTTTATTTGGCGTGGCTTAATTACTTGGCTACCTCATAATATTGCGTAATAAATAAAAACATTCATACTCCTTAATAACAACTAGCTTGAACTCTTCGTTTTAACAATATTTTTCTGACGTAGTAAACATTTACATTTAAATTGTAATATATTTTTTTATCTACTCAATCTACTGGCAGAATAAAATCAGCCAGATAAAAGTTTAATTTAATTTAAAAGTTTAAATCTCGATATCATTAAAAATATAAAGTTCTGCATTAGATTTGTTGCAACTGATCGATAATAACCTCAGTGATATAAAAGTAGTTATTCGATGAAAACGCATACACACGCACGCACGCACACATGCGCGCGCGTACACATAAGATTGTTCGAGGGGTAATGAGTAAATTTATTCTGTGAGTTATACTTATTATTTAGTTGACGGAAAAGTGTCGAGTTGAAAGATAGAATAGGGAGCCAATAAAGATGCCAAAGCCAAGATCTAAAGGAAGGGAAGCGAGAGACGAGAAGGAAGAGAAATATTGAAAGAAGAGGGGAGGAACAATTGCGACAATTCCTTGAGTCTTGAGTTTAGCTTCCACTCGGCTTTCCCCTTAAATATCTCGGAAATTGAAGCTATAAATTTTTGCCACTATAAATTCGCAAGTCAACTACCTGGGCGACGGCTGGAGAATGAAGGAAACGGCACCCTATGCGCCCACACACTCGCACACTCATATCGGAACTTACTTCCCCTGCATGTAGGCCTTCGCAAACAGACCCCGTATATACCTTTCCTTTGTTATCCCCACCATTACTTCATTCGAGTAGGCCACTGCAACTCTTTCTGCTGATCGACGCGTTTGGGAACTTCCATTTTACCTTTTAGTCCTATATATGTACTTCGCATACTACGCGAAAGACCGATATTTTATTTGTTCGTTCATTCGTTCACCTGTGCTTTATGTCGAGTCTGAATAATAATCATCGGGAAAATAAAATAGCTGGTCAAATCGAATAAATAAAAGTATCGTGGTATTGTTATGTTGAGGAGCCATCGAAATTACGTATTTATACTTATATGTTAATTACTCTCGATGTTTAAAAACTTATTTCATTCGCTCGACTGATATATACCATAGTTGGGTGTCCCAATGCCAATTGTGCGAATCTTTGACAATGCGACACAGTATTAGTATTGGATTTTTGTTTATCAATATCGGCAATAATGTCAACATTAAGCTTAAATTAATCATTTTAAACAATATGATATTTAAATTGAACCAAAATGGCCAAATTTAAAATACTCTCGTCACTCGCTAATCGCTTGTTTAAACACTAATTGAAATTGTGTCAATATTGGAATCAAAAAAAAAAAAAAAAAAAAAAAAAAAAAAAAACATCATACGTTAGAATACGTAAATTCAGAGTGGCATTTGAACATTAGCGTTTAGAGTGAAAGTACCTTTATATAAGAACGTATAACCGTGAGAAGGATTTCTGTATTCCAATATGTTTGTTAATCAAAATCGGTTCGTCTTCGCTACGCGCATAAACTGACTTTTACAAGAATCATTCATATTTCTCCTACGAAGTATAACAATGTTTTTATTATAGTTAATATAGAAAGCACGAACGACTATCGGTATGAAAATATTGACTATTGGCAGAAGTGATTTTTTTCGAAATATTTGACTCGCCCTACACTTTACTTATTATAATTTCAAATATAATACTACTCAAGTTGTTCGATGCATACGTAAATCCTTGCAAGTAATTAATATAAAGTAGTTTTCACGAAAGAAACACATTCATTTTTAGTAAATATAGTATTCATTTTTTTTTTATTTTTATTTATTTATTTTTTTTTTTTTTTACATAAAATATTGTTTCTAATGAAATTAAAGAATTTTAAGATTGATTAAATAATGAAAAAATAGCCGCGTCACAGTATATATTCTTACGAATGTAAAAAATCCTTCTATGTGACAAGATTCTCTATTGGAAATAAGCGTTTCAATTGGAGGCTGAAAAATTACTTCCCATCATGTGACAAATTGAATGCCAGGAGATAAAGCAAAGGCGCTAGAGAAGTGAAAAGTCACATACGTTGAAATGCGACAAGCGAAAATAGGACTTATCGAGTCAAGCTTGTGGCTTTCCCCATGCAAATGTGCGTACATGTGAGCACGTGCGCGCGCCTACGTAGGGTCATGCGTAGCGGCAGCAGTTGTGAAGAGTGAAAAGGTCTCGACTCGAGCACAATGCCAAGGATAAGCACGCGCACGAGGATTTTTCTCTTTTTTGTGGGCTTTACGAGTGTAACGATCTTTACAGCCACCTTATATACGGGGATACATCGATTTTTATTTTCGCGCTTAACACGAAAAGCTTCGTTAATATTTTCTATTTTGGCCAGGGTGCTCCATCAGGGGATTACCGTTTTCCCTGATATTCACCTTCAACTATTTTACACTCTTTTACACGGATCATAAATGTAGGTTGTTGGAAGTTAAAAATAAGCTCGTGTCCCTTAAAACATGATTGAAGCGGCGGTTGAAGAGGAGATGCTCGACATGGTACATTACCTAGCATTTTGATTAAAATACGTTTTTTTCACGTTTTTTACATGCTACGGTATATTACGTTACGATACAATATAAGAAAAATTCAGTTATTGATTTAACGAGATAAGCGATTGATAGATTATTCAAAGTTCCATTAATCTAAGTTATAATTATTAAATTTATCAATTTTCGTTGTGATAAAGTACCTATTATATTATGTTAATTTACGTATTATAAATGATTTGATTATCTATGAATCCCAAGGACATTCGCATCTTGAAAAACATAATTAACTTGCAATAGCACTAGAAATAACAATATAAGGCAATAATCATTTTTAATTATTTCTAATATCTTTGTAATTATATATTTTTCAAGATCATCGATACATTTTTCTGAGTTTTTTAACGAAGTTTATATATTAAATTCTAAATTCGATATATGTGTACATGCTTAAACAAGCACTTGTTACAAATCCTTGATGTAAAAATAATATTTTTAATTCCATTACTTTTTATGACGAAGATTAGCATTAATGACTCTAATAAACATCCTGTGTGCAAATATTTCATTAATATCCAGTGTTGGTTGATAGAACAGTAAATAACGTTCTTGCATGAAACTTTTACACGGTATTTTATCTAGTAGATTCGCAAGAACTATGCAAAGTGAAATGGATCAATCTAGCAATTTGACGCACGCAATATCTTGAAGTTGTTAAATATCGATTTTGAGAAGATAAACTAGAAATTTCTGTATAAAATAGATACGAGCAAGTAACTGAACAATAACGTAATATTTAATATTATTTAATAATTTTATATGTATGATAATGTAGGATATGATTTATACTTTAACGAAAGATGCTATAAATAATTCAATATTGATAAATGTATTTTGATAGTTAATGTGATTGAAAGAATATTTTTGCTTAAATAATTTTAGTTAATAATAACATATTGACTTTCGTGAGTCTCACTATAATATTATGCTTTAGTAAAATATAAGATTGTAATGGCATTTATTAACTCTTTATTAACTTTATAAACTCTTTATTAACTGTTAAGCTTTATGGATTCTCGAATAATTAAGATTTTAGAGGGAAAAGGAAATCTTATAGTCGAAGCAAGCTTAAAGTTTATTAAAAGACTTAAAAAAAAAAAAAATCTGTCATATGTGAGAGATTACTTTATGTAAAAAAAAACTTATACGTATTTGGTATTCACAATAAAAACGATATAGAAATACGCAAACAAAAACTTTATGTTTATATATATATATATATATATATATATATATATAATTACATATTACAATGTAACAATTAAAATGTTTAATATATATTTTTCATATAATTAAAATATAGTTTGCGATTAAAGATCTTTCAATTTTTAAAAGTTTTCTACTTGTTTTGTTATTCAATCGACAATTTATTTTCTACAAGTAAAAATGGATATAATTTTTAAAACCTTTACAAGTTGGATTTTTGAAAGAGTTGATCGATAATCAGATTTATAAGCTATTCTACTATTAGCTCACAAAAACTGTAAGCTAAAATAGAGAAAGAATTGATTATTTATTTATTTATTTATTTTTTTATAACATGAAATGCGCAAGCAAAGCACAGCCCTTAAATAATATAAGAAATAAAAATAATCGTCATCCGCTCGTAAATATGAAATAAAATTTAGATATATACGAATCTGGATAAATTGTTGTAAAATTAATGACCATAGCTAATTTCAGCGACTTCGTATAATGTCGATTAATCTTTTACAACAATAATGTTTCATGACAAAATGCCCCCAACAATTCGTGAAATAACAGAAGCAAAGCTAGCGAAACTAGTAAAATAATCGCTATATTATCAATATCAGTCTCGTTTATTCCATATTTTTTTCGCGTCTGTCTCGCTAACGGAAGTAGCGCAGCAGTAGCGACAATAGGAAGAGCAGCAACAGGAGTACGAACCCTCTATCGCTGCAAGGTACCAAATCTACACTCGTCGACATACACAAGCATAGGTATCCTCTCTAAAGCATGTTGGATGTATCGGAGAATATGAGCGTATCTGTATATATTTCTGCACATTCAGGTACAAAGAAAGCGTTTCCGGAGGGCAAGAGGGAGGTTGAGAGGAACTAGCAGCGTCATACACACGCGATTCGGAATACCCTGGCAGAGATATCACCGTCGGATCGTTACCGAATCCCTGTCGTGCCATCCATTCCCATACTAATGTACAAAATCACATGTGTGCGTTATGTATGTGTGTATGTGTGTGTGTGCGCGCGAGTGCGCGCGCGCGCGTATGTACGCGTGTGTGAGCGGTGGTGCACGCAGTCAGACGTAGTTGAGGCGTCGAACATTTTGATATCAAATGTATTGATCCCGGCGAATGTTTGTGGAACCATAGTTTATAACTTTATTAAAAAGTATGCTGGCTGATGTCTCGTGGGAGCCGCGACAACGTTTAACGAGACATTTGTACGAATTGTCTGCGTCATGTTTATCGATACCCGGGAAGCGATCGGTTAATCAAGCGTCTATTAATCGAAGACTTGCTCCTTTCTGTTCATGGGCTGGAAGCCCTTTGTTGTACCTGATAAGAAGACGGTCCAGCTGTGGATGATTGCAGCTCCCAGGGCAATATAATCTGTCTCTTAGCCTTAACTGAAGGGCGAATGGAACGTTGGGAGCCGCAATAGGCCGTTTGAGGTATCGACAGCCGCTTTTACGATTGATAAATTATATGGTTGATAATAACTTTTTTCCTTTACTTTGGAGGAAACTTACGAATTTTCCGAATTATATTTAAATTTTAAGTCTAGCTTATCGATATTTAACGCCAAATACATTTTCATGATTTTTCATTGATTTTTAATTATGATAGTACGAACGAGCAGCGAACTTATTTCATTGCTTATACAATGCAAATGCTTTACAAAATTATCACAATAAATGTAAAAATATATCATTACAACTTGCGCACGGTATTTATTTAATATTTTTAACTTTTTGAACACTAACGATTTAACAATATGAGTGAATATTGTTTAAAAAAATTCGATAAAATTTTACGCCTGCCATACTAATTCTACATAACATTTTATCGATACTTCAAAACAAAAACATTGCGCGTCTGAAACAATCAACTACCTAAGTATTTATTGGTTTACAAAAATTTAATTTTGAAAATACAATTTATTCCTTCTAGTTTAAATAGCAGATCGTTATCTAGACATTGCAATTTCATTTAAAACTAAAAATAGAGCGATTTTATCATGTTATGTGCATTTATCGTGTTATGTCGTGTTATATTATAAGCAAAAACTAGTAATGAAGTTATTTACAGTTTATCGTTCTTATATTATTTGATTATTTGTTTAGTATGCGGTTTAATATTCGAATAAATATTCTTTTTAAAGTACTAAAAATGTATATTTGTAATAACGCTTCATTGGATTATGTAGATAAACCAATGTAAAAAATAAAAATCCGCTCATTATTATTTATTCAATCATAAATTTATATCGTCTATGGCGCTACTTTATTTTATTACACCCCAAAAGTCTCAAATGCAAAGGGAGTATTTGCATTATCCAGAATACATTCGCGTATGTATTTTGCAACGGGATTGGCGTTTCTTGAAAATCCTCGAAGCTTATTCGAGCGGCTAAAGCAAGTCTGGTAACTATTAACCCAAGTATAGGCACATATTACAGATTATCTCAAATGCACGAACCGTTCGCATAATTGTTACAGTCATCATGTAAATGAAAAATGTTTTATCAATCATGTTTTCGACTTTAAACGTGCAGTAAAAGCTGAGTAAACGCTAGAAAGAAACGATGGTCGAAAAGAAGAGAGGGAGAGAGAGAGAGAGAGAGAGAGAGCGGATTTTAGTTGCAGTGCATTCAAAGTTAGATTCGCGGATCCTTCCATTTTAATCTTCCCTCCCCTCAAATGCTTCGCTCTGCACTTTATGCTTAATTCTCTCTCGTCTCGTTCTCTCACTCACTCACATTTTCTCCTTCTTTCTCACTCCTTTCTGCTCTATCATCCTATCTTCTGTTTTATAACGCACAAGAGGGAGAAAATGTGGATAGATATAGAGAAAAGGAGAGCGTATGATGTGCATAGTCAGCGAAACGAGCGATCCTGCGTGCATTTTAAAAGCACCGTCGTGTTTGAGGGACCCTTGGCATCGAATCATTTCCCCGTTAATATTTCAACAGCAAAGTTCCAAGAAGATGGAAAGAAAAAATATGTGCGTGCATGCGTGTGTCTGCAAATGAGAGAGCAAGATAATAAAGATATTTTATTAATAAGATAAGTGAATAAGGCGACAAGAGAATGAAATAAGTTGCCCAAATCGTCAGCTATTTGTGTAAAAACGATTTTAGATTTTATTACATTATTTACATTAGAATCTAATTGATCATGCACAGTTTTTAGTAAATCATCGGATCTTCTTATTTTTTTTATTTGTCTTTTATCTTTGCGCAGTACTTTTACAGTGCTTTTACGGTAATCATTAAAAAGTTATCTTCTGCCAACCATTCACATAATGTTAAAGTTACAATAAAAAATTTGAATGTTAATATGTATGATATTATAATGACAAAAGTTCGTGAATTATTAGCTAATATAAATGCACATCTACGCAAACTACTATTGGCTAAAAATATTAGTCGTAACATCGTAGCACGTAAATATCATTCTATCTAATAAAACAATGAATTTTTATTTTCATTGTTCATTTCTTGTTCGAAGTCATGTCAAATTATATGGAAAATTTATTACATTTATGTAATGAAAATAAACGTCTGACTATAAAAACACGGTATTTGATGTTGCATTATTATAAGGTAATTTACATTATAACGCAAAGTATTTTCACGAAAGTGTAATGTAGTTGTCATTCAATTAATTTTTCATTGTAATAGGAATCACGCGTACAAACAAAATTAACACCAGATTTCTGTATCTGAATGCGTAATTACAATTTTAATCGAGTGCTAAAGGTTCATTATATTAAAAATAACGACTGCGATAGTTTAAGATTTTTAAATGCAAAATTTTAAATATCAGCAGCAAGAATCTAATAATTAAAATTAATCGTATATTTATTACTTTGTAGATTCGATTATCAATGGAATACGAAGAACTAGCGCGAGGACTTTTAAATGTAAAATTAAGAAAAATTGAGATCTGATTAATTATACGAGTAAAATAGATGAAAAGGCTGATCAAAATAGAGAGTAGGAGGTGAAAAGTAGAAGAAATAGAAGAAAAGAACGGTCGCAAAGTCCAAGAAAAAACAAAAGAAATATAGAGTCGGAAATGATCTCAAAGGTGTGCGAGTGACGCTGCTGCAGGGCTAACAGATTCTTCCAGTTATTCTACCGGAATAACTTTAATCAAAGCATGTGCAATGGGAAAAAGAAGGAAATGAGAGAGAGAGAGAGAGAGAGAGAGAGAGAGAGAGAGACCTATTTGCAGTCTATTTCGAACTTTTTACATATAAGTTGTCTTCTTTTGGTTGTCACCTTTATTTATATATATTTTTATATAATTATTTATATATTGTTGATTAAATCTAGTTTGATTAGCTTTTAGCTAAATTGATAGTTAACTTCAATTTTAATTACATACTGAGCCAAGATTTGCTGGTACAGCATTTTCATAGAAAGTATTTGAATTTTTTCAAAAATAATCGAAATGTTTGTGTAAAGCCAACAAAAAGTCGTAATTATAATAATTAAAAATACATTTATAGATATTGCCGAGTTAATCTTAATTATACTTTGTCAGTAAAGTTTGCCAGTATTTTATTATAAATGTAATGTATATGATGAATTGGAAGCGAGTATTAAAGAAAGGATTTTTTCCATTAAAAAAAAATATATCTGATAGGGGAAAAAAATTGGGCAACATTTAAAAGAAATAAAATGCTTTAAATTATCAGCGAGTGTAATTGGAAATCACGATCGAGTACTTAGATCCTGGAATTCAATGGTAGTCGCCCTCGCCTAATTTCAGCCGTGGGGTACGAGGTGGTCGATTGTATTTACACGAGGAAGTCCTCGCTTAATCGGTTGAAAAGGAGAATGAGAAGGCGTGAAGAAACGCAAACTTATCAACCTCTCCCACCCATAACATCGACCTGTAAAGATTTTCCAGTTCCCCATTCGATGCTATAGGCGATTCCGCTCTTTTCCATTACGTACTTTGTGCACGGGTGCTCGCGCGTACACATACACGGGCACGCGCGCTCGCATATACACTAGTTTCAATGTATTCGTCGACCTCTTCATGCACTCTGTAATCGTTATTGGGCGTCTCGCGAGTTGTACGTTTGCGCAAACAGGTATAGACAGATATAGATTCGGATACAGCTATGAGTAACATCTAGTATTATTATTAATATAAAGAGGGTAGATTTATTATTCTTGATTAATAGATGAAAGATATTGAAGTAAAAGCTAGGTATAAGAAGATTAAATATTAAAGTTTAAATAAAAGTATAAAAATCATCGTCATTATATCTAGATCGTCTGTCTTTATACTTGGATCTAAATTAGATGCGTTTACATGTGAATAATACAGACCAATAAAGAATACATTTTAATACTTTCAGACAATCAGAATCAGAAAAACCATCAGCATGTATCAATTAATGTTTTCGAAAATTTTTATCATTCCTATATACATTCATTCGTTTGCATTCATAAATTTTGAAATATATCTACTATTAGTATATAAAACATATTCTCTTAAGTCACTAACGTGAAATAATATGTATTGTATATTTTTGTTGAAAAATCAATTTCTTTGTCATATTCTTACGACTTTTATCAAACGAAAAGATAAGATTATATATAGCAGTATGGTAATAAATTAATATAAGACAATTATTTATTTACAAAGACAATGAATTTTATACGTGCGCGCGCATTTATACATTAATTTAATAACTGAAGGGTTAATTAACTGGTAGAAGAATGTCGTTATCTATTTAGCGAAAATACTAATATCATGCGGCTACAATTAGTCTAAATTAACCTACAGTTATTACGATTTTTGTTATTTTAACTATGTATATATATATATATATATATATATATATATGTGTGTGTGTGTGTGTGTGTGTGTGTGTGCGCGCTTGCGTGCGTGCGTGTGCGCGTGTGTGTCTGTATTATATAGTATTCGGTATAGTGCGCAGTGCACACGCGAATTGTACAAGTAAGATAATTACGTGGATGATACAACTATGATATATCATATTATGTCCTATGCTATAAAGGTATTAGAGGATAAGTTTATTTACGTTCGGAAAATATTTTAAATTATACGCATTGAAACATATAGGAACTATGATAATTATCTAAGGTGTTTTAATATAAATATATTATGTTATATACCCTAAACTATACGAAATTACGAAATTATATAAATAACGTGAATCCACAAATATATAAAATCTTGGGCTTAAAAATTAAAATGTGTACAATAAGTATTAACTATATTTTGCCGAATGAAAGTACATGTAAAAATTAAAAGAATTAGTTACTCTAAGGCATATGTACAGCAACACACACACACACACACACACACACACACACACCCATATATATATATATATATATATATATATATATATCCAAATGTTAATACAATAAAAAAATCATTAGTATGCTAGTACATACGCCCAGTACGCAAGAGAAGAGTACCAATTCAAACGATGTAAAAAATGTTTGCGGCGATTGCTTGAGTATCATAAACGGCGTAAGAAAAAGGAAAGCCTCCTACCATCTTTCTTCCCTCTTTCCTTCACAACGCTGTATTTGACAAGTACTTACCAATTCTCAATCACGCCTACGTTCGTGAAATTGGGCGGAAAACTCGCCGCCGCCATCTTCGGCCGTGCGACGAACGTTCACCAATTTTAAGTTGCTAAAACACACATACGATTTTTTTTTTAAATGCAAAAAATATAGCTTCTTAAAGTAAAATGTTTATAATACATAATATAATAGGGTAACAGGTGGTACGGATATATTTCTCTCTAGCCCAAATCATGAAATTGTATTTCTCCAGTCCCAAAATATATATTATATCAATATCGCCAATTAAGTGTTATGATTCTGTAGTTATTTATTTCTGTTCTGTTCTGTTACGATTCTGGGGACATCGAAATAATTATTAAAAATTAAATAATCTTACCGAACCTAAATAATTTATAAATAATTCATATTAATATTAAATGTTAATATAATAGTGCAACGGTAAAATAGCGATGATATTTCAAATCAATATAATCAGTTGCAGTGTAAAAAATTATATAAATATTGTATATTTTTAAACTTTTTAAAATGAAAATATAAATGGGGAAAAATTGTAAAGGTAAAAGGTAGAAAATGCTTTAATGTATTGAAATCGTAGAACTTTGCCAATTTCACATAAAGTTTTCTATTCAAAAATTGTCACCTAGTATTAAAAGAAAAATAATAGTGAATTTTTAGCAAAGTATAATATAATTGTAGCGAATTTCTAAAGGTTTTTAAATATTTGCATTTTTTGGAAGTTTGGTGAATTATGAAATACTGCGATGACTATTTTTACATATTTAACATATAAGTAGTCAACGCGTATATATTTTATGATTCGTTTTATTTCTAATCTCGCTTATACAGCCTTATATAGTTGATAGTGTTTTAAAAGATTTTTATTATTTAAATTACTTTATTAAAAGATTGTTTATTGAATTACGTTTATTGAATTTTATTTGAAAAGTAAAAAGATTAAATAGTTGTATACAGAATGGTTGAATAGTAAGAAAACTTTGTTTAATTTTTTATTCAGTACTTTTTATAAATTTCGTTTAAACTTGCTAATAAAATAAGCTTTTAAGTTACAACAATATGATTTGAATAAAAAAGAAAATAAATATAATTAAAGTATTTTATAATATTACACGTCATATAAAATATTTATAATAAAAGATAATTTTGAAATATTTGCTAAACTAAAAATAAAACGAGATATATTACGTGTTTGTAAATTTTGATTGACATTGTAAGAATTTAAGACGATTCTATAATTCAAAGCGTTTGATTGATGGCTCGCATTAGTTAAAAATTAATATTGTAATCCAGTAAAAGCTGAAAGTTCAAAATCCAAATTAGTGAAAGAGATTATCTAAAATTTCGTACACATGTACATTCCTAAGCATATGTGAATGTGCCCCTGTACGCGAGTGTGCGTGCGAGTACATACATATATATATATATATATATATATATATATATATATAAGAAAGCAAACTTGGTTGAATATTTAGTGTTTAAAAAAAAAAAAAAAAAAAAAAAAAAAAAAATTGGAGAAAAAAAGAAATAAAGCACAAGCAAGTTGTAGCAACGCAAAATGTCGCAATATTATCGACTATTTTAGAGAAGACAGAAGAAAATTCTTCCTCATCGTATCAAAAAAGTTGAGAAACAAATCCTGCACCCTCAATCCTCTTTTATCCACTCTACACTTTCATTCTTCAGTAAGGCTCTTCTCGACCTTTTTGTCTTCCATATTCGTCCCCACCCACAGCCCAGCTTCGGTGAAGATTTTTTCTATCGAGCGAGTAAAAACGAGGCCGTCGAAAAATGTGGCCGCGCATCTTGTGGGCTATACGCGCGTGCTTTCTCTCTTCTTCAAAGCTTCAAATTGCCGGCCTTACGAACTTGCCACTCGCATTCGAATCCACGCACACACGTATAATATGGGCCGAGGGCGTCTGCTGCCGGTAAGTACGGCGCTTCGATACAAGACGCGACGCGGAGCTTCATTATGTCTCGCGTAAGCTCCGACCGCTCCCACCTTTCCCTTTCTATATATCTGGTCCTTTCCGCCCCACCCTTCCATCCCCTCCCATTTACTTACGATCTTTATGCGCATTTCACTCATATTTTTGCTTTGCACTCCCCGTGGTATATCGGTAATGAACGATCTATTGTGTCTACCGGGAGTTGAGCTTTCAGATTCCGAGCTTGCAACATTGTGTGCGTGGCAAGAGGAGAATGAGCGGTAGAGAGGAGAAAGAGGCGAAGGAAAAAGATAAAGATAAAACTGAAAACTAGAGAAGAGAAAGAGTTGTGTCAAAGAACGAACCATGAAAATGGCACTCGTTAATGGACTTCTTTTTTCTTTTCCTCTTTCCCCCTCGTTACCCTTCCGGCCCGTCGCCGTCTATCATTCACATATATATTTTTCTTATTTAACATCTTTAATGTTATATATACTTGCATCATTTTCTTACCATTGCAGTTCAGCAGTTCCCTGGTCACCGAGTTTTTCTGTTTCTTTTCTTTTCTCAACCACTTCTCATTCATTCGACAAGAACCCCATATATATTTTATAATTCAGGAGAAATTTCTCAATTTTTATTCAATAATATCTCTCCGTATTGAAACAATTAGCTGTCTAAAGATCAAGTAAATATTTCAATGAAATTTAAGATATTACATTTGTTATTCTTAATCTTTATCTTCGATAACAATAATTAATTTAATTAAATTCAAATTAATATCATAGGTATCATATATTGTTTTTAAAATTTGTTAGTTTTTAAATTGTACATAGGTGTCGTCTTAACTGCGTAACGGACTTTTTCAATACGATTAATTCAAATTAATTAAAAAATTTTGACGATATTAAATTTATGGGATTAACTCATTATTGATAATTGTCATTAATTCACATAATTATTATTAAGATTATTATTAAGTATAGCATTATATTAAAATATAACAGTTATATTAAATTATAAAAGTTATTGTAAATATAACACTATTATTAAGCCATATAATTAATTATATACATATATGGATGTTACACAATATCGTTGATTATAATATGCCAAAAAATTAATTAGCTTTTTGTTTTTTTAAAGATGCTAATATTTCAACTAGAACTTAAACTTTAAAATAAATAGGCAAACGTTATACCCGTATAATACTAAATCCTAATTTTTATATCCAAATTTTAAAGGCATTCCAAATATATATATTTGTCAAATATCAATTTGAAAATTCTTTATTTTAAATGCAAATTTAATTTCAATAATTATCTTTTATTTAATAAATACAATTCGATTCGATTTAATTTCGTTATTGTATTTTCATTATATTAATAAAGTTATAATTAATTTTATCTTAAATACTTATAGGAGTTACATATAAATTATTGCTATTTAACGAAAATGTTAATATTTATTTGAAACAATTAACATATATAACTAAAACATTATTATTCTTCTAATTGTAATTTCTATACAACTTAATAATATAAATTTGATAAATAATAATATTAATTGATAAAATGTTAAAACGAATTCTTAATACGAATATTTTTTGATAAAAGTTTAATTGTAATAGAAATTGTTAGGTAAACATATATGTTCATTTTTCATTTTCATCAATAATTTGTTTCATGCTTATATTTAATACCCTAGCCGCAACAAATTAATCATTTTGTTTAATTCTTACAACTGAGATGTATTGTGTATATTCTTTTGATATATTATTTATTACCCTCTTCATTCAATTATATTCTATGAGTTAAAATCTTCGATACATGGCTTTACAAGATTTTACAAGCACATTTCTTAAAAAATTTTTATAACATATTATGTAAACATTTTACTCTTATTTTATAGAATATTTGCATTTAGTCATTATGAAAATATATGAATAATTATTACTTTTAATTTATACTACCTTTATATCTTATACTTCTTATTATATAATTACTTGGAACTTTCATTGAATATTATTAATAAAATGTTTTATTAATGTAATTTAATAAACATGAATATTTATGCAGTTTGATAAACTTATTGTTACATATTTGTATTAGTGTAGTTAATTAAAGTTTAATTAAATTTCTTAAATATATATATATATATATATATATATATATATATGGAAGCTTATAATGAAAGTAATCTACCAGTGTTCGACTCTCAGATAATGAAAAAAAAAATAGATAGATAGATCGACAGAGAGAGAGAGAGAGAGAGAGAGAGAGAGAGAGAGAGAGATAAAGTGTGATTAAACAATCCTATAAATAAAGAAAAATATTTATGGAATATGCATATATAATATTGGTGATTTGGCAATTTATAAATTGTGACAAACAAAATATATACAAATAGATCGATGTGTCTATAACCCAGTTAGACCTTATGATATTTATCTATTAATAGAATATATTACGAATCGCAAATAGGTTTAAAACTCAAATGAGACAAACGAGAAAAAATATGACTCTGTTTATAGTTTGGTATGCTGATTTTACCTTCAATGAAAAAAATTTGTACGAATCTATTAATATCAAAATTTAATTCTTTATCAATATAATATTTACAATTGAAATTAAGTCAATTAAACATAAAGTATTACATTTTGCCTAAAAATACTTGTAACTTAGCAACTCAACTTTTTAAAACTTTTACTTATTAAATGTCACTGTATTTTTTTTTTTTATAACCAAATGCTGATTTATTTTCTTTTGTTTTATCGTTGTCATTTTTTAACATACAGTTTATCCTTTTACCATTTTCATGGTTTTAAGCAAATATATTTTTATACACTACATATTAAACATTCCACTTGTTAATTAAAAATTTTGGCATTATTTTAAAGGGCTTTTGTTCAATACGAGTTGCTTAGGCTCTTGAAGTACTGTAATCTCTATGTCTACGAAGATTGAAATAATTCATGTATACACGGTTTTCTTATCATGAATTGTCTTATTGAAGAGAAGCGTACAGGACGCGTTATGACGTGCGTTGAATCAACTTTATAATCCGCTTTGTGCTGTTCTTTTGTAATTCACGTATATATTTGAGAGCACTGATGCTTATTGTAATTACTTCGATATGAATAATTCGTTTTAAAATAGATTTTCTTTTTAATACAATAGTCTTTTATAAATCGAACACATTGCTTTTATTATTATTACTCGTGAATTCCGTTCGCTACTTGTAGCACGTTAGAAGACTCGAGTTTATGATTTTTTAATATTTTTCGAAATAGTTCTAATAATTTACTTTTGATTCCCTAATTTATAAAGCGCCTTTTTTTTTGTTTTTTGTTTTTTTTTTGTTTTTAGAAAACAATACTCTGTTCGTCATAGTTTAAGGATTGTTCAGAATGCTTAGAATATTATTATGAATATTTTTGCTTTTGCCGAGTGGCAAATTTTTTTACTTCTAGCGCTTCTTTTTCTTACCTACATAATGCAACTACAAAAGGCGACATCCAACAACGTGCTAACAATAGTTCGAAGCTTATGGCATAAAAACTGCTACCCCAGAAAAAATCTCGACAAAAGAAGGCTGCGAGTGAACAAACTGTAGAGAGACTCGAAGCCGCGTGCCGACATAATAACGTAGCATAAAGACAACGCGATGACGTGCACTCGACGTTTATCGAGTGATAATAATTACAGACAATCCCCCCCCCCCTTTCGATTCTCTATCATGCTTTTTTGCCGAGGAGCTCTAGGGCAAACGTCGACGCGACTCGGATTTAACGCTTTCTCTCTGTTTCACGGCCCTTGCTGTCTCCCCCGATATATTCTCGATTTTTCGCGGCAGTGACGCCGGGGCTGATTACGCAGGTCCGTCGATGAGAATCGGTAATGACGGTAACGATGTCCCCATTGAATATAAAACCGAGTCAAAGCTTGTGTACGGGCTAATTAGCATCTCGGGAGAATCGAGACAGATCGATCGCCACGACGTGCCGTCGACGTCGAGACGAAATCTCGTTACCCCCACGTGACAACGGTGGCGTGGCGGCGTTCTACGATGGAGGAATAATTATTTTTTACCACCCCCTCTCGGAGGACCGTGATTGACTGGATATTTAGTCGAGTAGATCGAGTAGATAGTGCCGCAAGTTGATGCGACTACATAGGGGATCTTATCACTGGGGAATGTACTCATACTTGACAATTCCTAAATGAGAGTTACTTATATTAAAATATTTAATGCTTTTATGATATTTCATTGATAAGAGGGAAAGCGGTAGGCATGTGGAATATCTTCTGGATCGTTTAATATTTTTCCAAGTGTTTATAATTCTGTCAAGGAGCAATCTGTACAGGTAAATTACATAATATCCCTAGAAGAAAAAGGATCGATATAAGAAAGCACGTATGTATGTAATATGTATATCTGATGAGGAAACTGCATCGGAAGGTCAATTTTTTAAAGCTATTAACTAAATTGATATATATGAGAATGAAAACGTTTAATAGTTATTTTATTTATAACATTCATTCTATATTACGTCGGCGAAGATAAAATTATTATTTACTATAAAAAGTATATTATGGGGAAAAATATAATTCTTTGCTTTTTAAAATTAAGAAAGAAAGAAATCGATGATAGTTAATAGGTAGAAATTTGAATATGAATAATCGTCTCGGTTTTATAGATTTTTAAAAAGTAAAATTTTTAGTTAAATTAACGTATGAAGGGCATTTGAAGAAAAACTTTGATTCATTTGTTGGGAATTGGAAATTTTAACTTATACATCTGTCTTACGTAGTTTTGAAGTATTGAAACGTGAATTGGCATTGTTAAGATCAAGATTCATAATATCTATGACTTATTATAACAAGTGACAAGGTAAAATTTATTCATGCAACTTTATTTGATCGAGTAAAATTCAATTAAATGAAAAAATATTATATTATGATTTTATTATTGTGTAATAAGGTCTTTGCTATATAGTTTTTCAAAACAATAAATTCTTGAATAGTAAACTTGGGCATACTGATTGGATCAGTATTAAATATTCGATTTCAAAACAATTGGCAATATGTCAGGTTTAAAAATTTCATATCTAAATGATATACATCTATTTTTCATTCATATAATTGTGTATTGAAAGATAACTTATTTATTTATTTATTTATTTATATTGGTTTCTTTTTTTCATAGCATTCTATTCTATTCTACTGTAATTTTCGACAAAATCATATTGCAATTCCTTTCTCATAAGCAGCTAATTTCTATTCTTTTTGCTAACCACTACTGCTAATTATTGATAAATCTAGAAAATTTACAAGCAATCGAAGAGCTTGTGATAGCAGCTATGGAGAAAGCGTAAATGTCAGCGACTAAGTCAAGCATACAGTAGAAACTAATCAAACGCGGTCAGACCTTCTATTTAATCCACGACAAGTCGCCAATTTGCTCATCAATCGAAACAATGAAGCAAAAGTTCATTATTTTCAAGAAGATCACAGTCTCTCCGACACTCGAGCGAATCGACCGTAGAGTGCCTCCATGAGCAATTATTCTCAAACACTCGTTTGCGGCAAAAAGTGCGCGACGAAGTTTCCTTTCACCGCAGCTGCCGCGCTCTTACTTTCTTCCTTTCTCTCCTCGCGAAGGGGGTAAAAAGTGACGCGCGCCCGAAATGATTAAGAGCCGTCCTGCGACTGCCATGCAAATCACGTACCGCCACCCCCGTACCCGCCTCGAATGCCCTTTTCCCCTCTTTCATAGCGTCGGCAGTGGTTTCCCGGGGCGCCGTCGAGCCTTCGACACTCGGTTTCCAGTTGGATCGCGGCTAAAAATCCGGACGTTTTTCACTTTCATCGCGATAGCACCGACATGACCATCAGCAAATTCGTTACACGCTGAGGTTTGATTAGATTAGCATTAGCGATCGAGTGAACATTCGAGCTAAAATAGCGCGATAAAGGATCGTAAATTACCGATGGTTGAAGAAATGCGTTGGAGGGGGGGGGGATAGTTTTGAATATTGTAGGAGCGATTGAATAGCGCCCTGCGGCTGAACCGAAGCTTTAAAAGCGCTGGGAAAGGGAGAGGGGGCAGGGGCAGGGATGAGCGGCTTACCGAGGCAGAATATAAATAATGCTTATGAGCTCTGTTTTGAGTGAATTAGTTACAGAATACGGCACAATGGATTACTTTGTATTTTATTAGGTAATACGGGGGGACGGGGAAGGGATATCTGCGACGTGCAACATGCTACACCCACCGGCTGGAAATTGTTTTCTGCGTGGAAAATTTACATCAACTGCGAGATATTGCTACATTAATTCTTACGCTGGAAAGTCGTGCCTGAATTCTCGGGCAAATTATCATTTTGCTTTCGAACGAACATTGCTATTCTTATGATTTTACCCTCGTACTAAATGCCATAAAAATAAAAATATCCTATAATTTAGTTATAGTGAAATGTGAATATTAAAACAAAAGGTCTGCCATATTGGAAACGGTCTTTTGCGTTTATTGAATATTAAATATTATAATCCTGTGAATAATAATTTTTTAATGTGTTCTTAGTTGGCTAATGTACATTCAATTAAGATTTTTATAGTTAGCTTAATAAACTGTGTCAGATTGAATTTCTTTGTCAGCATAAATTAAATAGACCGCTAATTGAAATTTCCCTTTGACAAACTACAATTTTGTTCAAATTTTTGAACCGCTTAACTAATTTATAGTGATTACAATATAAAATCATTATTAGTCTTTTTGAATTCTTTGCGTTAAGCAATGCTACAAAATTATTATATCGTTCACTAGAGAAAAAATTTTTAACACTCCGGTTCCAAAGTCTGTAAAGTTTATTAATGTTCATGTACACGTAATAAAGGATATGTAAAAACTAATGTTAATATATATGCAACAAAAAAAGGAAAAAAATTCTATATTTTTGCATAAAGTCATTAATTTGAAACGTAATTTCTTTAATATGAGATAAATTTATTCTATAAATAAATACACTCACCCGTGTACAAAAAATTAATTTGTTATTACCACATCACTCGGTAATTATACTAATATGATTATCTATAACGCAATTTATTATTAAAATATTTCCAATACTTCAATGTATAAGTTTGTTACTGTATATTGTTGCATGATATAAAAAATTACATCTCAAAAAATTAATTCGATTGTTATGATTTTTTATCATATAATTGAAAAATAAGGTCTACATAAAATAGGTAATGATGGCGAATGCTGATTATGATAAATTCTTTTAAAATTCTAACGACTTTTACATATTAAATGTATAAATAATGCAAAATAGTATAATGACAGATCCTATTACGTCTGCTAAGATACAGATACAGCTTGTCCCCCCCCCCCCCCCTCTCTCTCTCTCTCTCTCTCACTGATTCATTCGCTTATTTAATTACTCAGTCACTCTCTCATTCTATACCCTCCTATAGAGATAGTGGAATCTAAAGTTTCTATTAGTAGTGAATTTGAAGACCAACCATTATTTACAAAATTTATAAAAATAACTAAATAAATATATCATATTATGTTCCCAGCGGCAATTCTTTCAAGTCCATAAGTTGAATTTTATTTATTTTTTATGTAGATAAAAATTGTCAAAAACAATTTATGCAATGCAATATTTTGTTATGAAAAATAGTTGTACTTAAGGATTGTCTTAAACAATATTATAGAAACATATACACTTCAACTTATCGATTAAGTATATTTAACGAGAGTATGTTAATTTTAATTAAATTCTACCTAAAAGATGTATGGAAATTGCAATTTTCTGCCTGAGTATATCTTTTTTCTATTGAATTTTAATGTTCAAGCTGATTGTTAGTGACAGATGTATTATTTACATTATCATCTCCTGCTATGCGATGAAAGTATGAATATTTTTATCTTGAATTGTGATTGGGCAAGTTTAATGTCACAATACAATGGCTAATTTAGAATTCATCAAGTAGCACGCCGAACGAATACGTAAGGTATATTAGTCAGGTCATCCTGAATACAACTTAGTTTTAGTTGATAATCAATAAACGTGGTGTCGTCTGAATAAACTAAGCTGTTCAATCGCTCGGAAAATGTAGATTATCGAACGAAGGAAGGAGTATAGGAAGTAAAATACTACTGGTAGATGGATTTCGTTCCTATATGCTACATCTACCAATATCGTTTTGAAATCTTCTTTGTTAGCAGTTTTATACCCATCAAATGGATGAAAAAAATTTCAACCCAGTCGTCAGGTTATGACACTTTATTGTCAGTGTTAACTGCTTGTGCAATCTTTCAATCATACTATTCGCCTGAGGATGATGGGCGCATATTCGTATGTGCTTTCCATCAAATAT
This sequence comes from Ceratosolen solmsi marchali, assembly GCF_000503995.2. Classification (NCBI taxonomy): domain Eukaryota; kingdom Metazoa; phylum Arthropoda; class Insecta; order Hymenoptera; family Agaonidae; genus Ceratosolen; species Ceratosolen solmsi. The sequence continues at coordinate 4,683,316 of NW_011948412.1, forward strand.
ATCCCTCTGATCACTAGCTATTCGCAATGAAAATCAGAAAGAGGATACAAATAGAGATGCAAATAGAGACAACGATCACGGCCACTCACGGTTTCCTTCGTAATACGTACACGGGGAAACATGTAGTATTGCAACATGTAAGTGAATGATTCGGTCAATTATACAATGTATACTAATGATCTTCACATGGGCACACATTGGACATAGAAAACTAATTTTGTTAAATCTTTCAGTTATGCGGTAAAAATATGCCTCGTTACTTGGTATCGAGATTGACATGAAATTGAGATTAATGGATTATCTCGAAACAGAATTTTGACAACTTTTATCAATTTCAGGCCAAAGCAAGTTATTCTTTGTAAGATTTCACTTGGTTCTTGCTCCTGAATGAGCAATGCCATGCACATTTAAATAGAATGTATTACCGGCTTTATGAACGCACGATCATGTATTAATCGCTGTGTCGGTATAGGTGTATTGGCGCTGCTTCGGGAAATATGCTTTTATTAATCGTAAAGCTCTTCATTCGGACTTTTCTATTTTTGTAGTTCGTGGCTATCGTCTTGTTGGCTTTCAAATACTTTGTAATCCATACTACACATCGACTCGAGATATCTCGTCGACTATTTTATTATCAATATTCTTTATCTATCGTGTATAGATGGTAAATTGGCGAATGAAGTCAGAATGTCAGTTTGATGGAGCAAACACTTTTCAAAATATCGATGAAATGTATAAATCAAAGGTTTCTCGTCTCTTATTGCGCATTTAAAGCTTTCACTTCCGCTGTATTATCACGAGCGACTCATAAGCTCTTCAGATTGATTTTTATAAATCTACCGTCACTGTTTACTATAAACTGTGCATTCTTCGATATCTGATGATGGATGACTATCGGTAATAGTGCAATCATCGAACGCATTATAATTCCTATATGTTTGCAGTGTAGGACTTCCATTTTGGTGTGTTAGTACCGTCAATATCGGCCGGATTTCGAGCTTCTGGATACAATTATTCCTTGCTATATTATTAACAACAAATTCACCTTAATTTCCTTAAGCAAATTGAACCGTAAATTCTAGGATTCGTTGTAGACAAATGTTTATGTATCATGTCTGCACGATACATTACATTAGATGTATTACATGTACTTCATATTAAAGTCAGCAATTTCATGAACAACTGATGATATACCGAAGCGTCGGCAATCGTCATTACACATGGCTGTATATTATTAGATATTCAACATATTCTGCAGTTGATAACTTAGCGAAATTTAGAAGTTTTGTTGCTTGGATTCTCTATGAATTCGTAATGTCGTATTCAAATTTTGCCAATAATTGATGTATTCGTATCCGCAATCACAGAATTTCATTTAAGATTACGCATCCTCGATCCAAATACACCATCGGTGTACCCCGTACGTCGTAATACGCGTACCATTGATCACAAAAGTTCATATCCAGTTTTCTTTAATATACGAAATATTAATCTGCATTAAAGTCTGCCACAAATAAACATTCGGTAAAAGTTCAGAGTAAAAGTAATAGATAACGTTGTTAAAGATTTTTTACATTCCCTGCCCCTCAATTACCCGATATAATATACTTGGATATATAATATCTTATTGGCATATCTTAAATGTAAGCAATTTTAGAAATTGACTGTTATAAGTCACTGCCAATAGAGAAAGATGTCAGATGTTGCGATATTGTGTCACTACAGCTTAAAGGCAAGGCAGGACCATAATCGAATCTCGCCAGCAGGATTTAGATTTAATAGATTTTTCAAGATATTTTCAATGGAAGCCTCGACATTGTATGATTAAACGGGAAATATTGAAGCATTCGGTTTTTTGTAATTGTGCCAAAACTCTCAGCAAATTGCAATAAATTTTAATTGTAATAAAATCCTTTCCTAACTAATGAATATTCATTATATTGCTCTACAAAAATGATAAAAATACAATGACTTTAAATTAAGTCAAGTAAATTACGGAATCACATGTTGTTCAAGGACTGTAGGCCAGGACGATAAATTTAAAATGCATTTTATTTACTGTTGGTGGATGCATTTTAATTAAACTTTTGGCTTCGCTTATTGATTTTGATATTTGAAAGTTCAGTCCCTACTGTGTTATTCCCGTGAAAGTCTTTACGTGAATCGACGCTGATTAATATACGTCTCGTGAGCGAATAATCTCGGACAAATCTTTGGAAGAAAATTATCCATCATCCTCGAGGTTGCTAGTTTCTTCAAATTTTCGAAAAAAATGTCATGGTTTTCCATAGTCACTTTCTCGCCACAGGTTTATACTTCACCTTAAACTTCGGATGAATTTTTCTTCATTAATATTACAAATTAATTTTCATTTTAGTACTTGATATTGTGTTTAGATGTAAGAAATTTACATAAATATCTTTTACATAATGATTGTTTAATTTCTAGAATTTATTTGTATTTCACCGTTTTAATATATTATACTATTCCTATAATTAGCGTATTTTTAATATTCCGTGCACCGGATTTTAATTCAATACATTTTCATAATTCTAAATAAAGTAATAATTAGGATTTTTTGTTCTTTTGGGCTTCCAATCTTTCTAATTAATTAGATGTATGTAAAATAGCTAATTCCGTCGAATGCTCATGTGTTTTAATAAGGAGGCTACTTTTACATTCCAAATATATAAATAATATAATAAAATAATTCTATATGATTCCCTCTCCATCTCCATCTCTCTCTCTCTCTCTCTCTCTCTCCATCTCCATCTCTCTCTCTCTCTCTCACTCTCTCTGTCTCTGTCTCTGTCTCTGTCGCATGTACATAGAGACTTGCGATACGCAAAACGTATTGGAATAAACAAAAAGCATACTCCTGTTTTCCTGACACGTGCTCCCAAAAATAGTAAAATTGCATATTTAATTTCCCAGCTATGGCAGTGTTGGATATCAATCATGATTTCAAAAATAATTAAAAATGTACACTACAAAATATCATAATTTTCCTAAACAATACTAAATACTAATACTAATACTGAATACTAAATTTAACTTATTCTATCACATTAACATTCCTTATCAATATTTTCACATTAATAAACTTTATTTTTGTATATCTATCACATTATTTTAGTCAGCAAACAAACATTAATACTGCTAATAATAAATAACCGCTAATAGAATTATAATAATATATTCGTAGTAGTAAGTAACAAACTAATAAATTCAATGTCGAGGTACATTATATTTTATTCTAATAAAATCGGTCTTTCTTTTTGATTTCTATTATAGTTATATTAACAAAGCATTTATTCATTGCAATAATTTATTCTTTTAAGCAACAACAAATATTACAATGAACATAATTATATTTAATTTTAAGCAAATTTTTGGTATAGTACTTTCATAATACAGTTTCTTTTAATAAATATCCAGTAGATATTCGAGTCGTCTTAAGCTTAATTTTATTTAGCTTTATCAATTCCTTATAGATCGACTGTCCTTTCATGGCCTTCAATCGCTTATAAGATCAAACTGTATTATAATATCCCAAAATTTGCAATTGGCAGAAAATCTATAATATTTGCCGTTTAACGAGTCAACATGTGATGCAGTTGTTATTTTGACCACAAAATCCTAATCTTGGATATGAGATCCCAGCCCGAACAATAGGCTTTATTTACTTTTCAATATTACTTTTCTCGATGTATATGATCGTTTTTGCAACGAGTTCGCCACAATGACGTTAATTGTTAAACGATATTCTAATCAGCCGTATTATTATTATTATTTAAATTAATGCAAGAACTAAGAATCTAAAATTAAAATATAAATTTGACATAGTCACATTGTAAAGGCAATGGTTAAATACGCGCGCATACACGTATTACTCAATCGTTAATAAGAAATGCAAAATAATTATTTTTGTAGCAATTGAGACAATATTATATGTATTATGAGATATTAATGAGAGCGAATACAATATATAACGTAAGACAATTACTTCAGGAAACTGAAAATGTTCTAAAGCAGGCTCGAGAGAAAAAAATTTGTAATTGAATTTACTATAATGATGATGATGATGATAAATATTAATAATAATAGTTGTGACTTATAATTGTGACGATTTATGATAGACAATAGAATAATAATTGCTGGTGTGATTTTAATTGGCGAATTTTATTTCTTGGTGCACACGTCCGATAGTGCGTACGCCATTAAATCCATGAACTTTCTCGGAGTTGTAGAACTTATTAAGTGCTACGTAGTATGAAGGTGAGCATAGATAATCAAAAGAGAAAGATCTATCATTTAATAATGATTAGCGAGCGCCCGATGCTATATCTCTCTTGAAAACTTAACTATTTTCTTTATTCACGTTCGAATTACTAATGGGCCAACCACCGCATAAAAATCTCTCAAAGAATTAAAAAATTTCCAACGGGCAAAGGAGGTTCTACACGTTCTGTTTCGCGTGGCACTCATCGCGAGTTCGCATGCACCGCTCGCTGTGCCAACTAATAAAATGCGGATCCGTAAGATGCAATCTATAATATAATCTTTACTTGGGTCCATCAAAGCTCCGTTCGCTCCGCAAAATCTTCCCCCGTTTCTTTTCGCCAGCGGTGCCGCTCGCGTGGAATAAAATTTGGCCATGGGGCGTCGACGAGACTACGTGGCATCGCGCTTGGGAAAATTCCAAAGATATCCTCGAGGCCGAGTCGGCGGCTCTCCAGTTGGCCGTCCACCAGCTGCCACCTTATTTACCACCGCGTATTAACGATCGCATCGAGAAGGTCGGTCGGCGGATCCGCGGCTCCGAAGGGTATTCTAATCGATGGGAGCAAAGTGCGCCGCCGAATGTTACAAATCCTCGTGGCCGAAAGCCGCGGTTACATTAATTGGATTCTCCCCGTTAAACGCGCAGAAACGTAGTCGAATGCTACTGGGCAAGTGGGGTTGTGGCGATGAAGTGGGATGGTGAGGAGGTGGAGGGGACCGTGGTGGCGCGGTGAGGTGGTCTGGCTTTTCAATTTGAAAAATGTCTTACTACCGCAGTCTTTCGAGTGTATTTGTATTTGCGGCCCCGTTCGCTGTCGAATAGCGTCATTGTCGGGGCGAGGGTGCGTCTCCTGATCCTTGGAGAGCTCAGCCATTGTGTCCCGAGCGTATTTCTCGAGGCGGACAGGAAGTCTGAGCTCCCTCTGGCCTCCGATTTTCGAGGACATTGATCTCGGAATCTCACTGCAGCCTGATATCCCACGCGGCTCTTTCTCTTACTTAGATCTCTCGATCTCCCCATCGCAATTTTTTGCCGCCTCTCAAGTCTTTCTTACGACCAAAGTCGTGCCTCCGCGGATTTGCCTTGTTTCTTTCATTGCTCTTCTACTTCGACTAGCATCTCCTCCCTTGTCGATATCATCGATTTTCAAAAAAAAAAAAAAAAAAAAAAAAAAAAAAAAAAAAAAAAAAAACAAAAAAAAACTATTATTGAAGACGAGAATAAGCAGATTCTTTGCAAGCATCGAATACATTATTAGCACCTAAAATACTGCTTAGTGGCTATTGCATAGTATTGGCTCGTGATAATCTAACATAAAGAGGAAAGACTGCGGTACGACGTCTGTAAAGCAGATCGCCGTAACGATCAATGCCCAACAGCGTCATTTATTCGTCGCGTTTCACTAAACATCAAATAAATAATTAAATTGGCCATTTATATTTCGTCCTCTATATTGCCAGTTTAGAGGCTTTCGTAATATATAGATTTTTTGTCTTATGCCCGGTGTGCTTAAAATATTCCTCGTTTGTCCTTTTCTTCGTTCCACCCTCTAGTCTCCATAATTTCTCTCTTTTAGTGCGCTGTCACATCGGCAGCTTATCAGCGCCTCTTTCCGCACTTCTCGAGTACTTCTCTGACCTTTCTTGTTCCCATCGAGCGACGCTGAGCCCTTGTACCGAGCGACTGTCGCTGTTTACGAATCAGCGCCAAACATCCGAGATGGACAATTCCATTACAGCCGAGCGTGGGTGGCGTGCGTTATCTCGTTACATCGTCGGTGCTCGATTCTTATAAAAGACCCGGCAAGAACAGTATGCATATAAGGTATTCATAAAAATTCCGTGGATATCGATTGATTAACGTTTCGATGTGCATACTTACGGTCCCGTGTCGATATTATTATTATTATTGTTTAACTGACTCGACGCGTTCGCTTCGATGAATAATTGGATAGCTGATATTACATTTTTTTTATCTTATCGTTTCTTAAAATAAAATGAAATTAAAAAATTTCGTAATTTTCGCCCTAACCCATGTATATCTCATCGTTTATTGATAAAAAAAAAAAAAAAAAAAAAAAAAAAAAAAAAAAAAAAAAAAAAAAGAAAAAAAAAAAAAAAAAAAAAAAAAAAAATAAAAAAAAAGTGAAAATAAAAAAATAAATAATTATTGGAAAAAATAATAAGAAAATGAAAAAAAGAAAAAAAAAGAAAAAAAAAAACTCTAACCGCGCACGTTCATTATTTCATTATGAAACGGTATACCGTATTTCTAGACGGTATTATTATCATATTTAAGATGCAATATTATGTAGAGCGAACATTACTTTTAGTAACTCGCATTGATATCACAGTCGGTTTCATAAACATATCACATGTACATTATTGAGATGGTAATAAACGAGATAAGGCCGGGCCAATATAATATATACCCTTTCACTGTGTACTGCTATTCTCAGTCTTTAGTCTACTTTCTTGAGCTATGAGTCAACTGATCGATACATTGCTAAAATGTCCAATAATAATTCTACTATATTATGATAAAAACTGCTTCAAACAATTTCTCTTCTTAACTGGATATTAATAAGCGTTTCAATGAGCTTTTAATAGTGCTTTTAAATATCTTTAAATGACAAGAACGGCAAGTCGATTGGTTCATCCACATACTTTTCATGCGCATACTTTTTATCAAGACATTTGACTATTCGACGAGTATCGCTAATGTCCGAAGGCGAATAAGGCAACTAGGCAAGCGTAAGCTTGCGCGGCGAAACGTGACGTGATAAGCGTGCGTTAAACTTAATAGATAATAAAGCTACCGCTATTATTGAAGAGCACATCCTTTGCTCGCAATGTGACTCCCATCTGAAAATCAAAGCTCGTAAAACCCACTTTTCCCGCTAATTGAGCTGAAAACAGAAGCTTGTAATTCTCAATTACACGAGCAATACCAGGGATACAAGGGCTATAGATACAAAATGTTATTTATCCTCTTGTCTGTCAAATTATAAAGACGTCTAGTTATTACTCTTATTTAAAATTCTGCGCGCTCAGGATTATATAGCGAATTTCTAAGAATTGAATTTCCAATTTGATCTCAGTAATCTTATAAAAGATGGCATTATTGCAAATGCACGTTATAGGCTTTACCCAATACAACTGATTGCCGAATACAATGAAGAATATAAATATAATTAGATAAATTCGTCGTGTATATCTCGTAATATCATAAAAATAAGTTACTCCATATTTTTCATATATTTTAAAGTCAAGCCTCTAAACATGTTTGCAAACATTTTTCGTAAGTAAATGAATTGAAATGTATGAATAATGATTACATTGCCATGAAAAATACGAGCGTCGATAGTTGTGGTCACAAAGTATGAATTATTACGTACTGATTGCCTCGATTTTCCTATACCGTTTTTATCCATAATGAATTTTACAATTTTGACTTTCAATTGCAAAGTAACTCTGATTTACTATACGCTCAGTGACGTTCTCGCAATATTTCATTAATCTTAGTTTATTTTTCTTTTTTAGAAAATTTAATAATTTATTGGAGGTATTATAGAATTGATAATCCCGAAACTCTATGTCTTCGAAGAAGTATCCCAAATTTAATATCGCCAGAATAATATTGTATATCGAGGTAATTTAGATTACATGTTTATCTAGTTTTACAATATTATGAGAAAATCTGTCAACAGGATAAGAGCGGCATTTACAATTCTCAGAATACGAAATGTAGAATGCCACATAAAAGTAAATCATTATTAAAAGATAAATCTTTATTAAAAAGATGTTAGATAAGAAAATATATATATATATATATATATAATTTACAAAAACGTAAATTATTACTAAACGACAGTATGCTAACTTTTTTTATCCCTTACGGTTCGAAAATAACTTTAATAAGCGTATTTAAAATTGTTTATAAGCAATTGCAACGAGTGTAACTAACAATCTCAACGGTTGAGATACTTTCGCACGAGAGCATTAAGCCAACACTCGTACTGTGCTTCCGCAATGTTTAGCCGGTGTCCTCAAACAGCCTCGCAACATCGTGGCAAAAAGTTTACTCGTTCGTCATTACTACGAGGGATGGCACTAAATATGAAACGTATTACGCTAATTAAAAACAGCTCACGAGGCTGTGCAACTCGACGTCAAAGACGTGGCGGAAATTCGTCGAACCTCTGTTTACGCACATTCCTCCTCAGCGCGGTTCCTTTTGATTCTCTTTTCTCTCCTGGCCCCGTTTCTTTTTCTTTTTTTTTCTTTCCCTAGGTTTTTTACTTTTCTCATCCACGCCCGAACTATCGTAACAACAACAACAAAAGGTGGCACTACGAGATGACAATGCGCCGGAATGAAAGTTCTCTGTCAATACAACCAGTCACTTAACGACATCGCAACGCTGACTTTTTATACTCGCCACGAAGCTCTAAGGAAGCTTTTAGCCTCCGGTCGGACGTTTTTGAGTACTCCCGCGTACATAAGCTCGATGTTAACGACCTAAGAGAAAATGTATATCGCGTATGCTACGTGGGAAGTTGTGTGGAGCCGTTGACGGAAAGTCGCGGATTGATCGTCACGACGAAACAATTGTAATAATAGGAAAACCGTAGCTTGATCCTATTTACTACTAGCCTAGGTTAATAGTCAGTGTTATCGGGATTACATGACACAAGGAAATTGCTATAAAGGCAGTTTATGCTATATCAATGAAAGGGACTCTTAAAATAAGAGTGACATTATATAAATCCATTCGTTGCGTTTTTCCTCCCCAATTTCATCTCATTAGGAAGAGTAGAGGATTTCTAGGAATGGTTTCACTTATGAATGTCTCAATACAATTAGAAGTTCGTGTCCCCTTATTATTGCTAGTACATTAAACATTATTGTTGTTGTTTTTTTGGAGCGATCATCGTTTGAAGATTACAATGCTTCACATCCAAATACAAATTCGTAAAATTATGATGAATTTAAATTTCACCGTTTGTCCTATTACTTTCTTAATCTCAGCGAGCTAAACTCCAATCCAGACGATCAATTTATCCAGATATACGAATTATAAATTCTTTTTATTGTAAATAACAATTTATTTTATTAATGTTAATATTTTGACGCGATTTAATGTCTTAGTGTTTTAGATTATTTATATTTGCTTCTAAACATAATGGGGCTAGATTGCTTTAATTTTGAATTCAGTGTTAAACTTCCTTAATAAAGAAAACTTACTGGATTCTGGGTTGCTGCAATTCACATAGAACAATAACAAAAATTAACATTCTTCTTCTCTCTCTCTCTCTCTCTCTCTCTCTCTCTCTTCATTTCATTGTTCAACCGTTTCGCTACGTTATTGTAACCTACTTTTCAAAAGATAATTATATAGACTGATGAAATACCTTCAATATAATGTATTAATAAGAAAAAACTAAAGTATTAATAAATCCATAAGATGTCGTTAGATACGTGAAGATGCGTGATGATTCATTTCCTCTTGGAAAACAAACAAAAAATATGTTTTAAACATTTGAAATTTCTTGGTGATATTGTAATATTTCAATAATTAATAAAGAAGTATTAAAGATCATTATCGAATTCATGATATTTTAAATAATTATATATGCAAATAAAATTTTTCTAGACAGTTAATTTACATAATAAATGCAACTAATTAATGCGAATGTTAAAATATCGATCAAATCTAGGCATAATTTTTACAAATACACAATTTGAACATGAAATTCATTTAGTTTACAAAATTGGTGAAATGCTTGGTGAACTTTTGTTTCCATACAGAAAAATAGTAAATTTGTTGTATTTGCATTCGTGACTTCAATGAAATTCTTTTCATGTAATTCGATAATTGTTTTGTTCTCGCTTGGAAATATATAAAGCATTGCGAACACTTAATTAAATGAATATATCATCGAATGTTTGCACTATATTTATATTATAACTGTAACCTTAAAGTAGTATATCACTATCTCGGATTCACTTATTTATTCAAATGCCCTCGCTTAATTAGCTCTCTCGTAACATAAGATTGGGAATTAGTTTCCACGAATGACTACACACTCGTGCCTTGCCATAGAAATCGAAAAGTAATTATCCTTTGTGCACAGTGCGCTAGGCTATGAAAAAAAAAAACAATAAAAAAAAAAAAAAAAAAAAAGGAAAAAAAGAGGATGGAAAATAAAGGAAACTAGGACAGTAATTTCGCTTCATGAATCTGCAAAGGGTTAATGTTCCGAGGGCGCATCCAACAAATAGATAAGGGCTCACCCGTACACAACCAAGTCTGCTCGCGTTTTGCAAGTTTGGCCGAGCGCCGAAATCGTGCAGTCGTTGCCCTTTCGGACCCCTGCTCCATTCCACTCGCCCCTCCCTCTGCCCATTCACCACCCGCCCACCTTCCATCGCCCACAGGCGGCCGCTCGGTTGCTCTCAAAATTGACTTTCGGCTGTTTCGCTCGCGAAGGCACTGATACAAATTCACACTACCACCATCCCGAGCTTCGTGCCCCTTTATTCGGCTCACGATTCTTAATTGATCGAGCGCGAAATTCGTACGGCAGATGTTGTCATCGGATACTTTCTTGTGATTATAAAGCAATGAAGGGGTCGTCTGCCGAGTTCTTTCACTTCACCAAGCATGGCTTGCAATTCTTCACCTTTCATGCACATTAAGCTTCAACGGATTGAATTAATGTTGTAGGTATTTATAATCTTGGGCTGTTCCTTCGTCAGAATCAAACGACACCTATTAGTAGAGAACTAATAATATAAATGAGGATAATTATCACTATTAATTTTACATTAAAATAGCAATTGGCTGTAACGGTATGGTAATGCTAATCTAACGAATCGAATGGTCGTCAGGTAAATGCTATAGTAACCTAAAATTTCCACCTAATTCAAATCCTTTAAAAAGTTGAATAACATCGTTCCATTGAATATTTCATAATGTTCGGCGAACTGGTTCCGGCAGCATTGCGACCAAAGATATACTCCAAGCTAAGGCTACTGAAAAGAAGACGAGAAGATGAAGTGTCATTGGCATTGGAGAGAAATCAATTGCTCGCGCACTGCGGCACACATTTTTCAAGTTATGCGTCGTTGAATGCGCGTGAATCGACATTTTAGCACGACATTCGGGGCAGTTTGGCAGTACGTTCGTCACTGATCACTCGACCCCCGCCTCAACTTCTGACACATGTCGGCATGTCTTACTCACTTAGCGCATCAGGAATATATAAATCTTCCTTTGTTTCGAGTCGGCTCGCATTCGATTATCACGGTAAAGCCGGCGATTGTGTTACAACTACGTGATGAGCACATTCGCTCTCTTATCAACTCTTATCCAACTGCATTTGTCATTTTATTCATTTATCAACATATTATTGGCTACAAATGTAATAATACAAAGGATTATCAATAGAAGTAGAATGGTGCTTTTATATACATTTTAGGATAAACATTTTAGGAAATAATATGTTTTGTTGTATGATCTTTTTGCGTAAAAATTATGTTCCTTTATTTCGTCCCGACATTGAAATATACCAAACAGATCTTCTTCTCTTAAATAAATCAAGAATTTTACGAATGCATTTTATTTTATTTTTTAATAAATCGCAATCACGGAGCCTGTTAAATAATAATGATTAGCTTACGACAAATTTCCAAAGAACAATAAAGCAAATTACTAGCGAATGTGTAGACCCATCATATATTATATTTTTAAGTAAAATTACCAGTATTTAGTTACGTCGGTATAGGTAATACTAATCCACATCGGTAGATTAGATAAAAAAGACTGATCTGCTAAATTTAGAAAACAGCTAATACTTGTGTTCTGAAAGAGCAATGGTAAAAAAGGTGATGGCAAAAAAGGCCAAAGCCACAAAAGTAATCGCCAATTGCGGGCAGAGAATGGGACAGAGACAACGAGAGATAGTTATATAGATATATATATATATATATATATATATA
>NW_011948412.1:4695737-4718149 GCF_000503995.2 Ceratosolen solmsi marchali
GGTCGGCGCATGGCCAAACTCTAGTAATTAGCCAGACTGTAGGGAGTGCCGGAGAAAGTATCGAATCTTCACGGACATAGCGGCCACAGAAACTGACATTACTTTTTACGCGCATCAAGAGAATATGGACACCGATACGGCACTTACACCTAACGGGATTTCCGACATCCAATATTCCCCTTTACATCTCTCTCGCTCTCGCGGAAAAGATCTCGAAACTTTTGGTTTGTACTCGAGCGCAGGATCGCGAATACTGGCTTCGAACCTGTACAGAAACTCGTCCAACTCGGTCATCCTCTTCGTCCCTCCGATGCTCGACTAATCCTGCTCGCCTACATCTATACGCGTGGTTTCCATTGTCTCTTACTCTTTCTTCTTCCTTTTCTCTCTCTCTCTCTCTCTGTCTCTCTCTCTCTCTCTCTCTCTCTCTCTCTCTCTATCTATCTATCTATCTATCTATATATCTGTCTCTCTCTCTTTTTCTCATTCTCCATCTACTATCCGACACATCGCTGTACTTTTCTTGTTCACCGTCACTTCCGCCTCGCCTACCATTTTAATCTTTATTCAAGATCTTAGCGGAAAAATCCTGAAAACACGGTGCCTCCTTCCCCCATTGTCTCGTATACTTTGAGAAACGAGACGCGCGTTATTTCTAATGATCTCTTGTCCTTCCGATCAATTATTCTGCGAATCACTAATATTTTTAAAGCTATTCGTGAACGCGTTCTTATCTTCGACGTCTAAGCGCTTCGTCTACAATGCGGATCAACTGGCGCTATCTTCCCAAAAATATTTACAATTCATCTTTCTACTGCGATAAACTGTTAATTGATTATTTCGTAAGATAATTGACGTAGGACGAGACATGTATGGAATTACTAATATTATACGTCTATGAGTGCGTAGACGACAAGCAGTCGTGTGACGTACGACATTCCATTTATCAAGCTTCACAAAACTCCGAGGCTGAGACATTCACATTTGTTAAAGAGCCCTTGAGAGAACTGCAAGACGAGTCTCCGCAAAATGAATTCTCGAAAAAGATAATAATCCCGCTCGGGGACCTGAATATGGCGTTGCAGATCTCATGCTCACCGAGAGAGAGAGAGAGAGAGAGAGAGAGAGAAAAGGAAGAGCTAATCAAGCACCGGCTAATTTTTAATCTTCCCAAATGAGCAAACGCAAAGAGCCGACCTCCTAGACGAGTCGTCGTCGCGATCTTGACCCACATTGCGGGGAGACGTAATGTCCAGCTATGCGAAGATTCTAGTCTTCCACGAGCTTATTTTCACTTCCGCGATATGACGAAAGACGGACTCGGCCAGATGTTGGCTAAATCCGTACGACGTCTCAGCGCCTCGTCCGGGTGCTCATTAGAAACGCTTCTGCTCGTCCCGTAGGCCTGACCCTTGAACGTCGGTCGTTATGCAAAAATTCAGCACCGTGAATTGCGGTAGCACAGGATGACAGTCGTGCCAATTATGTCGCAACGCTTTCCTCACTACACGGATAGTGCAATCAAAAGTAAAAAGGTAGCGACGAATTTGACGACGCGCGTATCCGAAAAGGCTGAGTCCACACTCATTGCGTAAGATAATAAAGGATTTTTATCTGTATTTTTCTAATCGTTAGATCCTTCGACACTTAATTATTTTCCGTAGAATATTATTTATATGCGATGCTAAGACTTTATAAGCTATTATTCGCGGAATTTCTTATTTCGCTATTATAATTAAAAATTCTTGCTTTACAATTAAAACACTTTCTTCTAGTTTATTTAATGAATTTAAGGTTTATAGTGGACAATGGGAAAATTTATTCTCGCAAGTTATAATTATTTTGCTTATTTTAATTAATGTCTATCCGGTTTTGAGTACGGTGTTACTGTAATAGCCTCAATGTTAATATCACTTATATTCTGTATTTGTATTCTGACTTGATTGTACAATAATTAACAATTTTAAAGTAGTCGGGAGCAATAATTAACACTAAATGGTTAGCATTGAAAGAAACATTAGTAAGTTTAAATACAATAAAGCTGGAATCATCTTTAATTAAGCTTATGTCAACTTTCATCATCTTATGCTTTTTTTTTTTTTTTTTTTTTTTTTTTTTTTTTTTTTGTTATTTCATCATTAAAAGATATTTGAGATCGTTATTATTAAGTTGAAAATTTCAATAGAAAAATTAAAGACATTATAATAATAAAGTTTTGTAACTCTAATTATTAGATCGATCTATGGCGAAGTAAAGTCTTTATGTTCTATTATCATTTAAATAATTATTTAATCCCCCTTTAAAATTTATCAGATGTTTGTTTTTCAGAAAATTTTAAAGCATGACATTATAACTGCATTTAATCTTTCGTCTTCATGGCGTCAATCACTATGTACTTATTTACTTATCTCAGCATAAATATGAGTGTCATCAAAACATTAATGAATCGGTAATTTTCATTAATCTTCGCAAGGCAATGTTATTCGAAATTTTTGCATAATAAATTAATTTTTAACTCAACTAGATTTATATAATTGGCACAAATTTTTTAGTAAAACTCATCTATTAAACAATAATGAAGATTAATTAAAAAAAAAAATATATATATATATATATATAAACAATTTAATAATATTCCTTAATTATTTTACATAAAAATTTACTATTGATTAATAATTTGAGCGTGTATTAGTTTCATTTCATTTTTCGCGTAATTTAGTTAAGAATACAAAATACTAATGTTACTTTGCATTGGAATATACAACGTGAAAGTTAAAAGTGAAAAGAAACAAAAAAGAGAACCATATTATTTCAGAATTATAAAATAATAAAATCGAGTCAACCATATGATTTGATTTTTTATGAAATAAATTAATTTCTAATCCAACGTACAGTTTTGTATTTTTCTAGTTGTATATTAATTAGTAATTATAATACGTTAGAGTATATTAAAACATTATATTACACATTGCAATATAATTATTATTATAATGCACGTGCTTGCGTATGGGATAATTGGCGTATCGATGTTATTAAATGTAAGAAATATTATATTAAAAATAATACGAAAATGGTATGAATTTCAAATTTTAGTTACGCAGAAGAAATTTTTGCCTACGAGTTAATTGAATTAGGCATTTTAGCATATGATTATTATTTGAAAATGATTTTCACTTTGTATGTTAATTTTAGTAATAAATTTTATTGAAATTTTTATCGTTCAAAGGCCAATAAATTTTATATTACGAAAGTAGAAGTTTTTTTTTTTTTTTTTTTTTTTTAAAGAAATTTAAACATTTTAATTAATAATAAAACCAAACATAAAAAAAATTCATAAGTAATCTTTCATAGATTTCGAATTTATAAAATTCCTAACTTACTAAATCGTACATTGAATGAAAAAGATTTTTTTTCCTCCCTTTTGCAGTAATAACGGTATTTATTTTTTATTTACTTGTTTTGTTGAATCAGCGCACGAAAATTGTTATTGAAGCCATTGTTCTGCAGGCCATTACGTGTTACGAAATTTTTCAATAATTAGCCTTTATCAATTTTTCAATTGTTAACAGTTCTGCTGAAGAGTTTGTAAGGGAGGTTGGAAAAATTAATAAATAGCTTGTAACGCGTATCTTAGATCATTAGACCGACATTTCACAGAAATGAATATGATTAAGATTGCTTATAGAAATAGATTATGCAGATACATTAGTTATATAAATTTGTATTAATATACATCTTGATGGCATTAAATTTTCGGCAGTTTTCGTATACACTTTAGAATGAAGAGAATGAGATGCAATTTATCATGTCATATAGTTTTGGATGATACACGAGCCGGGGCCAAAGTGATATTTTTGCAGTAACGCGTAGCGGCAATTCTCGCTCTAAGTGTCGCATCGATCCCTGGCCACTAGCAATATTCGCTAGAACCGACGTTCCTGCATTAGCTCAAGAGCATACTAAAAAATGTATCCAAGACCTTCGGGAGTAAACATCCGATGAATCTCCCGTCCAAAACTGCCAACGACCAGATATATCATATTGTCCGAAAATAGCCTCGCCAGTAGCAATTTTCGAATGTCCCCGTACGCCGTATTAACGACTAATTCTCACCAGTCTCCCTTCCTCACTTCTCCTCCTCCTCCTCCTCCTCCTCCTTCGCCCCCTCTCCGCCGTTCTAAACCATACATTCAGTGGCACAATACAATCTCCCTCTCCCCTGACTAAAGTTCGAAAATCCGGCTCGAAGTAAGAGTGTGTCCGGGAATGCGTTAATGGTCGGAAAGTGGTGGGTTTGAAGCAGCCGAGCTCGGAAATGCCGCATAGATCATACGGTATGAGCCGAGAATCCGGTGGACGGACCTTTAGCGGCAACCAACGCCATTGTGCGGGCGCTAATTTACGGGCCAATTAATTAGCGCGAGCTCTCGCTTTCCCTCTTGTGTCGTGTCGTCTTCGCGCTGAGCCGATCGCCGAGGGCGGATGATTGCCCTTGGCAATTCGTAAATCACGGGTCGCCGTTCACGACGAGCTCCCTCGTGTCCCCCCTCTGCCTTTATTTAAAGCGACCCTCGTGCCTACGACTCATCTCAAGCTTAAGAACTCGTTTCACTTGGAACGATGCACGATGCAGCTAGCGCATCATACCTTCGACTTTTGGTCGATGGTCGATTTCTACTAATCGTACGATCGACAGATACTCGAGTCTTCCCTCGAGTCTCGGCTTTCTCCGATCGTAAGCGAAGTCTCCTAGCTCTAGACGCAAAGAGAGGCTCGCGGCTTCAATGCATTATTGATAATGGATGAGGGTGTCGGTGACTGAGGGGACTCCCATCATTCTCTCTCTCTCTCTCTCTGTATCTCTCTCTCTCTGTATCTCTGTCTCTCTCTCTCTCTCTCTCTTTAAATCTGCGGCGTGTGCTTGAGTCTCTCTCTCTCTCTCTCTCTCTTTAAATCTGCGGCGTGTGCTTGAATGCGCGTGCGAGGACGCGTGGGGTGGGAGGAGCCGCGCGTCCCCGCTGTCCGGGACAGGCTGGAGGAGAGAGGCTGCGGGAGACAACGCGAATAATTTATCCTCTCGCGTGGATGGTGTCGCATTGACACGTGGCGCCTCGACGCGTGAACGAGTCGAGGGCAGAACTGTTGCGAATGTAGCGGCCCTCGGCTCCTCGTTGCCTTCTGCCGCTGACGAGCGCGAGATATGTGCGCTGGACCTGCGGATTACGGGAGGCCACGTGATGGACGGGCTCGTCGCGAGGGAGAATGGGAGGGACGGTGAGTGTTGCCGACTCTGTGCATGTACTTCTTCTGCCTCGAAGGAAGATGCGCCTCCTTGCTGATGGATTATACAGGCGGATGTACTTGTACGGAACTTGCACTTTTTTTTAACCCCCCCCCCCTTTTTTTTTTTTTTTAATGATCTTTAACACAATCGTTGTCAGACGTTCGGGGATTAATGGGATGCAATATCACGAAAGCAGAATTTCTTAAATATCGTAATACGTTACGTATCGTTAAGTAGGGGCTCGCTAGTACGCAAAAGTCCAATGTTGCACGTGAGATTAAATGACATATAATATTTATATATTTGATATTTGAGATATTTTCAGTGAATAGCTTATCCTTTTATTCTACCTGTGTTTCTTTCTCATCAGCTTATAAATGTTAACAGAATTCTTTAAAGAACAAGAAAAAAAAGAACAAGAATGTACTTTTCGGAGGAATTATTTTAAGAATGTACAAGAATGATTTTTATCTGCCGAAGAAATAGTTAATGTATGAGTATTTATTAAATATATGTCATTTGTTTTCACTCATATCTTTCATTGTATTGACAGTATTTATTATTAATATTCCACAGGTTATATATTAATTAGACAATTAAATTATTAGGAGTTTTGCTTAGCTTTTTTTTTAATTCTCTGCTATGCACATAAAATATAATAAAATTCCAAAAATAAATTTAAGTCACGTGACATATGTAGGAATTCATTAGAATACGACGAGACTCTTCATAATAACATAGATGACGATTTTTTTAACGATATTTGTAATTTGACGCGAATTTATTCTGTGACATTACATTTACTTACATATTAGTGATCGTTATTTTGGTCATTAGGATTTTAATTATTCAGATTTTGATGAACAGCAATAACGTACTTTTAACATTCAGTCATTATTAATATTATTAATTGATGTCGAAAATGTTCAAACTTTATCGCTCGGTAATATAAGAACAATACTTTAATATTTTTAAATAACACTCAAATCCATAATATTTTCTTATAATGTACTTCTTTTAATCTAATTTTACATTACTTTTCCATTATGATTTAACCGATCCATTAATCATTGAGAGCTTGATACCGCTTAATTTGCTTTTAATCCTTTTCGTTTACTCAATTTTTTTTCATCTTTTTTTTCTTCTTTTTTTCTTTGTTTAAAATTTTGCTTGTGCAATTGAAATTATTAAACTTTATGCTATTTGTATTTGGTTGATGTAGTTCACAAATGTTAGTTCTTAAAGTGCATTAATTGATAAAGAAAGATTTAAATTTTGTTGTTGTTGTTTTTTTCCCCCTTTTTTTTCATTTTGCAAATCCAATAAAGTAAGCCAAAGCTACCTTGAATATTTATTAAATTCATTGGAGTTGTTGAAAGATCTCGAGAGTAATTATTTCCTCGTCGTATATAACGTAACTGCCATCAAGAGATATTTTACGACACTAGTTGACGTTTATTTTACTTCGTCCAAATGTATCAAATACAATATATGGATATCATCATTGTCTTCTAATTGACTCTTGTATGTCCACTTTTTAAACTACAAAATATCGTGTAAATTTTGTTTGTCTATCATTGTTTGGCTAATAATTTGAAATAGTCGTGAAAATAGTTGACCATTTAATTAAGTATATCAATAAAACGTATGTTTCTAAAGAGCGTATCATTTGTAGCTGCGAACCGCATCGCAATCGAATTTTCAACTAATTATGAAAATAAAATACAAACGACTGCTGACTATTATCTCACCTAGCCTGCGTAATGAAATTTATCAAAATGTCTCATCAGTGTTCACAAATTTTGCCATAAATAAAAGATGAGGAATAGTGTTGCATTTCTATCGTCACCCGTTACCTCGCATCACCCATTCTAAAATCTGCCCAGTGCAATTTTTTCAAACACAGCTCGCCTCGGCGTAAGGGGCCATCGATTCCACATGCATCATCGGGGATTCGGTTTCCTCCCGCCGTCGCACCCGAATTCATCGACGGATCAATTCTATTAAACAGAGAGCCGAGCCTCGCTAAGCGCTCAGAAAAAAGTCTAACGAAAAAAGGCCGCGAACGAGTGGTCGACCACGTGCGCGCGCGCGCACGCAGCCGTGCAAATACGCGAAAGCGCGTGGGCGTAATGGAAGCGTTCCGAGTGCCGAAGCTTGCAGCGCGCGAGTTATTAATCATACGCAGGGCACGAGTGCGAGTGTCAGGGCATTGCGGTGCGACGAGAGAAGCGAGGCGACTGGCTTGACTAATCGCTTTGCCATTACAAATTAATGTACTCTCGCGGATGGGGCCGGTGGTTGGCACTCGAGGCAAAAAATAAAGAAAAGAAAAGAGAAAGAGAAGCATCGAGGAAGTGGGCTGTGGCGAACGGAGGGGGCGGAGGGGTATTGTACGGGAAAGAGCGGTGGGGTTGCGGATGGTGGGGTGGGGGAGGGGGAGGGCAGAGGAAAAGTAAAAAAATTTCGACGGAGCTATTAGCCACCGATGCGGTTCATTGTGCTTAGCCTCTCTTTCACTTTTGGCCGGGTCTCGACGACTCGGGGCTTTTTGCCGGCTCGTAAAACATAGCCGTTGTCGCCTCGATTCTCTTACGCTCTTTCTCCCTCTAACCTCTTTATTTTGGAGTAGCCGCTCTGGTTACTAGAGTTATCTACTTGGCTGCTCGGCGGTATAATAAATTTTACTGCCCATCGAGCGGTAATAACTAAATTGATTGTTAATGGCAATCGGAATCGCCCACCGTGCATTATAAATAAAAGGGACTTTTATACAATAGGTGATAGGACGTCGTGGTTAGGGTAAGGGAGGGACAGAGGGAGAGGGATGAGACAGAAAAACACATCGTTCCAGTTTCAAAAGAATTAGAACTCGCTATTAAGGCTGGCAAGGTTTTTACGCGCGTGAGTCCATTTACCACGGCACTTTCTCCTCTTCGAATAATTGTCACAGGCCGTCGAATCGATATTATTCTTTTCGATATCAATTAACTTTTGAATTCTAAGTGCATTTTCATTCTATCGATTTGCAGTCGCATACTTTTCGACGGTCGACGTCATTACAACTAGCGCATTGACAACATCTATTCCCGCTTCCTATTCATTTGGACTCCCTTAAGTCCAAAGAGCCGAGAAAAAAAATTAATACTGCTTGAATAATTTTTTGCATTAATATATTATTTGCCCTACCGTCGACTATATTGAGAGGACTATTTTTTGTAACTTTGTAGAATATTTTTATAAAACAAAAAAATTAGTCTGCAGAGGTTTAACGAGCCGGTAGCTCATTTTCTTTTCCCAGCGCATGCCAAATCAATAAACCACCAAAGTCTCGACTAAATTCACGCTTGAATAGGTTTACAAAAAAAAAAAAAAAAAAAAAAAAAAAAAAAAAAAAAAAAAAAAAAAAAAAAAAAAGCCCAAAAAAACAAGAACAATCTCTGTATTTCATTATTCCTTGAAAATTCGTTTACAACCATTCTAAGATAGGAACTCCCCCCCCCCCCCAAAGGCTTACCATACCGAGAGTTTCAGAATTTCGCTACAAGTATTCAGTCACGAAAGTCGTGCGTGTGTACAGCTACACACGCACGCACGCTCGCACACGAGGATAGAATAAATCGTGCAATCTCGTGTCCATCTAGATAATGGCAGCTGTTCTCTACTCTGAAGTACAAAATGGGATAAAATGAAGAAAGGAAAATGAAAAGAAAAAGGGACATTCGAAGACATCGTTACACTTAAGTCAAAAAGAAAAAGTATATTAGCCCGTGGTTCTCCTCAGCATACACTCTGCCTTTAATATTGGAAAGCGACGTTTCTCGCTCAACCGCGCAGCTGATGCCAACAAGTTGCTTTGTTCTCCACGTTCTTCCACCCGAGTCCTCATCCGCGGCCTAAAAGTTTTTCCTACCTTTATTTCACGGCGAAAGAGCCTATTAGCGATCTCCTACGGCCTTTCTCTTTGTCCCTCTACCTTTCGCACGTAAGATTTTAATGAAGGAAAGCACGCGCCATTTTTTTTTTTTTTTTTTTTTTTGCCTCGTACTGCAAGTATAGTAACTACGCACACCGACGATTCCGACCAAACCAACTTAAATCCCTCGACTAATTTCTACCTAAAGAAATCCGAAACTCTGCACTTTTATACCCAACCTTACTCTCCCAATTCCCCTAAAGAAACATCGTTGCCATTACATTTGTGTGCCATCGTGTGATCGATGACGCCGGGGATATTCAAAATTAATCAATTCTAGTGTCCGAGGAAGTGGAAACGAACTTATAACCTACCGTCAATCGATAATTCAAGCGAGTCTTTTTCCTTTCTTCCGCCCTTGTCGTAACATCCCGCAAACGCTCTCTTGGCCTCCTTTTTTCAATTTATGTGCTCGCTCGAGACGACGATCCAACACGCTGTCCAGATCACGAAAGAGCGATAACGATAACCGAGTTCTTTTCTCTGATTAATCAATATCACGCCGATCGTTATCTCCTTTGCGATTATTGACAAATCCAAATATCCAACAGCCTCCCCCGGGCTCGTACGACACAATCCGGCGGACTCGATCGAGTTCGATAAAGCGACTAGGGGAGAAGGGGATTCCGTTGTCGTTTCCGGGTAGCCGTCGTCCGCGGAGTAGTCGCTGCACCCGACAAGCGTGTAATTCGCGGTCCGAGTCCTGGTTAACCTCGCGGAAGAACCTCCCCCGAGATTCGCGTCAATGGCGCGCGCAACATGAACTGCCGGCGACTAATGTTCCTTTCTTTCGGCCTTTGCGGACAAAATCCCCCCCCCCCCGCCGTGTCTTCGAGGAGGCCGGTAGTCTCGCCGGCTCTCGTAGATGGCAAAATCCTTAGCGACGAGAAGCTGGGAATGCCGTGGATTAAGTCGCGACGGTTCTCAACCGCTTCCCCGCACTTTGCACTTTGCGCGGACGAGCCTTCGCGTTACATAGTTCGGGGCCGACTCGTAGCGGAGAATTTCCGATAAGTGGTAGTGGTTGGCCAATGGAGGCTGCACATTTTACGGTGCATACACGCGCGCGCGCGCACACACACACACACACACACACACACACAGAGACCTAGGCGTGTTCGAAAACTGGACGCAACGCCCGAAATTACATTACTCTGCTGCGGACTGATATCAAGAGGCACGTAAAATACGAATTAAAATACCATGGACAAAAGATATAATTTATATTACTAACAAATACAAATATTAATGTAGACATAAAAAATGAGAAATATAAATTTGTCATTAAATTAATAATGATGACGATGACGATGAAGATGACGATGACGATGACGATGACGATAACGATGACGATGACGATGACGACGACGACGACAACGACGACGACGACGACGATGACGATGACGATGACGATGGCAATGATGATAACCATCGCCAATGCTACATATACGTGGACTCACTAACGAATTGTATATATAGCAATGTCATCGACTGTATCGATCAAATGATAATACATAATTCCGACGGTTATAAATGTTCTTTTCAAATAATATTCCATTCATGGATGGCATTCAACTGTAACTGCAATGGCATTACATATAAAAAGTACTTTTTAATTTAGTTATAATCTACGCATATATGAATAAAAATCCTGTAAAATAATTGATGAGAATTAAATATATAAATTAATCGCTATTGGCAATTAAAAGTGTCCGTATTTTAAAAATGAGAAAAAAATATTGCATATTATGTGCTTTATTTGTTTATAGAAAAATTGGAGCCCGGAATACATCAAGTTTATGAGATAAGCAATGAGAATATTTCAATAGTACATAAACTTTACTGGAAATCTCAACATGCGTGGCAAATTATATAAACGTGATGCGATAACCTTTAATAGCGAATTATTAATATTATTTGCAGTTTTTAAAGTTCTTTCTAAAATTCAATGCGGCATTCGATTAAATAATCGGGAATTGTCTTTAAATGAAGAACGTAGAACTATTGGGTCGAGTGAAATATCGATGAAACAAGAACAAAAATTCTTTAAGAATTAACGAATGGCAGAAAGGTAAAATTTGTTTTAAAGAAACGAATGATAAAAAAAAATATTTTTTCCTCTCTCTCTCTCTCTCTCTCTCTCTCTCTCTCTTATCATTATTTATATTACATATATAATATAAAAAATACAAAATTTTGCAAACTTTCAGCTTATATACCGAATTGAAGGAATATAAGGATGCAGTTAAAAAGTTCCAAAGTTGGCTTCCAATTCTCCAAGTAAATAAATGATTTTAAGTACTAGAGAGAGAGAGAGAGAGAGAGAGAGAGAGAGAGAGAGAGAGAGATCATATAAAATAAAGTTAATTTGGGGATATTTCATGTTTCCTTGAATGAGCTTTTCCTCTCGAAGTTCCAAACTAAAGTACAAAATTTTTAACCTGACAAATTTTCAATGAGCTTAAAGGAATATTCTATTCGATACTAATGTGAGCATTAATGCTTCGAAGAAAAAAAAATTTTTTCTCGCTTGACGAAACATCACGCTTTTATTTTGAAAAATCTATAATAAATTTCCTAATAAATCCTTTTACAATTGCTACGCAAATAATGGAGCTTTTACATTAAAATTACAAAAACTACTGCGCATTAGACGTAAAACAGTGAATTTCGAGAAAGCTTCAATATTAATTAAAAGATAAACGGATATAAAGTGGCAATAAAATTAAATTACAAAGTCACATACAGCACGCGAATAACTAATCGGCTAAATAAATAAACACGATGTGCACATCCTAATTTATTTATAACCACCGGATAAATATATCCATTGAGCATTTATGTAAATTTGAGTGAGCGCGATGCTGTTCGCTCTATATTTTAAGCGACGGTCATCTCGCGGCTACATAAACGCTGTCGTCTGTCTCATCGACGAAATGGCCGATTCGATTTCAATACATTATTAACTTGAAATTCGGCTTGGCCTGTCAATATTACCGCTTCTTCAATACAGATACGCACAGTGTACAAATTTATCTTGTTTGTATCGGATGGCGCAAAAATGTCACAGTTGGCTACCCTCGAAAGTAAGAGATAGAGGCGGATGCGAGAGTTTGGCGTGCGCGGCAGGTGTCACCTCGTTTCTATCGAATATTTCAGCTTTTCCTCGTATTTATAGGACGCCTATCTATAGTGGACGGATCCGTGACGTTTTCCTACACATGCGCGCAAAAGTGAGCGACGACGCTTTTTGCAGTAGGCCATTGCGACTTCCGCACGAGCTCGAGCTCAAAGCGCTCGAATTAACAGCTGCATCGGCCTCTCTTTTATCTGCCGTCCTTCGTCCCTCTTCTTCGGCTTCTGCGGCGGCATTGATTAGCTTTTTCAATTGCCCTCGACCCACCAAATAATACCTACTCGCGTTATTTCTCTCAACCGATCATTCCCATTTATTATTTAAGGCTCTATCAGCTGATCGCGTTAAATGCAATTCAATATGCACTGCATTATATGCCAACTAATTCATTGTTACCAACTAATTAGCGTTTATTATTTATTTTATTATTTTTTTACGTATATATATATATATATATATATATATATATATATATATATATATATATATATAATAATGGGCTGAGGCCAAAAAGTCAAATTGCACGAGCTTCCGGCTCCTCGCGTCCAATGCTTTACATAAACTGTACGGGAGATTAGTCTTTACATTAAATCTAATTCTCGCCACGGCAAGTAAAATAATTTTCAACGGCTAAATTTTATTTCCACAAAAATTGCCAGCATCTCCAACTTCATATGAATAATAATTATTGCCACTTTAATGAAACAATGACTCGGAATACGATTTTACGAAGTTTTTATTAAGCTTTATCGAACTTTTAATTTTATTTATCATTTGTACACTCCCGAAGCGCATCTGAAAATTTATTTGGAAACTGCTGATCAAGTATTAATGAATACGTGTCAATAGAGCAGAGGAATATGGAACCTCATCGACTTACCTATCATGCTATTATTAATTAATAAAACTCCAATATTGATCGACTGTCTTTGTAATGTTGTAAACAGGAGCATACAGGAGCACGCGTTAACAATAGTAGCTACTATATGAAATCATGAAAATGAAATAATATTTCATTTGTATTTTACAAGCTCTAATAAATATATCAAATTTGTAATTTCAAAGCGCTCAAATTACCGCTCATTCGTTACGAATGAATTTCAAATTCACGTAAGCGATTGGCCATTAACGCGAGTTGCCATTACGCTGAGCGGTAAGAACGTTAGGCCGAAAACTCATCTCAATGAAACATTAGTGATTTATACAGTGGGTGCTTCGATAAAGATCTATTATGTGGATCTACGTAACGTCTATTGTATCTCTAAAGATATTAGGACTTTAGCTATACTGCTTAAAACCTGTTTAATCTTGACCGTGGATCTCCGGCGCCTTCGATTACGTATTCGAGGAGGTCGATCGTGATTATTTAAGATTTTATTTAAGATGCTACGATTATGTATCTCGAAGCTAGGGAACTTTAAAAGAATAACGTACTCGGGTACGTTTGATTCCAGCCTCGGTCTAAAACTCGAGTGTGACTAATTTCTTACACCCTCGAGGCTCCAAGTTGTTTTTCCCGTCTCCCGTGGATCGACAGTATTTGCTTATTTACCGTCCGAGTAACAATAACTCGACAGGGACTCTGGTGACTTCCATAATGTAAGGCGAAGTGCCTCGTTCCTAAATTGATTTATTAGCAGAATAGAAGCTTTTGCTCGGAATAGCCTATGCAGTCAGGACCAGTTTATGATCATCTCAATTACTTTAACGGCCATTACATACGAGGCTGCGAATTTTGATTCGATCTCCTGATATTTTCCCTTATTAACTGCTCGTTAATAGTATCACAAAAATTCATGTGGGTGTTAAAAGTTGCAGGATGCGTGAACGCCTGCTTAAGCGAATGTCGAAGCCTTAGAAATTTCAATGATCCGGCAAAGTGTTACACCAATGATGATGAATTTTCTCTAGGATGAAATGTTCACTCTTATGCAGTGAATGGATCATCTTCGGTATAATTGAATGCATTATTCATACGGGGGATTGTGCTTGCCGGCAATTTAACGTGATTTCACGGAGAGTAAAAAAAATGAAAATCCAAATGAGTTCCGTAATAAGTTACTCAATGTCATTATTAATATAAATTTTCTTAAAATTAAAGCCTCCTATAATATAATAATTTCAATTATTCTCGACAATTTTCAACAATTCACGTGCAATAATAATAACGCGCACCCTTATTTACCGTAAGGCATGATAAAATTATCATTAACATTCTAAAAATACTCCATCTGAGAATAATTTTCTCCAATTAAAATAGTTAAAAGAGTATCTAAAGCGAGGCTATTAAAAATAAAAACTATTTTCAAAATTTATTTACAACGTCATAAAGAATACCACTAAACATAAACAGACATGTCCTATAGTCGGCAAGCTTTACCTTTATTCTCAAACTATAATATGCTAATGTACTGTTAAATGAAATTTTTTACATCAATGCGTTAATCAAT
Source organism: Ceratosolen solmsi marchali (assembly GCF_000503995.2). NCBI lineage: Eukaryota > Metazoa > Arthropoda > Insecta > Hymenoptera > Agaonidae > Ceratosolen > Ceratosolen solmsi. The sequence goes on from NW_011948412.1 coordinate 4,710,584, forward strand.
TTCCCATAAAACTTTCAGAACATTTTTTTTAAAAAGGTATTTTTAATTTTGAAATAGATAATTCCATAATTCATATAGGTCTATAAGCTATCCGGAAAAGCTGATTTTTTCAAAGTGAGAGGACATTTATATTTCATACAGCTTTCAATCAATAATGTTTTTATATTCACCGTTATATATTTTTCTTAATATTTCGAATATTTTGCTAACAAAATCATATGGCATTGTATTATCTACTTGATAATTCTCTAATAATTAATAAATCGAAAGCTGAACAAAGCCCAAAATTTTCCATAACTATGGATATTAATTCCGTCCTAATGAATAGTTTGCCATAATGAAAGCAACTCTTTTAAAAAGTTCTTCAAAAGCACAGTTATAGCAAACTTCATGCATTATATAAAGGAAAGCGGCTATAATAATTGAGCAAACTCTTTATCGATATCGATTGTTATCATTGGTATATGCAAACTAAAGGGAAAACGTCGTCCTTAGTTTTGCGCACAAATCGCTCGGCGTAACCCCAGCTTCCGTGGCACAGAGCCTTGACGATGGTTGGGGGAGAGATAAGAGGGGCGAGTGAAATATAAAGCTCGACGGAATGATGAAGACGAGGATTTCGAGTGTGCGCAAAGAAAGAAAAGTCATCGTCGTCTTCTTGCTGGAGATGCGGAAGGGATCGAAAAGAGCCGATGCTCGCGCTTTCTTCGTTCGCGAGGGCCAATAATAAGAGAGACGGGATGGGCGCGAATGAACGAGGAAAACGAGTTTATCTCGTGCACGCGTGATTAACCGTTAGGTCAGTAAATCATCGATTATATTCTCGTTAGGAATCGGTCTCTCATTTCCCCCTCCCCCCTCTCGCCCCTACATCCTCGACCCTTCCCCCGTCCTCTTAAACACTTTATTCGTGCTACGTTTGCTCGCTTCTTTCCCTTTGTAATCATAATCCCGGCCTCGTGGAGCCATTGCATACGAATCGACGCCTTCATTGGAATAACTTTGAGAGAATTAAAGCTGCTTATCGACTATCTGTAAACTATCGCTGAAATATATTGTCAGAGGCAATGTAGGAGGAATCATCTGGAAATTGGCAAGTTAAACGAATCCTCCCCTTTACAAGGTCTAATTTATCTTTACATTATATGATAATCTAATTAGTTGCATCATAGATTTTATTCACTCGTTGCTTCGTTGATTTAGAGTTTTAGAAATAATTTCAAAAGTTCATATTATAGGTTCTACATTTATTCTAATATAAAATGTATTTTCATAGAAATTAATTAACGTATTATTATTCTATCGAGGATTTCAGCTCACTACGCGGTCAATAAAATGTAAACCTTAAAGATTTTTTTTTTTTTTTTTTTTTTTTTTTTTTTTTTTTAATGTCAAATATAAATATAATATAAATAAAGAACTCTACGAAATTGAAATGCAAGAGCATACTGTGCACCTTACAATCGGTAAAACTTATTTTAAATTCTCAAGCCTCGAGTTTATTTGACCATAAAATAAAAGATTAAAAGAAAACTGTAAATGAAAAGATCGAGTGTACACAGAGCGCGCGTCTTGAATAAATAAGAAGATATAAACGCAAGTTATTTAAAAATTTCTCACGTTTATTTGGATATATTATTTAAAACAAAACTAGCTGAGTTTACGCGCATATTTGGCGAAAGTAATGGAATACAAAATTTCAACCGGCTAAAAGCAATTTCATTTCGAGCGTAGGTACGTAGGCGACAATGTTGAATATGTGCCGCTGGACTTTCTCGTAATGCAAAATCCAAAATCACTCGTATAAAGCTCAACTACAGCGATGTGTGAATATACATAACTTCACTGTGATACCTGCGTAAACGCTCAAAAATATTATCGTTTGTGTGCATGATAAATCAAAAGACTATCAGAATTAAATCGGACCGTTAGACATTTTATTTTTGTTTGCGAGCGAATGGATCGATAGAACTGCCGCAATGCATTTCGACGGTTAAATTAATTTTCAACGTTCTTTTTCTCATTTTTCATAAATTTTCTTGAATGTTATCGTCCTCTTCGTAACTGCGCATTAGCTAATTCTTGATTTAAATTTGAAAGAGCACACGATTTTATAGTAATTTATTTTAGTTATTTTTAACACGAAATAACATTACGGTATTGAATAAGCAATATAATACGCTTGGTTATACGTCGTTAAAATTTGTTTTTAAATTAACACAAAATTACGTCCAAATATATTAATTCACTAGTAAATAGTTTAAATTACACCATATAATTAAAAAATAAATAAATTAATTAATTAATAAATAGAGAAAAAGAATACAAGAAAAAGATATTTAGGTTACAATGATAAATACTTAAGTATAGACAGCACCGTAATAAATAATTACCGTAGCTTATGGTAGATTAAAGGGGATTAATTAAGATCAAAAGTTGATTAATGTATATTAAGAATTAAAATATCAAGCGCTTTGGCTAGATTGCACTGAAGCAGAATTTACTAAAATCTCGCGCAGATTCACACGCAATTTTCGAGTAAGTGTTAATAAAGCGTAATAAAGCGTAATTTTTACTCGAGATTTTTTACGAGTGCTAAAGTAATTTCGAAAGAGGAGCACTCGGCCATTAAAAATGTTGAACTCCAGTATCGTAATGGTGTCTTTCATATTCGATCTTAAAATCCAAAAGTGATTTAAGGGAGGAAAAGTATATAAATGCCCCATTGGGGAAATTTAATACATGTAAAAGCAAAAAGAAAGCCAGCGGTTAATAAATAGTATCATTTGACGAGGGGATCCCTCCTACTCGCTCCAAGCACTTTCCACTCTTACTCTGCTCTCGATAGATAAATCAAAACGTGAAATGATGAACGCCGCGCGACAACCTTGCACTCGGATGCGCAAGCGCCATTCTATGCCACCGTGGGTAGCTCCGCGTGTGCGTCACTGAGAGAAAGAGAGTAAATATTTCTTGAACAGTCGTAAGATCGAAAGCTCCCAAAGTTTTCTGTAATTCTTGACTGCTGCTTCCAAGATTTCTGTTTTTCCCCTCCTGTTTTATCGTTTATTTTTCAAGCACGTTGGACGTGCTGTTGATAGGTGGAGGATTTTTTTTTTTTTTTAATGCGTAGATCTTTTAGAGAACACTTTTACGTATACTTTCGAAAGTAGAAAATATTTTTAATTCATGCGCATATTGTTTTTGTAACTATCGGAATTTATGATCTGCTTGATGCGTAAACATAGTGACAAGGCGAGAAACTTAAATTCTTATCTTTACCGCGGTAAAGATAATGTAATTTGCCTTGTGATAAATGGTTATCTTTGCGATAAGTATAGAAATATAAATAAATGGGACGTTCAAAAATAGATTGAGATTCGTGATGACTTTGAGTATTAATAGCGAAAATTACATGTAACGATAAATGAATGGTATCGAACAATGGTACCTAAACTAAATATTTTTTTATGCTTAAGAATGTATTATTTCCACATATTTATTGAGTTATCTGCGATAATAAATGATATAATGATAGAGCAAATATTGTCTGAGCTAATATATACTTTTTTATAATGACTTCGTCATAAGCAATAACGTACGCGTAAGTAAAACCTTTGCTTTATAATAAGAAATAAAAATAAAAATAAACAAAAAAAAAAAAAAACATGCGCTAAAACTATACAAGCTACATAGTTTTAAATTTTTAATTTTGTAATTTTTATATTTTAATTCTAAATGTATCGTAATAGGTGGAGAAAATCATTTTGTTATAAAAGGTCATGGATTTTCGGGGCAATAATATTAGGACTAATTTAATTTCTTAAACAAAGGCAAAGTAATGATCTTGACCTTATAGCCTATTAGCATCTACCACTATCTTCCGCTTCTCTATTTCTGTCATTTAATTTCCTTTAACTTAATAATCATTAGTTCACTACCACTAATCCGTTTATCGATAAATACTTTGTTTTTCATTTGATGGACGATACAACTACAACGTAATTATTATGATGATCAAGAGACACAAGTTCCTAATTTCTCACACATTTTTGATTTTTGATGCTCGAGTGATGTGGCAGTTTTTTTTCTCTTTTTGTTCTTTTTTTTCTTTCTTGTTACCCCCCTCACCCCAACCCTTTTACTTTAATAAAAACTTCATCCTCAAATTTTGCCGCGCATGCCATATTTTATTTTTTCTCCACTTTGTGACTGTACGTTTATTCGTGAGATATTGCTTTACATTTTTTCTTTTTTAATCCAACCAATGAATTTGGAATTTTCATGAAAGAAACTTTCGTAAAAGCGACCAGTTATCACACATACATATATACTACTTTGTGGTTGTACGTCAAAAGAAGAGGATAAAATATTGCGATAATTATAAAATATTTATGCCCGCACGACCGGACGATGCTGGCATTTTCCAAACTTCATCCCTTAAAAGCAGCCGCGCGCTTGGGTGAGAATTCTCAACAAACAAAAGACTGGAAGCGACGGGAGATCGATTTTCAACTAAAATAGCAGTTCGCGTTTTGGCCATAAAATTCCTATGTAAAAATTTCTTGCTCCTGCAATCTTACTTTTTCTTTCTTTTTTTTTTTTAAACGAGCTACTTTTCCCGAGCTTAATACATCCTTCATACGTGTAAAATAATGACGTTCTTTAGGAATTTTCAAAATTTACGACTGAACGACACTCAACGTTTAAATGTCAAAGAATTTATTATTCTTAAGTAACGAATAATACAACGGTATACAAAATAATTTTTGTTTATAAAAGTTAAGAAAGTTTTCCTTATTACATTCGATAATTATAAATTTGCCAGTTGATAACGGCTGAGTAATAAATGAAAAAAAATAATGCATCATAATATAAAAAGAAAAATAGATTTTCAAATAAAAGCTTCGATTCATTGGAAAATTACTATTTAATATTTGTATCATGTAATAAAATGAAAAATATTTCTAAAAAATCAACCACTAAAGATAGTATTCATTGAAAAGTTGAAAAGTATATTATTTCTCAAAGCAACAATGTTTTCGGGATTATTTTCTTTTAATCGTTAATACCTAAAACTCGCGCAAAGATCAACGAAATAAAGATAAACTCGCATAAGAAGAGGATACTGTCGGAGCATTCGTTTAAAGAAATTAAATAGTATGCTTATTAATAATTCCAATTGTAACTACGCTGGGAACGACCAAAAATTCAGAAAAAATTCACATTTTTCACGTTTAATAATTTTACATTCCTTACCAATTGAATTGTTAATTTATTGATACATACATTAAATATCTGTAATAACATACATAGTAAAATCTCTCCGACTCTCGCGAGATATTCTCAATTTAAACCAACATCATTCGAGATTTAAATAATTAGAATGTAAGAATGCTAAAATGTGTCGTTTATTAATTGAAGAATAAAGTCAGCACGAAGACGATGAGTTTTGTTTTCAAGCTTGTTTCGAGTGAGGATGATGCCACAGTAGTCAGAGGCAGAGTTTTGTCAGCCACTGCCTGCGTAGAGAAAAGCCGTCGTGTCCCGCATCTCCAAAGTTCGCAATACACAGCTCCGTCGCTGTAACGCGCGAATAAAAGAGCGCAAGCGAGCACGAACTAATTTTTTAATCTGACGAGGAACTCGTGCGCCCGTCACGTGACGAGATGAGGAGAAAGGGGCTTAAAAGGACGGGGGTGCGTTGTGCCCGATAGCTTACCGTGTGTTCTGACCGAGTTGCTCCCGTCAGAAACTCACAGCCAGGCCGCGCGCATCTCCATTGTTCGTCACGCTTGTCTCGCGCATTGTCTTGGCCTTTCCTTCGGCTGCTATCGCCCGCCCACTCAAGTGCCCCTGTAACTAGAAGATGAATTCTGACTTGCAACGATGTGGCTCTGCGTTCGCCGATTCTTCAGCCGAGAGACGCGAGACGTGGATTTTCATAATTTACGGAAATTCAGGCTTTTCGAATAATCAAGACGCTGCGCGACGCGTGACGCGTGTTTGCCCTTCTTGCGCGATGAAGCTTCATCAGCGCATCGAGCCCGACTCGCGGCTTTGTGTTTCGATTATTTATATGCTACTCGAGCTCTAGTGTTTATCTATAGTTTCCAGCTGCCTCTCTAATGCCGATTAATTAGCAATAATAGCGATAAATATTACATTCGCACAATTGGATATGACAAGCCGGCCTTGGAGATGATAAATTTAAAGTATCACTATCAAATTTAGCGACAAACTTGTAGATTAATAAATAACTAACAAATTCCCTACGGAAAATGTCAATTATGCTCTCTAGATATCACATTTATCAGATAATAATGTCCAACTGGAATGCATTTTATCACGTTTGTGGAATTCCTTCGAAATCGCAAACTTGAGCGCGAGCGGATGGTCGCTAGTCATTCATAAGTTAAAATACATGGGATTAACAATGATAAGCTCTGGAGTTCTTCAATTTCATGACTTTAGCTACAATAATAAAATTCTACAGGATCTCTCTCAGAATAAACGGAATAGCTGGATGAAGAGGTGAGATTCGTTAAAGTTACCCAATTTTATAATATTAACATCGATGGTAACCGAATACTATGCTTACATGCGCAAAATACTCAAATTCACATTTGCATTAAATTTTAGAACTTGTGATTGTCTAAATCTACTTTTACAGGCTCCACTCGCCAAAGCTTTAGCATATGCTTTCACCTTTTTAAAATATTTTCATATTCTCTCTTGAAAGGGAATTAGATTTTAGTATGTAACATTCCATATAAAAATTCGTTTATTTCTAGTTAATTTAACATTAGTTTAAAATATCGAGTGCACAATTGTTTATCTTTTTAATCAAAACGTTTAAGGTCTTCATCGATAAGTAGCGTAGGTTTTAAATTGCCGTTGCCATTATTCAGAAAAATACTACGCATTTAATTTTAGTTGGGGCATAGTCAACTTTATTATAAAAATACGATTTATGAACTTCAATTATTAAAATTTTCTATGAAAATATCTTAATTCTTAATGGAAAAAAAAAAATTAATGAATAATCATTCGAGTTTTCCTTTTACATCAATTTCTAAGAAAATTAAAGCCTTCAAGTATTACGTAACGATGTAATAGTGTAAATAATCCTTTAGAATGATGATTATTTAATTGAGCTATTAATTTTGTTATGCAATAAATTATAAAGTGACTTGACATACCATTAGTAAACTATTGAATATATTGTTTTTCTATTTCAATCCAAGTCTCTTATCTATACAATGATTTGCGATTATTGGCGAAAATAGTTTAAAATATTTTAAATATATGAATTTCAGCTGAACAGGTATTAACTTTCTATTCATCTTGAAATATCCGTTGTTAAAAAAAATATTTAAAACAATTTAAAACTTGTTGAAAACTATGGCAGAATTCAATAAAACTTATAGCCAACTGATAAGCAACGGTTTTTTCTTTTTTTTTCTAATTAAAAAATTCCATTTATATTGCACGATTCCGTTCGATATTATTCATATAAATTTAAGAACGCGAACGCACTCGTGCATGAAAAAGAAGAACGTTGCG
>NW_011948412.1:4718278-4760273 GCF_000503995.2 Ceratosolen solmsi marchali
TGTCGTCGTCGTTGTCGTCGTTGTCGTCGTCGTTGTCGTCGTCGTTGTCGTCATCGTCACTCGTCATCGTTATCGTCTCTCTATCTCTGTCTCTCTTTCTCACACATACACACACACACTCTCTCTCTCTCTCACACACATACACACACACACTCTCTCTCTCTCTCTCTACCTCTACCTCTACCTCTACCTCTATGTATCAACCTCTATCTTATACCTTTCGCAATTTACTAAAAATTTCACATATATATGCACGTAGTTTGTTTAAAATTCGTGCAGACGGGGCCTCGACCTCCCATCGAAGCGCAATTACGCATGAAAACCCCAGGTGCTCACGCGCAACGCCTTGAAAAGGCTCTGGAGACGAGACTTTTGTGTCAGACAAGCGCATACGAGCCGGTAATCGCTTGTTTATAGAAACTTGGTCAGAGAAGTCGGCCCTCCTCTCATCAGCATAATTCAATTAGCGTCCAACAAGAGCGGTGAAAGCTGCATCGACCAAATGCATCGATCTGATTATCTTCCTTGCAGATTGCGACTGGCTTCTTTCATTATCTCCCCTCGGTTGTATTTTATCCATCAAAGAGAATTACATTGTGTGAAATTTCTACATTTAAAATTATTTTCACGGTTCCTTGAAAATGAATGCTAACCTAAATTTAAACTAATCTTGGCGTTGTGGGAAAATATTGCTGAACTCCTGAAATATTGAAAAGGTAGTTCACTAACTGCGAATGAGAGGCAACGGTAAAATTAAAGCATTTTTAAAATCGAATTAAGTTTATAAAATGAATCACTTATATGATCAACTATTCCATTACGAATATGTCATAATCTTATAATAATGTTATAAATCATTAAATTTTGAAAATACCATTGATAAATGTACAAATTAATCAACGTGTAGTGCAAACTTTATCAAATGCACAAAACTTTTCGTCTTTTGTTTGTCTTTCGTGTCACTTTTGCTCTATATCATAAATCCTGTAATAGCTTCGAAAAAGAATAAAAGGGAAGCTTTTTTCGCTTGTAATCATTAATCCATAAGGACAAACATTTACCCATGGAAAAATAATATAATTAAACGCTAAAACATTTTTATATATAATAAACAGGATAAAGTAAATGCTGTGCGTGTGCGCGCGTGTGTTATATAGTTAGCTATGTGTAAGGAAACAATCGTTGCTAGGCTAATGCTTGATTTTTATTAATTTCGTACATAAAAGTCTTATGTTTATCGACAATAATAAGTTTTAAACTGTGCAAGTTTTAAGTTTAGACGAATATTTTCCCTTCGATTCCTATTATCTATGAAATTCCCTACTTGTATTCTGTAGCTCATAAAATATAAAACGTTATAAAATATAGTGACTGTAATTTTAATATAAAATTATATAAAATTCACACTCATAAATTATTATTAAAACACCGCAAATCAGTTTTTTCCCATATAATAATACAATTTGCTGATAATAAATAGCTGGAAAAATGACGTATTTGAACTTTTCTCTAGAATGTCCATGTGTAACGACAAGCTAATCCTCTTGAAAGGATCGATAAAGGAATTTTTCGATGCATATCCACAATTCTCGCGCTCGACAATCAATCCAGCACAATCGATTAAGCCCAGCAATGCCTCGACCAAAGCTTATCAAATACTGGCTTCCATTATATGCCTATGAAATTACTTTTCGTATTGTAATCCCAATTCCCTGCTTTCTTCGCTTATTTTCTCTATATTATGCACTATACAACATCCAGTTTAGGCATCTAACAACATCTAACAACACGCACACGCATAAATCCGTGGTTAATAATTAAGTTACAGCCAAACGAGAAGCGAGAATTCGCCGAGGTTGAGAGAGGGAGAGAAATTTAAATAATACCCTTAAATATGAAAAACTTTCCCGAGTACCATTAATGCTCGCCCTAAAATAGCGGGATTTTTTTCTTTTTATCTCTCTTTCTTATGCTTGCACGAAAATTCTGTCTTTATGTCGGCAACAATGCCGGGAAAACGCGCACAGAATGCCCTCTTGGTATAATATTCGCTCTTGCCTAATCCGTATCGATTTATCGACTGACCCGACTCTGCCGCTCTTTCCATCTACACACATTTGCGCACGTATACACACACACACACACACACACACACACACATTGGGCGGGAGTATCCAAGTTTTTTTATGAAAGAAAACAAATTTCTGACCCGCGGAGAGAATAAAATGCGGCTAAATGCATCGGTGACTCTTTTCCTCGGCTGTGCCATTGTTTTCTCCCTTCTAATGAGCCGCGATTCGCTTCCTATAATACATTTGGTGCGGCGAGCGAGGACAATGTGGATGAAGGGAGAAATACGCCCCCACGCGCAAATACACACACACACACACACACACACACACACACACACATATATATATATATATATATATATATACATGCACGATTAGAGCGTTCCATTTCGCAGCACTGACCTTTTATGTGTGATTGCGCACACTCATTGTGGCTACATGACTGGCTTCCTATCACCGACGTTCGTTAAATTAATATTATTCCTTATATGATTAACTTGCGGATTTATATTCATTACAAATGATAACCAACGAATATCAGCAATTTTCTATTGCTATTTCAAAATTCCAATCATTTAATATAGTGTAAAATTTAAAAATCTTCATCGGAATTGGCGTGGTCGGAGCTGTTACTTCTTCAAAGTTTATTTTATGCATCCTTTATGCACTTATTTTGAACGAAGAAGGCGTAATTCATATACAAATGATAATACATGAAAATCACAAATTTATTATATAAATAACAAAATATTCTTAATAAAAAAAAAATACAATTAAAAAAAAAACTTTATTTGCAAAATGTATAAGAATACTTTGGAGTCATTTACGTTTTATAGATGAATTTATCGAAGCTCTAGTGATAAACTATTTAATATTTATTAAAAATCTACATTTTGAGGTTTTCGAATAGTCATTATTTATATAATAAATGCTTTTCTCGATAAAAGTTTTTATAAAGAGAGTAAGAATATAATTCATAGTTTTTTTATTCTTTTTTTTCTCTCTAAATTAAATAAAATTTTTCGAATTTTCAATCTTCAACAATCATAGGACAAAAAGTATTAAATATACGTCATAAACTCTTAAAAATTTTATTCTAATAATAAATTTAAATTTAATAAATCAAGAGTAATAAAAACATATAATATATATATATATATATATATATATATATATATATATATATATATATATATATATATATATATTACAAATATATTTATAAATATATATTACAAATCAATTTATGTCTTTATAAATGAATATGTAGATTTCATACACAAAAAATGTTCGGAAGATATTGCCATGTGCATACTGCGAGTACTTAGGGAAAAAAGTTGAATGCGCTCCGAAATTATCGTTTATGAAAACTGAATATTATATTTCTAAAAAATCGTAACAAATCGTAAATTAATGCTGCTGTAGTCTGCTTAATCCTTTGCAAAATAAAAGTTCAAAGTTTTGGAGAAAATTTTCAAGTCCTACTATATCAACGAATTAAGAAATAAAATATTTATTTATTTTTGAAATAAATTTTATATTATATAAAAGTATCTTACATACAATGCTTTTTATGAATAATAGCATTATAATAATTTTCGGTTCATTTATATATTTTTATAAAATTACTTTGATATACAGAAAATTAGAAGCCACTTTTTCGCTATTTGAAAATAGTAACAATTATGTGCATTGTATTGTCTTTTCAAAAAATTTCGTTTTATTAATAGTAATTGGCAAAGTATATTAACATGCGAAGTTTCACGAATTGATTTTTTTGCACATAGAAATAATAAAAATTTTGGCAAATTTTTCATAAATTTGAAAATAAAAATTACCCACACGCTATAATAAATTTCAAATAATTTAAAACACTCTCTTAAAAAGTTTGGCGAGTAACTCGACAAGCAGGTACGACAAAGTTCGACGCAGAATTAGCACTACCGCGGCGACGAGTATAAATCAGTATGACGAGTACGAGGAAACAAAAAGAGAAAGAGACAAGTGAAGTGAGATGAGAAAACTTGTAATTTGACGTTGCGCATTTCCTGTCCAAATGTCTGCGTAATTGCATTCCACTTGGCCCTTGGTCTTCTTATCGTTAATCTTCTTACTCCAAAGGTTTCTGTCACTGACTACTCATCTCGCGTTCTTCCCATCATCGATGGCAACATTACGCCAATATATCCTTGAGCATCTAAATGCTTTATTAATAAAAGAGCAAAATTAGGCTTTAAAATGATTCGAGACATTTAAGGTCTTATTATCTTTTAATTTTAATTCTCGCATTTTATCATCGATCATAAGCATATTTCCATAAAAAGTATCGATTTTTGAAACTTTTCACATCTTTTATTAAGATAAATAGGTTAAGGCACTAAAATATTCGTACTATCTCTGTGAAAATTCTCTTTTATCGGCTTAATAATATATTTTGCTGACAATAAAAGTACCACTATTTTTGTTTTCAAAGCCGTAAACAATGAAGCGCGAAAACGTGCGCGTGGTGGAGCTTTCCAACAAAAGCTATTTTACTCTTCAACTTCTAATAAAATTACCGATTCTTCAATATGCAAACGAATGCAACTTACATTTTATGAATTTAAATTTAACGATCTAAAAATATGTTTACCTACATCGAGTCAGCGCCAACCAAATGCTCGATCGTTTTAATTGAAACGTGATCAGTCCCCCCATATCCATCGCAACACAGATTCGTGTCTACGTCAAAAGATTCGAAAGTACCATAAACTTTTCTGCGAATCCAAAATTTGGATGAATTCGCTTTCTCGGTAATTATATAACAATAGCGTGCTTAGAGTAATGCTACGAACAACTCGTCATGTACGTGTATTTCGCGTGCTTTACTCCATGCCTTAGAAACTTTTTAACGAGACCACTTTGGGCTTCGAGGGCAAAGCGTATTCAGCGATCGTTATGACTTATGTACGAGATTTTTCGATGACCCAAACAGAAGGAATATCGATAATGTGGCAATGAAGTTCCTTGCATTGACATATTTTCTAACATTAGAAACATTAATGGTACTTTTATTAGGAGGGAGCCGATGAATTTTCTAATAATTTCTACTTATAAAATTCATGCTGACTGCGCTGCCTGAATAACGTACTCGAGATACAATTTACCGACTTATGAGGAATTATATATTGAAGGTTACAGTGATTTAATATTGAAAATGTCAGGTTAACTACGCATATAATACCTATTAGCCCTATACAATAAAAGACAATTTCTTTAATATTAGCGAGAGAGTTATTTTATTATATAAAATTAAAAGTAACGATAAAAGTATATTTAAAAGCCTTTTAACTTGACTGGAAATATTTACTCCGATTAATATTTTTTTATCGTAAAATACTTTAAATACATTAAATTGCCAATTAGGATTCAACTATTATATTTTATTAAAATACTATTAAAGTATTTAGAATATTTTAATCAATATTTAATTCTTATAATTAGAAGATTTAACCGACATTAAGATGTGATGTAAAAAGTTTCAAGATTCTCGCCTATTGTGCAATGAAAATGTGTATTAATATTGAATAATTACGTATGACGATAACAAGCCAAACTTATCATGGCATCCCTTTATAGTATAAAGATAATTTTTAAATTACTTACTTTAAATTTAAATTAAATTACTCAAATTTCATTTCATTGATTTTTTTTTGATTTCTGCAATGTTATATCTCTGTAAAAATTATTTCATTGAATGAAAGTATTTTTTTGTTTTTTTTATTTATTTATTTATTTTTTTTTTATACATAAACATAATCTGTTTCAATGTGGCTGCATATAAATACAATTTAGGCGTACGCAAACAAAGAGAGAGAGAGAGAGAGAGAGAAGGAAAGAGAAGGAGATAAGCATATAAGTGCACATTAACACTAGTATTCTTCGAGAATTTGTTTTTCTATAATAAGTGAGGATAACTTTGCATAGATATTTCAAAAAATTTTTAATAAAAACATACTCAACTAAACTTGATATTTATATCGTAATTGTTAAAAATACAGTGACATTGTTTTCATTAAAAAAAAAAAAAAAAAAAAAAAAAAAAAAAAAAAAATCACTATTAGAAAAATACAGTTGACCCGATAACATGTAATATGCATATATAATTATCTTACGGTCTCGCTATATTGGATTCATTCTACTCAATACACAATGTACACCCCATGTTAACAATATTTTTTTCCTAGTACAAAAGAGTATACCTCATTTTAATTTTACTTATCAAGAAAAAATATGTGTTACCTTTAATATGATTTGGCATATCGTATATTGTCATAAGTAACTATGTCTGGAGTTTATTATACTATCAAATATAAAAATAAATGTATAGAGAATATATAGAGATTATGTGCTTTCACTATATATGGATTTAAGTCGTCAAATATTTCAAAAATCATCAACGTTCGAATTTTTTCTATTCCGGTATTAAAAATTTTGATAATTGACGAAGAAACGATTTTTACAAAAGTCACACTGAGGTTATTAAAGTAATAAATGTCAAATGCAATTGAATATTAAAAAAAAAATATTCATCGGTTTATAAAGAAAGTAGATCGAAGATGAAGCAAAGGAATGACAAAACGAGCTTTGCATTGCCAGATGAAGCGATCCTAGGTATATCAAACAAATGAACATGTTGACAAGCTGCTGTTCAACGTATCGAGAGTGAAAATAATGACTCTCTCTCTCTCTCTCTCTCTCTCTCTCTCTCTCTGTCTATTAATCGAACACGGCAAAGTGACAGGCAATTGGTGCCATATACATTTGCAACGTGTGTACGTCGATGAAGAATCGCTCGGACGATCAAAGGGCATTAACCATGCGCTCGTGTGGTCGATTACGACGCCGATGTAGACGACGTACGTCTCGTGGTCTCAACTATTATCCATCCCTCCCTCATTTTCCACCACCACCCCCGAGCTTCTCCCTCCCTTCCTCCCTCTATCTTTCGAGGTGCCTCGGCTGCTTGCTTTTCTGAGATTGTCGTAGACATTTACGATCGTTTGGATGAATGAGCGCGTTTCAAAAAGAGAAGAAAATATAAAAATTATATGAACCTTTATTCTCTCACCTTGGTGCTCTCCCTCACCCTTTTCTTTCGATCGCACTCAAACTTCCACCCTTCTATTCTTTTCTATCTTTCGCCCTTTATCCTCCGCTCTCTTCGAACGTCCGCTAGGACAAAACGGGAGCAGTAGTAGTATATAGCCTGACAATACCCTTAATTACTATATTTTACGCCGAAAAGTCGTAAATGGTTAAGCGCAGCTTACGCGTAGTTCGGGAAATACGGCAAATATGATAGTTGAGCATTTATCTGAATTTAAGAAATGTACTTTCGTTGAATTTTAATATTTTTATCGGGGTTTTCAAGTAGGGGTAGTTAGCCTACCATTCCCCAAGAATCCTAATTTTAAAGTTTAAAAAAATCAAATTTGAGTATTATTCGTTAGCCAAAAAATTGTGAATTTTAAATGCAAATATGTAATATGAAAATAAATTATACTGTAATTATAATGGAATCGATTGCATAGGAAGTTGTCCATCTAGGTAATGCGTGGCTAAAAATCTTGCAACTCTCGTCTCTTATATTTCCAATAAATTCTAATAAGGTCGCGCACTCGTGTTATAATAGAATGCTCGAGATAAAAATTAACCCATCAAATGTCTGACTTTGCATTAAAAACATAACGAGTTGCAAGCGGATTTTCAAATATCAATCAATTCTTTCGTAGACGGGATTCATCCAGTTAGATTGTCGAGCGGTTTCTTTCGCGTGTCCATTATTAGTAAATGTCGATGGAAATTCTCTTAAGCAGGCCATAAGCAGTGAGCTCAATTTTCTTTCAAGAAAAAGCAGTTACCTAGTCGAGAAGCAAAATGATAATGGATAATCTCGTGATGCGTTTAAGAAGAGTCGCAGCTTGGCAAAGAAGTGGAATAAGACCGAGCGGTCGCCAATTTGCTGTGGACGCTATGACAAGAAGGCAACAAGAAACGTAATTATCCGGTTATCGGCGAGTGCGAGAAAAATGAGTACTGAGAGATACAGAGAGAGATTGAGAGAGAGAGAGAGAGAGAGAGAGAGAGAGAGACAGAGAGACAGAGACGAGCAAGGCAAAGTTCAAGTTGCAGACGTCGCGCTTGGATAACGCTAATGGGAGCATATGCTGGCGTAATGCGCTTCGATCGTTTATCCGCTGATGGTAATTTCATTGTCGGCAATTGAATTTTGTGTGTGTGTGTGTGTGTGTGTGTGTGTGTGTATGCGCGCGCGCGTGTGTTGTATGTGTTGTGTGTAGACCCGCCGCGCCCATACACCGTGCATGCTTTTTGCGCGCGCGGCTATAAATTAAATCCGTACAAACGGAGCATTTGCTACGAAATTTTGATAATGAATGCCGCTTTGACACACGCCTATCCGCCCGATTGAGCTTTAATGCAATAATGAATTTTACGTTTATTATTATGGTTTTATGCGTTGACTTTCATTTTCTAAAGTATATCTCGTTATCGTTCGTGCTACCTAACCTCGCGTTTTCATCGAAATCTTAATTCATTCGGCTAACTTAATCATTCGTTTGATATTATTGAGAATGGACGAGCGGTAAACTGGTTTCCTATTTTTTTTTCTCATTATGATTACGCAGAGCATCGATTATTAAATTTTGCAGTTAATATTATTTCGAATTTCGCTTACCGAGCAACTTCAAAGATTTCGTAATACCATAAAATGTTGAAATTTATTAGTTTTTATTCTTTTTACGCGTCGATTCTCATTCAAAATAATTAAATTTTATTTATTATTATTAACTAAAAAATACACTCGTATTTAAAATATCATAAAAGCGCTTATTTAAATTATTTCATAAATTTATAAAGAAATCATAACGTTCAGGCTACGTAAATATCGACCGGAAATTATGCGTAAGATGAAAATTCCCCGTTATATGCTCAAATTGTGAAAACGTTAAAAGTTCGTCAGGTTTATACAGTTTGAAATAAAATTCGATACCAAATTTATGATCGTATTTGAAATTTTATTTCATATGTCAGTGTACAGTTTATAGATGGACTTTATTAAATTATTTAGGTTTGAGTGCGCAACAGGTTGTAATAGGATTTTTCTAATTATAATCTTAAGAAATTTGTTGATATAAGCTCGCTGCTACTGTATTGCACATTGAATTTTGAAGAAAAGTCCTGAGTTATGAAAATAATAATTTGTAATTATGACTTCCTATAATTAGGCAATGTACTTCAAATACAAATAAGAAAACAATTATAGATTAGTATTTTATTTAAATTAATAAAGAAACTTTATTGTTTGCTTACTAATTTACTTTCTAATTTAACTAATAATAAAGTTTAGACTTAATTGACAATAGATTTTAAATAATAATGTTCAATATAGTTTAAATAGCTTTTAGGCAATTTAAAAATTGATCTTATCCAACCCAATGAACATACACGATTCATAATTTTGAATGAATTATAGTACGGAGTTATTTAGCTCGTAGGCAGCTTCCAAATTATAAATATACAAATTAAAAGCGAAATATATTTTAGGAAGCAGGCATAATTTTCAAATGCAGAAGGCCCATCGCGGAATTTTTATTTGTATGTACAGGCTCACTTTTCATTTGAAAATTGTCTATCGAAATAAACAGAGCCCCGAAAGATCTACGTCTGATTGCACGTATTCTCGGAATATTGTGCTCGCCTATTTGACGTAATCTTCCACTTTATCTAGTGAGTTGAACAAGTGAAAAATGGCCAACAAACAAAAAAAAACAAAAACAAAAACAATAAATGAAAGATGGACGGGAAAATGAGTGTATTAAAACAAAAGGACAACGAGGTTTTTGTAAATACTTCAAATTTGATTTTTCAAAGTATTAGAAGCGATAAAATGGAAAGAATAATATCAATCGCCAGTATAGTACAATTAGCACGCATGGAAAATCAAAAACAAACTATTGCCTGCGTAACATTCAGCATCTGTATGCGCGTGTGAACAGCAGTGTATTTTTACGAATTAAAAGAGGCGGGGCTCCTCGCTTAAGAAGAAGAAGAAGAAGAAGAAGAAAAAGAAGAAGAAGAAGAAGAAGAAGAAGAAGAAGAAGCCATTTTCCCACTCGTCACGCTCTGCGCACTCGTTGCCGCTCGAAAACCTACAGCACGAAAACGCAAGAGGAGCGAGAGCGAGTGAGTTAGTAATGAGTGAGTGAGTGAGTGAGTGAGTGAGTGAGTGAGTGAGTGAGTGAGAGAGGGTTGAGGGTGGGAGCGAGGGAGGTAGGGAGGATAGATTGCAACGGGAAAAAAAAAGAGAGCAGCAAGGCCGAAATGTAAGAACAGCGGATGCGGCACTAGGAGAGGAAGAGGGCAGCGACCAGTGGAAAAGACTCGGGTTATCTCGCCAGCGTACGAGTCGCATACCTAATGCACAATTAGCCATGAGGAGGTACTTTTCCGGGCTCGAGCGAGTGTCACCACGTGCCTTCTCCCCGGACACACGCGGCTCGGATTGCAAGGCGCGTTTACGATAAAAATTCTCGAGGAAAGCACGAGAGAAGTGCTTTTCCCGCTCTCTGTACAATTTCATTAAGGTGCCACTACGCTGGCCCGCGATTACTTTTGCCCCTCGACATTTTTGCCACACACGCTTAATATGTATGCGCGTGCCTATGCGAATGCCTGACCCTGCGGAAAATTGGCATTTTATCATCGCGATGCCCATTGCTTTTAAATGCGCAGAAGAGTGGCCCCGCTTGTCGGTATTTCTTTCGTTTATCCCATTTACCGAGAAATGGAATTAGAGATGGGAATACTTTAAGCATTGCAGAACATTTGCCACAAGTCCACCGACTCTCCTTCTATTAAAACAGGTTCTTCTATAACGATCTATAAGAATATAATTATTCGGGAAATTAAGAAGCGGAGGGTGGGTTTTAAACAAATTTTTTCCTACCAGTTTTATTTATTGTAATTCAATAAGCAGTTTGCGGCAATTGGCAAGCAGCTTTTCGAGCTCACTATTATGCAGTTTTTAAAAATATCGATATTGCAATCTCTGGCAATACTCAACTAACTGTTAATACTTCACTTTTTTCTTCCTTTTTCCACTCTATAATTTACATTATTAATATTTATTTTTAGTTGCACGGTCATTATCTATTTACGTTAAAGTTGCATCTTTAGCCACTCTTCCGTTTTCTATTATGGGGCATATTCCTATCCTATCCTTGAAGCGTAAAGATTTGCACGTTTGATGCGATTGCGTCGACTAAAAAGAATTGGTAAGTCTAGTCGAAGAGAATATGTGCATCAGAGAAAGGAAATAGCGTTTTCCTATCGAATAAATCCCCTTATCAATGCATTTTTATCTTACTTCATCAATTTCGTAATATTAATATGATGTTTAAGCATGCGCACTTACTACCTACATGTTGCACAAGTTGTGTGCGTGTAAATTTCAATGCTTCGTTTAATTGTTCGCATACATTGTTATATTATATATAGGGTTAATAATATTAATATAAAGGGTTATTCGGCTACTATTCGACTATATATTAATATATAGGGTTGCTCGACACGCGTAAGGTTTACTATGAAGATGATGAATTCGTTGTTGTTCATTAGAGCGTCAATAACTAGAATAGTTACAATAATGATGATGATGACGATGACGATGACGATCACGACGATAATGATTATGATAACTATAACGATAATAATAATAATGACAACAACGACAACCACAACAACAACAACAACAACAACAACAACAACAACAACAACGCATAATGCTTAATTATAATATATATTTACAATTTGTTATTTAGTTATAAGAATAATGGTCAGATTTTAAAAGTTTCATTGACAAAATAAATCGTATAAAGTAAAAACGTAATATATAAATATTTATCGACAATTGAATTGATTTTTATATGTCAAGCGAAAAGTGTAAATTCACAGATACAAAAGACACGAAATTTTCGTTTACTTTGGCACTAACCAAGTATATGATTAAAAAAATCTCTAAAAGAATTGCAAATAAATAATAAAGCAAATAGAGCGGCGGCTGTTTTCCCTTTACACTTCCTATAGTCTGTCCACTTATTTACAACTCTTTAATAAATTTTCTCTCGCGTGTGTCATGAGCGTGCCCACTAGCTCCTTTCCCTTTCTCAATTCTCTGTTGTCATTACGCGGTCGATGATATTCCGCTTTGCATGCATTTCTGTCGCGACGCTCATTTTACAAAAATCTCTTATTTATAATCGACGCCACTCTACCGGAATACAATAGGGAGAGGAGACCCATCGTGCAAATGCTTCCTTTTCCCTATTTAACAAAAATATTTATGAAATACCACGGTGAAGGAGACGAGCACGATTATCAAAATCATTGGCTTATGCGCCGTAAAATCCATAACTTCGACGCACGCTTAGCAATAACTAAAATAATCAGCGAGAGCTGATTTATTTATTCTAATAGAACAATTTTGTCAAATCATAATTAAGCAAAGTTCACGGACGAGGGGGGTATAATCAATGAATTTTCTTAAAATTAATTAATGCGCGAGCACGTCAAGGCTTCAAGCACTTATTTTCACATATCGGAATCAATATCAACAGACTTCTCGGTAAAGTGGAGTCGAGTAATAATTAGGTGAACGATAATAAGGCAAAGCTCGGGCAATAATTGTCTATCCGTCGTTGAATGATGGTTAAAAAAAAAATTTTACGGCACTGGGAGCGTCGTTGGGCTGCGCGAGCGTTAGAATTAAAGGAGGATAGAGAGACCAACGGTCGCATTTAAAAATCTTATGGTGAGTAGCATGGCGAATGGAGGGCGAATGTACGACGAATGTACGACGAATGTACGACGAATGTACGACGAATGGACGAAGAATGGACGACGAATGGACGAAGAATGGACGAAGAATGGACGAAGAATGGACGACGAATCGATGGCCCAGGGGCATCGGCCGCGATTTTCCCATGGCAGGTGAAGGGCAACGAAGGTGACGCTGATTCGGCGGAAGATTCAACGATTACCGATAAATCAATAGGGAATCGCCCGGCCGCAGTCCCGACCTCGAAGCTCTCGGGACTCCCGCCCTACGTAGCTCGGCGCCTCTCGCTTACCTCTTTCTCGCCACTGACTGGGGCTGACAAACCTAGCTCCTGCGCCCGTGGCTGTGGGGCCGCCGGGAGTACGAGGTTCCGCGTGCCGCTGAGCCACACGGGGAGAGGAACACACGACACCGATCGCGAGCGAGTCGCACGAGACACTCGCGCCTCGACCGCCGCGCACACAACCCCCGGTCTTTCTCGTCGCCCCACCCCCGGCTCGCGACGCTTCCGCTTCCTGCCGGTACGCGCGCGCGACCCTCGCCCCCTTTCGCCGGCCGAGCTCAAGCCACCCCCTGCGCTCGGCAATGCAGATGCCTATTTCGTCGCCCCGAAACGCCACGACCACCGACGTCGTGACCAGCAGCGTTAGCCCCCTCCCCTAGTACCCATTCATGCGGAACTTTTTTGGACAATTCCTTGTTGTTGACCGTGACGACGTCCGGGTAGGAAGAGCTGCCGATGCTCGCGGTATCGCCTCTCTCTCTCTCTCTCTCTCTCTCTCTCTTTCTCGGATCGCTCCGAGTGGCAAGAATAAAAGGGGTGGGACCGTATACGTTGATGAGGAGGGAGGGGGTAGCAGACCGGATGTGACGCTATACCTGCGCTGAGCGACTGGACGAGGAACCATCCCGAGAGCATCGATCCTTGGGACGGCGAAGCGCAAGCGCCACGACGACTTTAGAGTCCGAAAAGCTTTCCCTCGATCCTCGGAGCTTCGGCTTCGTTGGTGCGCGCGCACACTTCCTCCCTACCTCCACTCATCACTCACTCACTCACTCTCTCTCTCTCTCTTTCTCTTTGAGTTTGCATTGAAATTCTTCGATTGCCATTGCGGTTGGTCGTAGGAAGGGAGCGCGAAACCGGTGGTAGTGGCATCCGTCAGATATGACGAATTTGTACGATCAACATCGAAGCAACGAAGAGGCCTCGCCGTCCTTTTCCAGAACCGCCGAGGATAATTTATCCAACAGTGACGGTCCGCTGATCGTCGTTAAGAAACGTGACAAGGACTTTAAGCCCCCGAGGTATAACGCTCAACCTTTAACGATTTTAACTCCTTTCGTTGTTTCTCTTCTCCACGAACTGCTTCACATCGTCGACGACCCCTCGCGAATTCGCCTTTCGCAATCATTTTCACTTACCAACGCATACGCGTGATTGAAAAATTAAAATTAAAAGCTTCGTTGGCATAAGCACGCCAACTCATTGCTACACACGTCAATCGTCGACTATAGGCTGCCCATTTAAGTTAATTAAAAGTATTTTAACGCATTGGGGAAGGAGGTGTATGGATGCGCAATGAATAGAAAGAGTCAATGATGTTGGCAACTACTTTGCTCTGCATAACATCAGATGATCTCTATACAATGCAATTAAGGAATCCAATAAGACATTACAATTTGAGATGTCGTGAGCTTTAATTACAATATTATTATTATTATCATGATCATCATTGTTATTATTATAATTATTATTATTTTTTTTTTTTTTTTTCTACAAAATTTTTATACAATTTTACGGAAACTTGCGATTTCAGACAGCCAATGTACTCTTCGGGAAAATTGCTGCAGCAGGACAGTTGGTACAAAAGTCGTGATACCAACGATAGCCAGTGCTCAAAGGACGAAAAAACAAGCCACCAATGCGTTTGGATGTTAACTCTTCTTTTGGCTGTTATTGGCTTTTGCAACCTTCTTCTAAATTTCACGATTTTGATAGTGCTGAGAGTAAGTCAAGGAATGGAAGCTTTCGAAGTAATTCCTGAACAGGATTTGGTTAAATTTTATGGCAACACTGATTTAGACAGAGTAAGTTTTACAAATAAATTAACATGTATTTATTTTGAAAATGTTTGATAAATAGCTTTAAATTGAAACTCACTTCCATATTTCCGTTTAAAAAACAAACGTTTGACAAATTTACTTTATAGGTATGCCTACATAGAGGTATTTGTGAAGGTTTTGGAGACGAGCCAATTGAGCTTATAGGTGATGGCGGAGGGGTTCACATTCAAGTAGCAAATCGACAACACAGTATGGCCTGGTCTAATTTACAAATACTTAAAAATGGAACATCGATTTCTCAGATTGAATCCTTCCAAATTAAGGATCCCCGGAGTGGATCACCGATCTTTTCGACGGAGTTTCCAAACTTTGGCCTTCCACAAGGTGTACAAAAAATTGAAGTCGGCGTTACTCAAACCCACAGGATCGCGGCGCCTAAGAAGAGCGATCTGTCTATAATATCGGATGATTCTATATTCTTGCATGGAGCGGAAGGCACAAGTTTCGACTCTAAAAATATTATCTGGACAGCAAAAAATGATATATTTTTACGCAGTCGAAATGGCGATATTGTCATTGATGCCAAAGATAACATTAATTTACCGCAAATTCCAATAGCATCAGCTTTTCTACCAAGTCCGTCGAATGATGTTCAGGATCAATATAAAGTCTGTGTTTGCATGCCAGATGGGAAACTGTTCTTGGTGCCAATGCATAAAGGAATTACAAAAATTAACTGTGCGAAAATTTCAAGATCTATGGATAGTGATCCATGCGCTATATAATATACGTGACAATATTTTTAAACATTTCTCACATAGTCAGTATTACATATCATTAATTTACATATCGTGTATTGACATTTATATTCATATTATTTAATTAAACAATTGCTTACGTTTTGAAATATATTTAATAAAGTTTTTGGTTAGTAAATGAATATTTTTTAATTGAATATAGGAAACGACTTTATTATTACTCGAATTCAAAGTTATATTGTTATAAAAACAATCATTAGCAAAAAAGCGTACACGTAGATATATATATATATACATATATATACATATATATACATACATATATATATATATATATATATATATATATATATATATATATATATATATTTATTTATTTTGTATTCTTCTAAATTATTGGCTTGATGTATGAGCATGTGTTTATACTACAAATTTTATTACGTTTAAAAACGGTAAGTGAACAAAACTTGGAGGCAATCATGAAATATATAAAATTTGTCCACAATTCGTTCGTTTCTTATACAATAAACTTACATTATAAGTCTGCCACAATAGTTAGCTTTCATCGACATTGTCAAAATATTATTGTGTAATAATTTAAAGAAGAGAAAAAAAAGAGGAAAAAAAAAGGAAAAATAAACAAAACCATGGAAACTAATATAAAGATCTTTGCACATTATCATAACCACGTGAAACTTACGCACTCTCAGCAATCATTTCTTCGTTACTTTCATCCATATCCTCTTGTTGTTCCTGTTCCGTCGGTGGCTCATACGCTTTTTCTAACGGACTCGCGACAACACCACCTGACCAGACACTCATTTCAACCGCTAATTTGTTTCCGCCTTCCAGTAATGGCCTATATCCTCCATGTGCAAGGACTCGTAGCAAAGTCTGAGCTGTTAAACAAACTAAGTCCTGTTGCTCTAAGCTCATGGATGTATGAACACGAATACTACCACCTTCGCAAGGATCCGATATACCTGAAAGATAAATATAATTAAAGTATAAATTTTAATGCCTGATATGAGCGAAGAGAAATAAAAAATTGTTGCAAACTTATTTGCGAGAAATTATTTATAGAAAGTAGTTGATTGAATGAATTTGGTGAATATAGAGGACTTTACATAGGTTGCAGACAAAATAATTTTCTCCTTTTAACACTTCATAACATTATTCCGTTATAATATCCTTATTCGTACCCGCTGATCCTGGAAGGAAGAGTCCCGATGAAAGAAGTTGAAGTACTCTTTTATAAGCCTGATTGATTGGTAAAGCTTGCCTGCTTGGATTATTCATTATAGCATTATGAGCTAAGACATTTAGCATCCAAGGCGATAGCGGTTCTAGTCCTTCGAATCTTGTTCTTAAATCTCTTAATAAGCGTATTAAAACTTTGATACTGGAATGGTGAGCATTTTCTTCGAACCAACGCGAATGTCTAATCGCTGCTAAATGACCTGAGTAAAAGCATTTCAAAGTAATGTCATAGCCTCGTGTCATTGCACATCGAGCAATAATGATGTTTAATAAGAATTTTAATCCATTTAATTACCTTGGCATATCTTAATATCTAAATGTTGATCAGGCTCTAATTTCCGTAGATTCTGATGAAGCGTTGTTATTAAAACGCGAACTGTCGCCTCGTTACTCGTTATATCCAATCCTCGTTCTGTTTGAGTTAATCTAAAAGTTTCTTTTGGACTTTGTACCTTCAAGTCCAATTGAACTTTGTTACCAAGTGCTTCAACGGCCGTCTTTGTTGGTAATGTCTTAAGAATGACAACAATATCTGCAACATTATGGCCTTTGATCATTGTTCCCATTTTGAAACTACCTACTTGACGCACTTCTTCCAATTGCTATAAATAAATAAAAATTAAGTAAAACCGCACAGAAATACCATATTGCTATTACATTTAATTTCTCTTAAATCATGAAGCATTTGTTCTTTGAATTCTGCTTTACAAGATCTAGTTTTTGACAAGACTTACGCAAGCTTCAAATGTACCGGGTGCAACAATTAAATTATCTAACACAGTCTGTAGTTTGGCAACTAAATTAACAATAGAGGTTTGTTCTTTTGGCGTTGGACACATGTCTGAATTCTTTTTGAGTAATGCGGCGGTGAAATCTGCTTCGTCGGGTGCTGGCTTTACTCTGGGAAAAGCACCGTCACATAAGGTTAAATCGAATGGATGACGAGGCATGAATATCCGCTTAGGAAGATAACCCATTCCACGACCCATTCCTCTGCCTCTAATTATCCCGCCTCTACCACGCACCATCTTAACTGTTGGGTAAACAACGACGGATAATATCCAAATTAAAATATACAAATAATGTCCAAATAATGTTATAAGTAATAACATAATAGCTAAATTGATAAATAGCTTAAGTAGTTAAGTAAGCGATGGCCTTATATTAAATAAAATGCATTGAACTTAATTTCTCAAACGCTAGTTTTATCGCTACACGTACTTTCTTGCCTATCAATGCTCCAGACAATATTTAAATAAATAAAATTACAACGAACAAGTGATTTCGTTGATTATATTGTAATTTAAAAAATAATAAAATTATCATTAAATAACGTAATCGATATGTCTCGCCATGCAAAGAAGTATAATTAATTGGGCGATAAATTAGATATTTAGAATTAATTGTTATTTCCAAAATTACTGATAAGCAAGTACTTTAAGTATCGAACCATAAGCAGTGTTTACAAACAATGATTTGCTGTAAATTTAACATACAATTCATTTATTTCTAATAGAGGCCATTTCCAATATAACATTCGTTTCTACAACGTAACTTCCTTAGTCCAGCAAATAATTAAGAACGAGTAAAAACATTGAATGCTTGTAGTTTAATAAACATATGAGAAAGCGCTTGTTCGCGATGTACAAACACATGGAAGAATAAGAAATTTGAAAAATCCACATAAAGCAAAGAGAATATGATATGAATAATTGAACTTAAATTAATTATACCTTTGCTAAAGTTTGAGCATATATTAGGCGCAAGACGCCAAGTGACGGCTAGCGTACTAATTTAGATAGAGCGCGATATAACCAATAACCGCTACAACCTAACCAATACCATATAAAATATTTACCCATTATGAATCACACGTGCTTGGGATTGCGTTGCTGCTATCAAAAATGCGTTCTCGTTCACTCTGAAAAAGAGAAGTAACAGGGGACTGTAAGTAAAATAATAGGCCAAGAGACGCGATAATGCAATCAGCGGGGCGTTGTGAAAATCGATAGACATGTACACTCTAACCAAAAATCATGACGAGCGCCGGTTCTCGAAAAAAAACTTGTATCGCGTTAAGATCGTAATATGAACTGTAAAACTAGACGTTGCACTGTCACCATTAATACGTCCACAGTCTACTTACCGTTTATCAAAAATTAAAACGCCAATGTTTGTACTACTAATCGATGTCAATAAGACAGTATTGGTTGAAGTATTGTTAAGAATTAGAATGCCTTGCGCCTCGAGAAGATGATTCAATGCGAGACAACTGGGGGCGTTCTCAAACGCAGATGGCGCTTTCAACGTATTTAACTCGAGGGTCTGACGCCGCCGCCTCCGCCGCTGCCTCCGCCGCCAGCACACGTATGTTGTGCATTGTTGTGCGAAGGCTGAAGGCACATGCGATGCGTGCAATGCGCGAAAATAAAGTCGAGGTGAATTTTTATCGAATCGTTATTTATTTTGTTGTTTATTGTATTGGTCGTAAGTGACTGTTTACATTGTTCGAATTTGATTGGACGGTAATGCAATGATACGAGGCGAATGGAATTTCTGTTAATTATAAATTCGAATTTGATATATCAAAAGTTTCGAATTATTTTTCTGTCTGCGCCGATGATGTACGACAATTTAGTTGATTATCAGCGCGACGTTCGTGTAATTTTTGAATTCGCTTAGCCAAAACAAAATCGTAACAGAGCTCCCCACTTCAGCGGCAGTATTGTCATCAAATTGAAAAAAAAATCTTTCTTTACTTATCTTTACTGAATTTAAACTGAAGAGCTTACGCAGCGTTTATGGTGTGAATAAAATTTAAAAGGACTAGAAATTCACTACTGTGAATTTGACTAATTGGAGTTACGGGGGACGTTGGATTTATGAATAATTATTGTAGGATTGTAGAGGTATTATTACTATGCCCGATTATCGTTTGTTTTCATGGGTAAGGAAACAACTGTCTATATTTCATTGTTGAATGTAAATTATTAATATTTGCCTCTTATCTTTGAATAATATGATTCTGTAATTAAAATATGTCGGCGGGTAAATTTCATTTCTATTTGGTAATTTGCACGTGCGTATTGTGATAGTGCGCTTGCGCATTCTAACTTACCGCGCTACAATTCAAAAAGACCGTACGAACGGTAGAGAAAGTCTTTAAGACTTTGATTTTTAGTTGTTTGCGGAAGTGAGCTTTAGTGATATTATCTTTAGCCCGAGACATAATATTTAATGATAAGATCATAATTAATAAAAAAAAAAAAAAAAAAAAAAAAAAAAAAAAAAAAAAAAAAAAAAGAAAATTAATAATAATAATAAAGTTTGAAAAGGCTTAATTAATAATCGTAGGTAATTAGTTGTAATAGGCACAGACTTTTATCACCAATTGTTTACATCAATTAATCTTTCTTCTTTCATCAAAAAAATTTATAACAACAAATTATAGATCGTAAATACGTTAATATCTTAACACGGTAAAATGTACGTAGGGTGCAAACTCGCACGGTCAGCTCGGCCTCGGCGATTTTAACAAGGACGAACTAACGATAGCGGAAGAAGTTTGCCTGACATCCGTGAATTTAAAGGTGGAGCATGTGAAAAAGATCGTCGGTGGAGCGGGTCACACTCTTCTCCTGGACAAATTTGGCGGTGTCTATAGTTGCGGCTGGAACGACAAGGGTCAGACTGGACTGAAGAATGCTACCTCGCGCTTTCAGAAGTTGGACGGTTTCGATGGTGAAAGGATCGTGGACGTAGCCTGTGGCTGGGACTCGTCAATGGCAGTTACGGACAATGGCGACTGCTTCGTCTGGGGCTCAAATACTTACGGACAATTAGGCTTGAATTCGATCACGATCGGCACCAAGATCGAAAAGCCCCTGAAATTGAAATTGAATAGTGCTGTTAAAGGGATATCGATGGGACTGAGGCATTCGGCTTTCATTACTCGTGACTCGAGACTTTTTGTTAGCGGAGCTGCGACCAAAGGTCAGCTTGGAATTAACGTTCATGGCGTCCGTTTTTCCGACAGCTTTTCAGAAGGTACGAATTATGTTCTTGCATTAAATTCAAGACCTTAATGAATTGTGAAATAATCTTCTTGGCCAATGCTTAAGATTGTTAATCTAATAATTGTTTGTCGGATTTTTAATAAAAGTATTTTTTTATTGATATGTTTAGTGTAAAAGCTATGATTCGTTGATTTGTAAATTTGTGAAATTTACAAAATTCTATAATAAAACGAATTATAATGTAGGCATTGTATCGGCCGATTACAATTTGTGGTTAAAGTCAAATAAATCTAAGTCAACAAGCGTAAAATGATTTATAAAATTCATAATCTTTTTCTTAAATACTTGGACGTTGTTGACATTCGAATGGGTGACTTTAAAAATGTCATTTAAAAACGTCTCGGATGAATAACGATGCGCAACATACTGATAAAACATATTGATAAAAGAATATATGTGTAAAAGATTTAAAAAGATTTTCTAATTCGATATCTTATTCGACAGTTTCAGATTTGCAACCAGTCAAACATGTTTCTTGCGGGCAACACTATACCGCAGTTATAACAGCAACTAACGAAGTGTTTGCCTGGGGTGATAATAAATATGGTCAATTAGGAATTGATCCATCGCTACACAAACGAACACTACGACCAATTAAAATTGAAAACATCGATGGTTGCAATAAAATTTATTGTGGTTGGACGCATTCGATTATTTTAACCAGTAAGAATAGCCATAACAATATGCGCAGCCCTTTTACTTTTATTAAATTGTTATAGATAAAAATGTAAATTATTATATCGCAGATGATAAAAAAGTGTTGTGCTGGGGAAGAAATTCGTATGGTCAATTGGGTCGTTCGAAATCTACCTCGACAACTGAATTTTGGAAACCAAAAGCCGCACTGGCTTCGATAACGATTAATCAATTATCAGTAGGATCAGAGCATAATATCGCGCTTGCCGGTAACGTTATAATTACATCGATACCGATTTTCAAGACTAATTTAACGACAATTTACCGAATTAATAACTTTAGATGACGGGAGTATTCTGTCTTGGGGATGGAACGAGCACGGAAATTGTGGAAACGGAAGCACTAACGATATTTTCGTACCCACTAAAGTAAATGTGCCTAATGGATCGGCTGTGATGGTGGGTGCTGGTGCGGGCCACTCGTTTGCAATCATTAAAACAGATCATTAGGAAGAAGGAATAAATCAATAATCAAATTACACAAGCGGGCGCATATTTTAATTTTATATTACGTTAAGTTATTAGTAGTAAACAAAATTAAAAAAAAATTGCTTGAATAATGTCGTTACCTTTGATTTCCTTTCATCGATTCCAATGACAAATAAAACAAACAAAAAACAAAACAAAAATAATAATAAAATTGCACAAATCCTAATAACAAAACCCTGGGCAACCGAAAAATACAAAATTATAAATTTATAGAACGCCATTATCGAATTCAGGGGTAGAAAACCAAGCTGCCATACATCGTACGGCACACGGCTCGCCTGGTTACGCGTAGGGGGTGCGGGCATAATAAAAGCACCACCTGCTGACAGAAGTCAACTGTTATTCATCGGTGTTACACACACGCGCGCACGGACTCACGCACGCACGGACTCACGCACGCACGCACTGTACATGTCGGTGGTTCGTTGAATTCGTTCCCAGGCAATCGTAACAAATCGCAACGGCCTAGTTTTTGACGTCCCGTCAGCGTAGACGCGATGTTTCGTGCGAGATCGCAACATAATATTGGGTAAATTGCGCTCGTACGCAGCCTCGCACATCGATGGCACATCAATTCTAATAAGTGACTATCTCATGTTCTTTTGAGCAGCAGCAGCGAGCGCGAGGCGAAATTCGTGCAGGAAAGGATTGACGTTGTGGAGAAGCATTTCGCAGAGTTCTGTACGATGTTCGCAGCTTACACGAGGAAAGCAGCCAGGTGAACGGTCTACCTTACCACGACTTGTTGGCCATTGATTTTCCGTTTAAATATCCGGCGTGCGTGTTTCATGCAAATAATTTAATTTCATTTACGTCAATGCGCCAGCATAATCGAGTGAAAATAACTCGAGACTTTACATTTCACGTAAATCAGAGGCGGGATGGTTGCAAATACGCAAGGGATGCAATTTTAATTTCTATAGTTATTCAAAGTGAATTTATGTTTCTTCTTAGGCTCAGAGATAAGAACGACGAAGTTGCTAAGACGATACAAACATATGCCAACTCGGAGGAAATAAATCGATCGATGAGTACGTGCCTCGTGAACTTTGCCAACACACTATCCATGATCGGTGATTACAGGTAGATAGATATGCCATTAAAAGAATTTACAAGAAGTACAAGTAATTGCTTGAGTAATTGCATCAGTCGTAATTTTGATTTACGATGCTGAATTTTCAGGGATGCCGAAGTTCAGAGGCTTAATTCAAAAGTTATTGGCCCTTTATCACAATATCAAAACGCTTGCAAACGCGCTAAGGACAATGTTAAGAGTATCTTTACCGCTCGAGACGAGGAGCTTAAACGTAAACGTCTATTGGATAAAATTCGGGATGAAAATCCTAAAAATCAACAGAAAATCGTATCCTTTTAAATGCAAAAAAAAAAAAAAGAACAGAAAGAAAAAAGAAAAAAAGAAAAAATAAATAAAAATTAAAAACAACGGGTCTTATTATGTTTACTTTAAACGATTAAGGCTTAAGATTATTTGTTAAACTTGTATAAGCTTATAATTGCTATATGAATCATTTTAATTAATGCTTCCCATCAAATTTAACCTTCAAAATAATTTCTTTAATTAAATTGTCGATTTAATTAGTCTCAAGCTAAGTCTAACTTAATGAAGGCAACGGTTGAAGTATCTCGAGTTGTAAAAGGGCTTGAGGAGCAAATTGATTCGTTTGAAAAGCAAAAACTACATGACTTGAAAAAAATACTTTTAAATTTCGTAACGGTGCAGCTTAGCTTTCATGCGAAGGCTCTGGAACTTTTTACAAAAGCTTATCAAGACGTCGCAGAAATTAACGAGGCACAGGATCTACAAGTAATAAATTTTTAATAATATAATAATTCTATATCTATTATATCACTAATACCTGCATATTAACAAATGAAATTATTGATTTTTTTTTCTGTGTGTGTGTGTGTTTTTTTTAATACGAATAATCACGGAATTAAATATTTTTTATCCTCTCGATACGCAGGACTATCAAATTACGAGAAGAGAAATTAATGGGGTAACTTAAGATTATTGTACAATATTATTGTGTAGAATTAAAACAATTTTCTCCAAAATGCAACATACATATAATAATATAATATGATTATTTAGGAATTTCGTGGCCTTATGAAATCATCGGAATCATTTACAAAATTAAGCTCTATTAAACGATCTGGTTTTCGTCAAGCGCATTCATTAATGAATTTACATAATCAATTCTCACCTTCGCCGGCAATTTTAAGAAAACAGAAACTAAACAGAACTACAGAATCTTTGGTAAATACCATTTATTAAACATAGTAATTAATATATGCATAGTAATTATTATTGCTAATTATATTATAAATTAAAATATTCTACATGAATGTGAATTGATTTGATGTCTATTTTAGGATTCTTCCAAAACTGGTCATACAAATTCATCAGATTCTGTACAAGTAGAAGAATTTGATGAGAGTTCGGAAGAATCTGAAGAATCCTCTTCTATTGAAGAAAAAAAATCCGTGAGATCTAGACTTAAAACTATGTAACTGTAAATTACTAATTGATTGCTTTTTCATGCTATTTTAGAAAAGAATAGCTAGAAACGAAGACAAGCAAAAAAAAGCAAATCGACTAATTTTTAGAATGGTACCGTCTTTGCCAAAATGTCAGAAGAACTTAACGCCCTCGTTGATTAAAAGTATCAATTATTATTAGTGCTAACTTATATAAAGCAATATTCTTTTAGGTAAAATGTTATTAACTTACAAATGTTTGTATACAAAGTTTTCGCGACATGTAATATACAAGAAGCGGACTATTATGTTAGAATTATATTGTACTCGGTGCAAATTATATAATTTATGATCAATTGATTAATCCATAATATTATGATGTAAGAAAATTGGTGAATTATTTTTCAGTGCCATCTACTCCTGCTTGAGTCATAAGATCAGCAATGTTCTTTTCCAAATCATCTATTCTATTTCCCATTTCATCTAGTACTTATAATTAAGGACTTATGTAAATATTTGCATTAATCTGTATGAAATTAGTATAGAACAATAAAAAGACACAATTTAATATATAAAAAGAAATAAATTAATGAATAAATGAATGAATAAACGAATAAATGAATCACTACCAATCATTTTATACCTTATTTAAACATAATGATTTTTAAAGAAAAAATTCACAAATGCCACGGTGATTTGAGGTTATGTAATTAATATAAATTATCGTTATTAATTTTGTTACAAAAGGATATTTCTATTGATAATTTGATCCGACATTGTTTGAAATTTATCTTGCATACTCTGTAGTAGCGTTTGTACCTGCGAAAAATATATGCAAAAAAGTAGTTGTATGCAACAATGATAGGTCGTACTATCGTATATAAATGTTTCGCCAACAGAAGGCGACAATTGCGTAAAAGCGTAAAAATATTTCTATAAAGCTTTATCACTCGTTAGCTTACGTATTGCGTTAATTCCTGCACATTTTTCGGATCCACATTATTTCCCATCGAATAATTTTCTCCATCCTCGGGTTTATGCTCTGGCTTTACCTCGGCCATCCTACGATCATTAAATCCACATTACTTAATTAATAATACGGCAAAATCAATGCATCAAGATTTAACGCGTTAACGAAATTGAGATCACCTCAAAGATTTACCTTTTAAATGTGAATGCTATGAGAAAAAAAACGGAGCCGGGCTTTTTTTAAATACTGTACACAACAATAGCGGTACCTCTGACGTCGACGTGTGCCGTTCGACGATGGCGTCGTTGCACTTCCAATTTTTATTCGACTTCCCTAGGATCCATTGGCCAATCTATTTATATTATTTTCTTTGAGCACCAACTTTTCACGTATACGCATACGCATGTAAAATCAGCTATTTGTAAACTAATGGGCATTTAATAGTCTTATAAATAAAGAAAAATTTGTACGAGGCACTACTCGCCCGTGAACGGTAAAAAATTTTTCTCACGAGACGGCAATTGATTTAACAGAATGTGACTCAACAACCATTGCGACATCCATTATTATAATTCATTTGTACACTTATACTATATATTAAACATTACATGCGCATTGATATTGCCATTTGCGTGTTTAAGCGATAAAAAAAAAATGTTTGGACATTTTTTATTGATTGGGAAATGAGTGACCGTCGGGGAAAATGAATTTGGAATAAGTATGAGCTTTCGAAAGGAATTAGTAAATTGGTTGTAAAATTAATTAATAATCCGTTTATATTAACAATGTTTTATTAACGATAGGAGAAAAGAGTGGCTGGGCCAAGTGAGTGACAATGAATTGTCTCTTGAATTTATGTCTCATTATATTTGAAGGTGAAAATAATCCCGACGCCTCGCGATGCGTATCGTCTGCTTGACAAAATCCGCATGCGCGCACTTTCGCACATTTTACTTTTGACTTTTAATGACAATAGTGCGTCATTGGCGATAGAGCGATGTCTTGACCTACGCGACAATCATTTATTTTGTCTCGAATTCACAATGTTGATTTTATGCACGAGTCAAATAAATAAGGAAGTCGGTATCATTAATTTAAGTAGATTGGTGGAGACGAGCGACTGACTGATCAAGCTCGAGTAATAATCTAATAATTCTCAGAGCTTAAAAATAGACCTTAAACATCGAACGATTTTTATATATTGTGAGAGGATATAACGTAGTGTATTTGTTACTATTGACGCGAACTGTAAAGTATGCGCTTAGGATTAGCAAACATTCTGATTTTCTTATTTCTTACAATATCACTGACATACACCTATCATTTCAAAGCAAATCAACGATCACCTGTTATATTAAGTAAAAAAACTCTTTTCGTTAT
Source organism: Ceratosolen solmsi marchali (assembly GCF_000503995.2). Classification (NCBI taxonomy): domain Eukaryota; kingdom Metazoa; phylum Arthropoda; class Insecta; order Hymenoptera; family Agaonidae; genus Ceratosolen; species Ceratosolen solmsi. Next base: position 4,745,442 of record NW_011948412.1, read on the forward strand.
GGACAATATTTAATCAATTTTATCAACATTATTAATACAGCAGAGTTTTATATTCGATATTAATTATAGTTCCAGGAGATGGAGGTAGCCAAGTTGAAGCAAAAATCAACAAAACTTCTGTTGTGCATTATGTGTGTGAAAAAGTATCGTCAAACTTCTTCAACATTTGGTTGAATTTGGAACTTCTAGTTCCAATAATTATAGATTGTTGGGTAAATGTTTTACATTAGATGTCGTTATATATAATTTTTATGATCCATTGTAACTATAAAGTATACTTATCAATTCTTAGATCGATAATATGAAACTTCTGTATAATAATGAAACAAGAAAGACTACGAATTCCGATGGGGTGGAAATTCAAATACCAGGCTGGGGAGATCCTTTTGTAGTGGAGTACTTGGATCCCAGTAAAGTTTCTCCTGGTTCTTATTTTAAAGATATTGCCAATATGCTGGTCAAGGATCTGGGATACATTCGCAATGTTTCTTTGCGCGGAGCACCATATGATTTTAGGAAAGGGCCGAGTAATGAAATATCTATGAAACATTAAGATAATTTAGTCTTTAGCTACTTGTCGTTATATATCGAGTAATACTTCCGCATAATGAGTCAACATTTTTTTATATTCATCAATTATTTTTTTTATTATTTTCTTGTTCCTAAGCTAACGCGAATGCTTATCGTTAGTTAAAAGTCAAGCTAGTACTTAAAATTCTTCTCTAGAGGATTTTAAAATATTACCTTAAGGATTTAAAATATTAAAAATAGACTATGGAATTTCATTTTTATTTTTAAATTGTTATTTAAATGATAGTTATAAAAAATTCACATTAGCTATACAATTACAATGACACGGCTATATCAATTTTTAATTTTATAATAATCTTATTATTAAAATTGTAATTATTTATTAATTACCTTTTGTTTTACGAAACTTTTATTCCAGATGAAAATAATGAATATTTTGTTAAGTTAAAGAGTCTTGTTGAAGAAACGTATGCAATAAATAATAATCAGCCTATAACTATGCTGGCGCATAGTATGGGAGGTCCAATGTCCTTAATATTCTTACAAAATCAAAGTCAAAAATGGAAAGATAAATATATAAAGATGTTGATTACTCTTGCTGGAGCATGGGGTGGATCGGTTAAAGCTCTTAAAGTTTTTGCAATTGGTGACGATTTAGGGGCTTACTTATTACGTGAAAGTATACTTAAGGATCAGCAAATTACAAGTCCAAGCTTAGGATGGTTATTACCATCCAAACTATTTTGGAAAGATAATGAAATCCTTGTTGAAACGCAATTAAAAAATTATACATTCGCTGATATGAGACAATATTTGATGTAAATTTACATTTCATTAAATTTTGTATTTTTATAAACGAGCTTATGTAAATATGTTTTATAGGAAAGTTGTACTGTTGCAGAGATATAAATGTTCCGAATGGTTGGGAGTTTCGCAAAGATAACGAAAAATTTCAACTAAACTTTAGCCCACCAGGAGTTGAACTTCACTGCTTGCATGGAATAAGCGTTGACACTGTTGAAAAGTAATGGCAATTAAAATCCAATGCTTCATAAATTTGTTAAATACTATGCGCAGCGTAATATTGTTATATTAACATTGATCTTAATTATAATATGTGTGTCGTAGGTTATTTTATAAGCCAGGGATGTCAATAGATGGTTACCCACAATTGATAACAGGTGACGGAGACGGCACTGTAAATTTAAGAAGCTTAAGAGGCTGTACATATTGGAATGACAAACAAAAACAAAAAATTTACTACCAATCATTTCCGCGCATAAATCATATGGAAATTTTACGTAACAGTACAGTACTTGATTATATCAGAAATGTTTTAAAATTTTAAAATTAAGCTCGGTCGTTAAAATTCAATTTTGTATGCCTCGTGAGTCAGAGATTAATTTGCATGGGCTATTATGACTACACATATCTCTTGAAATTATTCTCTTTTACGTATTTGAATGATTTTTTAAAATTCTAAATAATTTTTATTACGAAATACGACAAAAATATAAATTCTTGTAATACTTGTATTTAATTATTGCAAATAGTTTTTAATACTCATATGATTTGTAAAACGTCTTTATTTAATGTTGACTGATTAGAAATATAACCAATAATTTAATGCACTAGTGTAATAATTTTGACAATTTTATTTTCAATATTGTTAAAGCATAATTTATTTACATTTAATAATATTTAGGAATAACAAAAATATATTTTTACAAATTTGTATAAACATTTTATTCAGATTTTATTAAAAAATACTCAAGATATTGTACAAATAAGAAAATTAACATTGATAAAATAAAACTTTAATAAACAATAAATACCTTTATACTGAATATTTATATATTAATAATCTATTATCAATATAGTACATAAAATATTTTTGACAGAATATATAATTATAAATCTAGATTATATGTACATAAAAAATGTTTTACATCTGTCCATGTTACTATTGGTATAAGTTTCAGTGGTTGGGCTATACGAAGTAGAAATTATAAATTGCACCTCAAGTTAGCATTCGCTTATACTAAATACAATAAAGGCAGCAGAGGAATGCTAGAGATTTTTAATAAAACATTTATCATACAAACATCTTTCAAACATTCGCCCATAAATTACATTGTACAATTTAAATTCAAAGTGCAATAAAATAATTGTCTCTGACATTAAAAGAAAAAAAAAAAAAATATATATATATATATAATAAATAAATAAAAAAAAATAATAATAATAAATTCAAGTCCATTTATCATCTTAAATTAAGACAAGAACTAAATATAATTTTTCAATAAATTATATTAACTTAATCTTTGTAATTGTGTTCTAATGTATTTATAAATGTCACTTGTACCTTAAAGAACCTGTTTTTAAATATGAAAAAAAAAAAAAAAAAAATGGAACAACCGATTAAGAACTTTTTAACATGCTGTATAAACCAAAAGCTACAACCGTTACCACTGTGATGGCCTTATAAGTATTCATGCTATTAAAAAACTGTGGCTTTATGAAGTACATATTAAACTTTGGATATATTCGGTTTACAACATTAGTCTGCAGCTTCTTCTTCCACTCTTGCTCTTTAAGCTTTCTTTTGGAATCGAAATCCCTGACATCGTTGTCTATCGATTTCGGCGGATATTGTTCATAGAGACTTAACGTTTCATTTAAGAGATCTTCGAACGGCAAGTCATCGGGTAGCTACAATTTGTGAAATATTTGTCCCAAGTGCTCCGAATAAGAGCTCGTTTTGTAAATTATTGGCAAGTGTGTTGTAACTTACTGTACTCAAGACTTTGAACATGGGACCCATGTCTGGTATTGTATCGAAAATTTCTTTATCTCTGTATGCCACAATTTTGGTGCTTAAATACAATGGAATTAAGGGTGGACCTCCAAGAAAGTAATCAAACAGTCTGTGAAGCAATTTTCTATTCTCGGCATACTTATGCGCATACCATGTTGTATATTCGGCAAGAGCAAAATGTGGAAACAATTCTACGCTGTAGGAAAGAGAACGATACAATAACAATTAACTACTTAATGGCTCGCTCATTAAATCTGATGAAATAATTACTTTTCCAAGTGCTCTAAAAGCTTAGGATGCTCCCTATATAATAATGCAAATATATAAAAAAGCTCTTGATTTACTTTTTCCATTGTTTTCTCCATAAATCTCTCTAAAAATAGTAATGAAATTTTTTCCAAAACATAGAGGCCCTGCTGTAAGCCCATGACTATTAGAACAGTCGCCGCCACATCGTTATATCCTTGATAATAGCTGGAATATTGTCAATACGTAGTTATAAATCCAAGCTGATATAAATAAGATATCAAACGATTCTGGCTGCACTCACTTTAGCTCCTCGTGCTTAGACAAGACCCAGCATATTATTTGAGTCAACTCTTTTTGAAAATTCTCCATGTCCTCCTCGGACGTATCCACTGGCATATGGCCGCCGCTACGCGCGACATCCTTCAAGATTTGCTCATACACTTCTATGTCTACGAACATATGAATACTGTCAAGATCGTTGATCACCTTGAAATCCCTATCCATCAATCTCAGCAGTTTTGGCCAAACGAATTTTCGAACATTGTCTAAAAAGATTATTAGTAAGATAAAATGGAAGCCCATTGACAATTAAATCAAGACCAGGCCAAGATCATTAATTAGAGGTAAGTGCCAAAACTTACCGTGCACTAGCCCCTTGGAACTAAGGCGCTTTAAGTCGGTAAACGTTAGATTTGTCCCTGTTAAAGTTCCATTTATAATAAAGAGTTTTTGTTTCTCTTCCTCTATTATTAAATTAGCGTCAATTAGAATGTTTATCAATGGTTACATTATTATAAATAGATAAATAATAAGTGTGCTCACTCACCTGTTGAATGTAACTGAGCAGTGACTGGAATTTCAGGAATAATTCCATTCTTCCATACCAAATCCGAATCCGAAACCGAATCCCACATGGTAAATCCAAAATTTCTTCTCACATACCTCGGATATATACAAGCGTCGTGCAAAACCGATTGAGAACGCAGAGTGGATTTTAAAGATCGAACGTTTTATCTCGTGCCCTGATAACTATCGCGATTAGCGCTCGATCTTGTACCAAAGGATGCCACCAGCTGCAACTACGTATCCGCTAATCCGCCCGACTCGCACTCTCCCTCTCTACAACGAAACGACTGCTCGTAATTACCAATTACCGCAAAAAAACAAGCCAAGAGACAATCGACCAGCTTGAAAAACAACTACAAACCTAACCCCTTATCCTGCCTCTTCATTTGTTCGACAGTCTCGGTGGTGCGTTTACGCGCACGCAATCAAAAAGTCCGGTAGTCACGTAATGCATCGATATCTCGTCGACGAGACTTTGACGATTTCACTTTAACGTAGACAGACGCAGGTGGCCACTCTCCCCGCGCACTCCTCTCTATCCAGCAATATCTGACCCCGAAAAATAGTCCTAATAAACCCACCACCGCCACAAAGTCAGACAGGAGACAAAACGGCTGAATCTGTCAGAAATTGTGATAACAATCGTGGCTTTCTACAGTTACGGGATAATCACTACTAGCGAGGGCGTACCTCACTTAATCCAAAATGAGTGTCGAAGCTCGAGGCGGAACGTCGTTGGCACGGGGAGCGCGGGGGGAACCGAACGCCAGACTCCTATCGCTTCGCCTTAAATGATAGGTGCTGCTGCTCCTTCTCCTCCTCGGCTTAGCGACACAAAGCCGCGCTCACCCCACCCCATTACACGAGTGCGCAGCGCAGCCAGCAAACAACACCGTGCGCGACTCGCCGCCGATAGTGTGTGTGCGCGAGAGCGGGGTGAGGTCGAGAGGGAGAGAGAGGGTGAGAGATTGAATGGGAATGAGTTTGAGATATTGAGAGTTAGTGAAGAGAGAGAGAGAGAGAGAGAGAGAGAGAGAGAGAGAGAGTGAGAACGCGTGGCGGCGGGAGAGTGTGGGACGCTGGTTTAGAACGGTGGCGACGCGCAACGCGAAAGCGACAAGGACGCTAGGCAACAACAGCGCCACCAGCGCCACGGCGGACGATCATAACGCAGTTAAAGAGAGACTTGGCGCGGTGGGATTTGTTCGCCATCTCCGTGGACGTGGAAATACCGTTTGGCGCGACCCGCGCTGCTCTACCTCCCTCTATTTCTGGGCGCGCTGCTTTGACAGTTAAGCCCGGAGCCCAGATTTACGAAGTAGTCGTGAACATCAGGGTGGGTGGTATGCGTTCCCTCGGGGTGGCGCGCGCGCCATTCTCAGCAATGCCGTCCTCGTCGTCGCGGGGTTGACTGGCCCCACTAGTCCCCCAGTCATCTTCGTTCGCCGTAAACGCGCGCGCGAAGGCCAAGCGAGGCGCCTATTTATAGGTTTTCGCGGCACAAGGTATGTCGAAAATATAGTGGAGTCGCCGCGCAACCGACGTCTCGCACAGCACCTTTGTTGTCCGTTGGATGCTTGATCGCGCGCTGCTATGCACGCACGATCGCCGCTTTTTCATTGATCACGCGACCGCGATCGGTGCTGGATCGAGCGAGGGTACGAGACTGGGATCGAGGAATTATGGTGTTGCCCTATGATTGGCAAACGACGAAGCAGAAGGTCGCCCAAAGGAGTCAATACCTGCTGGAGATGGGACAGTGGTACTGGGCCCTGCTCTCGCCAGTTTGCGATGTTGTGCATTTAAAATATGATATGCCTATTATGTAAATTGTTAACGATGTGTGTGTGTTGCGTTGGCTTTTCAGGTCGGATTGTCGGTTCATTGTCGGCCAAGAGCCCAATCAACAGATACTCGAGGGCCACAAGGTATTCTTGGCCATGTCGAGTCCGGTGTTCGAGGCGATGTTTTTCGGCGGTATGGCGGAGAAGAGCGATCCCATACCGATAAGGGATGTGCAGCCGGAGGCGTTCAAGGCCTTGCTCGAGTACATCTATACGGATCGAGTGGACCTTGGCTCGTTCGAGCTCGCCTGCGAACTCTGCTACTGTGCAAAAAAGTACATGCTGCCCTTCCTCGTCGAGGAGTGCACAAAGTTCTTGTGGTCCGACCTATCGCCGAAGAAGGCTTGTCGCGCTTATGAGTTTGCGAAGCTGTTTGAGGAGCCGGTGCTGATGGAGAAATGCCTGCAAATCATGCGCTCAAAGACCAACGAAGTGATAAACGAATCTAGCTGGGACGACGTCGAGCTGGAGACTATAGTGACGATTTTGGATCAGGAGGAGTTGCACGTCTCGTCGGAATTGGATTTGTTTAATGCTTTGGAGAAATGGGCCAAAGCGGAGTGCCTGAGAAAGTCCTTGGACACGTCGGACCTCAAGTTTTTAAAATCTGTGATAGGCGACACTTTGACTAAAGTTCGATTTCTCACCTTGACACCCCAAGAATTTGCAGAGGGCCCCGGCAAGTCGACCATGTTGACCCAGCAGGAGGCCTTCGCTCTTCTCATGAATATATCGTCGCCCAACAGCGACGAGCCCATGCCCGAAGGCTTCTCCCTAAATGCCCAGAGTAGGGCCAATTTGCCGAGTGCGCAGACTTTTGGTACAGATTTCTCCGTAAGTTATAAGCCTTAGCGGTCTGTTGCGATGTGGTAATGCGCGCGTAGCCGTCAACGCCGTCTAACGGCGCTGTTACTAATATCCTCTTGTCATTGACTTTTAGAAGAAACGATCCCAGCCGCTTACCATTTTAGAATGGCCTCAGTACGACTTAGAGGAATGTCCGATTAATTTAGTCACGTCTTCCTCGTTTCTTCCATTTTCGATTACAGGAGAGCAATCCAGCTTGGTTCAAGAGCCAGTCGCTTTACGAAGACACATGGAGGACAGCAGCGGTACTTCCCAAGGAAGGCCATTGGCATTGATTAATAACGAGGCACGCGACAGTCCAAAATATTACTGCGTTCGATCTATAGAGCAGCAAACAGAAATATACAATAATAACATTTTGGACAGCACTGTAACTTTCATTGTGGACAAGAATATTTGCGTGCTCGGTTTGCAAGTGCCGTCGCAGATTCTAAATATGGTACGACGTCGTTGAATTTAATGTAGAACATTTTTTTAGAAACTTGTTAATATTGAAAATTGTTTGTTACTTTCGCAGCAAAATAATATCCAACCTCCAAAATCATCGTACACAGAAATATTGTATGCTCACCTTCTTGATTCCTATGGCACACGGTTAACGTACACCCATTTTAGTACAAAAGTTGTCGTTCAAGATTTAATCGAAGTGACATTCAATCGTCCAGTTTATGTTCAAAAGAACAAGGTTATTGAATACATATACAAATAATTAATTACTATGCCTAAATTTCATAAATTCTTACGTTCAATTAACGCCTAAATAAAAAATTCTCTTCCTTACAGTTGTATAAAATAGGAGTTGTATTCAATAGAGAAGGTTGGTATCCACTAGCAAGTTGCAGCCAACATAAAATCTGTGATAGTGTTTTATTCAGTTTTGGTGGTGGAAATACAGTAGACACAATTCGAGATGGTCTTATAAGATCTATAATTTTTACTTATCGTTAATTAATAATTTGAAAATTTAATATAAAATTTTAATTAGGTTTGTGATAAAAAAAAAAAGAAAAAGAAAAAGAGGAAAAAGAAGACTAATGGCGTTTCTATGAAAAGTGGAAATTATTACTAATTCGATTTATTCTTCTTTTTCTTCTTTGGTAATAGAATATACTATTGAAGATTTATTGAAAGGAAAACAAAAAAAATCTTTGTACAAATTTTAATGTATTTCATTGTTAAATGTTAACGATCAAGTATAAAAATTATAGTAGGACGAATTTCTGATTTTATTATTTCTTTTATTACATTTAACATGATTTGCTATTCAGATTTTGTAAAACAATCTTTTTAATATTTACATATTTTACGTATCGATATATATATATATATATATATATATATCTTTTTTTTTTTTTTTTAATGGTGCCAATTTTTTGTACGTGCAATATTTAGCTACTTTTAGATCATTTTAAATTTAAGAGATACTTTGTTTTATAAGCATATTATTCTTGTTAAACTTATTGTATTTTACTCATAAACTTGTTATTTACAATAAGATAGATTTGGTATGAAATTATATGTATTATAAAATAAATAAAACTAAACATTAAGCCCAGTCTTGTTATCGTGTAAATCGCAGGGAGCTATCCTATTTCACTTTATTCGCTATTATTTCAGCAAATTTCTTGCCCCACATACTTGATATATCATAAGCAGAAATATCCGAATAATGATTTACGCCACTGATGGCTTCGGTTGGTAGTCCTGTAATGTACAATACCCACGCAATATGGACGTTCCTATATCGAGGTCAAAGAACAAATACAACATTGTTTTTCCGAGAGAAGTTCTTGTGAAAATTTTATTCTATAATTTATAAAAATTCTAATACCTTTAATTCATCGCTCATTTATACGGCTAAAATTATACAACTACAACCGTCCAAACTTATTACGTAATTAGTCAATTTATTATTTCTCAGATTAACAACAAGATGGCGGATTATTATCTCGGCAATGTACACGCATAGAGATAAGTGTTTGCTATCGATATTTTCCAAATTTTTAACATTGTTTTTAATAGTGTTGTTTCTCTCGGTTTCAAAACGTACGATAAGTCATAAAATACTGGTGAGGGTGACGTCTGGGTGGAGGGGGGGGGGGGGGGAAAATCATGTATATCAATATAAAATATAGTAAAAATGACATTCAAATTTAAATTATTCACTATGTTTGTCGTTTGTGGTGATTATGTATAAGAAATAAGTTATTAATATTGTATTTGGGGGAAACGCGTTTGGAAATATTTAACAATACCCTATCCCCGTGAATTATAATGTATAAACGACGCTATCACTTTTATGATGAAAAGGAACAGGAGTTCTGAACTCGGTTAACGGGAAGTTGATAATATTGATTCGAAAATATAGGTAGCGAGAAGAACCTGATAATAACTAATAACTCCGACAATGAAACTAAGCAGTACTTTGCGCGTCTAATGTTGAACATTTTGTTTTTTAGAAACAGACAGTTTGTGGTAAACTATCTGCAATAATTGGGTACAATATCTTTGAATTTAATGGGAATTATGATATTATCTGTTGCCATTATTGAAAATTTAAAAAATCAAGTTATTAATGAATCATCGAAGAATTGATTTATTTGTATTATACATTTTTAAATAATTAAGATTATGTTAAAGCAAGTACTCGTTTTCTTCATAATATATTCATTTAGATAAAAGAAAATTTAAATTAAAAACAATTATTATCTTTCGTAACATTTATACATCTTATCATTAATTATATTTTAGATTTATGTATATGTTTCAAATTTTTTGATATAAATAATAATGGTAATCAGGTTATCAACTCAACTTTAGCTTTACTTATAAATACAAAAATATTTCTGTTATCTGGCTTATTTTTCAGAATTTGTTTAATAAAACTGAGTATTGGAAGAAATAAGGTCACTACTATACATCCAATAGAGTAACATGTATAAGTTGAAGGAAAAAAAATTCTGAAAAAAATTGCCATCTGTTTAATAGTTCCGTGTAACGTTATAATTAAAAAAAAAAAAAAAAAAAAAAAAAAAAAAAAAGAGAGAGAGTTCGATAATTAATAGTAACAATGAATAAAAAATCAAATTGTATATTATTAAATATGCAATACTTATAATTTATAATATAGTAAATTTAGATGATTTATAAAATTTTTATTTGTTTATGTTACAAACACAAGCGAAAAGATTAAGAAATATTAACATGTTATTTCAATATCAATAATAAAATACTTTGGAATTTTTTAATCTTCGCAATGTTAATATTAATTATTATAAAATAATATTTTAAAAATTCTTTCTTTTTTTTCTTATTGTAATGTCGTCGAATAAATTGATAATAACCCAACGTATGATTTCTATAAAAAAAAAAAAAAAAAAAAAAAAAAAAAAAAAAAAAAAAAAAAAATGGTGTCTGACACGAGATATAAAATCGGAACTTTTACAAATGATTAAATACATTTACAATTAAAATATACAAGGGAAATTTATTTTCAAAGAGGATAAATCGAGACAACACAGAAAAATTAGTTTAATATTTAAGTACGAACAGTTTTCATAATTTTGTTTTATAAAAACCATATCAGCGGTGGTACTATTATTACTATCTGTATAATTTTTTTTTTTTTTATTGTTATGCTTTAACAGTAGTTCGAGAACTAATATAATTTCCGCATGTCTATTTACACATAAACGAAGAAATTATACTACTCGAAGTATACATACCTTAAATACTTAATTATGCATTTATTAGACGATATTCAACATTTGAAACATAAATGGACGCGTCACTTTATTTTTATTTTTATATATATAATCTTTATCATCGTTACCAGCATTATAATAATTATGAATTTTATTATACAATTTATGGAAAAGGATAACGAAAAATCGACCCTTCTCTCGTTTTTTGTTCAGTATGCGCGCGTAAAAATGAAATTAATCTGGTGTCGCGTGTATTTACACGCACAAGTAATTTCACCGACACACAATTTTTCAAACCCTCTTTCATCTCGTTGTAATAAATTCTATACAATTCAACAACAAATACGCGCGAATAAACTATAAAATTGTCAAAGTAAACTGATACGCGCGATTGCCAAAATCACTTAATATTTTCTCTCGCCTTTAATAATTTTAGAATACTCGATTTTAAATTCTTGTCATTTATTGTTGGATTTTTTTTTTTTTTTTCATTTTCATTTTTCTATTATTTATTTTATTTTATTTATTTATTTATTTATTTTTTCATCATAGTTTGTACAGTATAACTAGAAGTGCTTAGGTAGTGTCGCGTAATTCTGACATCATAGGCTGCTTCATTTACTTTACCTTATATTTTGCTGTTGGTTATTTATGGTCAGTTGCAAATGTCGAGGCTATGTACATATTATTAAGAAATTGTGCTTTCCGTTACGTACAAGCGGTTAACGTATTTTCTTTGTATTCGTGCTATGTGTTCGTATTGTAAGATAAGTCTTGAAATTTGAAATTTTATCTCGTAATGGTGTTTCGGAGCCCTGTAATCATGGCTACTGCTGGACAATAAATCAAGATGGCGAGATAAAAATATCCTTTTCAAGACTCGTTCTTAAGCCAACGGAACTAACGAGTCCAGTAAAATCTACATTTTATTTGCCCTTTAATTCGAGATTTGATCTTTATGTTGGAGTGACTAATGCGAGCACCTCTAGTATACTCTTTGTATACTGTAAACGCGTGTACGATACGCAAAATTTTCATCTAACAATCGATTGCTGAAAGTTCATACTTTTTCGTACGCGCTCGTGTGTATGCGTGTTCGTGCGCGTATACGTTTAATATTTTTGATTTTCATTTATGCTCGTATGGTAGCGTATTTTTGATTGTTTTCTAACCATCTGCTCGGTTATTTGAAAAGTCGAAAAATTTGCACTTTATAACTCTACTCTTTATATCTCACTGAAATAAAATGTCCCATGCGATTTGCGACGTCAACGATAACCACAGCAATTAACGTTATCTGGCACTGCGTGTTTGCGTACATTTTTTTTTTTTTTTTTTTTTTTTTTTTTTTTTTTTTCTTTTTTTCCCTAGCCGAGCCTCTAAACAATGCAATTTAATAAGCTAAACAATCACGCAGTCCATGAATTCAATTCCTTGCATAAGCTACATACGCGCGAAGACATCCTCATCTTATCCGCGATTGAATTTACCTCTAAGCGAATACAGCCGCTTCTGCTGTCAATCTCACGAGCCTTCATTCGTATGCTTAAACCTCAAAAACCTGCAAAAATTCGGTTTTTCGCATCGAAATATCAGTTGGTTATTTGGCACCGGGGTTGGTCATTCTATTTAAATATTCGCCTCAGCCTAAGTAAATAACGATCGTGTAAATTGCTTTCCATTTTAAAGTCAGAGTCTCTTTGATTGATAGTTGAACAAATGAGAAAAATGTATACAAAGAAAATTCGCACAACTATACCGAGCACTCGTACGTGCGAATTTAAGGGAGAAATTGTGATAAACGTCTTTCGAATAGCGTAGAGATTATTATAGGTACGTAATAAGATAATACACCAAAAATGAATTCCTTTCATCAAAGTACAACTTCCTTATAGTTTATTGAGAAATGAATTGCTTTCCGTGCACCGAAATAAGCGAAACGACTCAAAATCAGATATCGCGCACACTGATTTAAAGAAATAAAAAATAATTTATTATAAAATTTTTTATGAAGCCCAATAAGTGTAAGTACTTTTCTGATTGTGGAAGCAATCGTTTTCATTGGCCGTAAGAAAGTTCATTCTCGCTGAAAGGCGCAAGCTCCAGCAATATCGTAATGAATAAAAAAAAAAAAAAAAAAAAAAAAAAAAAAAAAAAAAAAAAAAAAAAAAAAAAAACATGCACACATTAGAAAAACTTGAAAAAGCTATTTAGCCGAACGAATAGAGTGGAGCCAGTTCACATTTGGGCTTCTCCGTGCTGAATCGAAATGCATCGCAGCGATATTCAAGTGTATTGGAGGAGGAATTGAGGGAGGGAGGAGCGTACTGGAGAAAACGGTGATGAGACGAGAGAAACCAGAATTAGACGGAGATTTCCTGGATCTGAACGCGCTTTTTGGCACAACCCGGGGTGCCGGGCTGCCTCAGTATACCCGGGCAGATCATAGAGGAGGATGGGGCGGGTGACTTGGGTGGGGGCGGTGGATCGGGGAGGTCCTCCTCATCGAGGTCGTCCATCGTGACGGCCATGGTCGCGTCGATGCACGGAGATGGGGTTCGTGCCCGTTGTTGCTGAGGACTCGGGCAGTAAAAAGCGTTTTGGCCGCGATGTTCGTACTCCTGTAGCTGCATGTGTTCAAGCTCGTCGACGAATTTTCCCTTGTGCCCGGGGCTGCTGCTAGCCGGCAACTCCGCGAACACGAAGCTCGGGAGGCTGCGTTTGTTTGGGTGCGCGCCGCCAATGACTGACGAGTCGCGGATGATGCCGCCAGCGCAACCGATCTCCAGGAGGTCGTCCATTTTCTTGCCGGTGAGACCGGAGCTGGAGCTCTGCTGCTAACCAATGCATTGCACTCGTGAGCATCGATATCTTTACCCTCGTCGCGCTTATAAAGCTTATAGATAAAGCTTGTAGCTTAAAGCGCGCGATATCTCGTATTGTAGGTGACAAGATGGGCTTACCTGACCAACTTCCGTACCAATTGTTCCCGTTTTGTCGCGCTGATGATAAATGCCCGCGAAGATGAGAATATTGAGCAGCAAAAGGAACACGCCAACCGCTATTGTTACCGTAAGTGCAGTTGTGTAGCTTTGATAGTGGCTAGTAGCTAGTTTGCGCAGGAGATTGTTAGGTCCGGGTCCAAGATGCGGATGCTGTGCATTACTGGAAATAAAATAATCTCACATTATTCTTGTCCACTTAATAACTCTCTGTTTGATCCGCTTGATCGTTCGATATAATATCGTTTAATAATGTAGTGCATTCTCTTCTTTCACTTTTAATTGTATTGACGCTGTATTGATTTTTAACGTGAATCGATTATTTATCAAACATTGCCGACGATTTAAGAAAATGTTAGATAACTAATGATACCGCTTCTGAAATGAATTTATCGAGCCAAATATTAGACTACCTCGAAGGTACGGTAGGGTAAAAAAGATGATTAAATGTAGTTTAAAGCCCATGACGTATGCACATCGAGTAATGTGCAATTAATGTAGCGCGTACCTTAAATCGAAATTAACTCTCGTGCTTATTGAAGGGGATCGCTTTTATCAACATTAAAGAACCCTTTGGAAGCTCAATTAACGTTGCTCGATCTTCTTTTTATTGGCTCTGCATTTTCCAACTTTGTAATCGTCGATAAAAAAAAAAAAAAAAAAAAAAATTAAATTAAAGATGGAAAAAAAATTGGTACCCCTTAAAGAAAGTAAACTAAACGATCTCATTCGTTGAAACGGGGCATTCAAAGTTAATTAATTTACGAGCTATTGCTTTTGTTGCATTTGAAATGAAAGTTGTTTCATTCTTATTATCTATCAAGGGATTCGTTAGGGCATCATTGTTCGGCTAGGACGTCGACAGAAACGACTTTAACGGGCCTTCAAAGTTATTAGCGACGATTCTAGGCATCGATTTTCACATTTATATTATGCACTTTATTCCAACGACAAGTCCAATTGACAGCAAA
>NW_011948412.1:4760323-4761079 GCF_000503995.2 Ceratosolen solmsi marchali
TGTTGTTGTTGTTGTTGTTGTTGTTGTAGAGTATAACAAACTTACCTGGGGAAGGTGGAGGCAGGCCCGGACAGCAGATTGTTGGTGAGGTTGGGCGCGCAATCGGTGCTGGTGACCAAGGTGCTCGCGAGGGTCGGCGAGCTGGATATCGAGGGCTCCGTGGGGTAGGGCAGTGGTAAGGGCGGCGCCGGTATGGGTATAGCCATCGTCTGGGGCCTCACTGGCCCCTCGTAAAGAGCCGGGCTCTCGGCCAGATGGTGGTGGCGCATACTGATTTCGTAACCCGGACGATGGAGTTGGGGCAGCAGGTTCAGCCAGAGGCTCATTTTGTGGCCGCGGTAGTGCGAGTGCATCTCCGTACTGCGACCGGCCTCCAGGTAAAGCTGATTGATCGAGTCGTAGGAGTCCCAGAAAGGAGGACTGCTCACATCGACGTCAGCCGATGAGCCCCAGGCCGCCGAGTTTATCGCCGATGCCGCGCCGTTCGGATCTCTGAAAGCGCAAACGAACCACTTAATCGATCGAGATGTACATAATACGCGTCAACCGAACGACGAAGAATATTTTATTTTTTGATGATCGAGCCAGACGCTGGTAAGCCCCTATCACTCGAAAGAGAAATGAAATTCCGCGCGAGCGAGAAACCGAAGCCTCAGCATTTCGAGTCTTCGGAGCCTCGACGTAAACGCCCACCAAGTTAGATGGGGAAAGGGCCGTTTGCACGGCGGGCGGGTTGGGGAGAGGGGAGTGAGGGGG
>NW_011948412.1:4761099-4776411 GCF_000503995.2 Ceratosolen solmsi marchali
GGGGGGGGGGGTGGGGGGGGGGGGGGGGGGGGGGGGGGGGAGATATACGCGGTTCGCTCGTTGGAAAAGCTTGAATTCTCATGTAAAATGGAGTGGCTTATTTAATGCAGTGGATCAATTAAGCGGACCGGGGGAGCTTACAGTTCTCAGTGCTTGGGAGGTAATTGGCCGAAGGGGGAGGGGGGGGGGGCGGGGGGGGCGGAAGGAACGCTTCGATAATTCGTTGCTCAATCGGTTTAATGCTATAAATAACGAAGCTCGGCACTTTGTAATTTGATCGACGCGAAAGCTTAGGATCTCCCGGTGCCATTAATCCACGGCCTTATCGGGGCGCTCGGGCGCGCAGCTGGCGAACTCACCCGCGGCGAATGAAGTTGGAGAGGTAGTGGACGAGCAGCCGTGAGAGACTCTCGTCCTCGGCGCTGTAGTTGTCAGGGTTATCCTCGGCCCGGAGGAGGGGCGTGCCCATAAAGTAAGGGAGTTCGTCGCCTTTTTGGCTCGGTCGCTTGCCCGGCTGGAAGTGGAGAAAGTAGCCGCGGCCACCGCTCGCCGAGTGAAGGAGCGCGAGCCTCAGGAGGGGCGCCGCGACTTGGCCGTCCCCCAGAAGGGCCAGCAGACCCTCGCAGATGGCGAGAGGACTGGACTCGGCGCGCTCCCAATCCGTGTACTCGTTGCGCAATGTCGAGTAAATCTCGTGGAGGTGGTAGCGGTAAGTGTTGCGGACGTATGTACGTAGGATCCTGTCTCGCCGCGTCTCGTTCAGTCCATTCTGTAAAGACATTTACATTTCTTTCGCCCTGGCTTAATTCTTAATTGCTTACGCTCGCCCGAGCGGATAGTTCGCTTCATGAGCGCAACTCGAGTTTCATACATCAATATCCAAGAGTTCTGTTGCGCTTTGTAGGTAGAGTCTTCGTTCAAAATTATGAATAAATAAATGCATTATTGGCTTATTAATTAGGGACGTGATGATGCATTTGATCATTTTTTTGATAAATGAAGAGTTAATACAATTTTAGAGCAAATTCACATTTTAAATATCTCAATTACAATTTTGTCAATAATAAGATATTTCGTTAAAAACAAAAACAAAAAACAAACAAAAACAAAAAACAAAATACAAAAAAAAAACAAAAAAAAACAAAAAAAAAAAAACAAAAAAAAAAAGACAGACAAAACAGAGAAGACAGCAAATCAATTTTACTATCTATTTTAGGCATAATATGAATATTTCATCAGAATTATTAGTTTGTGCTGTAGCAAATGGTAAATTTCATTATATTGGATGATTGACAAATTATCGGAAAGATTAAATTTCCGTGCATAAAGTAGTGCATAAAGACTAACCAATGAATGAATTACAAAATATGCATATATTCATTATGCAAAGAAATCAAGACATTTATTTATGGAATTAATTACGATTATTAATTAAAAATCAGCCCTTTATATATGTATCATTGATTCTTATGTCACTTGGAATTTATTGATAGATGAAACTATTGAAATTTCGATTGATAATCGGCAATGATTTAAAGTAACCATTGCTTTTCATTAATTGTGAAATGCCATTATGATAATTAATATTTTTTTATATATTGTGCATCGTTTGATAAATTCATAAATTATTGTCTTTCATGATGATTTAACATATCTTATTGTAAAAGATAATAATGTATTATAAAAAATTAACAAATAATTATGAAAATTACTATTAAATTAATAATGCTCTATAAGTTATTTTAATTTTCTAATTTTGTAAAAATTCATACAAACGAAATATGAAAATATTCAAATATTCAAGGATTTTACACGACATGCCATTTGTAATTTTTGTTAAGTTAAAAATGTTCGTTTCCCATTTATTCGTATGTAGGATTACCTTTAAAATTCGTACTTTCAAAAATAAACATTTTAACACATTATAAATCATGGTAATTATTTTCTTTCTTATAATCATCACTAAATTCAATTATTATCAATAAATCGAAATTCAATGTAACGCGAAAAACATAATTATATCATGCATAATACAGTATGAAATTTTTTTAAAGTACTTATAGTCTTTTTTGTAATTTAATCAAGATTACGCACTAAGTTTACAATTTTCTTCCCAATACACTATTTTTCCATGAATAATTAATATATAAAAATTTCAATCACGTTTCCATACTAATTATTGTCGTTTAAAAAATGTTTATATTTACATTTTTACAAACTAACATTAAATTTTTGTAATGTACGGTAACGACAATACGATGCTATTTACTTCATAAAATTTCGTTATGCTACTACTTAAAGAGAGAGAGAGAGAGAGAGAGAGAGAGAGAGAGAGCGTTAATTCAAGAGAAAATGTTAATCCAAAATAATCACTCTGCAAATTAAATAAACATAATCAGTTTTCAATGCTTTGTATACCTTAATTAATTAATAATATATTTAACGAATTTCATGAAATTATTAGAAAATATACTAATAATCTTCTTAATCCTTTATAAATACATTTCCATGAAATCATACTTTATAATAAAATATTAATTAATATAAGTTTGTTAGTTTTAATATATCTTTGAGTTTTCAAAAACTTAAACTAATGAAACTGATTATTATTTAAGCAAATTAAATTAAAACTTGAATATCGTATACCATAGTATTATATTATTTAACTTAATACATAATTTATGAATCTGTTTAAATTAATATCATTAATACAATGTAAAAGTGCATTATTAGAAAGTTTAATAATATGTATATGTATATATGTATATGTATACATTTTAACTACAAATTTTGCAAATTGCAGCGTAACGTTTACCGTATGCGTTTTATGAAAATATTATCAGAGATATTTTTGATTAATATTTTTATTGAAAATATATTGTTAAATTATGGAATGTATTAAAATGTTTATTTGTAAAACTTTGCCATATAATTGTAAAAATTATGCTGAATTCTATTGCATAAATAAAATATAATAATAGAATAAATTTTAAATAAATTTTCAATACATTAATAAACATCGATATGTTGCAGTTGCGAATTTAAGCTTTTGAATAAAAATCTAAATATGATATATAATTAGACATTTTGCTTAATATTCCAGACTGTTTTACTAAAAAAATGTATTACTAGTTGTCTATTACATTGAATGTGCAGATAATTAAGAAAACTTAGTTAATTTTAAGAGTTGTAAAAGCATAATGTTTTTTTCTCAAAATATTGTAACGAGAGACTTTTAAAAAGAAAATTTTTTAAATTATTAAAATAATGCACTAGGGTATATAGGACTTTTAATCATAAGAATTTTCTAAGATATAACTTGTGACTCGACCGTTCCTTTATGGCTACTTTTTTTTTTTTTTTTTTTCTTACAATATTTATTATATTGCTGTAATTTTATTGTCTCTGACAATGAAGAAGCACAATAAAAATGAAGTTGTTCTGAAGATTTTATTATACATTGCATTATAATCTGCTTAATTGAGTTGGCGTGTAGTTTAAACTGGGGAGAGCTAAGTAACATTAAAATACAATAATATTATTAATGAAATTTACCTCGAGATCTTGCTCTGCTAACTCTAGCCAAGCTTCGTCGGACGTGAGACCCATAAGTACATCTCGATCGCCAAAATTAGCAAACTCTGATCCCGGTCCTGGCATCAGTGGCATTAGTCCCGAAGACGCAACCGTGGGTTGAAAGCTCTGGAAAGTATTAGAACTATTAGTTTATTAATTTTTATTGGTATTGAGTTTTCGCAGCGTCACATACATTGAATTTAAAAGCCGGATTAAAAGTTGTTCGCTGCAACAACAATATATTTACATTAGATTTCAGTAACTAATTAAATGAAATTCCGTGTCCAACATACGAAAGGAAATTCTGCTTGATTACTTTAAGGCATACGTAATGTAATTTAACAAATATTTCTCCCAGAAACAGAAAATATATTTTGTTAGATTTATGGAAAGTTGTTAGATTTCAAATTGAATTATGCTGAAGGTAATTAAAAATTGTATATTGTTTTTTTTTTTTTTTTTTTTTTTCGGCCTTGTAGAGGAATAAAATTGCAATTCGAGAAATATAAGTACAATCGAAAACTCTATTATCAATTTAATTAGCAAGTATAATTTCAGTTAAATTTTTACTTCCATAACAAGTTTGATTAATTGTTAATTAAACTATTTTACAATTGTGTAGAACATAGTTGATATTTGATAAAGTTTTCAAGTATAATTAACATTAAATGCGAACGTTAAATTAAGCTTAGATTCATGTATATTGCAAATGAGCTTATTTAATAAAGATTAATCTTTGCCCGGATATAACAAATTATAATTTTTGCCGAGAATCATAACTTTATCGAATTGAAATGATTAATAAATATCGTATATTATATAATAAATAAAAGACAGTGTTAAAAGTATCTCTAAATACTTATTGCTATTATAAATTTCTTATGATGTGGATTGAATCTATTATTAGTAGGCTTGAAAATAAAAGAAAAAGAATATAAAAGAATAATATTTCATATGAACTTTGTAGCTTATCGTAAACAAAAAACTTTACAAAACTACAATTTCACCATTTTATCTGGTATTATTTATATCGAGTAAGAGAAAGATAGCTTTAGCCGTTTGTCGTCCTCTTCTTTTAATAAAGGATTTACATTTTATTTCATGAAATATCTCGAGATTTTTAATGATCGGAGGGAGAAAAAAAACGATTTCAGTAATAAAATTCGGTAGTGAATGTGAAGTCATACACGCGCGCGCGCTCGCGTTCGAATATCTAAAGTGGTTGGCATTGAATAGAAACGAAACCTCTTCTACTTTCATGGCTAAGAATATAAGAGTTTGAATGCCCGCCATAAAAGGCAATAATTTTATAACGAATTTAGAATAACGAAAACTCGTGCCGAATCTATAAAGTACATCTTGGTGCGATGCCGTTTGGCTCGGAGATGAAAGGAGCCCGATGAATGAAACCCGTCGTATCGGAAAATTGTCAAGTCGGCAACGAACACTCGCTAGCGAAGAAATATCGATAATCTGCCTTACCTGACTATTAACTAGGCCCTCGGGCAAAATGGCGCCATCGACGAAGGGGGCAAAGCCGGAGGTGAATCTCGGCACGTCGAGTTTCACTTCGAGAAGGTCCTCGACGTTGTGCTGCCGTAAGCAGGGCGCGACATCCTCAACCTCGACGTCGCCCGGACATCCCAGGATCTCGGCCACGCGGCGCTTAACCGCCAGAGGCTCGCGCTGTATCGCCCAGGGCGAAAGGGACGAGCCGCCCAAGAGGACAACACGCTCAACAAGCTCTGAGAAAAAGGAAATTGACGCCTCCTCGTAGCCACGTAATAGAAAACAAAACTTTTCGCGGTCGCCGCGAGCTGCCAAGTCGAGCTTTAAGAAATTATTATGCGCCCTGTATTACATGTATATATATATATATATATATATATATATATATATATATATATATATATGCGTAATGTCTAATTGAAGAGAGTGAAAATATTTGTTGCTGAATACAAATGGGCGGCTATTGTCGCGATATCGTGGAATATAATGGAATAAAAATAAGCACCGAGTTTTTACTCGATCGTTTGTAAAGATCGCATTTTATTACTTGCTGCGTCCTTTTTCCACGCTCCATCTCCATTTATCACGCTCACCTTGATATCAAATGGCTGTCAGCGACGATTTCGCGAAGGAGGAGCTTTCTAAGCGCGCCAATAAGCGTGAAAAGTAACGAATTAAATAAGCAAAGAAAAATTACGGCGATAATGCGATCGAGTGGTATTAGCATTTTTCTAAGTAAGATATACGAAACGATTTCTACCCACTTTTCTCCCGCCAAACGAACGATTGTCTCGTAATTGTAGTTAGGAAGGGCTAAAGCAATTAATTTTAACAAGTTATCTTTACTACGCGAATACAATGTCTCAAATCAGCTTTCAAGTTCCACGGTTCTTTAATATTTAGCAGCGATTTTTGCGTTAATAATATAGCGAAGCATCGGAGTAGGTGTCGAGTTATTTCTTTTAATGTTCTATTGTTTATGTCTCAGGCATTCCGACGGCTTATATATAATAATGAGAGGTCGAGTAAACAGTCGAGTATGTAGAAAGCCTATGTGAAATTACTGATGGCTTCGTCACTTGGCATGCAACGACTCGTGATAATTATTTAAAAAATTTGAACAAACCGACCGGCATAATAATGATAAAAGCCAGTCGTAGGAATCGGCCGCCAAAGCACAATATTTATTTCCCCTATATTTCACCCTTTGTCCAAAGGGGTGATAAATTTTCATTTAATATTTGCAAATATTGCGATTACCTGCATACCGATTAATTAGACCCTTGAGCTTAATGAAATAATGGCATTTTGAACATTTCGCAAAAGCATTTGATAATAATGAATAGCCGTGATTATCAGCGAGACCAATAATAGTCGGATTAATGATAGGGATGGTTGCGGCGGTGAGGCGGTGGTGAGGCGGAGGTGAGGCGGTGGTGAGGCGGTGGTGAGGCGGCGGTGAGGCGGTGGTGAGGCGGCGGTGAGGCGGTGGTGAGGCGGTGGTGAGGCGGCGGTGAGGCGGTGGTGAGGCGGAGGTGAGGCGGAGGGGAGAGAAAAAAGCAACAAAAGTACACAAAAGAAAAAGCAGTGCCGGCACGTAGAATTAATTTAGAAAAGAAACGAAAAAGTGCCATCCCAGCGGGTCCGTGGGTACGTGCGGAGAGCGAAATTTATCATCGACTAGGAGTAAGAGTGGAGCCGGAGAAAAGAAATCATGTTAAAAACGCGGAGGAAGCGAGCTCGTTTCTTCGCTTGCGGTTCTTGGCTCCGCACGTAAGGAGCGCATTACAGGCCGCTTTTTTCGTTTCTCTTTCTCTCTTACCTCTCTCTCTCTCTCTCTATTTTTTTTTTTTTTTGGTGTTTTTTTTTTTTTTTTTTTTTGTTTTCGTTTTTTTTTTTTTTTTTATTTTATTTTTTTTTGTTGTCGTTTTTTGTTTTTTGTTTTCTGTTTTGTTTTGTATTGTATTGTATTGTTTTTTTGACCGCGCCAGACAAAAGTCTAAGCACTTCTCATGAACGCATGCGGGGGGATGGAAGGGGAGGGAAGCGCAGGAGCACCTCAGAAGGTTCGTTAGCGAAATGGCAGTGCAATCCAGGCCAGCGAGATTGTTAGTGGATGCACGTCAGGTCAGAGCTCGCATACTCCAGATAGCTTGTTAAGGAAGTAGTGCGCCGACTTACCCCCGTGCCCGCGACACTCTTCTACCGCCCCGCCCCCCTCCCACCCCCAGTTCACCCCACTATCATCAGCTCTTCTCACTCTCTCTCTCTCTCTCACTCTCTCTCTCTCTCACTCTCGCTGTCTCTCTCGCTGTCTCTCTCGCTGTCTCTAGCCCCGTCGTCCAGTAAGCCCACATTTTTCAATTCGTTATTTCATCGTAAGGACTTGTATTCTTATTATGAACAAGGTACGTCGCGCCTTCCCTGTGTCCCTTTTCATTTCTTCGATCATCTTTTAATTCGCAACTAATAAACGATCTTTACTAAGGCTTATGTTTGCATTGGTTTATGCTTCTGGAAATTGTGCCTCGCGCAACTCGCGACATGGAATTGCAAAAAATTTACATTGATTTCGGCCCGTCATTTTTATTTATCTATAATCTTAAATTTTTAACTCGTTGCCGCGATTGTTCCTTCGAAGCTCCTGAAGCTATTAAAAATAGTCTTACTAAACCGTTGAACCAAATAATCGAGTGATTAAAAGGAAAAGAAAAATATATTATTTTTCGTGAACCAAGCTCAGAGTTACTTTATCAATAAAATTAACAATTCCACCATCAAATACATGTATAATTATTATATATATTGAATTATACTTCTGTGCGGACAGTGAAAAATATTATAAACTTACGTGTCTGAGTAAAATATACGCAATACACGCGTATTACAATCAGCATATAAAAATAAAAATTAATTCTTTTATCTTTACGGCAAAAAATTTACAAGTTTTATTTACTTTACTTAATAAAGTAATATTGTGCGTACAGAATAACAAGGCATTTAATATATTTTCCACGTAATTCTACGTTTTTTTTTTTAATCGGAACATAACCGCGTGAAATTAAATCAATAATTAAACGTTAGCTTTCACGTAAATCCCTCGGTAATGGAAAATTTACGGCAATAATAAGGTGTTATTAAATTTGTGATGAGCTGCTCCTTTCGCAATTAGACTAAGCCATATGTGTATTAATTACAAAATAAAAGCAGCTCGCTAAACGAATGACAAAAGTTGAATATTAATCTACGTCATTGTGCACAGTGAATCGCACGGATAAAAAAGTAGTAACGAGTGAGTAACGAGTACCTTTGGCCATTGGCGAAACGGCAAGGAAGTTTGCAAGTGCAGCGCCAGTCCCGTGGCCCAGGAGGGTTAATCGATTGGAATCTCCACCAAATGCAGGCAAATTCTCTCGTAGCCAATGTACCCCAGCCACGAGGTCCATGAGTCCGTAATTGCCCTGCGCACTTCCTTTCGTACTTGTTTTCAAGAAACCTACGCTCAACAGGCAAAAAGCACATTTTCCGGTCGTTCTCCCTTTTTCTTTATGCGCCGATTGTTATATATATATATATATATATATGTGTGTGTGTGGGTGTGTGTGTGTGTGTGTGTATGTATTATTTTTTTTTTTTTAATAATTTATAATGATCATGGACTGCTCTTGATTCTTCAGAATCACGAATTTGATGAAGGAAGATGAGCCATAAGGATTTTATTGCTTTATGTATGCGGAGTAAATGAAATTGTGGAGAATGACGCGAGTAATGAAGCAATTTCAGCACTTGTTGAATATTACTATTAAATACCACTACTTTGTCAAATTAGCCTAATGTTGAATTTAAATATTATTATATTTCACCTCAGCTGAAAATTCATCAACTTTGTAACACATTCCCTTTATTGTGCATTATTTTTTTTTCTTTTCGTTATGTCAGATTCTTTATTTTATTTCATTAATTTTTTTATTTATTTATTTATCGTTGATCTTTACAGCCCATAGTGTTGGCAATTGATTTATACAAGGAAGTGATAAATAACAGCAAATAAAAGATAATATAAAAAACTGTTTATTCGATGAATTCAGAGAATAGCCTTTTACAAAAGCAACATTGCACCTGAGCCTGCGTATATTCACATTCAATACTAGGGTTGCAAATATATTTGTCAAAAAATTTAATGGATATCGCGCCGATGATTTGTTTTGCATTATGAATATCATTTGCGAGTAATGTCTACTTACTCTAAGCTGCTACGCATTGTTTATAAAAGTAATCACTGTGATAAATGATGCACTCCACATAGGCATACGAAGAATCGGGGCAATTGTAAAGCTGAAAAGTTTTTTCATTTTTTTTCTTTTGGCTGTTGTGATTTTTCTTTTCTTTTTGAGAGACGCTCGATTGAAAACATTTCAATGCTCTCGTGAAAAATTCAGCGGGAGAAGAGGGAAGGTTTTTGACATTCTCGTCACAGGGCTACTATGATATTTAAAGTGCTAAGATTACAGATCTCGGTCTTGGCCGGATAAGTGGTGAAAAATTACTAGCTATTGTGTTTTCCGTTAACTAAAGCTCCGTCATTTATAAACGGAAAGGGTTAAAGAACTCTTGTGTTATATGTGAATCTCAAAAAAAAGAAAAAAAAAAAAAGAAAAATTAAACAAAAGAAGAAAACGATGACCTCTCGGTAACGAGTAGATATTATACTGGGGGGGGGGGGAGGTGACAGTGAGATGGAGGGTCATGTAAATGAGAAGCGACTAATGTCCGATGTTTGTTAAGGTTTACATAAGGGAAAAGGGTCGAGAGGCCCACTGCGATCTTCGGCATTCAGTTTATTAATTAAACGATAAAATATTCAAGGAACGATTAGCCGGTGAATAAAAACCGTCGCCCCACCATCGAACGTCAAAGTGTAAAGACAAACGAGGAAGCCCACAAGTATACGCAAACTTTAGCATCGTTTTCTTTTTGCAATAGCTTCTTTTTATTTTATGCTTGTCGTCTCGTCCCCCATCCGCGGCCCCTCCCCCCGCATCTTTCGTCCCCTTTGATGAGCACACGCGAGGAGGAGCTTCTTTTTTTCTCGACCCGTTCCCCGTATGGTCGATGAAAGAGATGCTTGATAAGGTGTTTTCGAGACGGAAGCACGCACACTGTTAAATCCCATTGACAGTACAAAAGTGCATATTGAATAATTAACGCTGAGGCTTATATTATGGAGTTGAATTTGGGTATAGCTTTTTTCCTTTTCCCTCTCATCATCTTCTTCGTCTTCATCATCATTTTCGTCATCTCCCAACTGGTCGTTGTGCTGCCTACCTACTTCCCCTCCTCCGACTCATCTTTTTCCAACTATATCTTTTCAGTATTCGTTTTCTTTTTTTATGTTTTGTCTATGCCTTAATAAAAGGCTACTGCCCCCCCCCGCCCCTCCAGTCGTTAAGAAGACGTTGGATTTGTCAACACGTTTTCAGGCTTTTATCTACGGTTGATTTTTTTCACTAAAGTTTCTGTCGCCCCTGACAAAAATCCATATTCTGAAACTGATTTTCAATGAAAATATTTGACGACCACCCGTTTTAAATAATCTTTCTGAAAACATCGCCTAGATGATCCAAGCACTCAAGACTCAAAGCAATAGAAGTTAGAAACCACATTTCATAAAACTTACTTTCGTATAAATCCTAGGCGGATTTGACATTTATAGGTTTACGGAAGGGACGTTGTATCATATGTAAAAGACTTATCGTTAATTTTTTGTTTTGTTTTGTTTCAACAACGTGCGTTCGTGCATATATGTAGTTATAAACAGGTATCTAAAGAATGTGCACGATGTATTAGTTGATATTTTCGCAAAGTATTATATAATCGAACTTCAAAGTTGTATAAAAAAAAAAAAAAAAAAAAAAAAAAAAAAAAATGATGTCGAAAAGAATCAGAGGCGGATCGAACACTCGGCCTTTAGCTAAAATGAAAAAAAAACTTGCAAAGGTTAAAAAAAAAAAAAAAAAATAAGGAAAAGAATTTAATTTTTATGTACACTTAATGTCACTGGGTAATATCTTAAGTAAATATTTATTAATAGTGGCGAAGCATCATATCGAGGCTGGATGAAAATTCAAGAGGATGCATTTTTCCGAGCAAAGTTGATTTAAGCTCGTAAAAATCATCGATTGCCTCGAGCTTGTCTCTACCTTTCTTACTTTTGACTTTCCAAGGATTCGGAAATAATGGTTCTGCCGAAATGGATAAAAGAAGCATAATAACTGCAACAACTGAATTGAAAAGTTGATGGAAAAAGTACGGAGGTAAAGGATGAGGCTTATACTCTTTGTTAGGCAACGTTGCGAGGGAACGACGTAACCCGCATCACGTTTGACCGCCTTTATCATCCTCCATTTGTAAAGATCAAGCACCGTTTAATCGAATGTGATGGCCGGGGAGGGGAGAGGGTGTTATCGAGCCCTCAAGCCACGAATTATCCGAATATCGTTAACAAAAAGGAAAAATGAAAAAATCCCACCTCAAGGACATTAATATTGCAACTTTCCATTTGGAAAGTTTTTCATTCTGTTCACTCGTGATTTTGGAAAGCCTACTACTTCAAGCCATTACCTAATTTATTGAAATCGTAGGATGAAGGGATGAGCGGTTGGCGAAATCGATCGTTTATTTCGCTCCCTCTTTGCCCGAGCAAATGCTCCTATCGGCTGTAAAGAAATTCTCAACGCCCGAGTACGTAAACCATACCTCGACATGTCAAATAATCAGGCATCGCAGACGCATTCCAAGGCCATTCAAATATCACTCGGCAAATGACACTCGGCAAGATGATTACGTACCATCGACGAGAGGCGGCTAATTTGCGTTTGCACTAATCAATGTACGCGCTTACAGAGCGAAATGTAAAGTCGTGAGCTTACCTAAAATACCTAGACGAAAGTTGATGGAGACAACTATAAGCCGTCCATGCGCTGCCAGGGCGGTTCCGTCCAGCGGATTCCCAGCTCCCCATGAATAAGAGTCGCCATGAACGAGTAGCAAAGCCGGCAGCAGATCCGACGTGCTGCTACCTACAATGCACGGTATTTATTATTCTATTATTTAGTGATTTGAGTGACCTCGGAAACTTAGTACCCGCGCCCCACAGGAGCTCCAGCACCTTCGCAGCGCGGACTCTTTATTTTGCCAGGGTCATTAGGTAGCGAGGCGAGTAGCCGGATCGTGTAGCGGAGCACTTAATTATTCATGAGCTTTTGGCGCGCTTTTCACGCACTCGCGAAAGTGACTACGAGGTTGATGGATACGAGCTAGCCATCTCGTCTCTCTCCTAAGGTTTCTCGAGCAAATAGCGTTAAAAGCATTAAAAGAAGTTGAGCGGGTAGCTCCCGCCGGCCAAATAAACAGAATGGCCAAGTGAACAGTATAGGAATGGTGCGCAGCGCGCGTCTTAGCCGAGATTAACGAGATGACATTTAGTTGCGTTTAGCAGAGCGCCGCTGGGGATGATCTTTGGTGACCTGGCACGAGGCCGCCTCACTCCCGCGGTGCTTGCAGCATCATTGTTCCGAAATCACTGCAATGCACTACGGAATTGAGGAGGCAACGCGCCCTCGTTTGGAAGTGACCGTCCTCCTGGGTCTCCTTCCTCCTTCCATTCTCCGTTATCTTCCTCGTCGTCTTGTGCAACAGCCATTTTAATTAATCCCTTTGACGTGCTTCGTTCATCCCTCTACCCCATCGCCACCCTCCACTCTCTCACTCTCTCACTCTCTCACTCTCACTATCTCACTATCTCTCACTCTCACTATCTCACTATCTCTCTCTCTCTCTCACTCTCTCTCTCTCTCTCTCTCTCTCTCTCTCTCTCTCTCTGCGTGATAGGAGGAGCGCAAACGTACGCTCGCGCGCAACAGTCTGTCCCATTTCATAATATACAAATCGCGAATCTTATCGCCGTCTTCGTTATAACATCCGTGATAGCGTAAGTTTATAAAGAACCCGCGTTATCTCCCCGGGGTAAGTGCGAAGCCCGTGACGACGCGATGTCGCACTCATACTACTTTAAAATAGGGCAACTAACTAACACGTTGCGATAATTTCCACTCTCTCACACTCTCTCTCTCTCTCTCTCTCTCTCTCTCTCTCTCTCTTTGTCAGACTTATCGTATACGAGTATGAGCTCGTACATGCGTGAGCTCGCTTGTTCCGCTGCGCGCTCGCTCACTTTCCCTGAGAATGAAAATTATTACACGTGCCCTCGTTTTAAAAACTTTGCTTTCGAATCACGACGTCCTTTACTATTCGAATGCGGCACTCGGCCGTCTACTACTACTTTTGCAGGACATCATTCAATTGGGTCATGAGATAAATTCATTGACTTCAATATCTTCGTATTAACGTTCGTAAATTGAATCGTAGCACATAACTGTATGGACTACCCTATTTTCAATATTATTTTGATACAATTTTATTTGCGTTATTTCATAAAGTTGGAATATCATGGAACATGTGTTCGCGAACGTAAAGTAACTTATTCTTTTATGAAAAGTCGAATTATTACGTGAAATTCGTATTCGAGCTCGAATTTATTCCTAAGAATTTTTAGTACTTCCATATAAAGTATCGATTGCTCTTTTGGCACATTTTTAAGCTTCGCCAATTTTAACGGCATTAGATTCGTATCCCTATTACTTTAAAGACGATTATTTTTTTTTCATCAATTTTTCTTTAACTGTACATTAAATTTTTCTTCAACATAAGGCAGCGTCGAACGCGTAATGAAATTACAACAATTGCTCGTACTTCAATGACTTATCGATTTTTCAATAATATTTCCTCGGCACAAATTCACCGAAGCTTAAATGACACTCAATTGTAAATTCGCTATTAGCAATTCTTCTTCGGTTATTATTGCATATCGCCGAATAGATACAAAAACATTAAGAGAGTCGGTTGAAGCACCGACTTTTAATAAAGAATATCGGCCAAGAAGATCGCGTTATGACATATCGATAATGTTCTAATCTAGCAATTAATTAATTTTGTTTAAATTTTTTCTTGGCTTATCTCTCTCTCTCTCTCTCTCTCTCTGTCTCTCTCTCTCTGTCTCTCTGCTGTGAGCCATCGTTTAAATGAATTAAATGAATTCAATTGAAAGTAACGAACCTGGGTGAGGAGGAGGGGCTGCGGCCGCGGGTAGGCTCGCGCCCGGCGGCCTCGGCACGTACAGATTGAGGTAAAGGCAGTCTTCGCTCTGGTTGGCCAGAAGGGGCCCGACCCTCCCCAGGTAGGCCTTGAGCCCTCGAGGCATGCTGGGGTCCGGGGACGGGGGCCGCTGGGGGCAGACCGGGGGCATGGTGTCGGCGAGGCGAGTGCCGCGCCACGGCGACGGGGTGATCGGTGGCATGTAGCGAAGGGAGCCGAGGGGCGGCGTCGCGTACGGCACCCCGAGGTAGACCTCGACCGAGGCCTCGCCCGCGGCGCGCGCCACGACGCCCCGGAGGCTCCCGTAGCGCGTGCGCACCAATCGCGTGCTGTACTTCTGCTGGTTGGGTCCGCCGGCGACGAGGCCCCAGGCTGGCCCGAGGCCCAGCAGAAGGCCCACCATGGCCAGGGCCCAGTGCCGCCTCCTGGATCGATCCCTGGCCTCATCGGCCTTCCCGCTCCTATGGCCATATTCCGCAGCGCTGCCTGCGGGAGACTATCCATTAGGTTTATCGGCTAGGAGAAAGGTGACTGACTGCCCACTGGCTGGGCCCCAAAGCTTCGCGATGCATAAAAAGCGCGCCTCCGACACATCCCTCCCCCACCCCTCCCCGCAACATCACAAACCCCACCCGACCCCACTCGATCCTCCCTCTTTAACATGTACTCAGGCACGCGCGCACGCACGCACGCACGTACGCACGCACGCATAATCCACCTTCGATCCACCCCACCGACGACGACGACGACGACCGACGTTGCATTCCAGCGGATTCACACTCTCGCGTGCTCGTTGCATCGTCCCCAACATACTATGCACTCGTATTTGCTTACTCTGATTCTTATAATAATCAATTTATATTTACAACGAATGGCATAATATCCACTGGAAATCCTTACTAAAAGACGGACACTCGTATGCATCCAATTAACGCTTTTCTACTTGCGACAGTGCCAAACTACTTTTAACAAAATATTTTTATCGACGAATCTTTTTTCATAGCTTCGATAGCG
>NW_011948412.1:4776421-4785877 GCF_000503995.2 Ceratosolen solmsi marchali
CTGACTTTCCACCATTTATTTATATATATTATCAATTTGCTTCTTCGACGTTTAATGTAAAATAGTTCGATGGTAAATGTTAAATTGAAGAATAAGTAACGCGTATGAAACGTAATTGTACAATTTTGACGTAACTCACTGTTTGAATTAACACGCTTTAGTTCACAATCTAACGGACTTTAATAAATTTATTAAAGCCTTTAAAAAGTCACATTTCAGAAAATTGTATTAAACAACAATCATTATTATTGGAATTATTATAATCTTATGAATGATGTGATTATTAATATATATCTAATATTTGTTGAATCGCTTGTTGTTATTGTTGCGATCGTTTTTATTTACTCTAACAGTTTAATAATGTTGTTGAAATATTGTTTTAAAATACATGAATTACGAAATATTTAATGAAAGGATTACGATATATGATGGAATGAAATATAAATAATATTTTTATTTTATAACAATCATCGTTTCCTTTTCGATATTAATATTTTCGAAAAAATTGAATATTGCACGAAAATCATACCATAATTCTCATAATTCTAATTTATATTTAAATTAAAAAATTAGAAATTAGATTTTACTACTATTACGCCTTTATCTATTTTATTGCCGATCATAAAGAATTGATTAATGTTAAAAACGAAATAAGCACGAGACCAAACAACAGAGAATAAAAAAGGTATTTTCAATTTTTTTATTTGAAAAAGTTTTCAAATAAAAATGTAAGGTTTCATTGAACATTGACACTGGTATTATCTTAAAAAATTGTACAAAATTATTGTCAACATTAGTCAAAACATTATTGTCAAAATAATGTAATTGAATCATCGGTGAAATTAATTAAAAAAAAAAAAAAGTTTCCCGATGTTAATAAACTGTACTGTAAATAAACTTTTCATAAAAAATGAAAATTTATAATATTATCAAGTTTTTCTCCCTCGTTATCCCTTCGAGATGTATCGTTTTCGCTATTATAATTTTTAATTACGATTCAGAGGGGCGATAAATTTAAAGTTAAAAATTGTATTACGATTTTAATTAGTAGATGCCATTATGATGTGAAATTATTTTATTTAGAACGTTGCATATTCGACGGTGTATATTCGACAATAAACTGATTAGTTTGCGATTAAAAGTTGCTTCAAAGATTAATAACTACTTAGATTTTATTCTAACTCATTAATTACTCAAAGTATTTTGTAAGCAAAAAGTATATAGTATCAACAATGCTAACGATTACTGCTTTTTTTCGGTACATCAGCTGACATCGTGTATGGCTAATGAAATTTTCATGAACTTCCAGCTGATTTGCATCGCAAATAAAATCAGAGCAAAGCAATTGTAATGACAAAATATCCGCGGTTAATTAATATTCTATTTTTTTAGCGTTATCATTAAGCCCTGAATAATTATTGAAATTAAGTTAATAATTATCCGTCGAAGCCATAGTACGTATAAAGTGTGTCATATAAAATATTCAGTCGAGCGCTTAATAGTTATCATAATAATGATAAATAATACCATCCCAATATTTAAAGAAGAATCCGACAAAGTTATATTAATTATTAAACCTATAAATAGGGAATTAACAGCGTTAGGTTCGCCAAGTGTATTAACTCGTGTTTACTTACTCGCATAAACAGATGTAGGAATATAAAGTTTGTTACGCCTGTTTTTGCTTAATTAGCATTTACATGTATTTTTCAAATTTTTTGTCCCAAGTCTGTATTATTTCGTTTTAAAAAATATCCAATTAACTTTCACCAATTGGGCAGATTGAATAGCGGTTGATATTATCAATTGTTGAAAATTGAAAATTCCGTTTCATTTATATATTTTAGACTTTAGTATTTACTTTTTGCGTGAAATAAATCACATTAACACGAAGAACTTAGTTTATTATTAGTTAAACGAAGAGAAATTGTTATATACTTACTGAAAATTTTTCCATCGAATAAAAATAAAATATGAAAAAACACACACACAGACAAACACACGAAACACTAATAAAAAAAAAAAAAAAAAAAAAAAAAAAAAAAAAAAAACAGGCAAAGATGATTTACTTCTCTTTGGAATTGATGACGTCGAAATGTAATGAATTGAATGGTAGAGACACGATGAAAATATGAAGGAAACGAGTTATTTAAAACTATATATAATCGAACTATAGTTGTTACAGTTCTATTACAAGTAAGTAATCTAACTTGAAATGTATACGCGTGTGCACATCCGTACAATTGCATCCATACGATATACGTACTTGTGTTTGTGTGTGCGCGCGTGTGTGCGTGCGTGTGCAAATATGTACGCATCTAACAATGCATACGGGTCCGCGCGTGTGCTTATGCGTGCTCGTGTGCTCGTGTGTGCATTAGTGTCTGTGGGTATGCGGAGGTGTACGTATGCGAGCCTGCATACGCGCGTATGAGCTATTACGCACTCACACATGCGCCAATGTACGCACATGTATCCACATAAGTACATATGCCTTTAGGATGGATGAAAAGAGCTTAATTCACGAATTCTTTACCATTGAATTTGGTATCACGAGCACCTAAATACCGAACTACATTTCGCGGTTGAGAACATTCTTCATAATGAGCTTTCTATTGTTTAATTTAATGCGCGTTGAGCTTCGGCCAATTACAGCTTCAAAATTTGCCGCATATTCTGATTTCATCGTTCACATCAACGAGGACTATTTGTAAATTAAATAAGAGAATGTCACGATAAGCGACGGCCTCTAATCGAAAGATAAAAGCTCATTGGCATTTTTATATCTACTTTCCAAAGCTGATAAAATCATAACGAAATAGAGGCATCCGTATCCGGCCAGCCTATAACTTTAACTATAACAGCTCTAAACGTTTGCTGATACACGCACGCACATCTAAACCGTTCCATTAATCAAAAATCTCGTGCATTTAGTTGGATAATGCGGAGGATGTGCATGTGTAAAGAGAGACGAGAATCCTCAGCGAAGGAGAAAACATTACGAAAGCCGATGGAGTGCGTCGGCATAATGCAGATGCCTGCCTAGCCAGAAGTAGAAGAAGATATTGTTTAGTCAGCCCCGTTTGAAAGCGGAGCGAGATTTAGATTAGTGATCCAAGTTAATTATCAAACGGCTATAATGTGATTGGACGTTGGAAATGGTGCGCCAAGGCTAGGATGGGAAGGCGCAGCGGCAGACTCGATCCCGTGCCTCTAAATAGCTTGGCCAGCGAAAAAGCATTTACATAACCGCGCGAGCTGCGGATATCGTCGATAGCCGTCCAACGATAGCCGGGCGACGGATGTCGTAACGACGAGATCGGCGACGCGATCCGCCGCCCCGCGAGCGTCCCACCATGCACTTGTTCCCGGTAACGCGGCCGCCGAGTCTGCTCCCTCGCTGCCGCGCTGTTTACCTCGTTGGGAGGCGCGGGCGCCCGGCTCCAGGAGACGTGGGGCTTCGGCCGTGGTGGGGCGCATCTCGTCACGCCGCCTCGGCGCTCCCACGGGGGCGGCATCTGGGGCCGCCGTCCGACTGGGCCACCTCAGCCCTCGGGACGGTTCGCCGATCGTGCTGCCGGTGCCCTCCCCGAGAGACAGCTCCCATCCTCGAGGCCGCGGGGCGTCCGCACCTCGTGGGCGCTTTGGCGAGGCCTCGTGCGCGCGGGCCGCCGTCTGCGGTACGTCCTTCGAGCGCCGGTCCGTCTGGGCGTCCCGGGCCGACTGCGTGCGACCGGGCCGCCAGCCGAGTGCCGTACTCCGCGTCCGCCGCGACGCCGACGGAGGGAAAGCCGGGCGCGGGGCTCCGGATGCGCAGACGCGCCGACAGCGACGCGTGGGGACGAGCGATCGATAACCGGACGACCCCGGGGTGGATTCCGAGACCCTCTCTCCCCACCCCCAGTACAGCCCGGCTCCCGCCTACGCGCGCGCGCGCCCTCGCTGCAGCCGCGTCAGGGCGGACGAGCGGGGATGGGGTGGACTGAGATGGCGGGGGGATGAGGGGGGGGTTGGGGGGGGGGGGGGGGAGGGAGGAGGTAGGGTGGTATAGGGGACGATTATGGGGATGGAGCGACTGCAGGGTCAGGGGTAGGGGAAGGGGATGGGGATGTAGAAGCCGAGGAAATCTCGCGGGCCGACGATGCCTGCCCTTCGCGGCGCCCCTGATTGACCGAGGGTCGCCCTTGGCTGTCGTTGATCCTGCGGAGATTGCGCGAATTCGAAGGCGCGCGACGGCCGTCGTCACGTGCCGCCGAGGAGGTGCCGAGAGCACCGAGGCCACTAGAGCCGTGGCTGAGCTATTGTGTTCGCTCCTTCCTAGCGTTAAAGACCAAGGAAGAGGCCTATTATTACTTAAGTCACTCGGCACCCACCAGTCCACCAGCGAGTTTTATCGTTCCCCCTCCCCCTTAAACTGTCCTTTCCCCCACCTCGTCAAGTACCACCACCCATCATGATATCTCACTTAGCGAAGAGAGACCCGCATTATTCCTTCGCTCTTCTCGATTCCTTTCCTCTTACTCTTGCTATTCATATTTAGTCTGTTTTGTCGTTTTAATTTTTCTCTTCTTCTTTTTTACATTCTTAACGTCCTGCTAATTTCGCGCGTCCTGCTTTCCTTTCTCTCGACGATTTCAATTTTTTTTAATTTAAAATCTATATGCGCCTCGGCGAACTCGTCGTGGCTGGCGTAACCGACTGCTATCGGACATTTCTCGCCCCTAATAACGCACAAGCTGCGAGGCAATTTCCGGAAATTGCAAATATAGCTAAATACTCGAATATCTAGTTTTCCCTAACTACTCTACACTTTGTCCATACATTTTATAAAAGTGCCGCGATTTTTGCAACTTCAGCATTAAATGCACATGGGCTATGTTTGGCCAGCTATAATGGAAATGCATAAATTATCGACGATGTTCCATCCTTCCTTCGTCCAAAAGATCTTTGTTAACTTCGTGTTGTCTCTCAAAACGATGTAACAGTATTTATTACTCGTGAAATAAAATTACAGACAAATATTTTTAAAGGAATCAGGACTATACGGAAAATCATCGAATCGCCAAGACCTTATAATTTTAGATTTTTCTACGACGCTTTTTTCTATAATGTACCATTGTATAGTGGCAAATTGCATTAATAACTATCTAATCGTCGATAAATATCGACATCTATATCATTTACAACAATAAAAAATCAATCGTCAATAGCATAGAATATATATAATATTATAAAAGGTCGTATTGAATTTTTTCAAAGAAATAACAATAAAAAAAATTAAAAACCTCGGTTACTATAATGTACATACAAATTTGTATGGCTATGACTTGGATTTTACACGCACACTGTCACAATATACATATGTGAATACATAGACGTGCATATGTGATGAACATTGTTATTTAATAAATTAAATTGGCTTATATTATATTTATATTGTTCAATAGGTGCGTATACGGATATTTAAAAACATTACTCGATTAAATTTGATGAAAACAAAAAACAACAAAACAAAAAACAAAAAAAAACAGAATTCATTCTTCATTATCATTGTATATGTGAAAAGTATAAGTATTGTTATAAAAGATAATTATGTGCCAAGTCAAAAGATAAACAAGTTTTTTTCCATCGCAGTGTTGTATATTATAAAAGTTGGCAACGATAGTATCATATAAAATGATATCTAAAAGCAAATTGTAGTTTGTTCATAGTATGTTCCAATTAACTTGGGCAAAAGTTTATTCTGATTTTCAGGCTTTTCTTTCGCTTGCAATACATGTGTTCTTTAATACCTTACGTTAGATAGGATTGTCATGTTGCTAGGATCTCTAGGTTCTTACCGTTTCCCCTCAAATTCTGGACAATTAACGTTTTAAATATTAAATTACCAAAGACTCCAAGTATATCCGCAATAATGCTCGAAATTCCAGTGCACCATTGCGTTAATAATTCGAATAAAAAAATGAAGAGAGAGAGAGAGAGAGAGAGAGAGAGAGAGAGAGGGAGAGGGAGAGAGAGAAAGTATCGCAAACAGCGAGACGGTAGATCCTTGGAGAAAAAAAAAGAAGCCAACTGCGGAGCCACTATACTTTCATTAATAAATTTCAAATCATATCGTAGCGATAAATTTGTAAATGCGGTGCGTGGCAAGACAGTGGAGTGCAGAGTGCGCTAATGATTCGAACAAGCGCTTGCGAAATCGTTAGTGTGCGTATCGTAGAGTGCGACGAATAATACCGGTGACGCCTACGCCAGTTCAAGTGCTTGTACGAGCGCGCCCGTAACACGCTATGACGTGGCAGAAATGGGCCCGACACATGCGTAACATCGCCTAACCAGGACGCTTATGCGCGCAAATAGTGGCAATGCTGATAAAGGACAATGTATGTGGATGATGAACGAGGCCGCTGATTATCGGCCCTAATAATGAGATGAGGCGTCGCGACGCTAGGCGCCTGGGCAATAAATCCGCGCTTGCCTTAGAATCCGGGTGAAAACGCGAGGAGCGGAGAAGAGCGGAGAAGAGCGGAGAAGAGCGGAGAAGAGCGGAGTCGACGGCCACGAGACGAAGCGAATGTGCCGCGAATAGCTCATCGCCATGCGATCTCAATAACAAATGCCACACGAGGCGTTGGAGACGGCATTGGAGCTTTGATTGATACGAGGCGCGAAAAAGTCGGCTCGCAATCGTCGTCGTTTACCCAATGAGCTCCATTATGATCCACGAGGCAAACGCAGATGCCAAAGGTGATCAAAGTCCCTCGAAGCATTATTTATTATTCGCTCGCTTGGCTTTAGTAGCGAGCGCGAGTCGATGGGCTATCAGCGTCGTAGCACGATTGCTCTTTTCAGGATTTATTCGCTCATGTCGCTCGGCGCACCACGACGATTTGCTAAAGTACAACAAGTTGCGGGGCGGGGCCCCGGCACTTTACGAGCTCATCTCGCTTTCGCATTCACTCTCCCCTCTCGCCGAGACATTGGATTATTTCGACACACGAATTAGCATTTAATGGACAACAAGCTGGGCCGCTGATTCCGACTGGCCATTGATCAAGTGCAGCCGAAGCCCAATACGGAATACGCAATACAGCTTGGCAATTCCAAAGCCGATTATCGTTATTTTTCAGCCTTTATTAGTTTGCGACTTAATTAGGGCGGATGCATTGTTGGTGGGTGGATGGCGGGGGGAGGGGATGGAGGGAGTGGAGAACCAGCGATGTGACGAAAATTACATCTCTCCCTTGTAATTAGTTATATTTAAGTCGGCGACGTCGACAATGCATTAACGATATCGACCGGCCTCATCGACAATCGCTACATGAATTCGAGATTATGCTCTAAAAGAGGTATGCTCGATGCATTATTTTGCATCGTTTATTAAATCGCGAGCACGCAAGCGCCTCTACTTGTTTACAAATAATAATGGCAACGTGCATTTCTATATTGCAAGCCCAGAGCCAGCGTTTAGCAGACCACATTTTACTTTCAATATAAAACTTCGAAGCTTTTAATACGAAAGAAAGAAATACATGCCGTATTATGGTATTCCAATAATTATCCTTTACGAATATAGATACGCCTATATTGTGCGCGCGCGCCTCTGTGTGTTTGTGTTTGTGTTTGTGTGTGAGTGGGTGGGTGGATGGGTGGGTGGGTCTGTGTATATATATGCTCCATTATATTATATATAAATACAACTTTTACTGTTTATGATCGGAATACTTGGTTGAATAGGTAAATACAATTCGGTCGTAGACCATCAGCCGTGGGACTAGTTCGTATCAATAATTTTATTTCTCATCTATTCTGGCAACGTATTTATGAATCCTGCAACTCGATATTTCTCCTCGAAGTATACATATTTCAACAGAATCGAACATTCCCAATGTACTTGAGAAAATTCTATTTAATTATTGTAGCAACGAATGCGTGTAAGCATCGCAAGGTGTAACAATACTCATTAATCAAGCATATACGAAATTATATATGAATGCCCATGAACAAATAGAAGACTTTAGTTTAAACTATAAATTCCAGCGACAACGATTCGCTTAATAAAACAGTGTTTACTATTGTCCTGATACATTCAAAGAGTACAAGCCGAAAATTACCGCGCAAATGTGCGCCAATTGTTTCGCTCGCTCCATTTGAAATTTGTGACGAGTGCCATTAGAGTGACGTATGTCGGCGAGTCTTGAAGAGCCAGAGTCCGACCAAATGATGTTTATCTTATTTCAACACTCGTAAATCCCAAAGTTTTCCACGAAGTCTGGCCAGGATGCTGTCGGGAGTCAATCGATGAGGATGGCGACGATCACGACGACGATGACGAGGATGACGACGATGACGACGATGACGACGATGACGACGATGACGACGATGACAAGGATGACTGCAATGGATGACGATGATGGTTACGATAAAGTCGACGACGACGACGACGACGAGGATGAGAACGACGACGACGACGACGACTAGGATGAGAACGACGACGACGACGACGACGACGACGACGACGACGACGACGACGACGACGACGACGACGACGACGACGACGACGACGACGACGACGACGACGACGACGACGACGACGACGACGACGACGACGACGACGACGACGACGACGACGACGACGACGACGACGACGACGACGACGACGACGACGACGACGACGACGACGACGACGACGACGACGACGACGACGACGACGACGACGACGACGACGACGACGACGACGACGACGACGACGACGACGACGACGACGACGACGACGACGACGACGACGACGACGACGACGACGACGACGACGACGACGACGACGACGACGACGACGACGACGACGACGACGACGACGACGACGACGACGACGACGACGACGACGACGACGACGACGACGACGACGACGACGACGACGACGACGACGACGACGACGACGACGACGACGACGACGACGACGACGACGACGACGACGACGACGACGACGACGACGACGACGACGACGACGACGACGACGACGACGACGACGACGACGACGACGACGACGACGACGACGACGACGACGACGACGACGACGACGACGACGACGACGACGACGACGACGACGACGACGACGACGACGACGACGACGACGACGACGACAAGGACTATGACGACGACGATAGCGGTAGCTGCGGCTTAGGCGGCCTTTCTGTCCATCCCACCTCCCACCATCCAAAGAGCAGCGGACGGCGCCTACGGCCGATCGCCGATCGGCGCTGATCAGCAGTGAGGGCTCAGCACTGGCCGCATTCGGACAAATAACCCGGTGCGTGATGAGCCTCCCGCATACCAATCGCCGGCTTCGGCTACTCGAGAACGCTCATTAAGCTAAGCATAGCACAGACAAAGTGATAGAGTGATAGAACGAGTGAGAGAGAGAGAGAGAGAGAGAGAGAGAGAGAGAGAGAGCGCACT
>NW_011948412.1:4786057-4796321 GCF_000503995.2 Ceratosolen solmsi marchali
GGTTACGATAAAGGCGACGACGACGACGACGACGAGGATGAGAACGACGACGACGACGACGACGAGGATGAGAACGACGACGACGACGACGACGACGACGACGAGGATGAGAACGACGACGACGACGACGACGACGACGACGACGACGACGACGACGACGACGACGACGACGACGACGACGACGACGACGACGACGACGACGACGACGACGACGACGACGACGACGACGACGACGACGACGACGACGACGACGACGACGACGACGACGACGACGACGACGACGACGACGACGACGACGACGACGACGACGACGACGACGACGACGACGACGACGACGACGACGACGACGACGACGACGACGACGACGACGACGACGACGACGACGACGACGACGACGACGACGACGACGACGACGACGACGACGACGACGACGACGACGACGACGACGACGACGACGACGACGACGACGACGACGACGACGACGACGACGACGACGACGACGACGACGACGACGACGACGACGACGACGACGACGACGACGACGACGACGACGACGACGACGACGACGACGACGACGACGACGACGACGACGACGACGACGACGACGACGACGACGACGACGACGACGACGACGACGACGACGACGACGACGACGACGACGACGACGACGACGACGACGACGACGACGACGACGACGACGACGACGACGACGACGACGACGACGACGACGACGACGACGACGACGACGACGACGACGACGACGACGACGACGACGACGACGACGACGACGACGACGACGACGACGACGACGACGACGACGACGACGACGACGACGACGACGACGACGACGACGACGACGACGACGACGACGACGACGACGACGACGACGACGACGACGACGACGACGACGACAAGGACTATGACGACGACGATAGCGGTAGCTGCGGCTTAGGCGGCCTTTCTGTCCATCCCACCTCCCACCATCCAAAGAGCAGCGGACGGCGCCTACGGCCGATCGCCGATCGGCGCTGATCAGCAGTGAGGGCTCAGCACTGGCCGCATTCGGACAAATAACCCGGTGCGTGATGAGCCTCCCGCATACCAATCGCCGGCTTCGGCTACTCGAGAACGCTCATTAAGCTAAGCATAGCACAGACAAAGTGATAGAGTGATAGAACGAGTGAGAGAGAGAGAGAGAGAGAGAGAGAGAGAGAGAGAGACCGCCTTCGTCCGGTAGTTGAAATCGCGCGGACAGGACACACCTGAGACGTTAAACGAAGATGGAAGAGCTCAGCGGCGGCAAACATCGGCGCGTGTCCATCAGCGAGCAGGTGCACCAGGGCCTAGATAACCCGAATTTCGAGCACCATCGACGCATTAGTCTTACGCCCTCGGAGCAACAGGAACCCGGGAGGAAGCGATCCATACTGCATCAGCACACGAGCGGCAGCGGCTCCGGGAGCCTCGAGAATCTTCACAGGTTCGATTTGGAGAACGGGAAGCTCTCGGTTGTGAGGAAAAAGTCCGCCTTTAGTTTGTCCAGCTCCATCAGAGATAAGGTCGAGTATTCCGAGGAACTCGAGCGGTAAGTGTCCTTGGTTGCCTATGTCTCTCTCTCTCTCTCTCTCTCTCTCTCTCTCTCTACGCGGAAGGATGGAGCTCGAGTTTTATTGTTACCCGAGAGCTGATTTGCCTGCGAATCAGCATTGTTTATCCGAGCGATTTTCCAAGTCTCGTTGTCTCGGATTTGCCGTTGTCCCTCACATTTTCATGAGCTTCCGATACTAATTCAATGGCTTTTGTTTCCGGTTAATGCTGAAAACGGAAAACGCTTGACTGCGGCTTTTACGATTTTTAAGCTCATACTTAGTAAGAGAAATATCACTGAGCTAGGCAAAACAGGTATCAGTCGAGTTTAATTGTGATTTGAAAAAATAATCGAGCCCCTGAGGCATGAAGGAAGGCCAAGCTTAATCCTGCGATCGCGTATATTGATATGCTATTGTGCGTTAAAATTCAGGTGAGCGGCTATTCCTCGATCGCTATAGTATTGATCACTCGATCGTATCGCGCGAGCAATATCAATCGTCAATCTTGAATAATAGAACGTATGTTTAAAATAGTGCTCGTGTGTACTTTTAAACGTCGAGTTGGCTGCTCATTATAACGCGAGCGCCTAATGAAATTGAGGAGAGGAGGGAGGCGCGAGGGCCTTTAACGGCCGTTATAAATTGAAAATTGCGATAAAACGACGTTCTTATGTTTTACTCTCTATTTCATTTGTAAGTCGCGCAGTTTAAATGAATGGGTGACGATGAAGCCCGTGAATAACGACACTGCGTAAGTAAATATATATTTTCGATTTTTAAGCGAGAAATAGAAAGTGCAAGATAAAGAGAATGTACTTGTGTTTGTATGTTTTCATTTGTGTATGAGAGAGATAAAGAGAGATAAAGAGAGAGAGATAGAGAGATAGAGAGATAGAGAGAGAGAGAGAGAGAGAGAGAGAGAGAGAGAGAGAGAGAGAGAGAGAGAGAGAGAGGGAGAGAGAGAGAGAGAGGGAGAGAGAGAGAGAGAGAG
The DNA here is from genome assembly GCF_000503995.2 of Ceratosolen solmsi marchali. Classification (NCBI taxonomy): domain Eukaryota; kingdom Metazoa; phylum Arthropoda; class Insecta; order Hymenoptera; family Agaonidae; genus Ceratosolen; species Ceratosolen solmsi. Next base: position 4,788,638 of record NW_011948412.1, read on the forward strand.
AGAAAGAGATAGAGAGACAGAGACCGTGGTGGTATTAGCTTATGCAAATTTGCAATGGTATATCTAGTCGGAGTCTTAAAAGTTTAACTATAATAGGGAAACACGTGATAGATGCTCGTTTAATGAAGTGACTCGATCAGTAGTGACAGTATGCCGCCATTAAAAAATAAATTCTCGGCACTCGGCGATTTGCGAACTCGCGCGAGTATGGAATTTCAAACGAGCTTTCGGCTCGCCTCGATCTCTCTCGCACACCGTGTAACTACTACCGATCGAGCTTTTGCCCGTCCTTCGTTAAATCCATTGCCACTGACTTTCCCTCTGTTCTCCTTTCGTTACCCTTCCAAGCATTTTGCTTACTTAGCCCGCGTAGAATTCTATAATTATTAATAGTGTGCGTGAGCGTGAGGCACGCGAGTGAAGCTATCGACAAAATTTCAACCTACTCTCATAATAATTACATGCTTTTTATTAGCATTTTACGTCTCGTTGGAATTAGTCGAGCTTTAAAATTCAATTGCATCGTGTGCATTATTATGCCTGCAGGAATTGTGCAGACCTTAAATAGTAATAGTAGTAATAGTATTATTATTATTATTATTATTATTAGTAGTAGTAGTAGTAGTAGTAGTAGTAGTAGTAGTAGTAGTAGTAGTAGTAGTAGTAGTAGTAGTAGTAGTAGTAGTAGTAGTAGTAGTAGTAGTAGTAGTAGTAGTAGTAGTAGTAGTAGTAGTAGTAGTAGTAGTAGTAGTAGTAGTAGTAGTAGTAGTAGTAGTAGTAGTAGTAGTAGTAGTAGTAGTAGTAGTAGTAGTAGTAGTAGTAGCAGTAGTAGTAGTAGTTGTTGTTGTTTTTGTTGTAGTAGTTGTTGTTATTGTTGTTGTTGTCGTCATACTAGTAGTAGAAGTAGTAGTAAAAGTAATAAGTGTATCGTTGAGATAATTGAGTAAATTCTTAATGTGCGTTTCGTGCGGAATTTGAAAAAGATATTTTACATCGAGAAACACGATTGCCTCTCTCTCTCTCTCTCTCTCTCTCTCTCTCTCTTATAGTATACCCAATGCCTTCCGTTGAATTTCTCCACTTACTGCATTTCGTAACTTGATAAATAACGCGCAAAGTTCAAGTTCTAATTTGTTCACGTAGAATTATATCTAATTATTACATTCGTTCGATAGGGCATGTAGAGATGAGTTTGAATGTGTGTCATGACCGCTTAATGAATCGTAAATACAATTCAATACGGCCAATAATAATTTTTGCACATTGTCAATCTTAATTGTCCCTGAAAATCAAGATGAAAGCTCAAGCAACGTCAATGTCGAAAAAACGAGTTAGTACCTACGGTGATTCGGTCCCCAAATTCCTTCTCCCAGTAAGCGAAAAACCATCTCATAGATCACCTCCGCCCATACTCCTTATAATTTACTTAGCATCGTGTCGGAAAATCTTCGTGTATCTTAAATCGAGAAAAGAAGAAAAAGAAAAAGAAAAAAAAAACAAGCGGTCCGGCTTAAAAGTAAGAGATGCGACGCGGCCGCGATCGGTATTTCAGCCGATCCGACGATTAATTAAGAGCGTTAAGCGGCGAAGCAGCGGAGCCACAAATACAAAGGCAAGAGCAAACGTACGTAGGGAGCGTCAAGCAGTCCCCGAGGTACTCGCGTTAATGAATGCATGGGTAAGGTGAAGAAAGTGAGCTTGGGAGTTAATCGATGGGGGCGGATGAAGACGAAGCTTATAGCTCGAAAGCAGCAGTCTATAAGTGGGTTGATAGAGGGGATCGATGCGCCAGTGGTGCTCGCGGCGTCGACGGCGGACGTCCGCGGGCCCAATGATCGAGCTCGGCGACACCGATTTCAGGTCCTGGCTCTACCTATTCTGCACGCGGTGCCACGGCCGGGGTGACGCCGATTCTTGGGAGCCGCCTGGCTGGCGACGAGCCTGTCCCCAGCCGTTCTGCCCGAGCTATCGGAAGTTTGCCCGGGTGCTGTGCCTCGTGCTCCTCGGGCTGCTACTTTGGGGAGTCGTCTATGCGATCATCGGGAAGGATGCGGCCCCGGGCGGGCCCCTCTTTGGCCTCGCCTGCCTGGCGATCGCGGCCCACTTTGCCGGATGGCTCGTGTCTCTGCTGAGTCTGCCGGCCCTCATCGGTATGCTGCTCACGGGGATCATCCTGCAGAACATCGGCCTCGTCGACATAGACGGCCGCTACGCCACGGTCGTGTCCGACCTCAGGTGACATTTACATCACTTTTATTTGTACTCGAGTTGCTGTCGTCCGGCGCGCGAGCCACGACGTCCGGACGTGCTGACCTTCTCCTCCTCGCGCACGCACGCACACACGCACACACGCACACACTCTCTCTATCTCTCTCTCTTATGTTGCCATTCATCTTTCAAATCCATGTGCAGACGTAACTTTCTAGGCTCGTTTTTTCACTTACACATCGTGCAAGCGCTTCATTCTATTAAATCACTCAAGCTCATCCTATTTCATAATATTTCACATTATTATAACAAATCGCCTGCTCAAAGAAACAAAAAATAGAAAAGCTACTTACGGTAATTACAAAAAATCTCTATCTCTATCGCACGACGGGATTCACGTTTTTTGTCATAACTCGTAAACTCCGTAAACTGTCCAATAAAGTCTCGTTAAATAATAAAATACCGTCTTAAATGAAGAATCGTTGAGTTGCGAAAGTATGGACGGGCATCGGCGAACTATCCTTGGAGCTTAATTAATTAGCCTTTCCATTGGCCCCACTTGTTCCTGGGGCATATGCTCTCCTAGAACTTTAGGCAACAATGAGCGACTTTGTTTCTTCCAAGTCCATCTGTAGAAGAGCAACGATTATTGCGAAACAACTGTCCTAGTCATTAATACTTATGGTATCCAGTTATCGATAGATCCACTTCTCTCTAATTAGCACACGAATTCTTACGTTCGATCAATGAAATTAAAAAAACGCTACCCCCTCTAGACTCATACGATTCCTTAAATCAAATATGAAGCGAAGGTTTATCGCGCGAAAATAATAATCAATTCGACGTTATAGGCTAGGGGTGTTATCAAAGTTTTATCAAACAAAATTATTAAAAAGTAATATTTTTCATTAGTTTGGTTGGCCAAGCGTATTGTAAAGCCAACGTATTGGCTTCTTGCATTACCATCATAATTATCAATGGTAATATCTATTATAATTATAATCATTCTATTGCGTATGTTGAGCTAATTCGGATATACTTGGATGTACTTCTCTTAGCTCATATAAATATTTCAGGGTTATTGGCCCTACTTTCCAAGTGCGTAAAATCATTCCACTAGAATCTATAAGAAGCTATCGTGAAAACTTTACTCAATGTATTTCTTTTAACTTTTCATGCTGCACGTAATGCAAAAAAGTGATTGTTAATGATTAAATAAATGCTTCCATAGCAACATTATTAAGTACAATTACAATTACAAACATATTGTGCAAAAGAATTAAATAATTCTCGCGGACAAATTTACCTGCTGCTCAAGTGAAGAAACGACGGAGTCTACAATAAAATTTTACTACCGACATTAAAAGCGTCATGCAGAATGCAACAAAATTATTATCAAACCGGAGCAATTTATAACCAGTACTCTTTCAATTAAATATCGCTTTTTATAAACAAACAATCCATTGTTTTCATTAATTTCACCTGTTTTTCAATTACTACGATTATTATGAAGTCAGTAGATCAAGCTAAAATGAAAAGATAGATAGATGTATACAAAATTAATTGAATTTTATAATTGATACTTTTTTATTTATTTATTTATTTATTTCTACTACTATTGTTATTATTATTGTTATTATTATTATTATTATTATTATTACTATTATTAATATTAATATTATTATTATTAATATTAATATTATTATTGTTGTTGTTGTTGTTGTTATTATTAATATTAATATTATTATTATTAATATTAATATTATTATTATTAATATTAATATTATTATTATTAATATTAATATTATTATTATTAATATTAATATTATTATTATTAATATTAATATTATTATTATTAATATTAATATTATTATTATTAATATTAATATTATTATTATTAATATTAATATTATTATTATTAATATTAATATTATTATTATTAATATTAATATTATTATTATTAATATTAATATTATTATTATTAATATTAATATTATTATTATTAATATTAATATTATTATTATTAATATTAATATTATTATTATTAATATTAATATTATTATTATTAATATTAATATTATTATTATTAATATTAATATTATTATTATTAATATTAATATTATTATTATTAATATTAATATTATTATTATTAATATTAATATTATTATTATTAATATTAATATTATTATTGTTGTTGTTGTTGTTGTTGTTGTTGTTGTTGTTATTTTTTTATTCAACAACTTTGCGGCTTGTAAACAATGGTTTTTTTTTTAATCAAGTCTACAGAAACAAGATACAGAGAAAAATGATCGAACTACGGACACTTCTTAATGCATATTATTTTCAAGTACATATTATATTTTATTGGATAATTATAGCAACTATGACAAAATGAGTTTTATACTTTCTTTCTTTTTATACATGGATTTTAATAATGATCTAATATTCTATCTAAATTACATTTTACTTTCATTTGTTTAAATAATAAATGTAGATGAATAATTGTGTTATTACTGGCATAGGAGTTAAATTGAATGTAATTGATTATATACGAGTACTATTATAATTGGTATACGGAATGTATATTCCGATAGTGATGCCAAGCATTATTTATAATTTATTATTTAGTGTTATTACGGAATGCGTGTGTTTTTTTTTTGTTTTTTTTTTTGTTTTTTTTTGTTTTTTTTTTGTTTTTTTTTTTTTTTTTTTTTTTTTTGTCTTTTTGTGGTATCAGAATAATGTATATAAAAATATAATGGACGAATGACTCTACATTTATTGTCATTACTTGCCTATGGTATCTTAAATAAATCAAATTTCAAATACTGAACTTTCTTCATTATTCCATAATTATATTAAGTTAATAGATTATTTACAATGTAAATGTATTATTACAATAGTGCAAGTAATATTGATGGAGAAAAAAGACAATGATTTCGAAGATGTAAATAAATATTATCGGAAACATAGGTTATACATAAAGCAAATAAAAAATTTTTATGAATTTGAAAGTACTTTGGGTAAAATCATTTTAATATAAAGGAAATGTACTCGCTTCAACTTAATATACATAATTTGAACGGTAAAGACTTTGACTTTGATATTATTGATGAATGTAACTATATTATAATACAACTAGTGTTGACAGTGTAAAGCTGTAGGTGTACTCATTTAATCAGATGCAACCGACTGATTTAGTATAATAAACTGAATGTAGTAGTACCGTTAATTTTTACCGATATAAACAATAAATTATTTACCTAACATTCAGTTTATGGTAAAAACTATTCTGAAATCTCAATATTATACAACCATAATAACTTTATATTTAACTTTAAAGTTGCTCTAACATATAATTTAACTCATTAAATATCCAATACATTTTGTGTGTGTTTGTTTGTTTGTTTGTTTGTTTGCTTGTGTGTGGGTGTGTCGTAGGAAGGAGGAAAGAGGGTATCCTTGTATATACACAATGGTATCGTGAAATAAAAGATGCTGTGAATTTATATTACAATGTTCATCATGTATGACTATTGTATTCAATATTGTTGTTTATCTGAGTTATTTATTATTGTTTTAAACATTCTTATGTCGATTGATTTATCGTAATTATTTGTTATTTTTTACAAAATAAAAAACGATTGCGTACTAGACAGTAAATAAATTCTTCATTTCAGTGTAATATATTTAAAAGCTTCAAAAAACAAGGATAGAAGTTTTCTTGTTTTCAATATTTCGCTATTTGCTTTTTAGGATAAAATAATGAAATGTAATTTTCTTTTACATACAAATTACTTATTTTCGCTCTAGTACTATTACTTCCACATATAAAAAATGAATGAGTATGCTATAATATTGAGTATTATGTAACTAAATAAACTATAAATAACTATAAATTATATATTATATAACTCATAGTGATATATATATATATATATATATATATATAGGTATTGAGTGTGAAGGATGGGGGAGGGGAGGGGAGAATAAAAATGAATCTTTAAAAATAACGAATAATTGGCTCAAAAATTTGCGTCTGATAAAATTTTAATATTACAACGTTCTTAATTTAATATCCTTTTCCTTTTTATATTATTTCATTAAAATTTTTTTTTTATTAAAATTCTGACACATAATAAAACTATTTATTTATTAATAATTATGAGAAAATCGTAACGTCTTTATTATATGAATGATATGAAGCGACTAATGTTATTAAGTAAAGTTGTATAACACATAAATTATAAATAAAAATATTAAAATACGAAAAGTTCATGCATATAATGTAAATTATAAAATTAAATTCAAAGTACCGACAATTATCTTATAATACAATTATTTCTTCTCGTGTTATATCTTAAATAAAATTTAATATATAAATTTATTAAATATATAGGTTTTTTATTAATTAATCTTCCTTTTTTTTTTTTTTTTTTTTTTATATGTCAAATACATATAATTCGTATAATTCGAATTTGTTTTAAGACCTTTCTGACAAAATACGACGTTTTCTTCGTATGAAAATGTAATTAAATTTTTAACAAATAAATTCATAATATTCTTACTTTGAGAATGAAAATTCAAAATTTCTTCTAATCGACTGTGATTATCAGGCGCGCGTAATTTTGCCTTTGGATTTTAAACGTAATTCTAACAAAACTAAACAGTTAAATTCCCATTAATATGTTATTTATGGCATTGGACGGAAATTTAACATTCAATGATATTTTTTTCACAAATCAGTTAACTTATTAATGCACTACTAAAAGACTTACATTACAACTACTAATTATAAAAATAAATGCATTAATACATTTTCAAAGGCCGTACATAAGGCCAAAGTAACTAAATCAAATCAGTAAATTCCTAGGAAATTTCTTTATGTACCCGAATGCATCATGTGCTATTATTATTTTTATTTAACAATCAAGAATTGCACGATAAAATAATAATGTCATTTAATTAAAAGATAGGTATGTAGATAATAAATTAATGTTTTAATTAATTTCTTTATATTATTCTATTAAATTACTGTTGCAATGTGTGGTTTTATAAAGTAAAATAAATCGATTGCTTTGCTTCCATATTTTACATTCGTGAGCAATACTTTTAGTTTAAATGCCTTTAGAGCTATCAGTATTTCTATATTATTACTATAAGACTTTGTTGAATAATATTGTAATAAATGTTTGTCGCGCAGTTAATTTATAAATTATTAGTATAATGAAAGACGACTATTGAATTTAAATAAACTTGTACTTGAATTCGCCATCGTGCAAATTGTAATTAATTTACTTTTAATTTGATTTTAATTTTAACGACTGTTATTATTTTTGATTATCTTTATTAGGCATTATGTCACACGAGTAAATAATATTGATTTTGATACTATATAAATCCTATAAACAGTTTAGTTACTTTATAAGTACTTAAATTATTACGTACGATCTTCCAGCATATAAAGCAAAATTTT
>NW_011948412.1:4796331-4801344 GCF_000503995.2 Ceratosolen solmsi marchali
AATAGTTCACATAGTACTATAATAATAATAATAATAATAATAATAATAATAACAACAACAACAACAACAACAACAACAACAACAATAATAATAATAATAATAATAATAATAATAGTAATAATAATAATAACAATAATAATAATGATAATAATAATAATAATAATAATAATATAATTTGTACTAATGCAGCCAATAATAAATCAAATTAGTGGTGGACGAATAGCTTATGTAATCGAGGGCTGATAAATTTGCTATTGAATAATCCTTAAAATATATAAACGCTCCTCAATGTATTATCAATAGATCAAGGCACAGTTGGTTATCAACATATCATATAGTAATATTCAATATTTCGAGTCAAGCAACATTTTGTTCTTATTGTCCAGTGATTTTCGTTGACTAAAAAATAAAATTTTTCTGCATATGCAACATTGGCTCAAGTGTCCGAGCGCACAACTACATTCAATCTTTACATGTCTGCTTGCTCACCGAAACTGTGCTTTAAAAGCCTAATTTATGTTAAATTTACTGTCTTACTGCATTAGGTCGTCGATAATGAGATCTACCTAAACTCATTAATAAAGCACAGTTAGCTTCTATCTCAGGCGTGGAGTGATAAATTGTTAGAGTGCTAAATTGCTGTGGAGTTTGCAACGAAAAGCACTTAAGGAAATCTAAGTCAATCTTACAGTTGCGACTACATTTTTTTTTTTAACTTTTGAATTGCTGTATAAAGTAATTCCACCTGATATTTCCATCAATTGTTACTTTCTTCTCAATTATTTGTGCTCTTGTAAGCTTTATATGGAAAGACTGGAAGCGAATAATTATATTATCTATTTATGAGAAGGAAACAATGATATAAGTCATAATAATCGAGCTACTATTGTATTAGTTAAAATTTTCAGTAATTACGAGTGTCCATTTTTTTTTAATTGAAAATATTGAATGACGAAATATCTCAATAAATTATTATAATAACTTGCATTGATAACACACTTATTGTAATAATAACAATATGTGTGTATTTCTATGTAATGTAATAATCTATAAACCATTAATGAATAAGCATTTCGTTAATTATTATGTTAACATATTTATTTCATTGACAGAAATCTAGAGTCCAATTCTATATATAGATTATAAATTTTTTTTTAAAGAGTTTACTCATTTTTCATGTGAATGTGTAGTTATATTTGCAAAGAAGAGTTTCACTGTATAAGACTTAAAATCAATACTGAATCAGATTAATTATTTTAATAACTTAAGCATCGCGTCAGTATCGACGAGAACTACGAAATTGCTATTTACTATTTCAATTTTTTTAATAATATTCAATATCCGCAAAAATATTCTGTCGATTTTAGCGGCACATTAGTGATACCGAATGAAGTATCCGAGCGCAATTGATATTGGAATCTGATTCAATATTCAATACATTTGAATTATTACATGTATTATTACATACACTTCGAAACAGTTAAGTACAACGCTGTATGTATCGTAACACACCTTGCTTAACTTTATTTCTCGATGTAACAAAATTTCATTGTAGATATTTTCATAATGTAGCGATTAATACTTACTTTATTTATAATAATCACTGCTAATACGACAATTAACCCAAAATCTATGTGTATCTGTATTTAATGGATAAATAAAAATAAAAACATATTCCTCATTTGGGAAAAATTATTTAGAAAATTCGTTTTATAGAATTCTAATATGCCGTGCATGATCAGTTTATTCCATAGATTTCACGTAAATTGTAATTTATTTTCGAAAATACTATTTATCATATGAAATAGAAACGTAGAATAGATAAATTAAGTTACTGATTCCTGTGCAATAAGGTATTTGATGACAAATTCGAAATTATGTATAATTTATAAGTGTTCGTAGGTCAATCCAAAGTACAATAACTTATTTATAACCAAATTTATATAATAATAGATTGAAATTCGAAAGAAAAAGAAAGATATTACGTTGTTGTTGAAATGAAAGATGGTGGTGAAATTGTTTCAAACGTTAGATTTTAGACGTAGAATTTTTCACGACATTTGTTTATTCGGTAATTTATATATTTCTATCGTTCATCATAATTGGAAAATGTAATTAATTATAATTTTCGTTGTATTTATGTTTTTTTTTTTTTTTTTTTTTTTTTTTTTTTTTTTTGTTTACATATCTATTAACAATACAACAATATTCTACTTCTACTAAAAGTGATTATGTTTATAAATTTATGAGGTATGTGTAAGAATTCTTACATTAAAATGACAGCATAAATTCATAATAACAAATTTATTTCATAAAAAATTTCACAATAAGATTTATAAACAAGATATTATATCAATAGTTTCAAGAGCACGAAATCTTAAGTAAAATTACTTTAATTAAATAATTAATTGACATTAATGTCAATTTTTATGAATCGTTTTGAAACTTCTAATTGTAAATATAATATCGTGAAATTTTCTCTTCGTAAACTTGTATTACCATAATAATGTTAAATCTAATGAAATTCATAATTAATTATGAATTATGTATTATAAATTGCATTATGAATTCATAATTAATTGTTCACGTGCCATCCACTTATCAAGGTGATTTGTAATAGCCAAGTACATGAGAATTTTATCATGTATCTTTAATTATCTGTATTAATAATATGATTCAGGTAGGGGTTGATGGATCGATATCTTTTAATGTACTTTTTATTAACTGCGAAGGTATGATTAACTACGATACTATAAAGGTGGGATTGTTGGATTATTCGAAGTCCCTTTAAAACTTGATGAATAATTAAATCCTCTTTATGAAAACTTTCTTTTGTCAACGCTTTAATTAAAGTATCATACACTCTATAAATACTTTGATAAGATCGCAAATTGGCTAATATAAAAAATATAAATTGTTTTCTGAAATTCTGAAATTCCGAATTACCGTGCGTATTGCAATTTTACAGCAATAGTGGCGAAATAATAGTAATATCAATGCAATTTAACTAAATCTCACATGATAATAACATCCCATTACACGCTAAAGCATTAATTTATTTATCAATCTAATCAAACGTCCAGCTGCTTCGACCTTGGCTTATTTCGGCCATTATAATGAAAAAATTATGCTTCTCGCTTCTGTCTACAAACGGAGTATAAACTCCGTAGACTTATAGCGAATGTAAACATTTATGATTAATTGCTTGATTTCTCTCGTGAGATAACGTTTACATCAAAGCAATGCGTTCATTGATTAGACTGTATATCGAAAGCATCAACGCGACTAGAATAAATGCTTCGTCGGCCGCGCGAAGACGTTCAATGCAGAGGCGTGATAAATGCTCCCTTGGAAATAGGCCAGTAAAGAGTCATGTAACGTAAATGTGCAAGAAATTTCAGCTGTGGTTAATTATTAATGGGGAAGGCGAAGGTCCGAAGACGTGGATATTGCATGGAAAAGTCACGAGGAAGGCTTACGTTATAAGAGAAGATGCCGACATTCGTCGGCGTTGGGAAGCAGCTAAAAAGTATCGATTCGCCAATGTTTGATGGAAGCACGTGACGTTGTCGGAGCTCGTGACATTTCACGCACGCGCTCACACAAGCGTAAGGTAGCATCATATGACTGGATGATTCACATTCGCGAGAGACGCGCTTCTCGCGAGGACCGATAAGAGAGACAGAGAGACAGAGAGACAGACAGACAGACAGACAGACAGACAGACAGAGACAGACAGAGACAGACAGACAGAGACAGAGTCAGAGACAGAGAGAGAGAGAGAGAGAGAGAGAGAGAGAGAGAGAAAGAGAGCGCACCTCGAACAACGATTAGCATCGAATCGTGGGCAGCCCACGTGAGTCCGCGTGTTGGCCCCGTTTGCGCAACTCATACCATTTGAATATGGAATAAGTATAAACGTCGGCTTAGCTCCTGACGCACAAATACCCGGCTTTTGTTTATTTCGTAATTCTCGCGAGCGAGTTATCGCGGCCTGCGGCTTACCTACCTTTTACTTGACGACAGCCAATATTCTCAATTAGAGCCGATGTACGAAGTTTAGGGAGCGTCGCTCGCTTCAATGAGGAAGCAAGACAGAGATAAGAGGCGCGTGCGCGTGTGCGTTTATAGCGGAGCTACTACTAAAACTCTGCCCTCTTAACGTCTTGTTGCAATCCGTTAGCTACGCAACTACGAATGACAATACGCTCGATCAATTCAGACGAATATCTAATCCGTCAAACTTCTCGCCTCGAAAATTATCGATTTGTCAATTTTCTAAACGATAATCGATGATAATGAAGTAGGCACACAGTGTATTTCAATGAGATCGAGAGCGTTGAAAAATACTTGGAAAATTCTGAAATTTGCCAATCAGTTAGTCGTAACTCTCGGCTCGATCAATTAGTATATTAAAGTTTCATTGCTTTTATGAACATTGCGCCAAAGGTGATATTGGTAAGGGGAATAATGTGGACCTCCAAAATAAAATAAAATATACTCCCTAGCCGCCATACCAGCATAATATCCACGTACTTACAAGAGCATTCGTGACACTTTAGCCGTTTAGCATGGATCGTGTGTCAAATTCAATATACCAGCCCCGAAATTGGCTAATTAATCCAGCCTAATTCCCTTCTTATCGGGTAAACACTTTTCCGACCAATTAAGCCGAGCACGTGCTCGATACCTATTTTGTGGAGGGGGCAGCATTTGCCAAAGAAATGGCCAACATTAGGGTAAGTCGTAAAATGATTGTAACCGTTTCAGCCATTTACTTAGCTAACCCCATTCGGCGCGTCCAAGCAATTGCAAAAATATCTCACCAGCCCCGGATCATTTACTCATTAGGTCGCATGATTGAATGAAGTGAAATACATTTTCAGAAAGATTGCCCTCGTTATAATTCTGACGAGAGCTGGTTTGGATTTGGATCCAAAGGCCATGAACAGTATGAGAATCACCGTTCCCAAAGTGGGCCTGGTGCCCTGGATCGTCGAGGCTTCCGTCGTT
>NW_011948412.1:4801361-4804415 GCF_000503995.2 Ceratosolen solmsi marchali
CTGAGCTTACCTTGGTTATGGGGCTTCCTGCTCGGTAGCATCATCGCCGCGGTATCACCGGCTGTCGTCGTCCCCTGCCTCTTCAGGCTACGTGGGAAGGGCTACGGAGTTGCCAAGGTGTGCATTCGCTCCGCTAAACAATGCGTAACGAATTATATAAATGTAAAAACGGTAGCGCTGGTGACCGTGACCCCCACCCCCAAGCGCGAGACCCTTCTTCCTTCGTGCTTATTCTCAAATTTTCAAGCAATGCTATGCTTCATCCCGTAACGATGCCAAATCATTCGCTTCGCAAACAAGTGCATTTGCGGATGTAAGACTTTTTTAATGGGTTCGGTATGAACAATGATTTATATTTCGTTTTACTAGATTCCTATACCATTAAATTCAAGTAGACTTGCGAAAGCCATTTTTCACATCTTATCTCTTCAAATAATAAAAGCATTTAAGCTTATGACAAGCGCGCACTCAAGTATCTACCATTATTAACATTAATAAATGTACAATGCCTTTTACAATGTAGACTCTGTCGTTTTTAAGCCGTTAATTATTTCAAAATTTTATTTTATTATGCCAGATTTTTCTGGCAATATATATCTCACGAAAGAAATGCTAAAACGCGATAAATGAATAAATACATATTTAAAATTATATCCTTTTTTGTTTTTTGTTTGTTTGTTTGTTTGTTTGTTTGTTTGTTTTTTTTTTTTTTTTTGGTTTTATCGACATGGAATAAGCTCTTAAATAAGAATCTTAAATGAAATTCTACACAAGCATTGTTTCATAAAATATATGCAAATTTTTTAAGCATGTATACTCTTGAAAAATTACGCTTAATATTTGTGATGCAACAAGGAAATTTTTTTTTCTTCCTCTTTTTTTTTCTTTTTTTTTTTTTAACAAAGCTTTTGTAACTTTATCTTCGCTAAGGCACCGCGTTTGAAACTATGCGACGTTTAACTTGATTATTTAACGTTACTATTCCTGTACAAATTGATGAAATGTTAAAAGAAAATATATTTATTATTCCATTTATTATGGAATTTTTAATTATCTTTGCATGCGTGCACGTACGCATTTCCCTTAAGAGCTTTTCATGATTATAATTATTATAAAATTTTTAATAAAATACTTCAATGTTAATCCGATAAATTCTATTACTTTTAATTTTGTGTATTACAAGGCCTTATATTACAAATTGTTCGCCAACTTCTTGGATTTTTGAAAGATATTTAACGAGAGTTATTATTTATTGGGAAGATATCTTTGTGAAAATAACTCTAAATTCAGTATAATTTCATTCACCTGAGTTGCCCGTCTATTGAAATTTCGTACTACATAGCACTGAACTTGACTTGGGTGTGCGAAATTGCACTTAATTGGGAGGTTTTCCATGTGAGTTGCTTGCAAACTATTAATCTGTATGGATCACTTGAAAATTCAGAAATGCCGAAAGAGCAAGTTATTTTTCTCTTACCGACTGCAATTATTCTATTATCTATCCGTACTTTTCGTTTGATTTGATGGGGTTATTATTATTATTTTATATATATATATATATATATATATATACAAACTAGCTATCCGCTAATACGTTATTTACACATGGAAACCGAATTGTTGAAAAAAGTAACGTAAAGAATATTAGAAATAACAATAGCCGACGGCTTTGTTGAATTTGTCAATTGTAAAATTCGTTAGGAATGTTGTTTTATTATAATTATGAAAAATTCTTAAATCGCATTTATCGTTTTTAATCTCGTCAGAATCCCATAATATCAAGATCTTTTATTTTTCAGGGAATTCCAACGCTGATTATAGCGGTTGCTGGAATTGATGATGCTGCCTCGGTCGCCATTTATGGAATTATTCAAAGCGTTATGTTTTCTCACGATGCATTATGGTATCAAATACTACAAGGGCCAATCGCAATCATTGGTGGAATTGGATTTGGAGTAATTTGGGGAGCTCTATCCAGATACGTACCAGAAAAAGGCGACGTAAGCTTATGACTCTGATTAAATTAATTACATTCGTCTTATGAATTTGTCAACTTGTCATGTTTTCGCTCTCTAATTTACAAATTTGTTTCTTATTTATATTTATGCTATAATTTGAATATTAGATTATTAAGAATTTTAAGATGCCGTCACCTGTCTTTATTGGAAAGAGTAATATGCTTGCTTTATGGATTTTCATATCCATAGGCAAGTACGTTGCTTTATGGCTATCCAAGAATCGTTGAAAATTCGTCATAAAAAAAAAAAAAAAAAAAAAAAAAAAAAAAAAAAATATGACTATGACTTACTTTATAGATTTCGTTACCTTTACGTTTACGTTATCTAATTGATGCTAAATTGCAAAATCTTTGCCAAGCTTATTTGCTTCCTTCTTGGTGAAAAATTGTAGATTTACATTATCAGGGTCCGTTCTTCTACAAATGTAATCCTCATTTACTCAGGAGAGTATTGCATAGTCAATAATTTAGAAATTCTATCGTATAATTACCATTCTCTTAAAATATTATCATTATGAATTTTTAGCTAATTTATGCACGGATTATACAAATTCTTCGTTGTATATTTTGACTCTTATCTCTATTTTACACTTATTAAATGCTTGTGTATCAATTAAATACGCGCGATAAGTGACGTTTTATAAAAGCTTCGTAAAAGAGACGATTATATCTTCAGATACTTAAGATGTAATTGTATGAACAATGCCTACGAGTATTCAAGCTTATAGAAGTTTCGTGATTTATTATATATGCAGGTTGATTAGTGAAATATCTCTTGATAATGCTTTCTGAAAATTTATCAATTTAAATTTAAAGAGCAGACTAATCTTGATCGAATTCGTATTATTTTTAAGCAATGCGTAATTTTTATTCATTTATTTTTATCGTCAAAAATATGCATGCGCTGTGTTATTTAGTTTAAAATCTGATTTATTTCGTTCGTTGATGATAATTATCAATAAGGGCGCTATCTTTTGACAATTCGTGCCTCGTTTTTCATTATTTAGCCCGAGTAACGTCTAAAACCAAATGGCAAA
>NW_011948412.1:4804441-4814547 GCF_000503995.2 Ceratosolen solmsi marchali
GCAGGAATTTCGTACTTCTCGTTTCCGCCAAACGCGACGTATTTCATTCGAACGATTTAAAATTCGCAGGCACAGGTTAGTTGTGTGATTTTCTTCGACAATGTTATACTTTATTACTCAAGCATTACCGCATCGTAATATTATGAAAAACATAACAAAAACAAACAAAAACAAAACAAAACAAAAAAAAAACAAAACAAAAAAAAAAACAAAAAAAAAAAATAAAGAAATGAGTGAAAATTGCAATGATGAAAAATACGATGATCAATATTGATAATTCTAACAGGAGTCATAGTAACTATGTATTTCTTCAAACAAACAAAAAGTTTTTCTAGCTTTGGAAAGATTGTGGATTATAGAAGAGCAATAAGTGTCCTGATAAAAATTGAACATCGAACGTTCTCATAAAGTGAAACGCGATACTTGTAAAATGTATTTGCCGCTTACAATATTATGATAGGTAAAATTAACATACAAAAGTCGTAATTTATGCGCTAACGATAATCATTAAAGAGCTTTTTGTTTTACCTCCGTTATATGTTAGATGAAAGCAAAATAGTCCTTTCTTAAATCTTATCTAAGAGTATTAATAGATTTTTTTTTAATTCTACAAGTCTCGATTAGGTGGTCGTGTTTAGCCGCGCGCTTCTTTAAAATCGTAGCATGCGACACGTATACGCGCGCACGCACACACGCCCGACGACTAATGCGTAAGATCGGAGCAAATTCAAGGACGATAATGTGCCGCTTTGCTTATTATTAAACCTCGGCGACAGAGTCTCGCCACCGGCCCTCTATGTGAATAATATTTGCGAGCAATAATAGTTGCAAGGATCTTTAGCTAATGAGATTGATTTGCTGAAAGCCATGCGAACTACCAGCAATATTCACTGATAATTAACCCCTCCTTCCATCTCCATTAACAACGGCAGCCCTTCATGGTGCCAATGAGGGTGCTGATGCTGCTAGGAGGCGGTATGCTCGCCGTCTTTGGCAGCGAGATGATCAACCTCGGTGGGGCAGGTCCGCTGGCAGTCGTCGCGGCTGCCTTCGTCAGCTGCTACTTCTGGCAAAAGGACGGCTGGGAAGTGGACGACGTGAGTATCGCGACGGGGCCCTCGGCTCACTCTCCGGTTACCAATCGACAACGCGCAATTTTTGAATCGCCAGAATCCGGCGGCCACGTCCTTCGAGATCTTCTGGATGATCTTCGAGCCGATCCTGTTCGGCGTGACGGGCACGCAGATAAGGATCGCGGAGCTCGACGGCAGCACGGTATACCTCGGGATCGGCTGCCTCCTCGCGGGCATCCTGATCCGCATTCTCGCGACCGTCCTTGTCGGTATCGGCTCGCGGCTCAACCTCAAGGAGAAGATCTTCATCGCGCTCGCGTGCATGGCCAAGGCGACCGTCCAAGCGGCCCTCGGGCCCGCCACCCTCGACAAAATCAACCCCCAGGACGAGGACCAAAAGCGCCACGGGGAGATCGTCCTTATGCTCTGCGTGCTATCGATCCTCTTGACGGCCCCCTCGGGGGCCATCGTCATCATGCTCTCGGGCCCGAAGCTCCTCACCAAGACCAGGGCCCCGATCGCGCCCGTCCACGAAGGCTGGCGCTCCAGGAGGCCATCCATACGCGACATCTCAATCATCAACGAGCTGCCCGATCTCGAAGAGACCACGACCTCGCCAACGTCAACGGAGACCATCGCCAACTCTAACTCGACGGCCAATGTGCACAATAATTCGACGCTTTATTCGATGCACGACAACAGTCACCGATAACCCCTTCACGTCCTCTTATCTTCCTTACTCCCTTACTTCCGTCCCTTCTTCATACGACCATTCGTCCTTTTCTCGCGCTCTTCTTCTGACTCCTCCTTCTCCTCCCCCTCCCCCTTTCCTTCTCCTACTCCTCATCATTCCATATGCCATCGAACACACCGCCCCCCCCCACCCACCCGACCCCATCCCCGTAGCCATCACACCACCCATCCACCTCCTCACGATTTACAGCCGTATTTATCCAATATTATTGTACCGAAAGTCTTTAGGCGACCAACTTTTAAAAATTTATACATACGGCTATAATAATTTATTCGTTAGCCTTCCGTCAATTACTGCAAGTTATATTTTATATGTTTAAGATACGGATCGAATGTCGGATTTTTAGTTGAATTGCCATTTACT
Organism: Ceratosolen solmsi marchali; assembly: GCF_000503995.2. NCBI lineage: Eukaryota > Metazoa > Arthropoda > Insecta > Hymenoptera > Agaonidae > Ceratosolen > Ceratosolen solmsi. The sequence goes on from NW_011948412.1 coordinate 4,806,632, forward strand.
TTGCGGTTTGCTCGATAGAACATGTCACCGAAAAGTTTTAAGATTTAAATTACGATGCACGGCATTTAAAATCTTTGTTGATTTATACACAATTATCCTTGATAAATAAATGCCCAGTGACAAACTTTGCATAACTGCTGCCCAAATCGTTATACATTCTTATTATCTATTTAAAATGTAGAATATAAACAATTAATTCAAAGGCGTTAAGTCGCATGTCCATAAGGAATTTAGCATTATAATAAATTATAATGTTAATAGCTTGCTGAATAATACGATTTATCGGAAAGTTAATTATTTGATGAGAAGTCCAGCGTTAAATAGAAATTCGATAAAAGACAAACTTTATACAACAAGGAATTATAATTTTTTTTTTTTTTTTTTTTTTTTTTTTTTTTTTTTTAACAAAAAGCAATCTGATAAGTGCGAAAAAGTCAAGATTCATATGGTCAAATTTCACAAAATAACATGGACAGTAAATTTATATATTTATATTTATATTTATAAACGTATTATGTATGTGCCGGTGTCCAGAGACCCTAAACACATAACATCTGTAGTACATTAGACGATATTTCAGAATATTAGGCATATTTTACTTAATCTTTTTTATACTTAAAAATACTAAATTTTCTTCTAACAATATTTCATCTATATAGATATACGCGTACCTACTTACCACACGGACACGGACACGGACACGCACAAAGTCTTTTTAAACTATATAAATTTTTGGCGTTCGTATTTTCAGAGAAAACCATAATGTAAAAACATTCTTCTTTGGTACCGATAAAATATCTTGCAAAACAATATTTTTTGGAATCCGTACAAATAAAGTAGGCTCACGATTTACAACGTAAACTGTACCTCAAATTTATTAATTAAGAATTGTTATTCTTAATATTATAATGTTAAAAAGAATTTCTCATAAATTTTGTGATACAATGCGATGTTTAATCATTTATTTATGATACACGAGTAAATCTGCCAGTTGTAAAGGATCAAAACAAGAATTGTAAATATTATTGTAATAGTATATTATTACTCCATGAAATTCATTCATCTTTTTATAAACATAGAATAAAGGATTAGTGGCTACGTATGAGAGTCGTATAATTGAACGATTAGTAGCAAAGTCTTTCTTACGCATTGTATTAAATTCAAAGGATAAATTTATTTTGAAAATTGAATTCATACTTTCAGATAAGCGGATGGCAATGATGGCAATAATTTCATAAAATTGGGATTCATTAAAGTCTCATTGTCCAGGCGTCATAGTTGTTACATACTAGCACCAGCATCTGAATATTATAGACTTCTGAATGTAAATAATAAATTTCAATAATTAATTCTGCATTAAAAACGAAAATTAAGAAAATGCTTATTACAAAATTATGCAATTTATTATTTTGATCTTAATACATGCATTTTTCTAATTATTCTGAATAAGGTCGTTTAATGTTATAATTTATAAATGCAAGTTCATTATAAACGCTATATATATATATATATATATTATACTTTTGAATGGAAAAATTAGAATCTATTTACGAATTTGTATTCAAATCATCGATCGAACTATTATTCGGGATATATTAAATATATCATTATTCATAATATTTATCCTGTATTTTAAAGGTAAACAATAGCCAATTAGTATTAAATCCGATTATCCGATTTCGTCTTTATCATATTATTTTTTCCAAGTATTATTATTAGTAAAGGAACAAAGTTGATGATAAATTAGAATTAAACAAAAACAAAACAAAAAAAAAATTTATATATTAATATTTCAAATTTTATTAGCATTCAATGTAAATATAATCGCATATCTATATGTATACAGACCTTACTAATGCATGCCTGTTTAAGAAATTAAATAAAAAAGAAAAGAAAAAACTCTAATTTTTTTTTCTCAGAAATAATATAATTTTGCTTTTGTTTATCAATGACATTTACCAATTATATCTTTTATTTGCAATGCAATAGAAAATCATGAGTTGATAAAATGATGTGTCTTGAATGATAATAAATTAAACCAAATATATACATTGAAACATTAAATTTCTATACACATTATGCTCTGCTTTCGTTTAAGTTAGCATCATTTTTTATAAATATTATATCATGATTTTTTTTTCTCTTCATTTTAACATTATAAGCTTTGAATTATTCCAATTGTCTTCACCAATTGGCGTACGAAAAGTACGTAGAGGTGCATATGGGCTTGCCAATTAAATTAAACGTTTGGCAATATTTCGTTATTATAATATATATAAATATTACAAACATATAATAGTAAATCAGTGTAAGTATATAATTAAGAAATAAGTGTAAGTATATAACCGAGAGAAAATAATTCACTGTTGCTCGTCACACTGAACTTATCATTAATTCTTTGGAAATGCTTGAATGCACTGCACATAGTCTGAATTGTTAATTCTATTGGTAAATTAATAATAATCATTTAGCCTTGAAATATTCCGTCCATAATACAAAATTAATTTTTTTTTCCATTATAGCCGATATTTCATTTAAAATTACCAAATGACTATACATTTCTAAAAAAAAATCCGTACCATCAAATGCCGAATTAGATTCACTTTATTTCTCTATATTAAATTCATATGGCCATCGTTTACGATATATAAATATAGAGGGAAATTCTTTAATGTATTCATATTTCATATTGTAGATTCGAATATCCAGTTATTTGATACCTTAGACAATCATTAAATAAACATTAAATTACTAATGCACAGGTAATTAGTTATTTAAGTAGTTATTAAACGTTATTTTACTTTGTAATATTCCACGTGTCATAAATAATTTAAATAATAAGCCTCTAATTGTAAAATTAAATACATTCAAAATATATGAAACTGTAAAGTTTATCTGATTTGGAAATGACAATTTGTAATCTTATTGAAACAATGAAATGAATTTGTAGATAAAAATGGAAATTTGATAAATAAGAATGACGGTAAATTAAAATTCTGAAATTATATTTAAAAAATAAATAAAATAGAAGAAAAAAAAACAGACAGAAAAACCACTCGTATAGTATTAAGGATAGAAATTCAAGTATAATCTAGTAAAGAGTAAATAGTAAATACAAATTAAAAATTAACGTATATAAAAATATGTTTATTACATTATTATAATTCATACACTCTGTATAAAAGCATTGTACAGAATGTAGAAATTTTACACAAATTTTATAAATCAAGTAAACTTCTGAGAATATAGATATAGGTAAGTATAAATGACAAATGAGACGATGTTGAAGAAAAAAAAAAAAAAAAAAATCAAAATCAAAATCACACACGCAGACACACACGCACGCAATATATTTTTGTATTTTACATTCACGATTTCGTATGGCTTGCGTACATTAAATATTTAAAAATGATACTGTCAGCATAATAATTTAAAATTTTACCGGCATCCTGGCGTATTACTATAAAAAAAAAAATGCTTTTTTTTACGTATTAATGTGACGATATTCCATAGTAACCAAAGCATAAAGTCTCTACGTTTATGATTCGGAATTAGAATTTTCACAAGAGCATATTTAGTAAAAATGAATAATAGTGACTAATACATTGTCACGCTTACAGGCACTTGTCTTTTAAATTTTTGCTCAAATTTCACCAAATACCGAGACATATACGAGATACGAATGTTAACGGAAAAACTCATAGGCATTTGAATAAAATGCACTACGTACTGAAAGTCGACTTTCACGGGCTATTATTTTTAAATTTACTCGACTAAAAGTTATCGAATTTCAAGGAGATTACCTGCTTATGAATTATGAAGTCCCTGATCCCTGAAGGGAGCTGCGGCATTGAAAGTCGATACCCGGGCTTTAAATAAGCCTTGAGCGTAAAAATCCGTATCACGATGCATTTCCTCGTGCCCGAGTCACGTCGACGTCTACAAATATATAAAGTTAGAGGCGGATTAGCTGTCCCTGTTGCTCGAGCTCCAATGCAAGAATATTAAATGGAGTTCTCGGTACCGTGATACTTGCAGATCGCCATGCGCAACTTGTAGCTTCGTCGTCTTGGCTACAAGTATTAGCCTCCACTAGTAATAAACAGGCGGTTCCCGATAACTAACGCATCCTGGCATAATCGCTGGGTCATACCCGAGTCCCCGTGTCGATTAAAAGCTTGAAATTACTCGTTAATTTGCGAGGAGTTGGAGTTGGAGTTGGAGTTGGAGTTGGAGTTGGAGTTGAAGTTGGAGTTGGTAATATCTTTCGAGGCCACTATTATCTCAGCTATACGAACTATCGCTGTTGTTTCGTATAATTCGATCAAAGTGAGTCGAAGATGGGATTCATAGGGCAGTATCATCCGATTCCATTCGAAGTGAAAGACATTCTAATTAAGAGGAACTACATCGCTCCCAGTTTCTAGCGATAAACGAAGGACTATTTTATCCTTCCGATTACATTGCTACATCTCATTTTTTCGAAATGACAATTCATCTATTAAGCGCTTTAATTAAAAAGGTAAAAAAATCTTATTACTTTTAAGCGGAAAGTACGTGTAGAAAGTGCGTGTAAGTAAATGTTTCTCCGTGTCTTGTAAGTGTATAAATTGCGTATAATATTCTGTGCGAATAAATTTGCGATTTCAAGTGGGTTAGAAATTTTCGCTGTTAAGGTATTATATATAAATATATATAAATATATATAAATATTTATAAATGTATATACAAATCTTTCCCAAGGTCTAATATAATATGCGAATAAAAATTATTGCAATTTCTTATTAATCGTTATAATTATTAATAGAAATAGAATCTATAATATTAGTGGCGATAAAGTAGTCAAATGACATAATAGAAATGTAATATCCACTACATTAAATCGAGAATTCAATTTGAACAATAAATTGAAAATTTTAATCCTTATCTTGAAAATATTGTCCTTTTTATTATCCTGGCCCCATTTTCTGAATGCATGTCTCTCTTTAAATACATTCTTCTCATACTTCGTTGACTCTATCTATCTTATCAACCATATTAAATCCACAACAAATCCTACATTAGCTTAAGTTATAACTTTCGCCAAAGTTTTTAGAAAGTTTTCAAAAAAAAAAAAAAAAAAAAAAAAAAAAATAAAAAGCGTGTACGAAGGGATGAAATAAACTAACGTCCTCTATATATTTTCATTTTGAATTCAATTGGTAGCATTCAAGTTATCGTTCCGCGTCTTTGAGTCGGTAAGAAAATGCCTCCAATATTCTACAAGGACGAGCATTAACCAATCAAAGTTTGACGTAGTCTCGCTGACGCTACTTAGCTTGAAGGATCAAGCAAACAGCGCACTGAAAGAGTTTCGCCTTTGTGCCTTTTTCACTGCGTATTATGGCTTTGCAAATGAAAAATCATAAGTAGATGAAAAATAAGAATAGCAAAAAAACTAAAAAGTACTTTGGTATCGTTAAAATAAATTGTCGTTGCCCCTTGTATTAATTAAGTACATTATTACAATTCTTTTTTTTTTTATTTTTTTTATTTTTTTTTTTATTTTTTTTTTATTTTTTATTTTTATTTTTTTTTTATTTTTATTTATTGTTTCTTTTTTTAATTTTTTTTTTCTTTATTTTTTTTTTCTTTTTTTACTTTTTTCGTCGAAAAATAAAGCTGATAAATAAATAGTAGACCTCACAAATATCCGGAGAATCATTGAAATCATTTTGATATCAATTATCGTGAGAAAAAAGAGCAGCAATTGAAAATCAAATAGTGCAATGGAATATTTGTTAAAGAAGGAAGGATAATTAATAAGAGAAGACATCGTTTAAGCTAAATGTTACAAAGACTCTCGTGGCATTGTTTGTCCCGACATTATATCAAAATTATGATAATTGAAATAAGACGAGATTGTACAGATCAGACTCGAAAGTGGCAAATTAAACAGCCGTAGCGGCGTGTGATAATTTCGAGTAATCATTCTGGCTTCCGAAAACAACTCACCTCGTTTTGTCAGAATGAAATTTTCTTGCTGTTAAATCTTTCACATTCGTCATCTCTCGTTTTATTTCTGGACTTGCTTTGCTTTGCTTTACTTTGCTTTGCTTTGCTACGCCGAGAGGCAGTTATAATGAGAAATCCAATGTTAATGAGCAACCTTACAGCAACCGAGAGGACAAAAAAAATTCTTTTATTTTAGAATTTTAAAAATTCTTGCGAAATTTACGAAATAAACTTTTATACTACGAATCAGGAGCATATCATATCCAATATTTCTATTCAAGTGATATTCAATTTACATCCCCTTTTTAATTAAATGAATGAATACCCAGTTGTTTGAAATGCAAGACAAAGAGAGAGAGAGAGAGAGAGAGAGAGAGAGAGAGAGAGAGAGAGAGAGAGAGAGAGAGATGCAGTACTGAAAGATGGAATTTACGAATTTTTATAATTTCTCCATAATTAAAAAGTCACCTTTACATGTTTCCCTTTAATTCGCTTCTTTACGTTCCGATCATAGAAAATAATATATTTTTTTAATTCCTTGCAAGAGCGGTGCAACAATTATTAATATTTTTCTATGATAAAATATTGTTATTGAAATTAAAATTTTGCAAGCGATCGTTAACGCAAACCTTAAAATCAAAATACCACGCGATTGATACGTGTAGACATATATATATATATATATAAACATATAAACATAATTATCTAAATATTACGACAAATAATCATTGCGCAAACTTGTTAATTTCAAATTTGTAAACTACTACTACTACTTACATTACATAAAAGAAATACCAATTAGATCTACAACAATACAAGCGAATATCAAGTACTCATACATACGTAATGACAAATTTTTAGGAATACCTGATATATCAAGCAAATGGCCTGGCTTCTAAATACATAATTTTAAAGATGTCGATCTTCAAATTTGTAAAGGCTTGCCGAATTATAGAGGAGTTCACGAACGAGTCGAATATGCCTTCGTACGATCGTATGGCTGATAAAAAAGTAAGAAAATAAAGGGATTGGGTCTTGTCGAGCATTTAAGAGCTTCAATGCAGCGTCTACTGCGCGTCAAGGCGCGCGACCCAACTTTCCAACTTCCCGAGAATTCAATTAATTTTCCACAGCATCCAGAATGCCGTCAGCAATTTTCTCAGCTACCGTCGGTCGCTAGCGCAACCGTCTCCGGCTAGTCTATTCGATTGAAAGACTAATGACTCGCGTTCCTTTCTTTTCTCTCATTTTCGAACCACCCCCGCGGCCTCCGCCAAGCGAGCCTAATGAGTCATAATAACACCCGGTGTCGGGTGCATGCGGAGTCACCGAACTACAATCGATCGCCCGCGGCCACTTTAATTACACTACTGTAATCGTGAGAGTCACCGCTTCTCCTTCCCCTTTCACTCGGCTGTGCCTGCGCTATCAATGATATCTCGTGGCACTGACTTATCAACCAGCAACCAGCGGCGTCATTCGCCACGAATGTTGAAATAACCCGGGATGACCGAGAAAGACGAGAGAATAAACGCGAGACCCCCGGGCGTAGATGCAATAAGTTAGAAATCTATTCCTCCGACGTCATTTATTTACCGCTACTCTCGCCCTCTCCCGAATCCCTCTCCGCATTATACAATAAATCACAATTATTATTAAAGCCTCCGTTCACTTAACATTAAGTTCTATTTTTGTGCATTTTAAGTAACCTCGTCGGCGACAAGACGACTCGCTCCTTTAATATTGTTTTACATCAATTAAATTAATCCGTCTAGTATTATTCTATTATTTATCGAATATTTAATAATCGATGATGCGCGTCAATGCTATTGAGTTATATACGTCTTTATATATATATATATATATATATATATATATATATTTTTTTTTTTTTTTTATTAATTTATATTTGTTTCTCCTTT
>NW_011948412.1:4814575-4816298 GCF_000503995.2 Ceratosolen solmsi marchali
AAAAATTTATTGTAATTATTTAATTTTTTTTTTTTTTTTTTTAGTAATTAATATTGGCTTCGCATAGCTTTATTTATTTGGCCTTAATATTATAATCAATGTAGGTAGCAAAGTTTCGTAAATCTTCCTTATTACTGCGAGATGTACTAATCTGTATAAAAAGTAGTTTAGAAATAAATACAAACTTATCTTAAAGCCTTAGATATGTTTGGATAAAGCTGGACAAATATAAGTAATGGATTTAAAACTTTGAAAGTAATAATCTTAGAAAGCAAATAAACCTCTGGAAATATAATATTATTTAAGTTATAACATTCTAATCAGTATCCAATAACTACGCAAGTCATGAATTATTAAAACATTTCATTATTATAATATAATAGAAAAATGATCGTTATTATGTAAATGAAAATTCGTTCGTTTCACGATCAAGAGCTTACAAACAATGATATCACATAGCAACACAAAATGACCGATAAATAAAATAAAATTAAATAAGGCATTAAGGAAGTAAAAGATGTTTAATCAATTGTATTGTGTGAAAATCTCGAGTTTATACTAATAATTATTTATATTGTATAATATTTTAAATATTTACATAATCAGCGAATAGAATTAAATATTCTCATTTAACCATTAAAAGACGTTAATCCGACTTTACCGACTGAGAATCAACAGTTTGTAATAATATTTGAAATATTTTCTTATGTAAAAGCAGAACTGCATTATGGGAGGCTAAATTTCCAAGAAAAGGCAGATTTTGTGTTTTCTAATGCCTTGGATGCTTAAAAAACAAAAAAATTAATTACGGATGATTGCGTTTTCGTAATAAAGAAAAATATGTTATCACTGGTATTGAATAGTTATAAAAGGATATGAAATATAGATAACCAGTTACTGTATATGTAGAAATATGTAGAATAATGTTAATTGTTTATAGGGGGTAAATAAATAAATATATATATATGTGTGTGTGTGTGTGTGTGTGTGTGTGTGTGTGTGTGTGCGCGTGTGTGTGTGTGTGTGTGTATATCATCCAGAATTCCTCGTGTAAAATTTCTTGACAAAATTAAAGTTAACACGAAAAAGAAAGAAAGATGATGATATGATCGTGTATGTTAAAGATACATTAGAGACTTAATAAATTCAGTATTTGAAACAAATGATAAAAGTCGATAATAATACATAAAGTTTTTACTAAGTCAGCTAAATTAAGTCCAAGTTACAAGAAATGTTGGCGATAAGTGACTTTTAATATATCACCGAACAAAATTTGAATGTGAAAAGTAAGTTGGCCAATAAATTCAAAAGTTGAAAGTAAATTAAAAAAGAGTAATTGAATATAAAACGTTAATAAAATAGTGTATTAGATTTTTATGAAATACCGGATATATCGAAGAAATATTAGAAAAAGCTTTTTGAAGAATTAAATTAAAAGAGTAATTTTATATGAGAATAAATAGTATTTAATAGGAAATAATTAATATAATATTTAATTTTTTCATTATACTTTTATAAATATTGAAAGTTACTAAAATTTATGAAATTTCCTCTTCTTCAATTCGCCTTGTTGAATCTACAATTTCGAATTTTGAGAGTATTTACTTTAAAATTGGTACCGCTAACATTCACTGTTCGCCGTTCACCGAGAAGCAGCATTGCGGAACCGATGAAAATTTTTTCTACCTATGCATTAAAAAAAAAAAAAAAAAAAAAAAAAAAA
>NW_011948412.1:4816331-4871421 GCF_000503995.2 Ceratosolen solmsi marchali
ATAAAGAATAATAATAATAATAATAATAATAAAGAATAAATATAGCCCACTGAATTCTGTAGATCCACTTTTGCACTTTTTAAATAACTTGTGGGTACGGTATGAGCTGAGATCGCACACAAGCAGCTTTCGGATATACAAATATTGCAGGCTTTAGTGGTGAGACATATTTTACACCTGCCATCTGATAATATCTCAAGTGAATTGTTCGATTCGCAAATGAAGTACGCTGGTTCATATCAGCGCGATTCGATGATGCCATAGGGGCTTTGTATTAGTAAGTAAACAAGTATTGTTTCAAAAAATTTCAGCCTCATCGAATCTGGCAAGCATCGCTTTAATTTATTTTAAAGATATTTAATATAACTTTCGATTAATCGCTGGATGATATTAAAAAAGACAAATTTAAATTCATACTTTAAATGTAAGTTAATTTTATTTTATCTCGCATACATGTTATAATGCAATGAAATTAATTTATATAAATACTGTTCCCCTTTATTAAATTAAATTAAATCTCATATATATATATATATATATATATATATATATATTTCATTCTTTAATTGTCTTTTAAACGATTTGCTTTAATATTGTTTGTGTTTGGTTTTTCATATTTTCTTTCTTTTCTTTTTTTTTTTTTTTTTTTATTTTTATTTTTAAACTATTTTTCCGTGATAGAATTGGAAATGTTATCTTTGAATTTTTAAGTGAATTTCAATATATTTTTCATCATTCGATTATATTATAATTAACGTTTTAATAATAAACTTTTAAATCCTAAAATCATTGAAAGATAATAGTAAAGTAAGTATTTATCTTGATTTGTCTGCTATGAGAAGTTACTCGATATAAAAAGAACAATTTATTATTTGAATATTAATTTACATAATAACTATTAGAAAAAAATTATAAAAAAAATTTTACGAGTATTAGCGAAAAGAATTTCATTCATAATTCTACTCGAATATTTAAAGTCCCTGACTTGAAACCTTTTTCTCCATTATATATAGAAATATTTATTTTTACAAATACATCTTTAGTATTTTAAAGAGAAATCATGCTACATGATAGTATCTACGCGCATTCTATCGACATTTCCAAGTATCATTATTATTTAACGTTTTAAATAAATAGTAATGATAAAAATATATTACAATTAGCTGCTTAATATTTGTATTAATATAAAATAAAATATCAATTATATTTCTAAATAATGTATAATGTTTCGCAATATATAATCGACAATTAGTCGATACTAACTATCTTTTATTACGTATATTTTTCTTGGATTCCTAAAGACATTACGGATTAGGTACATGTAATCCTTATTATCTCGTTATATAAAAATACTGTTGAAATACTGAAAACAGATGCTGTAAATAATTTCAATTATTATAGTTGAAAATTATTCTACATAAGCATACCAAGCATTGATGTGATTATTTTAAACTATTTATCTACTACATGCACTGCTCGATATATTTGAATAAAACGATTTATTTTTAATATAAGTGAATAAGTGCAATCGACTGTAGCAATAAGCCTACTGTATAACATGATACACTAATCATTTGTTAATGACGGCTGCCATTTTGTTATTATCAAGATATCACATGACTAGTAGTCCAAATTGTTTGATACAAGACAAATCGATTGATAATATTTGATACGTTAATCTTAAATTGGATATATATTGGTATTGTTACTTACATCTACTTTAAAAAAAAAAAAAAGAAAAAAAAAAGAATGTCTAACATAGGAACAACCCGAAAAGAAGCAAAAAATCTGTCTCGATAATCCAAATTTATCCAAGATTTTGTATGGGTGGATGGGTGGGTGTAAACATGCATTATTAATTCCAACTAAATTATTTTCTTATTCTACAGCTTCGATGGCCAATATTATTTTTATGTTTTACAAAACATCTACGAATAATAAAAATTTCCAATCTCGACTTTATTAAACGTAATATAGAACATAGCATAATAAAATAATTTATGAATTTTAATGTATATAAACTATTTATTAATCGCAAGTAATTTACTAAAATTACACATTCGTACTTAAAATTGGAAGAAATTAAATTTGTTAATTTACTCTATAAAAATGCAATTATAAATAAAACATAAAATTATATAATCCGTATCCCCCCACCCCCACCCCCGCCCCCACCGCCCATATTACATACGAAAATTTAAGTTACTTAAAAATCTATCCATCCGCTAGAATTTAGTTTAAAAAATACTAGCAAAACTCGTATTTATCTTTTTGAACAAAACATATTTCAAACACGTAAAGCAAATTCATATTATAAAACCTTCAATATTCAATTCAAAAATATTTCTTATAATACTTCTTTAGATATAAGATAAATTTTTAAAATTAATAATACTTTTAATGGTACATACTGAATAGTTCATTATAAAGCAAATAATGCAATATTGAAGCAGAAGAAAAAAAATAATAATAAAAGCATGCAAAAAAGTAGGTTTATGCATGTTTAATACACATTAATCGATGGGAATTTCATTTATGTTTATTTATGTGTAAATGCACTGATTGGTTCCATAAAAGTATATGTAAGTTTCCATATGCATTGATGCTTGAATATAAATATTTACCGATCGTATTTCTAATGTAATCATCATCTACTTCATTGAATAATATTTGATTTATGGTTTTTAAAATAGCCATCAAAGTATAGGTAGAAATGAACTTCCCGTGCAACATTTTAACAGCTTATCTTATCCGCTTTTTTTTTCTTTGTCTTTTTCGCACGCACTTTTAGATCAGAACAGTAGCTTAAAAAGGCATTAACTTGATAATATTGAATCTACAATAATTCTATCAATCCGAAAGAATAACAACATCGACTGTGGTCATTTTTTCAATTTAATATAGCAATTCTTTTTACGAAACAATTTGTAAAATTATTTTTATTAAAACTTATGCGAATAAAACACTGTGTATTAGGTAAAAAAAAACTTTCTGTGCATTTGTTTTTTCATATTTATTTGTATTTTTACAAATTAATCGCTTGTATGGTTAACGTTTTTGTTTTCTGTGTTTACAAATTGTGAGAGATCGTGACACAAATCACAATTTTCCCTAAAATAGCGATGATAAAACAAATTTCTAATAAAGTGAAAGATATCGCTTCAGCAAAACCGGCAACTATAAGATTTTCGGTCATATAAAACTGAATAACTAAACTTTGTAACAGATTCGAAAAAATTACCTACCTCGAAATAAACATCATTTCAAAACTCTGCTCATCTTTCTCGATAGTAACACGTTAGAATTTCATCAGCCTTCCTCGCTCATACATGTACATTACAAATACACTCTAAAAATGATTAAAGTCATGCAAACACACGTGGTAAACATATACACTAAACATACGTTCCAACTTCTATCTTGAATAATAAATACATCAAATTTACTGCGTTTATAAATCGTATATAATCTCATTGTAATGATTAATGTTAATTCAATTTTCAATCGTAATTGTTATAAATTATAAATTAAAATGATTTTCTTAATTGATTAAAATCCTTAAATATTATGATTAATCGTATTACAGATATTATGGGCTGTTTTAAATATGGATGTTTACAAATTATCACTGAATTTATAGCAACGAATTTTTGCTGGATTATTAGATTTTTAGACATTATTAGACATTATTGTTCCTTAATAATAAAAAAATGTAATAATATTTAATAGTCTCCTGATTAAAATATTAATAAAGTACTTGCATAGTAGCATTAATTATGGTATATCTATTGTGAGAGTTTTAAAATGGAATTCGCACAATTAAATATGAAATAAGTAGAAACCGACGGCTCGTCGAAACTTTCCAATTAATTAATAAAATTCTTTATATTTAAAAACTTATGTTACTTTCTTATCAATGAACAAGAAAAAAAAAGAAAAGAAAATTGAACATGATATACTCTTTAGAAATAAAATTTTAATTAATTTCTTTGTTTACAAAGAATGTTACAAAAGATTGTTTACACAAACAGTATCTTATATTTCTAATTAGTTATTAAATTTATAATATTTGTATATAAACTCATATTAATTAAATATTTCTTATAATGATTAATTAATTAGTTGATACAATATCGAGAAATGTCTTTAATTTATATTACCTCCAGTAAAAGTTATTCTAAATTTTATTTAGAAGAAAAAATGAAAATAGATTTTAACATTAAATCATCAATGTATACAAATAAAAACAAAAACAGTTCTCTTTTAATTAAACTTTTAACTCGCTTAAAAGCTTAGTTTAATCGCGAAAAAATTGGAAAAAGAAACTTTGGTAATTGAGACGGTTTTAAAAGATGAAAAGTCGTCAATGAATCAACAAAAAATATAATTAAGCACATAATGAAAGATTTTGTTTTAATTTTGAATAATGAACGCCGATATGAAAATTACAGTCGGATGTCTTTTAAATTTCAAAACGTATTTAAAATTTTCAAATTCTTTGTTCAAATTCAAATTCGTCGCAATAAAAGAGTATGTATTTTCATTTAATATAAACTTTTGTCATATCGTTATAAAATAGTATCTTTAACTGAGTTATTTTTAAATAAAATTCGAATATTTAATATTATAAAATATATTGTTTGATTAAAATTTATAAAAACAATTTGTTCCATTAGAATAATGAAATTTTTATATACCTTCGTTTAATTTCGAAATATGCAATGCGATCTATTTAATTAATCGCATCGCTTGATGAGTTTAAATGAAATTTCTATCTGAAATCATTATCATTAAAATTTATACAAATATTTATTAATATAATAAAATTATTCAAAATTTACGAACAGTCTAAGAAATATTTGGTGTATTTTTCTCGTCTAATTAATTGTCATATATTATGAAAATTCCACTAAAGCTCTATGAATTCATAATGATATTATTTATCGATTAAATCTTAGAGTTGCATCAAATATACATTGGTCGAGAAAGTCTTTCGGTGTGTGATCGATAAGTGCGAAAAACGTGTACAACCAAAGTACGAAGGCACACGACTTACGCTATCACTTCTTTTACATCGTACTCCATTACTTTAGTCTATTCGCTCACTTTAGTTTTAACATACACGAGCATATTATCCATGTCAATTACACCGAAAAATCTTCTTTTAACACGACTAATGAGATTCTATTATAATTGGTATTAATTAAGAGCATTGGTTCGATTCTTCCTGCTTTCTCACAATATGTATAAGTCACCTGAATTATTGAAATTAATACTTTGTGCAAGAATATACACATTTGTATAGATATTTTTACTTTATAATATTTATAAATCAACTTTTTCTACATTCAATAAACGATAATGTTAAAATTTACTCTATATCAAGATATGCAAATTTACGTAAAAATCTGTGTTTATATAAATAATTGAATTGATTTTAATAATAACATTATTAAATTTGATATATCGATGCTTTATAGGTTCTTATATATCATATTATAATAATTATTAATTTTAAAAGTTTTACATTTTATCCGATACATTTTTTCATGCTTCAATGAGTTCTAAACTTATAATAAGAGATAAAAAATAACAATAATTATATATCTTCGTAAACTTTTGTACGAGAATCAGAAAAAAAAATTTACATTAAAGGATAAAGTGATATATAGTAAAAACTTAAGCACAATTAAAAATTGTTATATTCGTTAAAAAAGAAAGAAAAAAAATGAATATTGCTAGATAAAAAGGAATATTTAAATACAATTATCTCTTAAAGTATTAATATTTATTGATAAAAATATATTGCCCATCCATTAAAATTTAAATGTAAAAACTGCAGCTCGAATGAGAGAATCGCAGATTTAACAGTTTTATTCTAAACAAACATGTGATTGTTTAGCATCACTGATAAATTGCACTAATTCTTATAACCTGACCACTCATTTTAACAATTGCCTCTCGAAGTAAAGTTCTTGGAATTTTGACATTTGTATTTCTAATTTACATTTTTATAATCTAATTCAGTGTCATCAAAATGTGAATAAATTTAAATATTTTATTTCACAATATATATATATATATATATATATATATTATTACTGCGTTACGTTTTTATTTTTATTAAAAAATTTAAAAATACAATTTCAATATTCTGAAAAACTAAAGAGTACAATTTCGAAGATAAAAAAATCTTAGTTCTCGAACAATTGGATATTGACAATTTATTGATATTTAATAAAGAGACAGAAGAGGAATATTTTAGATAAAACAATGATCGAGAAACTTATTCTCAACAAATTCGAAGTTGTACGACACGAAAAAGTCAAACAGCATTTTCAATTTAAATATTTTATTTTTTATATTGTAAAAGACTTCGTGCCATATAAAATATTTTAAAATCGAAGTCTATTGACTTTCAGTCTAAATTCGTTGGATATGTCCCATATATTATCCTATTAAGTGGCAATAATCAATTCGAATGAAGTACTTTAACAAAAAATAAAAAAAATAAAATATATATATATATATATATATAATATATTTCTATACAACAAGGCTATGATGATGTAGTGGCATTTTGAAAATTATGGATTTACTGCAAGGGGCTTTCCATTGTAGCTTCAATAAAATCAATAAACTGATCGGTCAAGTTAGCATTATTGTCATGAAGAATCTTATAGAATAAATCTGTATGACAAAGAAATATTAAATCTGACACGATTAGCCTATGTACTATCGACGGCAATAAATTAAAAAAAAAAAAAAATCACTTTCCACATTATATTCAAAATGTTATTGATTCATTCTTTAGCAATTATTTATACTAACTTTCATGTATTAATGAATAATAATTGGACTAATAATAAATAATAAATCAATAATAATAAATATGGCATACAAAAAAAAAAAAAAAAAAACCATATTAATGTAAATTACAAAAGATATGTATTTAAAAAATCTTAAAAATATATTCATTAGGTTTAAGAATTACAATAGAAAATCTTTTATGAAGCGATTAATTAGAAATTGCAATAATGCTATGTAATATATGTCCAACTAATAATTATATTATTATCAATGTCCTATAACGGAAAGTCAGATGAAAATTGGCATCACTTGTGCCAAAAAAATATAAAAAAAAAAAAAAAACTAAAATTAGTTGAAGCAAACGGCAAAAAGCCAAAATATAAGTAAAACTGAAATTCACGTAACAGAAAAAAGCATTCCATTTGTAATAACGGAGTTGTTATATCTCGTAGATTTTTAAAATCTTTTACTCGGAAACCGGTAGAAGACCTGAAGATATAACACATTAAAAATATTTGTTTGAATTTCAAGATCATTTATCATCTTTTTAACACTATTGAATATACAAAGTCATTATCATTTAATTTACTAATGTAGAAATTGTTTTTCTAAAATGTTGAAGCAATTTGTAATCAAATAAAGATTAATAATTAACATGAGGCTAATCAACGATGAAATACGGAAGAGAACAAACAAAAGTGTCAATAGCGTACAATTATTTCAATATATCCGCGCACAAATTATGTAATAGTACATTTTATGTGTAGAATATTGCCTATGTATTATTGGAATTGAAAAATTTTTACATTCATTTTACATTTCAAACATTGCAATTTATATTAATTGTATATATTTATATTACGCGATAAATTATTAATCTGAGATTTACGAGTAAATAATAAGCCACGCCAATTGGTGAATATTTAATGAATTAATGTGTTTTTTTTTCTATTTTCTGTTAATTTTATATTTTCTTTTTTATAATTTTATATAATATTAATTTTCTCTTTTCATAATATTTTCAGAAACGAACACAGTAAAATAATATAACTAATTATTTATTATTACTATATAAATCAGTGATTTTAGTAAAATATATCTGCTGTATGTTTACAAATATAATATGCTCGTGTAGTAATCGAAAATAAAAATAATAAATTGTTAAATAAATGAAATTAAAATCAAAACAAAAATCAATATGTGTATACATATATAATAATAATAATAATATATCACTTCAAGGCTTAAACCTATAAAGTGCATTATCGATAGATTTTGTAGTACTTGTCTCGGTATTGTAAGAACAATATTTATCACATAAACTTGAAATTTTCAAGTGTTTTAATACAACTTTTGTCTCTATAAATTAACTACAAAAAAAAAAAAAAAAAAAAAAAAAAAAAAAAATGGTACGAATATACTACACGGTATTATTAATATATTGTTATGTAATAAACAAATTAATATTGAAGCAGTTGTAATCAATAATGGGCAAAAATTTTTAATACATTTTATCAATCGGTAACTATGAATATACCACGATAAGTGAACTGTAATTTAAAAATTTTATATGTATAGAAGTGCTTTAGATTATATAGAAAATAGCGTTAGATAACTAAACGTGGAGCACAATATGTACTCTAATAAACCAATTTTAGATAAGTATAGTTATTATTACTTAAGTACAAAAATGATAATGTATATTATAATTTACATTTGTTCGTGACTGAAAACAAATTAGTTCCGGTAATTTTCTTAAGATAAACGTAACATCGTTTAAAATTTTTACATATTGAAAATTAATATATTTTATGATTTCTATATATATATATATATATATTTTTTAATATTTTTTGACATATTCATAATACTAATATGTAAAATAATCTTTAATATAAAAAAAAAATCATTAATATAATATTGATAATGAACTAGTATTAAAATAATTCTACAATTATGTTTGTAGACTGAAGTTTTTAACAAATTATTAAAGAATTTTAATTTGTTTAAAAACTATAAATAAGTCTTCGTTTAATTTTACATATTCAAAAGCAATTACATATTAATAGTCATAATTGATAAGTACACCATTAACATCGTTTTAAATATTTTCAATTCAGTTTTGTAAGAAAATCCATGTTTGCATGTACGTTTAGTACATTTGTATATTAATGGATAAAATCAACATTATGTAAATAATGAAGAAAAAAACATTTCAAATTGACGTTGCCATAAGAAACGGTCGCAAATTATCGATTCCTTTAAAAGATTTTATATTGCTTTAAACAATGAATTATACGTTAGAATAAAAGTCAATAATATTAAGATTCTTTGTATGTTTCTTACAATAATTTCAGTATTATTTGTAATAACAAATTTTTTATGTATTCTAGCAATTAATGTATAATTATGTAAGAATTTGTCGACTCTATATAAACTCGTTATTAAAGGTATAATTGCATAATACTTCAAAACTATATTAAATATGAAATAGATTTAATTTTGTATGGCTAGATTTGATTAATCCGTTGTAACACGAAGCTTCTTATTATACTTTATAATTTACTTAAAAATATTTACCGTACGTTCTTGACAATTTGATTTAAAAATTAAGTACAATTAAGAAAATTGTTAAAAAAAAAAAAAAAAAAAAAAAAAAAAAAGACACATTTAAAATTTGTGAATTCTATTTACTCGCTCTTAAGTTCTTTAAGAAAGCCGTCTTTTAAAATCTTTTCCTTTTATTTTTAAGAGGACCCGAAGATTACTAGAGACTAACCTTCTGAAAATGAGCTGCAGCTTGCTCGGGATTTTAGAGAAAAAAAAACTAAAGATATTGAGAGATAGCTTTTGTAATTTTATATAAAACAGTGGAAAAAAAAGTGATATGAAACTCATTATTAAAGTAATTGACTTTAAAATTAATGTTAATTCAATTCGAAGCACTAAATGTCGAAAGATTAAAATTTTTATCTGTCCACGGATCTTCTTAGTGTCGAAAATATAAAAAAAAAAAAAAAAAAAAAAAAAAAAAAAACAGTATTTAAGGAAATAACAGTTTGATAAAAATTGCAGGGACAATTGTCGAATGACTAAAACGGATTAAATGACCGATTGATGTAATGATAAAAATCGACAAGAATTGGCACAGTAGGTATGGATGTAAAATCTTATGCACAAAATCCTTCTAATTCGTAAGAGAAATAACGAGCAAATTATTGAGACATTGAGACATTGAGAAAATGAAGATGGAGTAAAGAGGGGAGAAGGGAGGTAGTCATATAAGACATATTAAAATATAATATAATAATAAAGCATAAGAAAAAAATATTGAAGCGGAATGAAGTTTATCGCGAACAAAATTTATTTAAAATAAAATTACGAAATAAATCAAAAGAAAATTCCAATGTTAAGTCAAGCTTTTGGTTGCAAAATGAGTTGTCAAAGTGTACGTGGAAACGACGAACGATCGAACCTAAATGGCAGGCATTGTATCAGCGCTTCATCTACACTTTTGCACCTGAAAGCCCAAATTTTCTCATCCAAACGGCATTGAAGGAAAAGCGATTTTCTCCTGGAATTTATCAAGTATCGAAACATTGCACACCGATGCAATTAGGCTACGTTTTATTGCTCTAATTCGTTTAAAGCGCAGTGGATTATCGCAATAATGTCGATGTTGGTAGATATAATTCGAAGTAGAAGTTAATCCAAATGATTATATGCCAATTTTCACTGGTAAATGAATCGAAGCTTGTGAATTGAGCGACCGGAATCTGTTCCTGGCAAGATGTAAAAGGTCTGCGAAGCGACCGTAACGTTTATCGATGGCAAATCACGGACGAATGTTGGCGCAGCATCTGGTATTTCTCTACAACTGAGAAAAGCAAAACGGAAGGAGCTTAATGAATCTTCTAGGACGATCTAAGAAGGTGATAAAAGTACTATATCGAGAGGTGCAAAATGAAGTTAAGTAAACTTGGGAGTAAAAGATGTTGGTAAGAGCATTGACGTCAGAGCTGTCAACAGTTATTTGTATAATTGCCTACTCGCGGAGTATCGAGAAGAATTTATTTAACGATGTGAACTTTGTTTACGAATTACAAAAAAAGATTAATAAACTGCATATTTTTTGTCTTCTAGATCCTCTCCTATCCTTAATCAATCGTTATACAACCCATCCGTCTTTGCGCACGTCCATATACTAAAACAAATTCACATATGCATAATTGTGAGCATAGACATTTAAATCAACTACTTCTTGTGTTCTGACTGCATATATAAACAAAAAATATATATATATATATATATATATATGTATGAAAGTTAGTACCAACGTTTTTTTAGCATTTATTCAGCATAACTAAACTCATAAAATTAACAAATTTTAATCACATTTTGCCATTCAACTAGAAAAATTGAATAACACAAACCGTTTGCATTCTAGCCAGAATTAATTATTGTATATGGAATAAAATTATATAAAAATGCAATCAATTATTCAAATTGTAATCGTACGATGTGAAAGGAGATGAATTTTATTACGATATTGAATACTCTTCTTCGGGTGTTATTATAATTTTTACTTTCAATACAGCCCATCAAAATTCTTAAGTTTATACTAATGCAAATTGAAATTTCAATATTATTTTAATAGGAGTGTAAAAAAACGATATATCGATGAGTTTTTATTTTAACGTTAAATTTAATAAATGAAAATTGTGGTAGTATGAATAATACAGGATATAAATGCAATGGAAATTATAAAATCTATATTACCTTTAAATTGCAATATATACAATTTAAAATATCGTTTAATGGCGAAAAAGTGAACTTTTTAAAACCTATATCATAAGTTAAAAATCTTAAATTTTATAAAACTCAATTTTTAATTCTGCCATATCATTCATAAATCACACAAATTAACTAAATTCACGTAGCGAAATATCATAACGATAACTGACATTTAATACGCCTCTAATAAATTGATAATTACTTGTAGATTAATTTAATGATAAAAAGGAAGAATATTAAGAAGAAAATTTTAAATAAAATTTCTAACATAATTTTTCATTATTTTATTGTAAACATTACTCTACATGTTTCTATAATATAAATAATAATGAACATATTTATATTACAATACTCTATGGGGATAAGTAAATTATTTATTTTCATTTTTTATTAAAATAGTAATACTGATTATGAATAAAAATAGGCTTTTATTACGTTGTATTATAATATAATGGAATATATTTTACAAAATATTATTCATTGAATGTATTAAAAATTAGTTGGTTACCTTTGTAACCAATAAACTGCTTCGGTGATATTCAAAGTATACTTACTTTCTTTTTAATGCATAAAAATATTCAATATAGAAAAATATTCTCTTTGTCATATGTAAAAAAAAAAAAGAAAAAAAAAGATCGATTATTTTTTATTAACGAAATTATAAGGAAATTATAATCATAAAATGATGTCCTATATCCAATTACCATGTATTAAAATATTATTATTTGTCAATATTTTCGAGATAACATTATGAAAATCTGAAAATGTTTATATTATTATTAAACGATATTATTGAAATTAAAAAGAACTTTCTATCAATCTTACACGAATATCTAAATTTCGTTCAAAACGTTTTAATGCTATGAAGAATAATCTATTTTCGTTATATTAAATTGCTGATTTATTCATTAATTTCATCATTTTTGTAATTAATAGAATATTATTAAAAGCATGAAAACTTATTTATTAAACTTGGTGTTCAACAAATGTTTCGACTATACTATCAAAATTAAATAATTATTTAAAATTTTTATGCTGTTCTTGACAGCCAAATCACATTGCACAATTTATTTATCTCGTAAAAAAAAATCCGACGCAACAAACTCTATCTCGTTTCTAATTAAATATTATTCTTGAATTATTCTTAAATTAAATCTATTCTTAAAATGCATAATTTCATGGGTATGTATTTATAATTGTATTTACCTTTATACGAAAGGATTAATTGAAATAAAACCATATATTTTCATAATAGAAATTTAATTTATATATTGTTTAAAACATAAACTATACTCGTTGCGTTAATCGCATTTTCTAACGCACTTGTGCGTTAAAAAAAAAAAAAAATTGTATTGTCTCTCTAACTGCAAAGAGCATAATATTTATGCTTAAACAATTTATTTTGATACCTGGATGGTAAAAGTTCTTATTAAATTATCGATAAAAATTATCTTATATTCGATCAATATAAAAATTAATTTGTTATCAAAATGAATGAAAAACCTTTTTATTTCATGTTTTCCTTCTTTTTTTCTTCTTTAATTTATGGAATACCGATATCAGCAATGCATAGCGACTTATTGAAAAGAATGTTAAATTGTATGTGATAAAATAAAAATTTACTGGTCAAAATTTTTATATAAAATTTCATGCATATAATACATGTTTTAATTTAAATCGATAATGGGATCTGCACAATTAATCATAATTAATCATACATAACAATGTTAATAAAGAATAATTCATCGTTAATTTAATGCAATTAAATAAATATAAATGTTTGAGATTGTAGAAGTATTTTGCACGAACAAAGTCAATTTGACGCATTTTTATTGATTTTTGGCTTGAATTTGGAACTTACACGCTCACATGTGAAGATTATTGAATTTTTTTCTCTCTTGGTGCTTGAACGAAGATGAGGGAGTTGAGTGGGAAATGTCGGAAGATATACGAGAAGTCTCGCGAATTCTTCATTTTTCTCCCAGTATAGGCAGGTGAAATAAAAATTTTAACAAATCAAGAGGCTGATGCACAAAAATATCTAAGCAATTTTAATGGACATTTAGTAGTGTTTCGTAAATTTTTAAATATCGCAGAAAGTATGCATTTAATACATTTAAGATGTAATAAATAATTGAATGACGTAATTTTAAAAAGTATCATTAATACATGTTTATGATTTTTTTAATATTTCAAAATACTATTAGCTTTATAATTGGCACAGGGAAAGCATAAAAGAGAAAAAAGGTATATAAAATCAAATAATTAAAATCCATTGTAATATTTAATGAGAATGCATGAAAAAAATAAAATATTAAATATTGGCAAATTATTACAACAAAAAATGGCTTCAATACTTTTATTGATGATTAAGCAATTATACTTTAAATGTACATGTGTTGATTATTAAATGAAAAATTAAAAGGCACAATTATGTTAAAAATGCTGTCATTCAAGTACTTATAAACTTTATTTCAATAACACTGAAATAAATTATTTTTTCCATCGGATCCTTTTTCGATGCCATACAAGTGTAAGCTGTTGAACTTTAATTAATACCTACGTTTCATAGAACTAATTTTCATCTTTTATATCACTTGTTTCGACTGGCGCTTGTTTCTAGTATTTCAATCCAAACAGAATTAGTTAATAAAAATAATTGAAAGTTTGAAAAATAACAATGAAAAATATGCATCTAGAGTTTTCCGATTTTGTAGGGGAAACTTTTTATAGTTTTATTTGTGACTACAACATGGAAGTGGTGATTGAATGCGAAGAGGTCAGTTCTTAGAAAAAGAGAAGTTCTATAGATAAAGATATGATAGTAAAAGCAGCATGATTACAAAAAAATGTTATCCATCGGGACAAGCATAATTGTGTATGTAACATTCGTGTAAACTCGCATAAACTAAAAACTAAAAACGTTGTCCGGAAGTAACGTCCTGTGTACGAAATGGCATGTATGAAATGTCCTTCTAACAAAGTATTTCTGGACAGGCTGTTTCAAATACATTTTATATCGTCAATGTTAAATATTGAATTTTCCTTGAATCCTGCCTTATCGAATATTAATTCACACGAATTTTTCATACATCTCGTACAACCTACAATAAACAAATTCTTCTTTATAGACTTTTTTTATTTCGAAACGATGTCGAGTTAGCAGTTATATAAGTAATATCGAATGATCGTGATCGTATCGATTGTTTTAATCTATGTGAAAGATGATGGGTTTAAAGTTTTTCACAACTAATATAATCAAACGGTTAAAGACTTTTTAGCATAAGCCATGGTTAATCGATTTAGATTTTATTCCAACACAATATAGATCATAAAATTTCGTGTGGCGACAAAGCGGCGCCAAGTAAAGTAATAAAACGACATTGAACGCGCACTTATCAGTATCGCCAAAATTATATGGATAGACTTCGATATAATAGATATAAGGGGAGTTCTATTGTTATAAAAAAAAATATATATATATATATATATATATATATATATGTCAATCTGAAATATTTCGTAGTTGCAAAAATTTCAAATTTTTATATCAAATTTACACTTTGTACTTTGCAATTTTACTTTATTAAATGCATAATGCAACTTTCAAACGAAACTTTTTACTGAAAGCCATAACCAAAATTCCGTCAAATCTGTCAACAAATATTTATTATACAGAATTTTAGTGTACAAGAAATTTTTCAACAATAATTGTATGAGTAAAATTGATATTTCATTTAATCAATATTGATGTGCTCGTTGTGATGAACTCATCACAAAGAGTTCGCGACTATCAAATTTTATTATCTATATTGAAAAAGGTAACTATCAACATTTACGTATTAGTGGATACAAAAGTACAAATGTTCCTTTAGGGAAAATAGTTGCTTTAAAACATCAACGATTAGCGGTTTATATGTAATTATTCGAAGAAAATTGTCACCGCGTTATTACAGATAATTTTATTAAAATTTCAAACAAATCTATGAAGATTTCTTGAAGTTACATTAATTGGCTATATGATTGACTTGAAAAATTGACATCAAGATAAATAAATTAAATATTTTAGAAACATTTGAAAAGTACAAGCGGCGACATCCCTACAATTCTAAATAAGGGAAGAAATAAAAATAAATATTAAAATTATATTACCCAGACCAGTATTGTCAATTATTATTATATATGAAAATTTCAATTTTATGATTACAAAAAAATAACTAAATCACTTCGGTAATCTAATTCATATGGCTAAATCGTATTTTTATTCTTATTTCGTACAGTAATATAAGAAAATATCAAATTAAAATTTTTCTCTATATATTAAAGTGGCTGTTACCATCGATTTAACTTATTTTTAGCGCCGATACAGGACGGAAAGGTTGTAGTATAATAAAAATGAATTTTCTTAATTTATAAATAATAAGCGTTTTTTTTTTCCGTTGTAAAACTTATGACTTAACGACGCTCGATATATGGATAGTAGAAATTTATTAGTAATAAATAAGATTTAGGAGAATAATTAATACAAGAAAAGTTAATAACTTTCATGACTTTCTGTAGAATTCACAGCCATTATATTGACGAAGTATATTGAGACACTTGTAAAATAATAGATAAACAAGAAATGAAATTATTGTGCAGAATTTGAATATACGAGGCATAGATTCATGCATTTTAAAATTAGAATAAATAGCATAAAATTCAAAATTCGTAAAATTCAATCTCTCTCTCTCTCTCTCTCTCTCTCTCTCTCTCTCTCTCTCTCTCTCCGATTCGACCGAGCGATAAAGAAAAAGAAGAAAGCAATCAAAACCGATTAACTTTTACGGGGTACGAGTCATTATAGCGTTAGTAGCGCAGTACTTCAATAGTTCCAGAGAAAGCTTGAAAGCTCGAACCTTCCTCGCACTCTACAGAAAGTATCCATGCTGCGAGGAATAGATAGATAAGAGCGCAAAAACAAACGGTTCGTGAGGGAGCGAATTGTAGAAAGAGAGATAGAGAGGGTGGGGGAGGGGAGGAACGGTGAGGGAATCAGTCTCGACTCTCTGCGAATGCAACATCCTCTATGATTGTTCAACGGTTTAGTCGGACACGAAATCGGCCGTATAATTTTGAATAAGCGTATGGCCGGGGGACGGTAACACTTGTCAATGCACAAACAAGATAAATAGGAGAGAGAAGATAAAGAGAGACCGAGTGGTTGACGTTGAAAGGCCGCGAACTCGTGACAATGAAACGGACAGTGAAAAAGAGGCTGCGAGACGGGAGCTTGGAAGTCAAATATTTCTAGCACACAAAGCCGTTCCCTCGTGTCCGTGAATTCTAGCTTAATGAAATCACTTATGACTCCCTTATCGTCGATTATTAATTTCACCGAGTTCCACACGAAAAAACACTCGCAATGACGCTTTAAGCACCCGAATGAAAAGATCGCTGAGCAGGTTGGGTGGGGGAGGGGGATGAGGAGGGGGAGTGTGAGGAGGAGGAGGAGAGGAGTATTAGAAAATCTATTGATAATGCACGAACGCTGAGAATCGCCTTGGCTTTCAGAAATTGAGCATCGGTATTAGTTTGTGAATGAATGAAAAATTGTACTGGATACGGCCACTCCAAGGAATCGCAGAGAAGATTTCACGGACAGAGATAGTAAGCCGCAAATCTGCGCTCACACGTCATCAGAAGGATCAAGCAACTCCCGATTCACCACTTGCCATTGTCACTCCCCTCCCCCTACCCATCCCCCTCACCCTCCACATCCTCATCTCCCTCCCCATCCCCCTTAACCCCTTCCACCGTCCATCCCTCAACCGAATAGTTCGCTACATTTGCTTGCACCACGTCAATATTAGCCGAATTGGTAGTCTAAACTTCCGATAAATCCTCTTTTATTGAGATATATAATATACTTTAGTAGTCACTAGAAAGTCTATATCGGCTAGTTGAAATTATTCGATCTTCAGTTCAGCCATTCTGTAGCGCAACTTGTCCACGTCGTAAAATAAAATTAAATATCTACACCCATGTAATAACTACCTTCATCTACCAATCTCATTGTGACAAGTAATCAAAAAATGTCTCTTTAGAAGGAAAAAGCCTACGACGTTATATTTACTAAGCTCATCGTATCAGATTAAAGAGCTTACGATTGTAATATATTGGTTATGTTGCTCTCTGCGACTTCTTTGTTATGTGCGGATCACTGAAATATTTAACGACCATCCTTTAAGAACGATATTCTCCAACGTTTTTTCTAACTTTCCACCAGCCTGTCGCTCGCCAACTACTTACTACCTTACAATTGTCAATCCCATAATTCTTTATTTAAAATTCAATTGAAAATAAATTGTATTATGTTAAATGATGAAAAATGTTTAATGATACTGGCGTTCATGTTAACAAAAAATTATGATCATTTAATCAATATTTAAATTTAAAATAACCCTTAGGTGCTAAAATCATTCAGTGTTTTATATTTACTATTATATTTATTTAACAATTGCTTAAGTAAAGTTTAGAAAAGAGAAAAGCTTATTTTAGAAAACCATATTTCGCTAAATATTCTTTTTTTTTCTTTTTCTTTTTTTCTTTAATCACTCTTCTTATATATATTAAATAACTTTGTAAAATATTATATATATATATATATATATATGTATGTACGATTATTTTAAACGCGAACATAAATTAATATTTAATACATGCACCATAGTTTCATTTTTAAAATTTACTTTCCTATTAATGTATATTTCCTAACCAATGAATACTTCGATAAAAACTATTACAATTTATATAAACTTCAAATAACATAGTAATGTTTATAGAAAACTAAGTTATATTCTATGTTTGCTAATTCTAGAATGAGTTTGAAATATCACATCAGTTATAAATATTACTTTCAAGTTAATATTAATAAAGTGTAACGTCTCTTACAATGACATCAAAAAAAAAAAAAAAAAAAAAAAAAAAAAAATTTTTCGTTGTAAGTTGTAAAAGAAACCTTTACATTGTATAATCATTTGTTTCTATTATTTAACTTGAGATAAATCGTATTGAGAAATTTTTATCTGTTCATTGCTGTCTAATTAAAAATCTTAAGAAAACATATTTTCATTTTGAAAATCATATTGTCAAATATATCAAAGCTCTTTCTTAATACAATATAAATTGCACTAAAAAACTAAATCCGTACCTACAATATAATTAATCTTAATAGATATATATATATATATATGTATATATCCATCTGTATAAGATTAATAAAGTTTGTCTTGGCGAAAATATTGTCTGTAGCCACAAGCTAATTATAATTACCATTCGAATGAGATTATTAAAATTATTATTAATTAAATACGAAAAAAAAAAAGAAAAGAAGACTCTACAAACTACCATGTATTATTAGATTCTTCAGCGACTTATATCTGGACTTCATCGAATTTCATAATTTTTCATGCGAGATGTGTTCATTTGGTGTTTGGCAGCTCAACGACGCGGAAAAATGGCTAGAAAAACGTTTGGATGCTTTCGTCTGCGGTTGAATGACAGGTTGCCGACCACAGGCGCATCGCTCCCACTACTTTTTCTCCCATCAATTTAGCACATTTCCGACAATGATCATCTGCAATTTTCGTTTGAGTCATCCCGACCTGACTTTCATTACGCCCTGATTAGGATATTAGGATTTTAAAAGTAATTGGCGACAATTACTTGCAAATCTAGATTAACGAATTAATGTAAAAGTAAGTGTTCTTATTTCATTATTACTGACGTTGCTTGGACTTGGACAACGTGAATATCCGAGAAAGCCTATACTTACGTCAGTCGATTATTTAACTAATTAATTAATATTACTATTCGATTGTTTCATTTATGAATATTTATTTATGAATTATCTAATCAAATTAAACAACACGAGAGAGTAGAATAATCCGGCGTATATTATTTATTATTAACCGTTTTTAATTATACGATACTAATTTTTTTTTCTAACCGTCAAATTTAGAAGCCTAATCATCACACTTTGCATTACAAAATAAAAAATATATATCCTTTTTATCATATTTTTGCCAGTTTTTATAATCGTAATTATACTAATGTCGCGCTATATTGAAAGTTCAATATCACTAAGGTTGAAGCGTAGCGATTTCTTAAATGGTACTAATATATTATATTGAGCGATTATTTAAATCAACAATTTCTGTTTACATAGTTGTACAATATTTATTGTTACATTCACATAATGCCTATATACCGTTAAAATCGTGTAATCAAGTAATTATTGTGATTATTATTCTTGTTTGTATTCACGTGAAATTTTATAACGTTATTATCAAAATTACAATATAAGTAAATATAAAGGTGTTTTTATCTTGCACAATAATAAGAATTTATAAATGAAATTCCATAATAAAATTTCGATTACTCAGTTACTACGGAATTATTTATTTTAGAAACAAATTATTAAAATTGTACAAATTGTAAAAACTATTGTAGTAAATTCATTCTTATATATAAATATTAGCCTTTATTATTGTTATTATTATTATTATTATTATTATATATTATATATTATTATATATTATTGACATATGTTATATTGAATAAATTTTTGTCCCGTACAAAAATAATTTTTACAGCTCGCATATCAAAGTAAATGAAGAATGGTAAGGTGAGTTATTAGCTAAAGATGCTAGAAATGAATAATCGATCGAAAAACTTTTTAATCCGTAGACTCGAAAGCAAAGTTACGCACATACAAGTACGAAAAGACCATTAAAACACTGCGCGCTGTTAAAAAGAAGAGAGAACAAGTCTCCCACACTCTCCTTGAACACATATTCACTCTCTCTCTCTCTCTCTCTCTCTCTCTCTCTCTCTCTGTCTGTCTAATACATACAGTGAAAAAGCAAATAAAAACGTCAAGAGCAGCTTCTGATTGTACCGCGATTCCCTCTTCCACGCTAATTAATCTCTTTTTCCCGATCTCAATTAAATGATAAAGAGGGCGCAACCTTCTGGTACTTCGGAGAAGTTGGAATGAATTTAACATTAGTAAAGTTGATACGGAGACATACCCTTTATTGATAAGGTTGATTGAATTATATTCTCATGTTATATTTAGGAATATTTACAACACTAGATAATTCTAAATTTTCCTTATACTTTTGCACAATTCTAGCAAAGATGAAAATAATATAACATTTCGTTATTAATTATTGAACAAAAAAACAAATTTATTTAAACAGATTATGTGAAAGTAAGAAGATAGATGTTATACAATTTTAAAAGTAATATGTAAATATCAAATTTGCAGTAAAATGGTATTGAAAACTGTATTATCAAGTGCAATTTAATGTACAAATAATTTTAATTTAATCACATAGTTTTGTTGAACACTTATAATAGATGTATTTCAATTAAATTTACAGTAAATTAAAATTAAAACTAGCTTTATTATTAGAAATAAATAAAACATTAAAATATAACAAATCCAATTGTATTTATAAAACTACAGAGGCCATCTGCTATTAAAATTTTAATGTAAATACATACGACGAATCAATTCAAATTTATTTTTAATAACTATAATGAAAAATTTATTAAGTATCTGTCATTCAAATTAACTACTAAAATGCCATGTGTTTTGTGCCCTCATATAATTTAACATAATTAAATTCCATTTGGTTAAATGATATCTTACGCTTACATTTAATTTCAATATCTAAAAAGAAAACATTTTAAAACCAATATTCTATTATAAAAGCTAACTGTAATTTCAATTAGATTTTATTCTTTGTTATAAAAAATATCTAAAGAATATTAATGTACATGTACTATTAAGGTGAGAGGATTATGATTGTTAAATTATTTTATTCGCATATAACTATACTTTTAGTTAAACACTGTAGTCGATAACTCAATTTGTAGGTGTTAAACATGGTGCAATAAGTATTGGTATTCTCGTAAATATATGTATATCTCTAGTGATAATTATTTGTGAAATTAGAATTTACTCCATTGCTGAATATGGAGGATTGTTTCTTTTCTCATCGATTGTTCTCTATCGCTCATTGCATCATGAAGAAAGTAGGAACACAGTCTAAATAGAATTACCACAAAAATGTTTATACATTTGATCCCATCGATAATTGAGTAAATTGTACTGCTTATTTTTCATTATAAATATAATTTTTAACTATGCAAAATACTTGGAATATTATTTTTATATAATAAGACTACGTTCACTCATAGAAATAGCTTGGATTTTTCATTAAATTTGCTGTGCTTATTACAAAAGCTTCTGTATTCAAGTAAAACATTTACTCAACCACAATTTTAAATGATTTACTCATTAATTATAAGATTCGTTACTTTATATATATACATATATATATATATATATATAAATCTTTGAACCATACACCGGTACATGATACAACTAAATGCCCTCGTAAAATATTATAAATCATGTTTACTTTGTGATAAATTTCTTACAATAAAGAGTATAAATATGTATTATTTAAACAATATTTATTATTATATATTCACACTTTTATAATATTTATAATTGTATATATAGAATAATAAAATTAATAAATTTGTAGATACAATATTTCTATTTCTAACAAAATCAAATAAAATATGAAAATTAAACAAGATTGAAAAAACAAAATATTCCTTTATAACTATTACCATTTCTTTTTTTCTTTTTCTTTTTCATTAATAATATTCATGCCATATAAAATAACTTGATATTTAAACAATTATAAAAATAAAGTTTAAACATTAAAGCTCGAATGAAATAATCTATGCAATTGACTTTTTATGAAATCCAAAACCATTTCAAGAAAATTACTAAACAATATAATAGAAAACATCTCACGTTTATTTAGTTCGAGTAGAATTAAAGGATATAACATCATTATGCCACTTACCATCATGTTTTGGATAACGATTAGATAAAATTATGTCAATCTCATAAAACAAATTCGTTTAGCGAAAAAATTAATTAAAAAATGATGATTCTCCTCAAGAAGAAAAGTGAAGAGATTAAATATAATGATTATTGACAGCCACAAATGATCGTTTACAATGACTCCAGATAAGCAATAATTCAAGCATAAAAATAAACTCGATTATTAAGATATGCCATTCCCGTTACTCAATAATATATTATAATGTAAAGTGTCGATTTGCTTTGAACAGCTCTTGCTTTATTAGAGAAAAATTTTCTCTTTTGGATTAAACTTTGTAGTCAAGCAATAATATTAATGCTACTATATTTTTGTTCGATAACGCCAGCCTCTTATCAGACATTCGCAAAATTTGCTTGACAATCCAGAACTTGTATATTATACAATTAAAAGAATTTCGAGTGATTCGACGCAATATATTTTCGTTTTACCGGTATTGCGCAAAAGGCGTTATGCATGATTAATTAGTATCGCACTTATCAATGTATGCAAAGTTGTGAGACACCGATTTGATATTGTCATACATTAATATACTAATAGTAATATTTGTCAACGAAAACGCTTTGATCGACGCTAATTAAATTCTATTTGATCAATATTATTATGATGAGCATCTATGAAGTGGCATTCTAGTTATTTAATTATTATGATAGTAGTATGTCTTTTGTAGGAATAATTTCAAGTATAAAGACAATGACCACAATTCATTATTCATCTCAGAAGGTCAAAGTAATTTTTGTTCATACTCGTTAACAAAATTAATTACTATCGTAATATCACAATTCATACCGATTACTATCACAATTAATTACCTATTGTCTATCAATATTAACGCCAACTAGAAAGAACTGTATTCCCTATACCAAAAACTATAATTCTTGAGAGTCAAGTTAATTTTTTGTTGACACTCGCGTAATTAAGGCACAAACATATCCCTTTTATACTGTTTTAAATAATAATATAATAAATCCTATCGCTATTGCATCATATATTAAATTAAATTAAATTTTTATAAAAACATAATATCATATTTTTTTTTTTTTTTTTTAAAAAAAAAAGTTGTTTAATTATCTTTTTCTCAGTGTCTAAATTTTTTGAGCAATCATATATATATATATATATATATATATATATATATATATATTTATTTATTTATTTATTTTATCTTAAAATCTAAATAACAAAATTTAAATCTATTTAAATAGAAATATTGTATTTTTGTTCAGGTTTTAAAGGTATTAAAGTAGCGGGGGGGGGGATAGCTTCTGCAACTACTGCTCCTTATGAATTTACATACTCTGACTTATTTGCATGTCTTTTTAAATAGCTTGCGAATAATCGTCTTGCTTGATTTAAAACTTTAGTAACATTATGACGACGCACCATTTTATCAAAGTGCATGGCCATTTCGTTATAATCCATTTGATTGCGTATAACATAGTCTCTATGTTGCAGCAATAAAGTTATACACAGGAACATTAAAAAAGGATTACCACCGCCAAATTCGCTCGGAGGCGGTAACGAATCAGTGCCAAGTTGCTGTTCGTCGTCACTGATGCCAACTGGAATCAGATTCGTTAGTTCCGTGACTTCTTCGCATTGCTCTTGAACTACGGGTGGTGTCACTGAATCCGTCGCCGCTGAATTTTGTGGCCAGCTGTCAGTTCCATCACTATCAGAGACATCGTCATACCTTTACAATAATTAATTAACATTATTTTTCATTTACTTTTTCAAAATCTTTACCTGGCAAATAAATTTAGCTACCCACGATGCTCTATGAATTGTCACTACATATAAAAATAACATCTAACTTTCTTAATTTGAAAATCTAACGAGCTTAGATATTTTTATCAACTATAATTAACTTAACTATCATTGGACTCGAATAATTTTAGCCTACAAGTACCTGGCCGTTTGTTTAAATAAACGTATAGGAGTTACAGATTTTACTCCATTTTGATCTTCTATGATTTCACCATCGTATTCTAGCTCGACCTGTTCATCTGGAGTTGCTGGGTTTTGCTTGTTCTGTAATGTATGCAAAGGATTTTCCCAAACAAAAACATCCGTTGCTGGACTACACTTAGGCAATTCTGTTTCAGCCTCACTTTCTATTATCTCATGCTCTTGCTTAGATATGTTACAATCACATTGCTGGTCCTTGACAGGTGGAGACGGCCCAAAGACCTATACAATAAGGACATTAATATCTTAAAAGCCATAATGCTTGAAAATTTCAAAACAAATTCGCCTATATTATATAATGCATAATTATTAAGACGTATTAAATTGCGTGAAGATAGTTAATTTCACCTGTCGATCGAGTGATTCAAGCTCCAATCGTAATTCCCTTGTAATAGACGTTGTCATAGGAAGAAAATCTGTCAAGTCATCGGGAGAATTAGATTCGTCGTGATTATTGTGAAGGGCACTATCATCGGTCGACATTTTTATCGGAACTTCAGAATCGTTACTAGGTATAACTCTACTTTTATTGAGGCTCGTGAAATTCAAAAATTCGTTTAAATTCCTAACGACCCTGGCGCACTTGCTTGCTTGAGTCTTGACCTGTTGATCTAGACCACCCGACGAACCTAACTTCTGATCAAAATCCAATAAAGTTGTCATTAGTTTCTTCGGATTTAAACTCGGTATGGAGTCCAGACTGAAGCACTTTTCAGGAGGGGTATTTTTCCGATTTTTTATAACATCGAGGCATTCGCTTTCAGGCTTTGACTGTTGATGACTAATGGACCTAAAACGGTATCAACTCGTTGTTTATAATGCTGTATTTTCATCTCAAAATCAATATATAACATTGTTATATTGATACATTTGATAATTAGAATATATATTTTATCAATATATATATGATCAATTAGAAAAATTAATAAAAAATAAACAAAAGCTCGATTTTTCATAATTTCAAAAACGTGATGAAAAAAAAAACTTAAAAATTTAGAATTATTTTACTAAAAATAACTCACGACTACTGTATGGTAGTGAAATATTTCAATAATAATTGTCGAAAAATAATTGCCTAATTATGGTTTGACTATATAATGAAATTCATAATTATCATATAACGTGTCCTACATAGATAATTTTTATAAATACAATCACATACGAAAATAATATATCCATAACCGGAATTTATCTACACTTGATAACATCAATCTCTACTATTATTAAAACATTGTTAAATAATTGCTACTACCGATACAATCGCTACCGTTGTTTGAATAATGTTATAAAATGAATAAAACTAATTTGCAACGTATAATATTAACTGAATTATTATTATTATTATTATTATTATTATTATTATTATTATATATATATATATATATATAATTTCATTGATAAATTATAAGTGATATTCAAGAATCTTACTTCGTGATTGTAAAATTTAGTTAATTTAATTAATTTTAAAATAAAAGACCTTAATTAATAATAAATTACCGTTCGAGTTCACCCGTGTCATTCTCCGTTAAAGGATCGTCGGTATTGATGTTTCGTTTTTTAATGCTATTAACACTGGCACTTGAACTTTGCCGTCTAAGTGCGCAAACTTTAGTATATGCATTCTCTCGAATTTGTTTTATATTCGGACTAGGAGGGGGAGAGGATGGTGGAAATTTGACTTCCACTAGGGACAGCTCCCCATTTGGAGGTGGAACTGCTGGCAAGGATGCCCAAAGGACCTCGAGCATTCTCATTGCTTCGTCAAGTGCGAACTCTCGTTTCATTTCCAGGAGTAACCATCTATAGCAAAATAACAAGTCATCGGCTTGATGCAACTTGAGATAGGCATAAAATTCTGGATCATAGTACTGAAGACCTTAAAAATAATTCATCCTACATTTAGTATGAAGGGCTAATGAAACAACAAACTACTATTTTTATTGCTTAATATTAAAAATTCGCTTTCATACCTTCCGATAAGTGAGCAAACTTCGTTGTCATTGCAATGCCATTTAGCATAAAATTCTCCTGGAGCCTTTTCATTAGTGCGCAAAGGCAAATGTATGCCTGAGCTTCGTCGCGCATTGTTACTAAAAGAGGAGAAGCTAGATCACTCATACCTTGACAATAGCTTACACTAGGATGATTTAAAGCATAAGTTGTCAAAATATTGAATAAACTTGCAGTATTTTGATTATCATCTGAACCACCATAAAATTTATGATGTCGATCAGTCCTCAAAACATCTTTTCTTACCATACTAGTAACATACCCTGTAATTAAAACGATTTTTGAACAATCTACAATAATTATATTTTAATTGCAATGAATGTGCAAATTCTTTTTTATTATAAACAATAATTTTGTAAACCTAGATCTCCAATATTCTGTCCATTTTGCATAAGATTCTTCCAAGCGTCGCGAAGATTTATATATTCTTGAGCCTTGCGTTTCATGTAATCCATTCTTTCGAGTCCTGACATTCCATCGGGGTAAACGTTAAGTA
This sequence comes from Ceratosolen solmsi marchali, assembly GCF_000503995.2. Classification (NCBI taxonomy): domain Eukaryota; kingdom Metazoa; phylum Arthropoda; class Insecta; order Hymenoptera; family Agaonidae; genus Ceratosolen; species Ceratosolen solmsi. Next base: position 4,843,383 of record NW_011948412.1, read on the forward strand.
TATGTTTCCAAACAACTTTTCGTAAACTCGGCTCAATACCACCAAAGTAAATTACAGCACGCAGTTCCTTCGATTGTATAATCTGGCCTATGGGATCTAAAAACTTACGAAACTCAGCATCCGTTAAAGGTTCACGAGGCGGTTGAATACTTGCTTGGTTTAATTCTTCGCTCAAATTACCAAAGGCTCTTTGAACAAGATTCAATGTCTTTTCCATCTAACAACAAATAATAGAATATTTTACATTGTATTTTTTATATATTATTGCGATTTTTGGTATATTATCTTTGTTATAACCTGTACCTTATTCATAATAATACCCGGTAATCTGGGGGTCTTGTACGCAAAACCAAGCTCCGGTCTTGTAGCCACATGTTGAATATTTTGTTCCCAATCACTTTCGCACTCACTCGTTTCTCCGAATGGCTTCAAATTTACTTGTAGATAAAGATATGGTTCCGATGCGCTACAAAATTTTTTTTACATAACTTTTGCATAATTTATATTAATTTTTTATCGATTAATATGAAATGAGATTGAAAGATAAATTTTGCATTATTTTAAGTTGTATTTTCGGATGAAATAGCTTTCAATAATTGGTAAATTGAAAATTTGACATTGAAGTTAACTAATTACTATTTACTTATCAACAAGTTTAAAGTTATTTTTTTCATATATTTACTCGAAAAAAGCTGCATCCAAATCCCAATCCGATACAATAAAATAATAAGCTTCTGCGCCATATTCGTCTACTGCTCTGTACGATACAGTGAATTCTCTGAAATTTAACATATTTCATTGTTAATAAATTTCACAAACAGTTTCGCCAATTATACATTCGCATTCAAGTGGATAAGTTTTTCACAAGAAATTATAAGTGTACAATTATTAAATAAATGGTTCGAACAAAATTCAATGTACCCTTTAATATCGAATGCCTTAATTAAGAGGCTTTGTAAGACTTCGATTGTGGTTATTTGTGGGTCCACGCTAAATTTTCGATATTCAGGTCGATGTCGAATTTCACATTTCTGTAAATTTCAAATATCAGTAATAATGTATAAAGAATGTAAATTACAATATTACAATATGAATCTTTTATTCAATGAAAAATAATATGATCGGCCGGTGTAAAAACAGCCATATAATTAATAGAAATAGTATTAATAAATTAATAAATAAAAATGAATCTACTTAAGAATACTTTGAATAATTTGGTTATTTACCTTAACTTTGACTCTAACAGCATCCCTAGGACTGCTGTCCATCTCGCTAATGGTAAGGTAATATCTTCAATAAATGCATACGCATCATAGTTGCCATCTGCTTAGTCTACTTAAAACATTGTAGAATTTTAAAAATTTATGAATATCTTAACGTATACAACTTAACAATTTGTAATGTATCACAAGTTGTACATTCTACTTTGTGAAATGACGATTTAAAATGAAACGGTATTGCTTATTTTTTATTAATTTATCAAACCTCATTATTTATAAATTATGTCTGTTAAGTACAAAGAATGATAAAATACATTTTTTATTTTGGCTTCACTTAAGTGGAGCATGAAATTTTTTTAATTTAAATAAAATGTCAAAACAATTGTCGTAACAGAAGCTTTAAGCATATACAAAATCTAAGAAGAAGAAAGTTATTCATCGAGCTAACAGATTGTCCAGCAATGTTTTTCAATCTCCTACGTCAGTATGCCAATATGTAGTACGTAATACCTTATCGTTTAATAACGTTATCAAAATAATTAATAAATGCTCATATAATAAGACACGATTTTATCAAGCAAATTGCTAGGAACAGCATAACTTCTACTTCCAAAATTTATATTCTCTATATTATAATGCCGCGCGCACCATTATACTATTAAAATCGCAAAACCTTTATCTAAATTCTGCTAAATGTATTCAACGATCAACCGAACCGTACACAGTGCCTTATGTACCTATCCTTTCCTATGTTCAACTACATGCATAAGCGCGCGCGCGTGCGCACACCACCAAAGCATAAACACACCAACGTGCGCACGTGCATGAGCGCCACACCATGCAGACGCGGGCCCGTGTGCGTGCGTATGCCGTACGCATGGCTTATGTACAGGCAATACTAAACCTACTTGTACCATGTAAAAATAATCAATTCTTCGATTGATTTTCATTTAAAGATAAATCGTAAAAATGAGACGATAATCGTCTGGTAAAATATCTTTAAAATATTATTATTTCATTAGACTATAATTTTATACGTCGTGATTGTCATTTTATGCCAAAAGATCATTCAAGCAAAAATATATTCCAATATTTTAATGGGAATTTAATTTTTGAATATTCTTACGCATTTTACGATACGAAAGCACACATCGTCTTAATATTGAAAATAATTTAATTATTAAGTAACAATTTGGAGACTTGATCCATTCAATTATTATTTCATATCGTTTCATTCTCTGACTAAGAATTTATAGTGATTTATAATCTACCTGTCGCTCTGACACGTACAATTTTCTGTGGTGCATGAGAAGAATTTTAACACAAATAATCAAGTGTTTTGAACATCGAAAATCGACGAGTTTATCAAAGAAATTTCAGCTTTCATCCTTTTACGTTCCCAAATATTGTTATTATTTTTAAAGTTTACAATTTTTAAAGTCTCGTGTTTAGCCTTTGACAGTTAATGCCAGTATTAAATATTAAATAACGCCTGTAGCAAGTCGTTGACAAGTTATATTATTAACTCTATTTTATTTAAGAAAAAAAAAAAAAAAAAAAATATAAATAAATATATATATATATATATATATTTGTTTGGATGTATAGGTGTGGGTGCATGTGAAAGTTATGACACTAATAAACAAAGCAGATGAACGAGAAAATGAAAGAGAGAAATGGTAATAAATATGTTTTTAATTCATTCGATGTATTTTGCAATTTCTGCAATTTTTACTGTAAATGGAATAATTTGCAACAACGGTAAGCCAAGTATCATTATAAATAATAAGCAAAAAAAAAATGTTATGATATTGTACTTATTAAAAATACATTTCTCTTTTAAATTGCGTCACGTAAAAAATGTTTTATTAAAAATCACAACCAATTAATATTCTTACGTCACTGCCTCCACCTTTTATGTGTTAAAATAAAAATGGTTTCACTTAACATGAATTTAACATGTCAATATTATTTTATATAATTATGTGATCTCCGCTCGCCTCGCGTTTCTATCGAAGTCTACAACCAATGGCACAAATAATCTACAATAACTATATATTCTAAGTACGTCAACCTTCTTTCCGTCGATGCGTATTGCACCTAAATATTTTTATTAATTAATTTGTGTGTGTCGATTGTCTTTCAAGGAATATATACCATAAAACGAGATCATAAGCAATTATTAAAAATTTCAATTATTATTTATAAGCTGTGATAATTATTATCAACAATGGCTGATTTAGATTTAGAAGAAATTCGTAACCAACGATTAGCACAATTGCAGGCTCAGAACAGAGTATGAAGAATAATTCCATTTACTATTCTTAAGCAAAAAAAAAAAAAAATGAATAAATACATTTGCCTTGTGTATTATTAAAACTATTCATAAACTAATATTCGACTTTAGTTGCTAAAGTGTCATATACAGTTAGTTTTATTGAGTTTTTCAGGTTAGAGAGCTTAAAATTATATTCCTTCACAAAAGTTATAATTCATTTATAATTGGTATTTGGATTTTATTTATTAATATTTACTATATTATTAACATTTAATGTTACAAAAAAAAAAAATCAAATTGAAAATCATTCGTTATATGTATATCGTGCAATATAAATATATATTATTTCTGCCGAAAATTTATAAATTTTAATAAATTGCGATAGGATCCGATATATATGCACATTGTAGATATGTATTTTTAATAAATAATCAATACAATGAATTTACAAAGATACACAATCTCTCTCAATTTTGACAATTTTATATTGTACATATATTTTATAGAATTAATTTTTATATAAAATTTTTCATTTATATTGATGTTAAATCGACAATTATTAAATCATTAAATATTATTCATAAGAGTTACAATGTATAAGAGTACATGCGCAGTAATTACTTTGATATTTAAATGTTTACTTAGACCTTCAAGTTTTTGTTATAAAAATTTAATCAAAAAATAAATCAAAATTTTCCTTGCTTAATTTTGTCTTCTAAAATATCACAATTTATTTTCCATATGTCAGTGACAATTATTACTTATAGTACTTCTTTGCCTTTCATAGGGGAACAATGCTAATAATCAAGAGGTATTAAAAGAAAAGCAACAACATGAAGATATGCGAAATGCCATATTAAGTCAAGTACTTGATCAGTCAGCTAGAGCAAGATGTAAGAAAGCTTTTGTATTATTTGAAATTTTTATTCATTAATTTAATGATTTTTTTCTTTTCCAGTAAGTACTCTTAGTTTGGGAAAACCTGAAAAAGGAAAAATGGTTGAAAATATGATTGTCTCAATGGCACAAAAGGGACAGCTTATGGGCCGACTTGGAGAAAAAGAGCTAATTAATATTTTAGAGAGTATAAATAAACAAACAAGTAAAAAGAGTGTATCTGTCAAAGTAAGAAAAATGTTACGTTATTTAAAAAGTTATTGTTTCGAAAAATTTAAATAATTAAAATCTTAATTAACTTTTCTATGATAAGTTATATTTTTTTAAGTATTATGAATTTTTAATAAAATCTTATATAAAATGAATCTCATTTATTAATAAAAAATTCAAGAATTTTTTATTCATCTGAAATGTAATTATTAAAGATATTTCTTAGCATTGAAACAGTTTTTAATCAGGCATATATTACGCATTCTAGACTTGATAAATCAATTGAAAAAAAAATTCTAATTCGTTTATAAATATATTTATATAATTATTTAACGCAGTATTGTCGAAAGTTATCTATTAAATTTTGATGAAAAAAAAAGTAATATTCCCTGTAAATTTTAATAATTTGATCGATGCCTTTAGCGTAATACCTTAATTTAACTTGTAGTATTATTGAAAAAAGTCGTAACAATATTATGTTTGATTCTTATACCGAATGTATCAATATAATTATCTATTACACCTAACACAATAATTATTTCAGTTTGACAGGCGCAGAGCTGCTTTGGACATAGATGATGATTTGTAATTAGTGGAGTAAAATCAATTCACTTATTCTAATTAATATCTAATTAATTATAATTAAAAACGCTTTCATTTTATAATGCAACTGCTCAGAAATAGTTCTAATTAAAAATACAATATATGATTTTTGGATAAAATTATTAAAATCTAATTAACTATTTTATTTATTATTAATAAGTGCGTTTTCAAAATACACGATATAGCACTATTTCACATCGCTTCACAAACTTCTCCGTATAATATAGTAACAAAAACTTGTTCTCATAATTTACTGGAATTATTAAATATATAACTATTATAATTGTCAGTTCGTAATTTTCAATTTTTAATTCTTGGCAAGCAGTGTCTAATCTTTTTTTATATGACTTGATCCTGCATATTCTAAAAAGTAAACGAAAATTTTAATAAAATGAGTTTCATTTTTTAAGTGATGTTATATTTGAAAATGAATTGTTTATATTTACCTTCTTCTTCCTCATCTGCGTCAAATATATCTGGACACCAGATATTATAACAAATAAGAGATAAGAATCCGGCTGGCAGACCAAATAAAACTAAAGTTAAAATGGGATTGCCTTGCCACATTGATGCAAGAGCAAAGCGAACTTCAAACCATGATCTGTATATTCTTACTATTATGCTGTTTCCACCATATTTCTAAACATGTCCACAATTAATAAATGACGCTTTTCAACTTTTAAATTTAAATTACAAATTAAATTACCGGAACACTTTCATGCTGAATTTGTTCTAGGAACAATTCAATCACGTGAGGAGTTAACTTTTCGGGTTCGTCCTCTGGAATATAATGATGATTCGTCGTTGAATTTATTACAATTAAACTTGGAAGCGGTACAACCATCATTGCTATACTATTGACTAGATCGGGATTGGCTATCCAACCAAACTGAAAATCACTAATAGAAATAAAAATAATTATCAAGTAATTATAATGACATACTCGTTAAAAGCATTCGTATATACTCGTGATATTTTTGCCGCTTCATTTTGATCACAGATTCCACCATATCTTTGAATTCTAGCATATTTGGTGGAACTTCTTCCAACTGATTTTCCTCCAATACTGCTAAGACTAGATTTTTATTTGTCATAAATAATTGATTAATGTTTCCGCGTGTAACTTTTGGAAATGTTGAAAAGCGTTCGGCATTAACCCATTTGTATAAAGTATCGTTTAATTTTTTCCTATCGGTAATTTTATAATCTGAAATTGTGATTAAAAGATTTTTTGTTTCATTCGAAGCGGAATAATTTAAATCCTATAATAATGTGCATTACCTGTAAAATTATAGTGTACATTTTCTTTATACACTAAAAGTGTAGGGGTCTTTTCAATTGGAGCATGTTTGTCAACAACAACAGGATGTGACTGATAAAAAAATGCATGAGGCTGGAATGTCGCTGCAATATTATGATACACATCCTGTGAAAATATATCATAAAAATACACATATAAGCATAGGCATAATAATGTCAAGATTTAAAACTATTAATTCTTTCTATTTTATAATACCTCTTACCCATAACATTCCAGATTTTTCACCAACATATAAAAAATACAAGTCCTTATCTTTTTTCAAAGTGTTAAAGCTTGTGCTTTTGGTTATTTCTTGTACCGGTGGTCCACTTAATCTCATTGCAAATTTAACAATTTCATCTCTCGTACGATCGCCATTATAAACAAAGTGATGATTCCCACTCAAGCTGCATTAAAAATAGATACAAAGAATACATTATAGAAAAGAAGCAATGTACTATAAAACGTATAACATCAAATAAAGCTTATATATATATATATATGTAAAAGTCATATTTACAATAAAATTGTTGGATATCCTTTTATTTTGAAAGAATGGGCAACACTTGTAAAGCGAGTGCAATCGATTCTTCCAACTCTAATAGATGTTGCATGGAGGTACTGAGCAACGTGCGCCCAAATTGGCTCTAACCTTTTGCAGTGTGCACACCATGGTGCATACATCTATAAAAATATGTTTAATAAACTATACAGTTGCTCGAACTTACCTCTATTTCCATTAAAATTAATTCTTACCATAATAAGCCATTGTCCTTCTTTGTGAATATCTAAAAATCTATAAATGATTATGATCATTAATTCACAATATTATAAAACATAATAATAGAATAAAAACTAATAAGAATCTAATTTACCTGTCGCTAAGTTCTAAAACCCGCGATGCTGCTGTGCTATTAACGATAACTAAAATAATAATGTAAAGAAATTTAATATAATCTGATAGATATTAGAAAAAAATTTTGCTCAAATTTCAATACGTTCAATAAATAAAATTAATAAACAGATCGATATCAAATTTAATAAGATCATTTTTTGTTTTAGCATTTAAGTTGTCATAATTATTCGCATGCATTGTTACTTAATGGAACAGAACATGAGAAAACGGATTATCGATCGAGTCTTTATTTTCAGGTTATAAAGTGAAATATTGAATTATTGCAAGTAGATAAACATTATTTACCTTCGAAAAATTACACTTACCACAATATGTAGCAAAAAGCAGAATTCTGGCTAACGAAACCATTGTACAGCCATATATACACATGCATAGAAAGTGGGAACAATATGATCAAACTTCTATGATTTAATATCGTGAAAAGCAAATTCTTCTTAATCTCCAATTTCTTATTACATCCATATTATATGGTATTTTTTTTTAATATTTGTATAAAGAGTATATTGTTGTATATGTTAAACTAATTTATCGCGTTCAAAAAAAACATACATGTCACGAACAAACATTCTATGTACAAACAAGAGGTATATTTCCCCCAAACGCATACAATATCTCATTTACATTGTACCTATTGTAGCATTTGCATTTGTGTGCGAGAGAGAATTTGTGCCAATGTTGGTTGGTAAATGCATTCGTTACGCATTCTTCTACGTTCCTATAAATGTCTCGTAAAATTGTTGCGGTTTTTGAATAATTTATTATAGAATGTATTAATAAGGATATGTAAATAGAATACTTATAAAATAATATCAAATTAATGCAAAATTTCATATTACATTAAATAAATAGTTTCGCTAATTTCACCAATTGTTTCTGTAAGCATTTTCATTTGTAATATTAATATTCATTCGTAAAATTATTTTTAAGTTTAGAAATGATTTACAATTTAATTTGTACTTTAAATTTTATATTTTATAGAGGGCAATATACTTAATAAAATTGATTTTACACTTTTTTTTATTTATAACTTAATTCTAATATATTAATACAGAATTTATTCGATACATATTTTTAAATTGCACACTATAAATGAATAAAATATAACAATAAGAATAAAACGAAATTTTTAAAATTTTTTAAAATTCACGTAAACATATTTAAAAAGTGACATTTTCAATAGAAATTATATATTTAATAAGCATTGTTTCTTTATAATAGAAAATGTAATTTACAAACAAATAATTCATGATTTAACAGACAAATTAGTTATGGTTATGTATATGACAATTATACAACATAAATCCTTACAAATAGGAGTCATCAATTGTCAAGTGTTTTATTAGAGTTTTCAAAGAATTACTTTTGCCAATTATCAAAAAGCATAATAAGGATTTTAATTAATTCGTTTAATTAATTTAAATTTTATGATAAGATAAATCGTTTTAATTTTATAGATCTAATGCACTAGATCTATTCGCATCGATGGATATTTTACGGATGATTATATATTTTAAGGGTTATAAATTTGGAATCACATTAATCAATATTACTGTGAATAATGTTACGAAGTAATATTTTTTATTGGACATGTTGACGCCTACGTGCAGCTCTTTGTTTGTCGAAACGTAATTCCATTTCTTCTAAGACTCTTGGTGTATAACGAACAACCAGCTTAACTGAATTTTGAGCTTGTTTCAACAGCTCGACAGCTTTTTCATGATTCTCCCCTTCCACGCACTAAAAATAACGTTTAATCGTTAGAAGAAAATATATAGACATTAATAAGACTTGATTCTAAATATGACATACAACACCGTTAACGGACAATAATTGATCACCGCGTTTCAAACCACCATGTCTATCCGCTACTCCACCCGGTATAATTCTTGATATATATATGGGTGAATTTTGTTCTTTGCCTCCCATAACGTTAAATCCAAGCCCTTCGTCCGTTTTAGGTAATTCCACGACTCTAGGATGCGCATGCCCTTCGCTAGCGGCGAAAGCAGCAACGGTTGCTTTAGCGGTAGCCGATGCTCTTATATCTTGCGATCCCTTAATAAAGTCAAATACATATTAACTGGATTATAACACAAGGATATAAAGAAAACTCACTTGAATATCTACAGTATCATAAATATGCTCGTACACTTCTCGTACTGCATTTAAAAAATCACTCTGTAAGACTTTTTGTAAAGCAGCTAATTTTGTAACTGGTATCTCTCCACCTTTAAGGCCAAAGAAAATAGTTATCGGCTAAAATTCGGTCTATAGTGTAAAACAAACTCAAAAGTACAAAACTTACTCTTCTGCAATTTATCCAATAATTCAATCGAGCGCTTAATATCTATAATTAAAAGAATATGAAATTTGAAAACTCTTAAGAAGTTAACTATCACAGAAAATTATCATATAATCTACCTCTTTCAAGATTCAGAGTCTCTCCTACAACTGCCATGCTTTTACGAATTTCTTGATTGTTAAAATTTAAACTTAACAATCGAACGCAATTTGATCTGGCATTGCAATTTAATTATAACTCATAGAGGTTAAATAATACATAAGCTTAAAATTCTTTTTAAAAAATTTTAAAAACTGAATTCTTTTGAATAGAATTGGATTATATTAAGAAAAAACTTGGCACAAACTGTGTAAATTTATATATTTACAGTTTAAAAAGTTTATGAGTTTAGATGAGACTTTCTAATGTAGGTGTATTTATAACAAAATGAAATCAGTTCACAGTATTTTGATCAATGGTAGTCATGTGCACACACACGCCCGCATGGCATATATATATATATATATATATATATATAGATATAGATATATACACGTAGGTGGCCAAACAGAACTTAACCCTGGCCTACGGCAGCTATGATATCCAATGTGTGCATATGTGGGTATACGTCGAGTGATTGTGACAATCACATTCAGATGGCGCTGCATAGTCGTAGTTATAATTATGTATTTATGAAAAATAAATATTAATAGATAAGGATAAATGTTGGATTTGACCGATACGTTCCTCTTTGAAAAATGAGTATATTTAATATCTTTTAAACAATCGGCGATTAATTGTGCACTCAATATTAATATTAATAACAATGACAATGATAATTATAATGATAACAACAACAACAATAATAATAATAATGATGATAATAACAACAACGACAACGACAACGACAACGACAACGACAACGACAACGACAACGACAACGACAACGACAACGACAACGACAACGACAACGACAACGACAACGACAACGACAACGACAACGACAACGACAACGACAACGACAACGACAACGACAACGACAACGACAACGACAACGACAACGACAACGACAACGACAACGACAACGACAACGACAACGACAACGACAACGACAACGACAACGACAACGACAACGACAACGACAACGACAACGACAACGACAACGACAACGACAACGACAACGACAACGACAACGACAACGACAACGACAACGACAACGACAACGACAACGACAACGACAACGACAACGACAACGACAACGACAACGACAACGACAACGACAACGACAACGACAACGACAACGACAACGACAACGACAACGACAACGACAACGACAACGACAACGACAACGACAACGACAACGACAACGACAACGACAACGACAACGACAACGACAACGACAACGACAACGACAACGACAACGACAACGACAACGACAACGACAACGACAACGACAACGACAACGACAACGACAACGACAACGACAACGACAACGACAACGACAACGACAACGACAACGACAACGACAACGACAACGACAACGACAACGACAACGACAACGACAACGACAACGACAACGACAACGACAACGACAACGACAACGACAACGACAACGACAACGACAACGACAACGACAACGACAACGACAACGACAACGACAACGACAACGACAACGACAACGACAACGACAACGACAACGACAACGACAACGACAACGACAACGACAACGACAACGACAACGACAACGACAACGACAACGACAACAATAATAATAATAATAAGAAGAAGAAGAAGAAGAAGAATAGCATCATTCGTAACAAACTCTTTTCTTTTTTTTAACTTTTGTTGCGATTTTAAAGAATTTAGAATAATCGTCGATGTCCGCGATTATTTTAAAAGCTTCAAATTTAAAAAGATATTTTCAAAGCACTTATTCGAGTGTACCTCAAACGCATACTTTTTACTTGACCCCATGGGATGAATAAATATTAAATAGCGTAATTAATTAATATAAATATATTTATATATGTCGACGTGAAACAAGATTTATTAACTAAATAACGGACATTTTATTTTAAAAGTTAAAAGAAAATCTTCTTGAAATAATTAAAAATATTTGACGAATATAATTTAAGAAAATGACTAGAGAATCATCAATACTACGTAATAATATGCTAACATTTCTTAATTTATCTGCTTAGCAAAACGAAAGTGTTTCGCATAGAATGCTATTTGCGAATTTATAAAACATAAGAACTTACTTATTCTATAAGTTTTCAAGACAATGGCTAGTAGTTCTAAAGTACTGAATATTAAAAAGCCGCTATCTAATAATCGGTAGTTATTTAATTCCGATTATTTTTGTAATTATTAATCAAAAATATTATTACAATGTATAAATGTATATATTTAATCTGATTCATAATTGCCAATTCATAATTAGCAATTGCAATATTAGTGTGAAATTTTCAGTCTTCGGCTGAATAATTGATGAGAATTTTAATATATATTTGAGGATGGATGTTACAGTGAATTAATGAAATAAAACAACAAATATAGATTTTTATTTATTTTCTTTATTGATTACTGCAAAAGTTATAAAATATAATATATAAATGATACAATTACTCTTTTAACGGTACAAATTATGCGATTAATAACATTAATGTATAAAGTAACAAAAATTTGTGCATAAATATAGTATTTTTATGTAAATTTTCATGTCATGTAATATTATGTAAATATAGACTTATTATAATGAATATTTTCTTATAACGCAGAATATAATTAAAATACAACTTATTTGTGAAATATCGTGTTAATGTTGGAAAGAACAACGTGCTTCGATAAATTTCATACAAATAAGCGGACTTGGATGAAAAGTTTTCCGACAAATTCTCATTATTATAATTGCCAAATAATCGATAAAGACTGAATACGATTATCGACAATCAAGGCAACAGTCATGGTCGCCATGATTAATCAAATAGATAAGCATTAGCGACAAACTTATGAAATGGATTTTGAAAGTTAACTTTTACATACTAACGACTTGCGATAAAAAAAAAAAAAAAAAAAAAAAAATAGATAAAATACATGTGATGGAAAAAGCAAAATTTGACTTTCTGCGCGAAAATCTGATCTGGAAGCAAGTATCTACGGTACGGTAGCATAAGTAGTCGTTGATTTATCATACGAATCATAATGACAAAGTCTTCTAATCATAATCGTGATAATCGGGAGGTACGCAAGTCGGCACCGGTTTACAAGGAGCACGAACGCATTGCGGCTGCTGTAGGACGCAAGTATGAGATGCTTTACATGGAGGATCAAGATTTGCACAAGGTCCACCCTTTCCTGCTCCGAGTTTGGCTAAATCACTCTGGCATGAATCGGCATCTAAACGGAAACAGCATAATTGAATATTGATTGTCGATCGAAGGCAAATTCCATCTCAATCCCCGCGATCCTTCAAATATCATGTATATAATATCATTTATGCAGACTTTTTAAAGGAGTTTAGGCTTAAGGGGCTGATGTTAACATAAGGTGTTGAAGCAAATGAATCAAGACGATTAGCATGAGAATAGGATAATGTAATGCTTTTAATTTACTTACATTCGACGCATTTGTTCTCTAAACAGCATCCGGAACAACATTCCGTGCTATAAATGCACTATTAAACAAAGTTAATGTATGAGTATCGTGAAAAATTTAGCGTATGCATGAGTCGTACACGCAGATAAAAAAGTGTGAAATTTTTGTTAGAATTTTATTGGCTCTACGCTGAACGATATATATATATATATATATATATATATATATATGTATGTATGTATGTATATGTATATGTATATGTATATGTATATCAGTATATCAGTAGCTTATAATCAATCGATCATCCAATCATCATATTTCAATAATATGAAAAATCTTACTAATAATCGTTCCATCAATGCAAAATACGGATAACTTTTTTCACTTTTTTTTTTTCATAGAAAGTAAAGTGGTCGTTATTGTTCACAAGTGTCAGAGTACGTGCCCTCTTTGTCTCTCTGTCATGCTCCCCCCCCCCCTCTCTCTCTCTCTCTCTCTCGGTGTAAAATATTACGTAATTACCCGAGATATATCACGTATCGATGGAGCAACTAACGCCTAAACGGCTAACGGGAGCTTTCGGGAAATCGAAGGAGCGCCGTGGGAGCAACGACGTGTGCGTAACGCGGGACACTACCGCGCAAAAGCCATAATAATCGTAAGTGCGCGGTCGCCGACTCACTATAGAAAGTGCGCCTCGTTATCTTCCTCGTCCGCGCGCTTTTTCTTTCCTTTCTGCGTGCACGCCCATCCGACCATCACCCGACTATTATTTACGTCAATATTGGTCTTGAGACAGATGGGCTTGTCGGGCGCGGCTTCGGCGCTGACGAGAAACCCAAAGGCGAGGAGTCCGAGGACGAGCTTCATAGCGACTCCCGGCTGGCGAAGGATCGTCGAAAATGGCTGGACGATACGTGCGACTCGGCGCGGCGTCTGCGACTACTCAAAACGCCCGGGCTCCGAGTGTCCACTCGCACCGCAACTAAACTAGTTGGCTCTCAACCTCGTTTCGCCTCTCTTAGTAGTAGGCAATGCTCGAGGCCACACGCATATAGCCCTGCCGTATTATATGCCGTGTGCGCCTTCTGTTTATTACGTACTCGTGGAAAGGCGCATTTTCACGCTCAGCCGCGACTGGGGGAGCCTAGCGGAGCCTGGATGGTAGCCGCTAGCTCTATCTCAATGGATAAAAAGGCGAGATAAAAAGGAGAATATTAGTCTCGCGGCTTAACGCGCTCTTAATTGCCTTTCTCGAATTATTGAATTAGCGCTCGGGGCTGTTAGGAGTAGCGCGCGTCCGTAGCTAAACATATTGCGTAAACATATTGAATGTCGCGCGGAGTGGGCGGCTCCACATCCGGAAATGAAATGCCCGCATTTAGAGGGACAGGGAAACGCGGGTATCGAGGAATCGGAGGAATTGCGGGAATTTAATATGATGCATTATGAAAATGAAAATGAACGATGCGCTAAGATATGTTATCTCGTGATTATGATAATCGAGTGACCAACTACTCCATGTAGCTGTAAATTTCTTGGGAAAGATCGGCCGTTTCTAAGCGACAGTTTATAATAATATCTTAACGATGTCACTCGTAAGACTAAAAAATACTGCCAAATTATACGTATATTAATTATTAATAGCTACTCATTAGTTTTCGAGATATTCCATAATTGGATCAACTACTGCATTAATGTTACTACATCGGGCCAAACGAATAACTATCGTATAACACATTGCAGTGATAATGCAATATGCAGTATAGGTAATTGACGTTTTACTGTGTGTCTCGAGCCTGGGGAATTTACGAATTTACAGTATTTACATAAAATGGCGTTGGTTTTTCATTATTTTAGGCCCTATTTTCTGTAATAGTCTATATTCTATATTCTCTAACTGGCCATATTGATTAAATGGTCGAGAAATGCTAATACCGATAATGATTACTGTCCGCTTAATGAACCAATTGTGTTCTCGCGCAATATATTCGATAAATAATTTAGATTTTCTAAAATTCTCTTTAGAGGCAACACCTTTCATCGTACGGTTGATTTACGCATAGAGAATGGATAATTTCGTATTCATTCGGTAACCATGTTTATTCAGCAGCGCTAAATGAAAACATTTGAATTTATGCGCTAACTTTATTAGACCCAGTTATGCTTAACCAAGTGAATACATTTACATTGTAATGCATTTTTTACATTTTAATCTAACGACGAGAATGCAGATTAGTAAATAATTTTATTATTTGATAAAAATAAATGTATGAATTTATCCTTACTTATTCATTAATCTTGGCGCTCGTCATTTACTAAAATCAACTCTTAATTTTACGGCTCATGATTTCCATTTCTTTTCAGTTGCATCATTTCTATTCATTCATTCAATTAACAATTTTCCGTGCAAAAATTCGTATAAATAATTCCTAGATTTAATTTAAAGTTTCTTTATATATATATATCATAATTCTTTTATTTACAAAACACAAAAATAATTTTCTGATTTTGCATAAAATATATGAAAATGATCAAATCATTCTATAGATACGCAAAATAAGATAATTAAATAAAAAATGAATAATAATATTATAACAATATATATTATCGATACACATTGAGATAGTACAATTATACTTGCACTTTATACGTTAATGATTCTACTTACACTTTCTCATGCATTTTTATTACAAAATTATATTATGACAATCACTCTTAAAAGCATACTAAAAAATTAATTTATAAATATTACGAAGCTTTACAGAAATTAAATTGTTCTTATTGACTAATATTTTCAGCGTAATACGTAATGTCTACTCAATTACAAGAAATGAAATAATTCCTAAAATATTATTAAAAACGTAGGCAGAAAAAAAAATATATATATATATAAATATAATTTTTCAATTTATAAACAATTAATATTGTAATAACTTAATTATCTAATCAGTATGAAATTAATAGTATTGCCGTATTTTAATTTAATAGGGGATATATCAATGTAACAATAATTAAATAAAATTATCTTTAAATTAATGTAATTGCAACTATTTTGAAATACATATAAGACAAAAATGTTGAATCAATGAATGATATATTTTTAATAAAACATTCATAAATATTTAATCGAATATATAAAGTTTCAGATAAAATTAATGTTATCATTGTTATGTATTTCAATATCATTTTGGCATTTATATCACCAATATCGTAATATTAGTGTGAGAATAATAAACAATTGTCTGCTATTACCTTGACCAAGATAACTAATAAAACTATTCCTAATATCTTATCTTGAGATATTTTATCAATTTTACCATGTATTTTATAAATTTTTATTACAATGCTCAAAAATTAATGATGAATAAAGATGAATGACACAGCCATGGAATACAAAAAAAAAAAACCGAGTATATAATTTAATATTCCTTTGTAATAGTATTTGTAAATGTCATTAAAAAAGTTTTATTCTCATATCAAGGGCAAGTGTGTAATTTTCATCACGTGTATGTCTTTTGTTCTTTTGCCACACATTAACATGAATTATTTTGTAAAGTTTAATATAATTATAGAACTTTATACGAATGTAAATGATGATTTGTAGAAGATAGATTTGTAGAAAAATATTCTTTTTTCTCAATTTATTTATAAGTAATATCAGCTTAGTAATACATTACATATCATTATTATAAATTCCTTATTTATTGTCATTTCTATTATTAATTTGATATCGTCAATTGCTTCTCTTTTTAATAATCTATACAAATTCCCGGAAATTTGCTCTTTCAATTTTTTTTTTTTTTTTTTTTTTTTTTTTTTTTTTTATCGCTAATAATATTTTGAAAATTGCGAATAAATTATCGAGAATTACATTGTTTAAAATTGCTTATAAATATAAAAATTAGCAGAAGAAGATGAAGAACATTTGCCTATTGGTAAATAATCTATTATTCATGAAGATCTAAAAATTACTACTTAATTATAATAGTTATGTTGTACAATTATCATTCATTAAATCAGTAATTTACAGTTATGTGATACCAGTTACGAGAACTTAATGGCATTGTTGAGTAGAAATTTATCTGGACATCGAATGCATCATAAAGATACCAAATTATCGACCATTTTCATTCTTTGAATAACAATAAAAATATTTGCGCATTTACGTAAGAATTGTCTTTGATGGCAATTAAATTACTTGCTCGAGAATATATCGATGCGCATAATGGGTAGTTTTGTGGAAAGTGTCGCATCGTGTGTTATGGTTGAATGGGTGAGAACGTAAAGACGAATTCCTGGGCCGGCTATCATTTTCCTTACCAACAATCACGGCTTTCACCATTCCGCGTGGCAATATTAACGAGCAATTAAAGGAATATCCAGTGCCGAAATGCGTTATCTCTCGGGAACCGTTAAGGGTGCCTGCCTCACCGATAAGTCGTTACTTAATTAAGTCACTGCATCAAGTATAAAAGTCGTCTACCACGGTGACGTACCACGAATCACAGAACAGCAAGCCGAACGACAAGCCGATCATGTACTCAACGACGGTATTATTGGGCCTACTGCTGGCCCTAGCGACTACGGCCCACAGCATCGCTATTCATAAGCCCGACGAGTCGCCCAGCCCAGCTACCAAGGCCGTCGTCAGCACGAACAATGGCTTCGCTGTACAGAGCGGCTACGAGGGCTACCTCCTGAATCAACAGAAGACGGGCCACGCCATCGGTAACTGGCTCGCTTCCCCTAAACTCGGTATTCTCAAGAGCGTCCTCTTACCGGTCTCGAGCTTCCTTCTCGTCTACGGCGCCAAAACCCTCGGCGTCATTCTCCACCTTTTGCTGGCGCTCTTCTTGGGAGTTGCGACGACCACCGCTGTTTGCAGCTTCACCCCCCTCTGCACCATCTCCGTGGCTGGACCTGCACTATCGATCTTCAAGGGACAGGTTCGTGCGTCTGACTTACTTACTCCAATGCCTTTACTTCTCAATTTACGCATTAGCTAATGCGTTGTAGCGCGAGCGTGTAAATTACTTTGAATTTATAGGCATTCGCGTGCAACTGCAGTCGCTCGTAGCGCGTGAAAAATAAAATTAATCGAATTACAATTGTTTTATGTTTAAATTGCTAATTAGCTCAGCTCTTGGTAAAGAATATTCGCTTGCTCGTCTATCGTGTAAATTACCTTATAGTGTCCATAA
Source organism: Ceratosolen solmsi marchali (assembly GCF_000503995.2). Classification (NCBI taxonomy): domain Eukaryota; kingdom Metazoa; phylum Arthropoda; class Insecta; order Hymenoptera; family Agaonidae; genus Ceratosolen; species Ceratosolen solmsi. The sequence goes on from NW_011948412.1 coordinate 4,861,889, forward strand.
TTTACGTAATGCCTATCAGAATTATCCTAACATCGCGTTTTAACAGAGCACGTCAACTTTTCTCGCGTTCGTTTTGACAAGTTTCACGACAACGTTCGTGTCGTAGAGTTCTCATAAAAATTCCCACCTAAATTGCCAAGAATATTGGTAAAGAAAGATTACGAGTGAAACAGGCCAAAGTAATTATCAAGCGCCAATTGCGTGATTACAGTCGCTGAAGGAACAAGTGTCGGAGTTGACCCGCACCTACATGACCCCGAACAACTTGGAAATGGTGTCAAAATTCGTGCAGAGCGCACTGGACAAGTACTCGATAGCTCCGCGCCATGAAGCGGAGCAACCGGAGCCGAACGTCACGGAGAACGAGACGACGTCATCGGCATGAGGGGGCCGAGTACAACGAATCGTCGGCAAAAGTCATTCATTCCCGCCGACACGTTTCATTATTATCATAAGCACTATTTATTGTATCGCGCGTGCGGCGGCGGCGGCGGCGGCGGCGGCGGCGGCGGCGTCGGCGGCGTTGGCAGCGACGGTAACTCCTTGCTTTATCATGCCGATCGATTAGCGATTCCCGATTCAAGCCGCCAAGGCACGCGCACCATTGTAATCGATTACGAGCGAAAAAGAAAGAACGAGCCACGAAGAATGGAAGAAGGAAAAATAAAGGCAAAACAAAAATTAAGTCATTGTCACTCGTGCGAGAGAGAGAGAGAGAGAGAGAGAGAGAGGGGGGAGGGAGAGTGTGTGTGTGTTTGTGTGAGATATATATCATAATTCTTTTATTTACAAAACACAAAAATAATTTTCTGATTTTGCATAAAATATATGAAAATGATCAAATCATTCTATAGATACGCAAAATAAGATAATTAAATAAAAAATGAATAATAATATTATAACAATATATATTATCGATACACATTGAGATAGTACAATTATACTTGCACTTTATACGTTAATGATTCTACTTACACTTTCTCATGCATTTTTATTACAAAATTATATTATGACAATCACTCTTAAAAGCATACTAAAAAATTAATTTATAAATATTACGAAGCTTTACAGAAATTAAATTGTTCTTATTGACTAATATTTTCAGCGTAATACGTAATGTCTACTCAATTACAAGAAATGAAATAATTCCTAAAATATTATTAAAAACGTAGGCAGAAAAAAAAATATATATATATATAAATATAATTTTTCAATTTATAAACAATTAATATTGTAATAACTTAATTATCTAATCAGTATGAAATTAATAGTATTGCCGTATTTTAATTTAATAGGGGATATATCAATGTAACAATAATTAAATAAAATTATCTTTAAATTAATGTAATTGCAACTATTTTGAAATACATATAAGACAAAAATGTTGAATCAATGAATGATATATTTTTAATAAAACATTCATAAATATTTAATCGAATATATAAAGTTTCAGATAAAATTAATGTTATCATTGTTATGTATTTCAATATCATTTTGGCATTTATATCACCAATATCGTAATATTAGTGTGAGAATAATAAACAATTGTCTGCTATTACCTTGACCAAGATAACTAATAAAACTATTCCTAATATCTTATCTTGAGATATTTTATCAATTTTACCATGTATTTTATAAATTTTTATTACAATGCTCAAAAATTAATGATGAATAAAGATGAATGACACAGCCATGGAATACAAAAAAAAAAAAACCGAGTATATAATTTAATATTCCTTTGTAATAGTATTTGTAAATGTCATTAAAAAAGTTTTATTCTCATATCAAGGGCAAGTGTGTAATTTTCATCACGTGTATGTCTTTTGTTCTTTTGCCACACATTAACATGAATTATTTTGTAAAGTTTAATATAATTATAGAACTTTATACGAATGTAAATGATGATTTGTAGAAGATAGATTTGTAGAAAAATATTCTTTTTTCTCAATTTATTTATAAGTAATATCAGCTTAGTAATACATTACATATCATTATTATAAATTCCTTATTTATTGTCATTTCTATTATTAATTTGATATCGTCAATTGCTTCTCTTTTTAATAATCTATACAAATTCCCGGAAATTTGCTCTTTCAATTTTTTTTTTTTTTTTTTTTTTTTTTTTTTTTTTTATCGCTAATAATATTTTGAAAATTGCGAATAAATTATCGAGAATTACATTGTTTAAAATTGCTTATAAATATAAAAATTAGCAGAAGAAGATGAAGAACATTTGCCTATTGGTAAATAATCTATTATTCATGAAGATCTAAAAATTACTACTTAATTATAATAGTTATGTTGTACAATTATCATTCATTAAATCAGTAATTTACAGTTATGTGATACCAGTTACGAGAACTTAATGGCATTGTTGAGTAGAAATTTATCTGGACATCGAATGCATCATAAAGATACCAAATTATCGACCATTTTCATTCTTTGAATAACAATAAAAATATTTGCGCATTTACGTAAGAATTGTCTTTGATGGCAATTAAATTACTTGCTCGAGAATATATCGATGCGCATAATGGGTAGTTTTGTGGAAAGTGTCGCATCGTGTGTTATGGTTGAATGGGTGAGAACGTAAAGACGAATTCCTGGGCCGGCTATCATTTTCCTTACCAACAATCACGGCTTTCACCATTCCGCGTGGCAATATTAACGAGCAATTAAAGGAATATCCAGTGCCGAAATGCGTTATCTCTCGGGAACCGTTAAGGGTGCCTGCCTCACCGATAAGTCGTTACTTAATTAAGTCACTGCATCAAGTATAAAAGTCGTCTACCACGGTGACGTACCACGAATCACAGAACAGCAAGCCGAACGACAAGCCGATCATGTACTCAACGACGGTATTATTGGGCCTACTGCTGGCCCTAGCGACTACGGCCCACAGCATCGCTATTCATAAGCCCGACGAGTCGCCCAGCCCAGCTACCAAGGCCGTCGTCAGCACGAACAATGGCTTCGCTGTACAGAGCGGCTACGAGGGCTACCTCCTGAATCAACAGAAGACGGGCCACGCCATCGGTAACTGGCTCGCTTCCCCTAAACTCGGTATTCTCAAGAGCGTCCTCTTACCGGTCTCGAGCTTCCTTCTCGTCTACGGCGCCAAAACCCTCGGCGTCATTCTCCACCTTTTGCTGGCGCTCTTCTTGGGAGTTGCGACGACCACCGCTGTTTGCAGCTTCACCCCCCTCTGCACCATCTCCGTGGCTGGACCTGCACTATCGATCTTCAAGGGACAGGTTCGTGCGTCTGACTTACTTACTCCAATGCCTTTACTTCTCAATTTACGCATTAGCTAATGCGTTGTAGCGCGAGCGTGTAAATTACTTTGAATTTATAGGCATTCGCGTGCAACTGCAGTCGCTCGTAGCGCGTGAAAAATAAAATTAATCGAATTACAATTGTTTTATGTTTAAATTGCTAATTAGCTCAGCTCTTGGTAAAGAATATTCGCTTGCTCGTCTATCGTGTAAATTACCTTATAGTGTCCATAATTTACGTAATGCCTATCAGAATTATCCTAACATCGCGTTTTAACAGAGCACGTCAACTTTTCTCGCGTTCGTTTTGACAAGTTTCACGACAACGTTCGTGTCGTAGAGTTCTCATAAAAATTCCCACCTAAATTGCCAAGAATATTGGTAAAGAAAGATTACGAGTGAAACAGGCCAAAGTAATTATCAAGCGCCAATTGCGTGATTACAGTCGCTGAAGGAACAAGTGTCGGAGTTGACCCGCACCTACATGACCCCGAACAACTTGGAAATGGTGTCAAAATTCGTGCAGAGCGCACTGGACAAGTACTCGATAGCTCCGCGCCATGAAGCGGAGCAACCGGAGCCGAACGTCACGGAGAACGAGACGACGTCATCGGCATGAGGGGGCCGAGTACAACGAATCGTCGGCAAAAGTCATTCATTCCCGCCGACACGTTTCATTATTATCATAAGCACTATTTATTGTATCGCGCGTGCGGCGGCGGCGGCGGCGGCGGCGGCGGCGTCGGCGTCGGCGGCGTTGGCAGCGACGGTAACTCCTTGCTTTATCATGCCGATCGATTAGCGATTCCCGATTCAAGCCGCCAAGGCACGCGCACCATTGTAATCGATTACGAGCGAAAAAGAAAGAACGAGCCACGAAGAATGGAAGAAGGAAAAATAAAGGCAAAACAAAAATTAAGTCATTGTCACTCGTGCGAGAGAGAGAGAGAGAGAGAGAGAGAGAGGGGGGAGGGAGAGTGTGTGTGTGTTTGTGTGAGATAGAGTGAGGGAGTGAGCGAGTGGGAGCGAGAGCAGGAGTGGGATGAGATAGCGGCGGAAGGGGAGGAGGAGATAGAGTCTCCTTCTCCACCTCATCCACCGCCATCACCTCCTCCTCCTCCTCCTCCTCCTCCTTCTACTTCTTCTTCTTCTTCTTCACCTGCCGCTCCATCGTCCCGATCCCCCGATGAACCCGCTCCTAACCTACCTTGCCGCACTCCTCCGCGGGGCAGTGACGACTTCCCGGCACTGGTTGAACGCAAGCTTTTGTTCAACTCGCACGGCCCAACGCGTCGCATCGCCTCGCTATGTCGCCGCTCCCGAGGAGCGCACACCCAGGTCAGTCTCTAATCTAAGTCCCGAGGACGATACCCGATCTTTAACCACTCCCGCTGAATTCAACGGGCGCCTCTTCACCGGCGACTCTTCTGCTCCTTCGCCAAGGCCACGGCCGCGCACTCTTCACGCATTACACGATGCCCTCGTACGATCGACCGTTATCCTCGATACGCTCCACGAACATTCTCCCATAATGCCCAATAATCCTATTATTCGGTATTGTCGATGCACGGCAGGAGCGCTCTCGGCCATAATTTTCAACTCGTTTGTTAACCTCTGCCTTTAACGTCGTTATCCAACAACGTCCTGGCGAATATTTCCCTTTAAAAAGTAATCGCGAACGTTTGCGATTGATCTGGCGCGTTTGAGCGATCGTCCAGACGACATGCGCAAGACGTTACCGCGACGCTAAATCGCAGCGCCCTTTATCCGGCAACAAATAATGTTTACAAATTTAACGACTCGCGCATTTAAACGTATGATTATAAAAGCAGAATGGATAAGCCTGACAATAACAATGGTCATCGTCGTCATCGTTTACCCCGGGGCGTCCTACCTCGCTAACATAACGTTTAATCGCACCTCTCACGATGACATCGACGACTTTGTTCCATATCAGGGCGAAAAGTTCAATGACTTCGATTGGAAGCTCTTGAAGGTAAATTGCTCGTCTTTTAGCAAATGTCCCGTTCACTCGTCGCTTACTAGCAATTAAGATAAGGCTTAAGGTTTTATGAATGATCCTGTATGAGCAGAGTGTGGCAAAGAGTCATCATGGCAACGTGCTCGTATCGCCAATATCCTTGAAACTGAGCCTAATTCTACTTTACGAGGGGGCCCAAGACACCACGGCTAAGGAATTGGCAGCTGCAATGAATCTACCAGCCCTCAGATTTCCAACGCGCGATAAGTTTTCCAAACTATTGCTATCGCTTCAGGTACTTAAAACGATAAGTCGCGAGTCTGAACGTTTTCCACAAAACGATTGTATAATAATCCGACTGAAGGCTTCGAGGGCGTATAAACGTTTGAGCGAGCCTTTCCAATCAATGACATCAACTTTATTTTTATGCATTAAGTAGTGAAGTCGAGTAGCTTTGAAAGATAAATACCGCCCGACTTATGGAAGTAGGAAGTGGCAGTTCCGGGACAATCTAGTACTATTGAAGAATGGCCGTTGTGGTTTTGATCAAAGACCGTCGAGGGCACTGAAAGGCTCTATTAATCAGCGCATGCACTTGTGTTAATAAATTAAAAGTCTCGTGTCACTTTCTATAGTATGCTTTGTCTTACAATACCGATGACCCTCGGCCATTCGACAACAAAAGTGAATAAAGTATCGGCCAATGTCGTTGAAAAGAATTTATTTTTTATTTATGTTTTTGTTTTATGTTTTTGTTTTTTGTTTTATAATATTCATACAATTTGTAGAATCAGCGAGTAGTGAAAAATAAACACGCTTGCGTTCGTTTCTATTTGCTCCGTCGTGTGACATACGTATATGCACAAACACGGATGCGCGCGTAAGCGCGCGCACACAAACAGGCACGCAAACGTACATATATAGGCGCGCATATATATGGTAACGAATAGAATAGCAATTCTTTGAAATGAATTATCATATAATTGACAATAATCTTCGATGCACTTTGATGATTAATCGATTGATTAAACGTCATTATGTTAAATATTTCAAAGAGAAAATCATCGACTAAGGCAATTATGCAAGATTTATTTAAATTAAACGAAAAATAGTTATTTATAAAAAAATTTATTTATTTTTTTTTTTTTTTTTTTTTTTTTTTTTGCTTTGCTTTTTTTTATTTTTTCATTTGTATTTAAAATTTTTATTCAATCAATGTAGTACGGCAAATTAGTAAGCCGAAGATATAATTAATATTCCTTATATCGCGGTAGCGAAATAGACGTATATAGACGTAAATAGAAATAGCATTTTTTAAGGTTTGTCGTTGGCCGTCGGATAAGGAAACTTTGGTAATTATTTCATTTCAATACTTGAAAGAAAATTAGCTTGTTTATCGTGCAAATTTTATTAACGCCGTCTCAAATGAAAATGCTTATTGATTGTTTGTAAAAAAATTTAATTAAATAAAGAGAATAAATAGCCATAATTACAAATTATTAAATAAATTTCATTCTCCAGTTCTCACCTATGAATCAATAGTGTTTTAACAATAAAACGTACATTTATTTATATTTAATATTAAAAATTGTTTATGAATAAATTTTTTTGCTTTTGTTTTTGTTTATAACTATTAATTAAGGAGAGAAACCCCGAATACGAACTCGATATTGGAACTTCTATATATATGGACAAAAGTATTTTAGCGCGACAGCGATATGCATCTATCGTGAAGTCATTCTATAATGTCGACATTATCAATACAAACTTCTCGGACACTCCTTTATCGGCGAAGATGATAAACAATTTTGTAAATAATGTAACTAAAGGACATATTAGTAGCCTGATTAGTAATGGTAAGGTACTACAAGAGAGATGAACTTTTCAAAATACTCAAAGCCGATAAATTGCGATTTACGTATTTTTTCCTTCAGATGCTGTTTTGGACGACAATTTAATGTTCATAGTAAGTGCATTGTATTTTCAAGGATCGTGGCATCGTCAACCATTTTCCATTGAAAATACGATAATTGGATCATTTTTAATGTCCCGCTCTTCAAACGCCCTTCATGCAAACGAATCACAGATTTTATTTTGCTTACATCGCTGAATTAGATTCTAAAATTCTCCGTCTACCTTATGCGGTAAGTGTTACCGGCCAATCTTACCTTCAATTGCACACTTCACTTGGGCGATTCATTGAGAAATATCTTATCAAATTATTAATCCCAGCAACCAACAATAAAGCGCCATTTAAAATAATAATAAAAACAAAAATATATATTTACCAAATAATCATTCGATTTGTCAAAGGGTCATAAATATGCGATGTACATAATCCTGCCACGACTCCCGGGGCAAGTGGATGATGTCTTGCAGAGAATTACACCATCTTCGGTCAATAGTTATGCATGGATTATGCAAGAAGTGCCGGTAGACATATTAATTCCGAAATTCAAATTCGACTTCACCAGCCACCTGGAGAACACTCTTCGACAGGTATATTTACTTTGTAGCAGCCAATGAATTCATTACCGCTAGACAATTGCTATCAAAGACGCATAATTCACATTTACAAATGCTTGTAGTTGGGCATCCGTGACATATTCGAGGACACGGCAACACTGATCGGTATTCTTCATTCGAAATCCACATCGAGGCGATTAGTCGTTACCGATATCGTACAAAAAGCTGGAATCGAAGTCAACGAACGTGGTACAACTGCCTACACCGCTACAGGTAGATTATTCGTGGCGTTTCGAAGCTTCTAAACATTTTTCCTCTACTTTTGAAAATCTTACTTTTCAATCGAACTCAAAGCAAAATAAGAAGAAATAATGCTCAAAAACAAAACAAAAAAAAACAAAAAAAAAAAACAAAAAACAAAAAACAAAAAATAAAAAACAAAAAAAACATCAATAAAATAGAGATCTTCTAGATTTTCGGTCTGGAATTTATAATTTTATATAAAAACTGTTCACTTTTTGTTAAAAAAAAAAAAAAAAAAAAAAAAAAAAATGAAAAGTGACAATAAAAAAAAGACAATGGAAAATACAATAGAGAGAAAGATAATTCAATGATATTGCAAGCGTTTGAAAATTAATACCACAGAATGTTATTTTGCTGTATTGTTAAGTATTATTGGAATTAAGCGACAAGTCCTCGAATTCCCTTCGTTATTTCAAAATTTACTCTACCGCACGCTTGTTACATTTAATTAAGACGATTGCTATTTTTATCATTGCGCGCTAAATCTTTGAAGGAAATGGTAAAAGTTTTGTATTTAATCGCTTCAAAAATCCACAACGATCGTGAAAAGAAATTTACAAGAAAACGTGCACAAACGAATGAATAAAACGGTTGAGGACATGGTCTATTTAAAAAATCGATGCTACCGAGCTTATCGATTCGAACAGATAGATGTGTGTATTTTCTGTATGCTACGCGTCAGCTTCCATCATAAATTATTTGAAATTAGCAATTTAAGTGATTATCGGCAAAACCACGAACAAGCGTGTATTTATGGATGTACGATGATTTGTTAGGACTTGGACCTACATCTTTAAAGCGGAAAATTAAAACAAAAATGAGCAAAATAAGAACGATATACTTGAGGGAATTGACGAGAATATTTTCACGTATTCCTGTGAACTTGTACAGCCCCATTGAGTTGGATAATCGCATGGAATATTTTAAGCGTTAATCTAGTTTTAAATCACTGCTCAAAGTAGCGGCTCATTGAGCACAAAAATAGCACTCGGAATGATGTTAAGGAGGTATTATGATGATTCCCGACCAAACAGAATTTTAATAATTTGCAGAAATTGAAATTGGAAACAAAATAAACGGCGAAACCTTCTACGCAAATCACCCGTTTCTGTTTTACATCGAGGACGAGATCAGCGGCACTATCCTGTACATGGGCGTCGTAAATAATCCCCAGGAGGAAACCGGAATGGTCGAAGCGACGGAGCCTCGGGGAGCGCCAAAGTCGTTCGCACAAATGCCACCGAATTTCAAGGAACAAGCGGCCGAAAGTCCTGTCCCTGGTGAGTCCACGAGTTTTAATGGCCGCGCGGTCCCCTCGAAAATCCGAAAATCCATCGGGCGCAGAGAGTTGGCAGGTTGCCTCATCGGGAAAGCTTTAGCGGCCACGTGAACATAGAAACGAAACTTCCAAGCCCCCGTTAAGAATTATCACTCTTTTTGTGCGCTCGTGGTGCCGAGTGGCGATGGGGGCGAGAAGAAAGAGCGAGAGGCGCGGGGGGAATCAGTGG
>NW_011948412.1:4871441-4882897 GCF_000503995.2 Ceratosolen solmsi marchali
GCTATGCCAACGCGAGTCTCCGATAGATTAGGATCGCGGCAAGCTTTATCTTTATTTTTCTTTCGCGCGAATTATATCTCAGTCTGCGAAAAACTGGCAACTAGCGAGAGTGCGCTACTTTTACATTGCGTGCGCGCGCGTTACTTTTCTGCTTCCAAGCCACCTTCGAGCGCTTACTTCGCAATGCCATCGACGCTTCTTTACATCTTCATCCTTGGGGGCGTCAGCGCTGGTACGATTCACATTATCAATTTATCGTCATCGTTGTTAAGACGATTAACGTTATTAACGACCTACCCGTTCCAGGCAACTTTCCCTCAACCTATCATCGCCAATACTCGGACTTTTCCATAAAAACAGTTGGTAACGGTTCGTGAACGTTGCACATTTTCACGAAAGTGGACTTGATAAGCTTGTGCGACATGCCAAGTGCCGTTTCTAGCTTGGCAGAGTAGATTTCTGCTTATTACGTGAGAAAGTGTTTCGAGCGGTTTACTCAAATGTCACGTTTCTCATCCGCAGTCAGTCAAAAATTGAAATTGTTACGTTATCCCTTATAAAATATATAAGCAATGGCTGACATTTTTTTGCCTCGAAGAAAACGTGTTTTTATCACTTGTTACATTAATTTTATGGGTTGTTTTTTCATTTACAATACATGATGGATACATGTTTTATTTGCTTGAAAATAAGCTTAAAAGGAATGTATCAGCGATATCGGCCCTGCAGTTGGTTACAAAACGGTCAAAAAAAAAAAAAAAAAAAAAAAAAAAAAAAAAATGGAAATGTTCAAAATAATTAAATCCATGTTTTGTCGTTTTCTTGAACGAGCCTAACTTTATGATGCGTGTTGGATATATAAACATTTCGCAGTAAAAAAAGAAAAAAAAAAAGAAGAAAAAAAGAGAAAAAGTAGCATCCTATAACTAATATCATAAAGACCGAATGATTTATGAGTTTTATTAATATAGGCTGTAATTTATTCATTCTCAACATTGTCAATTAATGCGAGTAATAAAAATTACGTATTACGTTTTGTTCTAGTAAAACATTGAACAATTTTGTTTTTTTTTTTTTTGTTTTTTTATTTTTGTTATTGTTTTCTAATATAATTACTCAATAATCATTGCCTATTATTTATTAACATTAATTATATAATTTTAATTAACAGCGAGTCAAAAAAATAAAAAATACGTAAGAAATAATGAGTCAGACGTTTTATAGAATTCGCTGTGTATGTTATCAAAATTGACCATTGAAATGTAAATATTCTTTTATCCATTAGTTTTTCACTCGTGTGTTTCTCTCTGTGTTTGTGTTTGCGTTTGCGTTTGCGTTTGCGTGTGCTTGCGTGTTTATGCGTTTGTGCATGCGTTGAAATTATATTTTGTATGAATTAGTTGCCGTTTTCAAAAGTAGCGCACTTTTATGAAATCAATTAAACTTGTTGTACGTACAAAAACTTCTTCCTTAGTGTAATTAAAATCGAAAACCTACATTCCTCAGACGCTACACGATCGTATTATGTAATAGTGAAACTATACATAAAAGCTATTTCATTAATTCTATAAGTTTGAGAAAAATTTTGAAATTATTGTCGATCTGCTTTCAGATGTCCGATTACTAATGAATTATTATATGACATTTTCGATGCAAGACGACGGCATCCAAGTCACTAAGTATCGCTATTCGAACAACAGAAAAGCTACAGCGAATTATTCTACAATTATATTTACATTCAAATTTCTTTATCCTTTCATTTATATCATTCGAATAGAGATTATTCAATTCGAATTTTAAAAATTAACTCATCATATATCACTCAATGTATTTTTGAAAGCCATGTAATTATCCGCAAAAATTATATATCTTTCAAAAGTATTCTTGATAATATTTATATAACATCGGAGGCTAAAAGCACCGCTTATTCGGACAATGTACTTAAAAATCCACACGCATGGGAAAGTATGCAGATGATTCATTGTACAGCAGAATACTTTATTTCTTTAAATTCTATACGTATTTTGTATGGTATTATTCCTATAGTTGGGACACACGTGTTTGGCTCGATTTTTCGTGCACCGACAATAGTGAACGAAAATTTTTTGCACATGATAAAATATATATATTTCTTTCCAAACTATGATTTGTACTGCCTCGCTTACGCAAACATTTCATAATTTTTGAATAATTTAAGGTTATATGGATGCGCATGCAGATGTGGCCAGAGTAGGAATTGGGATAAACGATCGGCAAAATTATTTCAACATCGAATTGTTACAAGTACGTTCCCAGTTACCTGCAATATTCAATTTAACAGTAAACACTGTAAATATGAATAATTGACCAACTTGATTATCCGTATATAGAAACTGGCCCAAATCCAGCGGGGCAATGTAATTGTGGGCACGGGCAGCGTAAAGACAGCTTTAATGATTCTTGCTGAGGCAGCTGCGGGTCAAACGCGCGAGCAATTTGAATCTACACTGCGATTATCCTCCAATCCTGATGAACAAAGGAGCATATTTGGTTATACCATCGATCCCTACAAGGTAATTAAATTCACGTAATCACTTAATGCAACGTCGAATTAAGCCAACGTGTCAAGCCTCTGTACGTGACAAAGAGAAAACTTAAAATAATAGATAGAGGCTGCGATCGATCGCTTAAATTGTTCATAAATCATTAGAGCCGAATGCGTTCAGCAAAATGCTAGGGAATGTGCATGTGTGTATAGTCGATGAGCCGAAAAACAAAGAAGCCCTTTCGATTCCGCGTAATTCGCGAACTGTAAAACGTGTAATTAAATAAATACTGCGCATTTACCACTGTCTTATCCTAGTTTAAAATGATAATTTCGTGTTTTCTTTCTTTCTTTTTTTCTTTTTTTTGTTACGTTTTTGTTACGTTTTTGTGTGTTTTTGTTTTGATTTTTGTTTTTCAATCTTGGCCTCGGATGGAATCAAAACAAAAAAGAAAAAAAAAAAAAAAAGAAAAGAAAAGAAAACTTCAAAACTACCCATCGATATCCGTACCACGCGCATAGGTAAATTTTACTATTGTGTATGCATTGTCGTGACTAGCAGTTAACTTTTTTTTTATTGCTTCTTTTTCTTTTTCTTTTTCTTTTTTTTTTCTTTTTTCTTTTTTCTCTTTTAATTAATATAATTTTCGATAGAGAAAAAGGACAATTTGTAAATATTGTAAATTTTTAGTGCTCGTTAAGATGAAATTCTTCGACCTATAAACTTAAAATTAATGAATTACAATAATATAATACCCGCCTCCCAACTTAATGACGAAGGAAGAATAATAATGTTGGAATAAGTGCATCGCACAGAACGGCATTGAATTTCAAATGAATTATTATTACACGGTAGATTTCATAATTGAAAGTTTGCTTATGATATTATCGTATGAAACTTAGTACTCATAAAGCGAAAAAGAAAGGCGGCCGACATTCATAATAATGATATTTTCAACCCACTAGGACGCGACGAATAATATTGAATTGAAGAACGCGATCAAGTTATGGTTAGCAACGGACGTAAGACTATTAAAAAATTATAGCGATATTTTGCATTACTTTTACAAAGGAGAGATCCAATCGGTCAACTTCAATAACATTGGCGAAACAATAAAAATCATAAACGAATGGGCAGCCCAGCAGACGCACGGCCACATAAATTCAATTATCGACGAAGGTAAGGCTCGCAATGGAACATATAGCCAATGAATTTGAAAACCTTGATTCATGGATTTTAATGGCAAATTGATTGTTCTTTCCTTCAGGTTTCTTTTCAACTAACACAAGAATCATATTAACAACGGCAGTATACTTTAAGGGCGTCTGGCTTCAAGCTTTCGACAAGACGGCGACGAGTCTAAGATGCTTCCACGTAGCCGCGGTCGGCTGCAAGAAAGTACCTTTGATGGAAAACATTGCCGAGTACAAGTATGCCTATGTGCCCAGCATTGACGCTCAAGTCGTCCAAATTCCTTACAAGGTCTGTCGACTTACTTTTACGGTTTACGGCTATTTCCTTCAGCAGCTATCCGTTTATGCCGAACTTTATGCCTTTTACTCGATAATTCAAACCAATTAATTCACGGATTATAGGGAACATTAGTTCCTAGTCCATTATAATTACGTCTAACGCCATTATTATTATTATTTTTCCCTATTGTTATTATTATGATTTTCATTATCTAGAATATATTATTGCTTACTTATTGGTCGTCGTTCTTATCGTTGCTGTCGTCATAATCATTATCATGGGCACAGCTACAGCCGTTATTGCACTTTTATATCATTATCATCGTGCGTCCGAAGCATTCCTAATTTCTGCTAATTTTAATTTACTCAAGGCTAACGAAGCATCTATGTTGATCCTTCTACCGATGCACAACGGGGAGCGAGCACTCGATGATTTAACCCGAAATTTAGCCTTTACTCCGATATCGGCAATTTTGGCGAGCCTTTACGATACAGAACTCTTGTTGCAAATTCCACGATTCAGCATAATAAATAAAGTCGATTTACGCGAATCTCTCGAGCAGGTGAGTGCATACTTTGTCATAGAGTTTTTGACGCATGCTACCCTTTTTTCTTTTACTTTCTCTTTTTTTGCGTACCAATCCTACGTACTTACGTCTCTCTTGTTTTTAGCTTGGAATCCGAGATTTGTTCCAGAAGAATGCCAATCTCACAATGGCATTTCCGGCCAATACCGTAAAGGTTAACGCAGTTATACATAATGCAAGGATTGATGTGAACGAGGAGGGAACTGTTGCATCGGCCATCACTGGTAATTTCTTAATTCCCCGCTGTCGAATAAATAAATGTACACGTAAATAAGTTAACAAGTCATTCGCTTGGTTGCTTAACACTTCTCTTGACTATCATTGGTCAACATGCTCACCATTTTACTACTCGCATTACCGATTAACATTCGTTTAATGAATTTCTTCCTCGTTCACTTTTATTACAAATGCCTGAGAAATGCAATGAGAATGTACCAAAGAATTTTCTAAACAATTTTATGACTAAAATGTAATTGTAAGTGGCCAGTAATGGCGTATAACAATGATTATTTATTAATGAATTGACTTATGAGCGTATAAAGGAATGTAATAATATTCATCAAAAAACATTGAAAGTTGAAAATTATCCTTTGTAAAATACAACTTATGCTGTGCCAATTACTAGACAGAAAAGAGGAGATTTCTATGGTAGCCGGCAAAGTAGATTACTTTAATAATTTTGAAACTTCGTACGGTTGTATGAGGGGGAAAAAAAAAAAAAAAAAAAACGAGTACTGTATTTTGATTATTAGCAACAATATGCATTTAAAGAAGAAGTACCAAAAATATTGAGAATGGCCATAACCGCAAATACAGATTAAAGATAAGAAATGTTATTCTTTACGTAATACGATTAAATTGATATAATTTTGTTTAAATATCGGTGTATACACGCGAGAAATTATAATGAATTATGAACGTAAACGAGCGAAAGATTAACATAATCAAAATTTCATCCCATATATAGATATTGTAATTATTATTGTAATAATAATATATAAGAGGCATGGTAATATTAATCAAAAAATTACATAGACATTTGAGGGTGCAACAATGATTTACTTCGTCCGATAATGATTTACGAAAAAACTGAATTACTATCACAACGTCGTTTCTCATCATCTACATTAATATCTCGTTGATAAGAATATTAATAAGACTATTAAATTAATATGGTAGAGTATAGGTCAATGAATGGGTAAATAAAAGTGAATTAAATATTATAGGTGTTTCTGTGATACCGCTAATGGGATCGACAACGATGACTTTCCGTGCCGACAAGCCATTCATCTTCTTCCTTTTGGACAACCAAACAAACAATATTTTATTTGCAGGACGATTTACTCAACCCGACGACTAAATGCCTCACAATGAAATTAAAGGGTAATGGAGTTAATGATATTTTTGATTGAATTAATGAAATACAGCCAAAAATTACAACTAAAATCTAATTCATAATAATATGCAAATTATTTAATTTATTGAAAGATATTCTTGTATGAAAGATATACTTATAAGCTAAAAATTTTATATAAGTAATGTGTGAAATAACTACATCAACGTTACTATTATGAAAATAATAAAACTATTGTAAGAATAAAATGCATAATTTTCAAAGATTCTTCTCATTCTTCTCATCAAGAATCACATCGACGAGATAACAAATAAAATTAAAAGCCCGCAAAATACGTAAATACGTAAATTAGTTATATTGGATTGGTAAAATTTATTTTAATTTTACAATAATAGCGTGTGTGACGTGTCAAGCTATATATCGATAATTAACGGAAGCGCTTAATGGAACCACAGACTTAAGCGTAAATTATTAATAATTAAAAATATACTTATATATTTTAAATATATTTGACTATATTTAAGTTTGCATGCTTTTTATTTTTGCCTTATTATTATTATCTTATTAATCTTATTATTATTGTTATTATTATTATCGTTGTCATTTACATGACTTTCTTTTTCTTCATCGTTATCGTGATCATCATTAGTCGCAGTAACACGATCATCATATAAAATATTATAATTGTAATTATGTTAATTATTGTTATATTAAATCATTATTTTCGTATATTTAAATGAGCTGAATATTTAAAAGAACATATTCGTTAATAATAAAGCAGCATTATTATTTCCGATTTCGCAGTAAACACGTCGAAAATGTTTACCATACCCTTTTAGTCCAATTTAATATTACGTGCTCATCTTCATTTTCGTCTATCTAAGGATCTTTTACTATCCCACTTTATTACTAAAACCTTATTTGCCACTCTTTTATTTCTCACTCTATCCAGATGCCCAGCCTATCTCAATCTATCTAATTCAATTGCCCTTACAATATTGGATGAATTTTAAAGTTCCTCTACCTCATGATTACGTAATTTCCTGTCTTCTTGTCGCTTTCTTTGTCCTCTTTTGCCTCAAATATTTTTTTAAGTGCTTTAAATTTATATTCATCATATTTTTTTTTTTTTTTTTTTTTTTTTTTTTTTTTTTTTTTTTTTTTTTTTTTTTTTTTTTTACGTCTGTGTAGGACTACAAAGAGTATTATTATTTTATAGTCCTTTACTCTTACATTAGGCGGTGATGAGAAGGTTTTGAAAATAAACGATTAATACAATAAATACCTAAATTTCTTATACACAGTTGAGTATTTTCTTTATATTCTGTTTATTAAATTTCTAATTTTTAGCAATTTAAAATATTTAAATATCGTATTGTGTATGTACGTATGTATGAATGTGTGTATGTGTGTTACTTCTTACTTATAGTCGCTCTTTTCCTGTTCTTAATCATTCATCTACTTTTTTTTTTTTTCAATCGTAGATTTCGTTACTATCTGTTAAGAAATCTAGATCGTCTGTATTTATTGGAATTGAAGTTATGCTATTGAACGAAACTTCACATTGCCATTCTTTTACGTGTATCCAATAATGTATTTGAAGGCTAAAATGAATATGAAATGAGATGACACATCGTCTTTCTTATTTAATTTATCGTATCTATTCAGGACTCTAATAAATTATGTTGTATTCATAATTAAATGAGACCACATTGCGAGACATTTCCCTGTTAATACGATGAACTATTTCGACAATGATATTTTAGTAAAATTTTTAGATTTTTTTTTTTTTTCTTTTTTTTTTTCATCAAACCTAGTCACTTGGATTAGATAAAGTAATAGTTGACAAAGTATTTAAAAAAAAAAAAATAAATAAATAAATAAATAGATACAAGATGTTCATTTTCTCAAGATACCTAATTATAAGCACTTGTTCGCTTATCCAGCCAGTGCGCTGATATCCTCATTAGAAGTTTACAATATATACATTCTAATCGATAAGAGCGCCGGTGCTAAAATTTTAAATTGTATTTTATAATAAATTTATTTTTATAGAATAAATAACCTCTCTTTGTCTTAATTTGCATTCGAATCGATCAAGTAAAAAGGAATTCATCGTTAATGCAAATAAAGAGAATAGAATAAACCATGCGGTGAGCACTTACTTTCTTTCCTTGTCCGAGAGAGTGAGAGAGAGTGTGAGAGAGAGAGAGAGAGCAAAGAAATTTAGGTCTTTGTACTTTTGCGCGTGCGGATCAATAAATTAACAAGGCGTAATTAGCAATTAGAAAATAAAAGATGAGAATATAAACTTGAAATGATGCAGAAGTAGAGGGACGGAAGCGGAACGTAACTTGGACCCGTCATGCTTCGTGCTTGTAAAATCAGCCAACTATCCCATGGATAACGTTACTCACTGAACAACTACTGTCATACATGTTTATTAACGACGCGCATGTTACTTCATATCCTTGAACCGCTAGTCAATGAGGATTATTCACTTTATTCAAGTTTAATTGTAATTACGAAAGTCATCATTTTAAAATCGAAATAGGTCTCGTTACCTAGAGCAGAAATTTTTTCAGAATCACGAGCGTTTAATTTATTTCTACTTTTCTGTCATTTTCTTGGCGTATTATTCTCCATCGTTGCTTATTAGCCATTTGTTTTCGCAATTTGCGTGTTACTTGAAATAATGGCAAACTAGAAAACATCGTCTTGACAATGCGATTGTCACAATTGTTACAATATTGTATTTATATTTATTTCCGTTTATACATTTCACGAGAATATATTTGCTTTGACAATAAATGAGCGATCGTTCGCTTAAAGTCATAATGATCGCTAATATTATTGAATATAGCAAAGCGACAGAATCGACAGATTTTTTAAGTATTATTAAAAAATGTCCGTTAAGGAATGGAGCTAATATTGTTAAATTACCAATTACCTTCGAATCACAATGCACCCTTGAAGTTAAGTTATTTGTAAAATTGTAAAATTTCATCTACGCATTCCTATGTGCAAGAAAAAAAAAGTAATATTGAGTTATGCTTAGTGCAAAAGAAGACATAATAATAAATGAGTTAATTGACAAATTTAAATCAGCATGTTCTATGAAATTTATTCGAGCAATTAATTATTAGTCGTTTATAATCAATAAATGACGTTTCGTATTGTTTATTCGCTAAGAAGAGAAATATGTGCGTGAAAAATATTTTAATAAAAAATAGTTTTAAGAAAATTTAATTGCTGCGTTTAATTGAAAGTGAATAGTCGCCCTAAAGGCTAAAACAGCGGACAATTTCCTATTTTGCGTCGTACTTTTTAAGTAATATTATAATCGTCGTCGTCGTCGTCGTCGTCGTCGTCGTCGTTGTTGTTGTCGTCGTCGTCGTCGTCGTCGTCGTCGTCGTCGTCGTCGTCGTCGTCGTCGTCGTCGTCGTCGTCGTCGTCGTCGTCGTCGTCGTCGTCGTCGTCGTCGTCGTCGTCGTCGTCGTCGTCGTCGTCGTCGTCGTCGTCGTCGTCGTCGTCGTCGTCGTCGTCGTCGTCGTCGTCGTCGTCGTCGTCGTCGTCGTCGTCGTCGTCGTCGTCATTCAATGCTTACGTTTATTAAATCTTGGTAATAAAAATTCTTCAATGAACGTCTCATTTATTCTCCGAACTCTTTCACTTTGACGCATCTAAATATATAAAAAGCAAAATTTATGTCGAGAGCGTTACTTAATTTTCGATATTACAGTAACGAAATTTTTAAGCATAGCCGACAAATTCCTTTTTAGTAGGGAAAATATTTCAATTTTAATTAATACAAAATTATGGCGAAAATACAATCTTCATTTTATATGAATTAAAAAAAAATTTTATTACTTTACGAATAAGGTAGTTTTAATAGGAGAAAGCATATCGTCAGCAATGTTCAATTATTTGAATATTATTTACAATTTTAGACATTTACAATCGACTTAGTTACTGATATTTCATTTATCTTTTATAAATGTAAAGAGTTTCTAGCCAAGTTATAACGATTGGATAAGCGATAGGTAAAGAAAAATATTAAATGCTATCCAACCAAGAACACACAAACATTTTGCTTGAGAAAACCGTGAAATTTATTAATTATTAAATTTTCCGCTACCATCGTAATGGCATCGTTTTATTATGGTAAAGTAGCATGAGCTATCGTACATAAAAGTTGCAATTAAAGCTTGTATGTATCGTCTGTCAAATCAAGCTTTGACTGCATTTCTGGTTGCGGATATGCGCGTAAACCACGGAGCAGCACAAATGCTTGAAATTTACAACAACAAGGGGCTGCCGTTGTATTCGTTTATAGCAATGCATTATGCGCGTACAATTAAATTATGCATTCGCTTGACTATTACTTGTAGAGACAAAGGACCGTTAAAATAGCATTAGCGCAACATGTAATTGTGTTTAAATTAAATGGGCATTGAAGTATATTATTCGCACGGGAGTGGTGTATTTGGAATTGGATGATATGAAAAGTTTTGCTCCATCGAGGTGAAGAGTTGCAAGTTTCTTGGGCGCATTTTTATTGCCGCGTAACCTGAAACAATTGAAATAAAAAGTGTACACGTAATGCCTTCACGCGCTTAATTTACCATTGAACGTCGCGACATTGATTGTAATTGCCAAACCTAATGCCATCGAAACCGTGTCCTTATTACGCTCTTACGTGCGCTTAAAGTCTTAATTGTATTACCCTCCTTAACGCGAAGCGCGCAGAAATATCTAATGTGCCAAATACCATCGCAATTATGATTGATTACTCGTTTGTACGTATTACCGCCTCTCGCCCGAAAAACCAATGGGAGGACAATTTTTACCGCAACGCCTTCCACTCGCGATTTCACTTAACACTTAAGTAATTCAAGTTCCAAAAGCTCGCGCAACTATTAATCAGCTCATTCGATAATGATGATTGATTAATGTTGCGCATGTCGTTGGTCTTCTCGATCTCATGGATAGCGATGAGAGGAATTTTCCCGCGATGTTCCCGTGAAAACTCGACATACCACTCGGCAATTTTTTCATTTTGGACTGCATTGCGCTTAGCGCACTTGGCACTCTGTAAACGAGGCTCCTTCACAAAAGGACTAGAAAAATTGGTAATTTTAAAATTAAATATTAATTGATGGGCGGCAGGTAACCTGAAATAATGAAACAACCGGCAGCAATTTAGTTGACAATGATTCTCGAATTGAGAATACACGTTTAACTTTAATTACAAAGTGATGGAGAGAACATCGGATACTCTTGTGCTCGCTGAAAGAGGCTGCGGTTTATTATTGAATCAATTATCGAGATTCGCAGAAAAATTCTCATAGCAGAAAAAAAGAGCTTAACAATGACTTCCCATAGTCCCGCTTCTACATTCTGACTGGTTTCACAGCTATATGGCTTAAATTTCAAGAGTCCATTCGGTTGTTGCGTGGCAAAAGCTCGAATTGCGGAAGAAAGGAATGAAGAGAGCGAGTGAAACAGAGGGAGGGGT
>NW_011948412.1:4882907-4884813 GCF_000503995.2 Ceratosolen solmsi marchali
GTGGGGAGGGAGAGAGAGAGAGAGAGAGAGAGAGAGAGAGAGAGAGAGAGAGAGAGGCAAAAAAAGACTGGACGCCGAGGCGATTCACGTTCGCGAGGGCCATCAAGACTCTCGCGCGCAGGGCTACAAAGCAGACGGAGAGCGCTTTTATGCCCCCTCTCACTACCTCTCACTCTCTCTCTCTCTCTCTCTCTCTCTCTCCCGCGGCTCAGGCCTGTGAGAAATCTCTTCTCTACTCCGCGAACGGAGCAACCATCCAACTACCGTATATACCTATACGTATTAACCTCCGCGGAAACGCGGAGGCGCATAGGTTCTCTCTCTCTCTCTCTCTCTCTCTCTCGTTCCTCCGAATTCCACTGGCACAAGAGTATTTTTATTATTACGAACTCGTGGAGAGCTGCGAAAAATTCTTTTGCAACGCACGCGCGCGGAAGGAGCATTATGTCTTTTCTTCAATTCTCTCGAATTACCGTAAAAATGTTATATAGCTCGGCGCTCAGACCAAAGACCCGAGTCTCATCGCGTGCGAGCGTTACGCTACGCGCTTACTCCCCCCCCCCGCCGCCCCTTTACCACCCAATCCCACCGCTGACCACCATTGTACATCCCACCCTCTCTCCCACCCGCCCTACACTATCTACTCACCCTACCTACCTACCTATCTACCTACCTAACTACCTAACTACCTACCAGATTTCCTCCCTACGTCCCCCATTACCGCGCAGATTGCGAGTACCGTACGCAGCCTCGTCGTCCATCGGCGGGGCTCCGGCGATGCGCGCGCGGTACACTTATACTAATGACCGAGTGGCATTTCGAATGTGGCAGACTCTGCCTTGAAATATAAATTCGATTCGCGGCTGGGGGAGGGCCCGTTATTGCGCCGGGGATCCCTGTTGGCCGTTGTGTCAACGGAGCGGCCTCTCACGGCCATAAAAATCTAGGCATTTCAAACGAAATCAAAAGCGCCTTTTAATACGGACCGACCGTCGCCCCTTCCTACCCCGGATCCCTCATCGGGCCACACCTCCCCCCCCCCCCCCCGCCCCCACACTCCCTCTCTCTCTCTCTCTCTCTCTCTCTCTCTCTCTCTCTCTCTCTCTCTCTTACTCTCTCCCTCACTCCCTCTCTCTCCCTCCCTCCCACCCTTTATCTATCTATCTATCTATTTCTGTATCTCCAACACCGCCAACACCGCCAACACCGCCAACACCGTCAACACCGCCAACACCGTCAACACCGCCAACACCGCCAACATCGCCAACATCGCCAACATCGCCAACATCGCCAACACGGCCAACACTACCGTCACCGATGACTCTCCTATTAAGACATTTGATCCCGCGCACGAGATAATTCCGAAAATAAATATCAGTGCGCTCGTTGGGATGAAAAACCCGTTTTTCTGGGCCGTGATGCGATCGCCTTTTTAAAAATAAAAGAGAGGAGGACCGGCGGCGAATGGACTTGTGCTTACGAATACACGCGGCTCCTCCTTTTGCTCGTTCGTACGCTCGATCGTTCGTGCGCGAGGCCCGAGGGAGCTCGAAAAGGTGAAAATAGAAGTCCATACATCTTGACTGGGAGCACCGAGGTGCGGAGTGTCGGCGATAACCCGGGACGGGAATTGCGTCAGCCGATAATGACACCGCGGCCAACGAAGATCAGGAAACAAAGAGGAGTATCGGCGGGTTTAGCGCCGGGGCGAGATTAGGAAAGTGGGAGCGCGGTTACGAAATGATGAGGGTACGTGGGACCGAGAGGTAAGCGATATCGCTACCGTCCACGCCGACCGAATTGCTTTTCTGCGCGTCCTTTTTTCATTTTTTTTTTTTTTTTTTTTTTTTTTTTTTTTTTTTTTTTTTTTTTTTTTTTTTTTTTTTTTTTGTTTTTTTTTTCTTTT
>NW_011948412.1:4884853-4888353 GCF_000503995.2 Ceratosolen solmsi marchali
CTGCGCGCCCCTTTTTTTTTTTTTTTTTTTTTTTTTTTTTTTTTTTTTAAATTTTTTTATTCTCTTATATGTTTTTATTGTTGTTGTTTCTCTTCGGCTCTCACCCTCTTTATATTTCCTTACCTCTTTGTAATTGGTAATAATAATAATTCACGGGTGAATAATACAATGCGCGCTGCTCGTAAGACAGGGAGAATATTTGGATAGCCGCGATCCTCGGAAGAGATTTAATGCCTTTAGGCATATTCCTTTTTACACGTGCAATAAGTCCCG
Organism: Ceratosolen solmsi marchali; assembly: GCF_000503995.2. Lineage (NCBI taxonomy): Eukaryota > Metazoa > Arthropoda > Insecta > Hymenoptera > Agaonidae > Ceratosolen > Ceratosolen solmsi. The sequence goes on from NW_011948412.1 coordinate 4,885,127, forward strand.
TGCAAATAAGCGCCAGAGTCAAGGTCGGCTCTGTCGTTGTCCTCGTTTTAATGTGTCGTGGAAATGATGTATACGCGCTTACCATCGAAAGGCACTGCCAATAATCTAACAAAAAGCCAACAAAAGATGGAGCCATAGACGTAGACGTTTTTAATGTACTACGTAATAGCACTTAGCGACAGCTATTGCTATGCATCTAAAATTCCCCCTCCCCTTTCCAATGCTAAAAAAAAAGAAAGACAAAGGCATGGATTTTCTAAGCTAATTTGGATCTTTATCGTATGTCTTACAAATTGTAGCATTTAATTAACGCTAATATCATTAGCATTACAGGTTAACTTTCTTGGAGGAACATTGGAAAATAATGCCGAGCATCCGTGGCATGTCCTGATAATTCGATATCCAATTTCTCATGAACCTTATGAGCAACGCGTCTTCCTTAACGAGCCTGCGATTTTAAATAGATCGAGACGCTGTTGACAATATCGTCATTAATCACATTGAATCAACCGATCTCAAATCGGCCTAATGTATACGGGAATAGAGCTCTTTTCTATACACGTGGCGATGCTTAAAAGCGATTGAGATCGTCAAATTCAGCGTAATCACTGCGGACAACGTCGGCCGCATTATAACGTCGTGAACTTCCAATATTATAGTTCTTGACGAGGGCTTCGTTGTTGGACGAATAAGACACAATAACGGGGCGTATGCTACAAATTCTTTTGGCAAACTGATTCCTTTTCAGTCGTCTAGCTGTCGAACTCGAAAGGCTGCTCGCCGACAACATGCGATAAAATAGAGAATTTTAATTTTAAATTCTGTAGATCTTTACAACAAGATAATTTATATATGTGTATATATATATATATATATATATATATATATATATATATACATATACATTTTTTCAATCATAATTATATTCATTCAAAATGTCTTCAAACATCATTTTATGCTTTATGATTTTATTTTTTTCTTCTTCTGTTTAATTCACCTTTAGAAATAATAAGTATCAGGTGTATCGCCATTAAAACAACAATTTCAGCTATTTCACTTGGAATAACCTATGTTTTCTTACTGCCTATAAAGACGCGGCCTTAAACATTTTTAACGCGCCTATGATATTTTATATTTATATATTATACGCTCCTATTTTATTTTGTCTTTATTGTATTAAGCATGTCTATTCTGGTGAAAATTGAATTACACTCGTCCTTACGTGTCTCTTCGATCAATGATAAATAAAATGTTTTTATCCATTCAATGATCATTTTTTCATCTTTTCCTTTTTTTTCTTCTTTCATATATATATATATATTATGTCTTTGATTTCTTTAATTGCTAAGCGTATAAACTTATGAATTCCCATCAATTTAATTACGTTTAAATGAAATTGAAGAAAATCAAATACAATTTACTGTATTGTCAATGGATCACTGAAATCAATTGGATTTTCAACGCTGATTAGTTACGTAGCATATAAAATAACCACGATATATACGAGCAAATAATCATTTATTTTCATTTTTAATTCAACTACATGATAACAGATGCATCGATCAATTGAACATGTTTAATGTTAATAAGCAATATCATTGCGTTACGTTGTGCTCGTTTTACGTGTCATCTAAGAAGCGGCTCTGCTGAATTTTGAAATCTTATCGAGCCAATCTTCTTACGTTACACATTTTCAACTTACAATTTAAATAATTCAAGAAAATAAGCAAAAGATCGATTAATAGTTAATGTTTTTTTACAATGTACATAGATATTTATCGAATTGTCCGAAAGAAATATTCGTATAAATTTATAACATTTACCGAGAATACGGTTAGATATTATCTTAAAAATATTTCTCTTAGCAATCACTTAAGTTTATGAGATTAATTCTAAAATACAAAAGCTAGTAATCGCTCGAATGATAAAAGCTATGTTTCGTATGTTAAAGTATTTAAAAATTCTCGGCACAAGTTTAAAAGTCAACGGCGAGTATTGTGATGTAATCGACGATAATTTGAGATTTAATGTTATCTATTGCTACGCTTATATCAACGCTTTCGGCTAAAGAGGCATTATTTGTACGAACGATACAAGTAGCGTAGATCGTTAATGGATTAAGATTAGAAATCTGACATTAACAAAAACTTTGTGATCTAAATCCAGAATCGATGGCATTATTTTAATTTGATGAAACGATACTTTCGGGAATAATTGCTCAAAGAGAAGTTAATTGTCATCGAATCACTTGTAATGATAATAACACGTCTCCATTATTAGGTGTGGCCGGACAGTAAAGGGGAATTATTATATACGTCTCCATTATTAGGTGTGGCCGGACAGTAAAGGGGAATTATATTTTATCGATTTCTTAATCCTGCCGGGTTAATCGATAAATCTAATTCCAAAAATAATGCCACGTGGCCTTTAATTTAATTTAAGATTTAATTACAAAAAATTAGACAATGTATTTGGATTAGAAGAGAGCGATTAATAGAGCGAGAATAGGAATAGCAATAGGAGCGAAAAGGCTTCGAAAATAATAGCAAAACATTGAGTTAAGTTTGATACCAAAAGCAATAGATGTCCAAACTAACGCGATAAGTTCGTCAACGTCTGTGTCGAACAAATTTTATTAAACTAGACGCGTTTGTAATATCCTTTAGCTTGAATTGTGCCTACGACGCACTTCTGGCGCTGAGTACTAATCAGCACTTTGCAAATCTTGCATTAAGTAACTCGGCTCCGCTTAGAACTTGATACTAGATAGATAGATAGATAGATCATAAAAAGGTAATTTGTGTCAAGCTACGCTCAATGGAATTATTACCTTGTGTTTGCGAGTGTAGCCAGCAAAATGTGAAATTACGTATGCATAGTTGCTGATCTTTTTCATTAGCTACGCCAGGCCGTTCTCAGCTCGTGCCACATCGAGGCGCGGTAATAAGATATAAAAACGGATACGCAGCTACGTTCCGTGCGTTCAACTACATGAGTTTTATTTATCTAGAAGCTGTCTCAGGTTATTCCGCGAAATCGTTTAAGCGAGCATCCGCCGCGTTCGCTAAGTATCCTCTAAATTATCAAACTCATAAAAAGGTGTGGATCCACGAAGTCTCGTGAGAGCGGCACACCGTGGGGCTTGCGGGGGGTTAAGCGTGGTGGTGGATTGAGGAGAGGATGGGGAGGACGGGGAGGACGGGGAGGATGGGGGGGGGGGGGGGAAT
>NW_011948412.1:4888617-4893100 GCF_000503995.2 Ceratosolen solmsi marchali
GGTGGGGGGGGGGGGGGGGGGGGGGGGGGGGGGGGGGGGGGGGTAATACGACGATGGCGGTTAGCCGCGTACGCGAAATGACCTGTCTTATTTGGCAGTGGACCCTTTGGGCATTCGGACGCCCGGGCGAGCACGTACCTTCACCCGTTCGCGTTAAAGTACCGTCCCTCGATTAATCTCGGCCGTGGATAGTTAACGAATGGAGGAGTCCGAAGTGACGAATCGGCCTCAAGACCGATGCAAACGGACGCGAGAGCCTCGAACGAGGCAGCGATCACGCAAGAAAGTCGCGGGCGCGCGCTTCGCCCGATTAGATCGCGCATTGCGCAAGCGGGGATTACCAGCGGCCGATCGAGATTGGCACTTGTCCAGGCGAGGTAAGAGTCAAAAGAGCTCCGGAGGTGCACTCGCGTGGAAGCGCGAGAGGGCAAGTGAAAGTCTAGCGCTCCCAGGACGAGGTGCCGCGGTGGGAGCCGCGTGGCGGTCGGGCGGGGGAGGGGCAGTAGTAGGTTGCGCAGCTGCGTGTGTATTCATCGCTGCTTGGCGGAACGTCGGGCCAAAAGGAAAAAATATCCACCCATTGGCTTCGGGACTTTCACGGAAATGTTATTAATGCGTGGAACGAGCGCCGCTGCGCAAAATTATCTCGAGCGACGAGTTCCGCTAAGAGGATCCTCCGGCAGCTCCGTCGGCTTTACGAGCTTACCTACGTTGTGCGTTCTCTATTGCGCCTCGCGTATGTATATTATTAATATACATTACGGGGGACGGCATTAGACATACACCTACATTGGCGAGCGAGGCGACGCTCCAGGTAGGTAGATAGGTAGGCAGCCAGGCAGGTCAAGCAGCCAGGCATACCATTCCCCAAGTCAATGCCGATTGTTGCACCTCTCATATTTCAACGGTACGCGAATTTCTCTTTATGCACGGGTCTCCCATTGATGCTTAATGGGCGCGATTTGAAGAAGATCGTTTGCTTTTCGAGGTCTCCTCCTCGACAAGGCGAGTCACAATGGCGAAGCTTGCGGCAACATTGCGTCACAATGGAGCCTCGATACGCCGCTGCTCCTAAAGATTTGATTTATGCGATAAAAGCGAGACAATACCGCCATTTCTCCATCTGCTTATAAAGAAGAGCATCGATCACGTATATTTGTATAATAATTACCCGCGCGATCGATCACGAGTACTCGATTCGCGGGAAAGTTACATATCTCTCTCTCTCTCTCTCTCTCTCTCTCTCTCTCTCTCTCTCTCTCTCTCTATCTATCTCTCTCTCTATCTATCTATCTATCTCTCATCTCGTCAGGTGATTCCTCGAACGCGTCGCTATGCCTTCGGCGTGTGAACGGGAACTCGCGTATTGGATGAGAGTCGCCGTCGACGGCTGCGCGATGTCAAGGATAATACTCGACGACTGGCTAACCTGGGACGCTCGATTACATTAGGCTGTTTACATTAATTGGCAATATCGATCAAAATTAACCACAAAACAGCGTGCTTTCTAATATTGGCGATGGCGCGCTCACGCGTCCTTTACGTATTTCGGGGGTTCCAAGCGCGAGGAGCCACTCGCCACTTGACCGCCGTAAAATTGGCAACAATTGCAACTACAACGACGACAATAGCAACAACAAAAATAACGACGACAACGACAACAGCAACAACGACGACGACGACGACGACGACGACGACGACGACAATGACAATGATAATTAATAACAACAACGAGAAACAACGATAAGTAGCGATCGTGCGAGCGCACGAGACAAAGATGTACATACAGCATCGTGTTATTTACATTTCGTTTGGACCACCCACTAGTACGACGATCCAGCTCATTGGAAACTCGCTCGCTTTGGGATTTATACTTTAAGAGCGAGTGCCATTCGTGGACAAGACTTTGTCAATCTGGCCTATCATATATTTCAATAACATTACATACTGTGACTAATTCTATTTCCTGGCGCATGTTGGTGAAATCCGGGAGAAACGCCGGGAGTTTATTTCGAGGGAAGCCGAGCCGTTATATCAAAGCAAAATATTAGCGCCCGCGCGCCACACGCACGCGCCCTCACGTACGCAAGTGCACAAAGTCAGCGTCGTCACATAAGCCGGAATCGCTGCGCCTTACGGTAATGCCAAACAACATCAACCAAGCAACTAACTGATCCACAGCAAGAAAGATAGCTAGCTATTAATTAATTATAAATAATAGAGCTGCTATGAAAATTTTATGTAAACGAGGACATTCGGCACATCGTCGCCTCCATCTCTTCCTTCTCCATTATATCGCTCGGGTAAGAAATTTTACTACTCGCGAAAGAATGCCGTCTCGAATGCAGACTCGAATCAAACAATTGACGCCACAGAAGGAAAATAGCCTTAAAACAAAGCCGCGTGCGAATCGAAAATATAATGCAGACATTTTATTAGCAGCTACAAACAATAAACTACTTCGAATTGTATTGTCAATGGCGCCTGGCCCACTATAAGGGTAATGGAAATTAGTCATTAGCATAACTGGAAATTACTTGGACCCAACGACGGCCCCTTATACCTTCCGTTCCGTTATACCCTAGCTCCCCTATGTATGTAACGTTGTTGTTTTTTTTTTTGTTTTGTTTTTTTATTTTTTTGATTTTTTGATTTTTTTTGATTTTTTTTGATTTTTTGTTTTATTTTCCTCCTCGACAGCATAACTCACAAACAAATGGCACTGGCGCGCTAAAAATTTGCAGCGATATTCCCTCGTAATCTGATTAAGCTTAAGCATATAAAACCGAATCTTTTCTCGGTATTGAATAAAATATCTTGATAATTCGGCTTTTTATGTAGAATAATTGTGCCTCGTCAACAAATAAATGGCCCAAATAAATTTTAATAAATGACAAAATATGTTCACCGTTATAAGTGGCGTGGCCTTGGTATTCGCATTTATTGTAAAGTTTGGCCGGCCATTTAACCGCAGCACCTCCCTCGAATTCGTAATTTAAAATGATATAATAATTGCACTGGACAGTATTTTCAGTCCTTTTGGGTACTTCCATAAAGCAATTAAATAAATTAATAAAATAAAAAAAGACCAAAAGAAACAAAACAAAAAAAAAAAAAAAAAAAAAAAAAAAAAAAAAAAAAAAGAATCATAAATATTAATTTTAAAGCCATATACATTCCAACTTTTCAACTATTACGTTAGTCAATGTGCAAATTTATAGAAAAACAAAAAAAAAAAAACAAAAAAAAAACAGAACAACAAATAAAAAAAGATAAGCAATAACTGTCACACGCTTACTTGCAAGTACGCTATTTTCATGTTCACGATCGTTATAATTAATGTTAAACAAAGAAACGAAACGGTTCGGTGCATAGAACTTTACGAATTACTAGATGAGCAATTGCAATATGGTTAACGGGGTTGAGTGATTAATTAATAATCGGAAAACGCTGCTGAATAAGTCGAAAAAAAGTGAAATTAAATTACGTTACAATTGCTCTTGGTTAATTGGCTTATATTAGCTGTAATATAGTGGCTCCGAGATTTCTTCATTCCCATTGGAGGAAGGGGGACGTCAGTCGTGTGCTTTCATCCTACACCGTATCTCCGAGACTTGCCCAAATTAGAGTCGACAAACTCATTTTCTTTACTTTGATATTTATTATTCGTAAACAACGTTGGCCCAACGTAGTAGTACCGAAGCATGTTTTTTTTCTCTCTCTCTCTCTCTCTCTTTCTTTAGACTTTCCAGCAAGCAGTCGAGTGCTCGTTAAGTATATAATTCTCGTACTTTATTTATTTATAACGATCCACAAAAGCCTTCCCCGGGGCACTTCGAATTTATATGTACTTATGTAATAATACAGCTTATAAAGCTGTTACTGCCGGAGTACTAAAGGGTAATGAGTTGGGTGATTGATAAAGAATAAGACTAAGTATGTTTTGCCGAGAATGTATCGTTGTTATTCGTTCACTGCCGCTCTTTTGACATTTTATATCTGACAATTTGTCTATTTACAATAGTATTGATATAATGATACAATAATATTAATTAATCATAATTGTACACGGCCACTACAAATATACAGATTTGCATCTTTCTTTACAAAACGGTATAATCTACGAAGTCTTTACAATGCGTTTTCCTATAAAATAATGCGCAAATAAATTGGGACACGGGAAGAGATAATTTGTAGGGAGAAAGAGAAGAGGACCTTGGTGAAAAAAAATAAATAAAATAAAATGAAAAATAATAATAAATAAATAAATAAAAAAAAAAGCGTTCGATTGTTCTTTATTTCCTGGTAGTGAAAAAAAAATAAATAAAACGAAAATAATGAATACGTACATGATGATAAAGAAGAATAAGTTGAAGAAAAAAAATTACAATCGTTCGTCAATGGATATTTTTTTTAACCAAGGTCCATAGTTATGTAGGATATCAGAAAAAAATGGATGATGTACAATGGGAAAAGATGTAAG
>NW_011948412.1:4893110-4905610 GCF_000503995.2 Ceratosolen solmsi marchali
CGTATTTGAATAGTAATCGCATAATAGTCTTCTTGCCTTGGTAAATATAAGTTGAATCACTTTTCTTTCTTGTATCCGTCATTCGCTGCTTAATAAACGAGGGATGAAGAGTTGGCTTTAGAGCTCGGGCATCGAGCATCGATCGCGCCCCACAATAAGTTGCAGCAACTCGCCAAGCCCCAAGTCTGACTTTAATATTTATTAATATTTTAAGAGGAACGTTAATGAAACTTGTTTCATAATAATAATAATAATAATAATAATAATAATAATAATAATAATAATAATAATAATAATAATGATGATGATAATGATGATGATGATGATGATGATGATAATTATTATTATTATAATGATAATAATAATAATATTGATGATTATTATGATGATTATGATGATGACGACGATGACGACGATGACGACGACGACGACGACGACGACGATGATGATGATCATGATCATGATAATAATAATAGTAGTAGTAATAGCGGCCACGACGACAACGAGAACCATGGTCGTTATCATTATCTGAACGGTCGTCGTCGTCGTCGTCGTCGTCGTCGTCGTCGTTGGCATTGACGTTGGCGTTGACGTTGGCGTTGACGTTGGCGTCATTATCATTATCATCGTCGTCGTCGTCATTATAACCATTGTCATCGACGTTATAATCATCGTAATCATCATAATGAATCTCGTCATCTCTATCGTCTTTGTCGTCTGATATTCCATATCATCAAACATCGTCATGATAATTATCACTCACAATGTCATCATAATTATTAATATTATAAATAAATAGTTACTCATCGAAAATTGCGCAATAACAAAACAGTCGTCATTAGTGTCATTCTTTATGGGAACGGAACTAGCAAGCCAATAATATCGAGTCTCGAAGTCACGGCTTCTTCAAAAGCAAAGTCGGATGAACGTGATTTTTTGAAAAATGTACAATATAGAGACTCGCTGGCACCGTATCCATTTACATGCCGCTGGAATCAATCGCTGATAGCATAATAATGCCGGACTTTGGAATCCGTTACAAACGCCCTCTGGCAAGTTATCAAAATCGAGAATCGCCGAGCCGTCATTCGCAACGAAAGATGGAATTGAATGATGAAAAGAAAATTAAAATTGAGAAGAGGAGAAATGGACTGAAAGGGGGAAGAGGGTGAATGGTCGAAAAAATAAAATTAAAGGGGTTACGGGAATGGATTCAATGGATGATGGCGGGTCGGTGACAGGCGGGGGGGGGGGATTGGGGGGTGGGGATTGGGGGGGAGGGGGGTGAGAGAAGAAAGAAATTTTGTGGTTAATCGTTGGGCGAGATCGTCAAAAGTGAAAGCTGTGAAAAAGTGGGGTGTCGGTAGCGATTCTCAATTTTCTTTCTTCGACCGGCGTTGAAAGTGTATGGACGGAGCCTGCCTGTATTCTTCCCTATTTCTCACTCTCTCTCTCTCTCTCTCTCTCTCTCTCTCACACTCTCTCTCACGGGCGCGAGCGCGCCAATAACACACACACGCGCATACATACAAAGAGAGAGAAGCACGCACTCTTTGCTCGGCAACCTTGATTTGGACGGGTGGTGTTCGGGTGAAACGCGAAGCATTAACTCTCATTCTTTTGACTCGGTAGCACTCGAGGGGCTTATTTTTAGGTTCGAAGACGCTACTATCGTCCGCGACAGACTGTCAATGAACTCCGAAGAAAGAGAAAGGCCCCTTTTAAAGGGAGAGAAAGACGGTGAGTCGTGGTATCGGACTTGGCGTGCCAGCTTAAACGAGTCATACAGGGCCAATTCCGAGGACTTTTTCACGAAGAAAAATGCGGAGCTTTCGATCAAAGCCACAATGTGCAAAGTCACTGTTCGAGAACACGACTCGATGCATCCCTGCTTCCACCTCGGACACGACTCCTGCAGAAGAGTCGTTCGGAGGCACGCGAAGTAAGAGACTCCTCCTCGCCCACTTCCGACTCGCCTCCTCACGACGTTATATATAATTTTCATCAAGGCTCATCCGAGGCTCGGATAAAAATTACAAAAACATTGCTAGGCCGCCGACGATTCTTATCGCGCTATTTGGTACTTTGACAAAGAGAATGCGCGTTAATATGCTCGTCTGTGGATCTATTTAACAAACACGAATGCAATGTAGAGACTCTGTCTCGGTGCAGAAGTGTGTTTGTGCGCATAGGTACAGGCGTAGAACCGAGTCACTTTCTACCGGTGCTCCTTTCTCTTTCGCGTGCAATGGCTTTAACATCGGCGAATTCCTATGCATAAACTCATCCACCTAGACATTCACCCTCATAAATATAGTTACGCATGCACGCAGGCACGCACGCACGCACGAATAAGCAGTCAGTCAGTTAATTAGTTAGTTAGTTGGTTGGTTAGTTAGTTAGTTAGTTAATTAGTTAGTTAGATAGTTAGTTAGTTAGTTAATCAGTTCAGTCAGTCAGTCAGTCAGTCAGTCAGTCAATAATTCAATCAGCCAATCAATCAGTCAGTCAGTCAGGTAGTCAGACGGTCTGTCTTTCAGTCAGTCCGTTTGTCAGTCAATCAGTCAGACAGACGGACAGATAGACAGATTGACAGACAAACAGACAGACAGGCAGACAGGCAGACACACAGACAGACAGACAAACGAACGAACGAACGAACGAATAGACAGGCTGGCAGGCAGACCGTCAGACAGACAAACAAACAGACATAGGGACAGACAGACAGATAGACAGACAGGCAGAAGAGACACAGACGGACGTCGGACTATACAAAAAACGCATGTACATTAGACGATTGCTCCCCCTTCTAACCCTCCCTATCCCTCGCTCGGCTCTCAATGTCTCTCATTTTTTTGTTCGTAGATACAGAAAAACATAATGGAACAATGATAATGCAACAGTATCACCCAACAAGTCCATATCGCCGAGGAGGAGCGACGCCTGCGCTATTAAATCTTAGCCGGTAATAGTATGATAATTAATCGTAATTGATAATCAATAATTATAATTATAAATATATTAATAATTACAATTAATAATAATAAAAAATAAAAAAATAAAAAAAAAAAAAAAAAATAGAAAAGAAAAGAATAATAATATTAATAATTATTATTTTGATAGTATAATAATTAATAATTAATAATTAATAATTAATAATAATAATTGAAAATAACAAATAATAATAAATTAGTTCTGTACAAGGCGCTTCGAGCATGATACCTATTTAATTTAATAGCTAAGGACAGGCGGGGTGCGCGCGGATCCGCCTACACAGCATCCATTGTTTGTGTTCACGCCGAAGCGAGCGTGAAGCGTCGGTCGGGGACTCCTCTAAGGATGGGGACTGATCGGGTTAGTGGGGCCGTGGATTTTTGGGGGTCGGGGAGTTGGGGGACGAGAGGATGGGATGGGTGACAGGTCGGCTAGACCTCCGTGGCGAGCGTCGCGGCCAGCGCCGAGTCGTGCCTGTAGTGGTCGTCGATGACGTAGACGGCGCAACCGGGCGTGTCCGAGCCCTGCTGCGTCTCCACCGACGGTGGCGTCTCCGGCCTCTTGGCCTCGGCGCAGCTGCTCACGACGCAGCATCCGGACTCCGTCGGCCCGGCGTACAGCGCTGAGGCGCGCTTCGCCTCGAGGAGCTGCTGGCAGGCGGAAGCGAGGCCCAGGCTACCGCCGAGCGCCCCCAGGCCGCACTCCTTCTCCTTGTGGTAGAGGTGCTGGGAGGCGCGATGCGCAGCCGCCTCCGTGTTCAGCTGTTTCGTCGGTCGTGGCCGCGCCTCCGGGGCTCCGCCGCTACCGCCGATACAGCCACCACCGCCGCCGCCGCCGACGCCACAGATCGGCTCGGGCTTGTAGCCGTCATCGGCGATCGCGGCTGCGGCTACCGCCGCTGCCATCGCGTTGTTCACACTCTTGCCACCGTGGTTACGATCGCCCAGACCCGTCTGCCCATGGGCCGCCCACGTGTTCTTGATCATGTGGCTATCACCGGGTGGCGGTGGCGGCGACATGGTCATGGATGACGCCTCGAGCTGGGGCGAGAGTAGCGCACCCGCGCGCTTGCTCATGCTGCTGTGCACGGCGTTACGCTCGTTTTGCAAGCGCGCTTCCTCGTCGGCCTTGGCCTGCTCGCGCTTTTGCCGTCGCTTCATGCACATGACGGCGAGGGCGGCGACGAGGACGAAAGCCGGCACGGCTGTCGAGATCGTCGCGATTACGACGACGTGCTCGGTGGTGAGGGCGGCATGGCGTGCCTCGGGGGAAGCGGCCACAGCAGCGGCGCTCCTACCGCGGCCGGCCTGCCAGAATCCCGCGGAACCGGGGCGGGCGGAAGCCTCGGAGCAGGTATCGCCGCGCCAGCCGTCCGGGCACTCGCAAGCGAAGCCGTTCACGCGGTTACGACAGGTGCCCCCGTGCTGGCAAGGCGAGCTCTTGCACTCGTCGACGTCGACGCTGCAGTCCTTGCCGGCGAAGCCGGGCTTGCAGCTGCAGCGATAGTCGTTAGTGGTGGAGAGACAGGAGCCGCCGTTGGCGCAGGGCTTTGCCAGGCAGTAGTCCACCTTGTCCTGGCAGAGCCGTCCCACGTAGCCTGGCACGCACTGGCAGGAAAAGCCGTTTACGAGGTCGAGACAGGTCGCACCGTGAAGGCAGGGCTCGCCTTGGCAGTCGTCGACGTTTTGCTGGCAGCGCTCCCCGGTAAAGCCCGGGGGGCAGCTGCAACGAAATCCCGAGGGATGGTCGGCGCAGGTGCCGCCGTTGGAGCAGGGATGTGCCGCGCACTCGTCGAGCTGACGCTCGCAGTCGGGCCCGGCTAGGCCCGGTGGGCAGATGCAGCGGTATCCGCGCTCCTGGTCATCCTCGCAGGTGGCGCCCCGTGCACAGGGTGCGTCCCTGCAGGAGCGGGTGCCGAGCTCGCAATGACGGCCCCGCCAGCCTACCGGGCAAGCACAGCGGTACTTCCTACCCAGACTCTCTTCCTCGCGGTCTTCGGACATGAGGGCCAGAGCGCTGAGCGAGATGTTAGCGGGCGCAGGGATGCACGTGCCCTGGTTGAGGCAGGGCTGCGCCTGGCAATCGAGGAGCGGCGTCTCGCAATCGGTACCGCTGAAGCCGGGAGCGCAGGCACACGTGTAGGAGCCCTGGCCCGTGTTAAAGCAGGTGCCCCCGTTACGGCAAGGCTTGTGGTTCGTGCAGAAGTTGAGATCTTGGTTACAGAAGAGTCCTCCCCAGCCCTCGTCGCAGAGGCACTCCCAGGGTTTCTGACAGGTGCCGTGGAGGCAGCCCGGGTACCGAACGCACTGGTCACAGAACTGTCCCGTCCAGCCGCTGTGGCACCTGAGAACACGCAAAGCCGACATAGGGAGCATTAAAGACGGGTCCACCTGAATAAAGTGATATTCCGGGTCCGGTATGCGCGGAGGGTGGTCGCTACAGGGGCGAACGGGGCGATATATATATATATATATATATAGAGAGAGAGAGAGAGAGAGAGAGAGAGAGTGAGAGATAGTGAGAGAGTGAGAGAGAGTGAGTGAGAGAGAGAGGGATAGGGAGAGGATGTAGCGGTCGGCCATTACTTTGTCCACGCGGGCCCAAGAACCACGGCGCGGAGTGTGGAAAAGGCGGCGAGGGGCCGGTGTCGGGAGGCGGCGGGGAGGAGAAGAGAGAGAGAGAGAGAGAGAGAGAGAGAGAGAGAGCGAGAGAGAGACACTCGTGATGTAGTGAGCGCGGGTCTAGAGGGGGAGCAGCGCGCGCTAGCGGAGCGAAAAAGAGAAAAGGATAACGGCAGAGAGGGGGCGGCGAGAGAGAGAGAGAGAGAGAGGACAAGGAGGGAGGCCTGGCGGTCGAGGAGGGATGCCGGGAGGGAGGGGGGATGAGTCGCCGTGTAGTGTTCCCACGGTTGGAGCCGCACGGTTCGAGCCACGGCAGAGCCGTTCAGTATGCGGGTCAAGGAAAGGTTACGCTCCTCTCGGTCGGTGTGTGTGAGTGCGCGCGCGCCTACCTACTCGCTCTCTCGCTCTTGGGATGGTGTGTAGGTACGAACAGAGCGCCTTCTCTCTTGCCTACCAACACGGCGCTCGTAGGTCCGTCCTCTCCCCGTCGCATGACTATACCATTAAATCCCATATACCTTTCTTTCTCTTCTCTTTTTCCTTTCTCTTCTCTGTCCCTCGCGAGGGAACGAGCGCGCGCGCGCGTTTATATGCACGCTCTCTCTCTCTCTCTCTCTCTCTCTCCCCCTCCCTCTCTCTCTCCCTCTGGATTTTGCTCCCTGTCTATCTCACTCCATATCTATCTCACTCCCTGTCCGCCCTACGTCCTTCGCTACTTGTTCGCGGAATTCCGAAGTCACTCTTTGCCGAAGGTAAAGACGCATGGACCTCGCGAGGATGCATAATTGCGGGCGCGCGGAAGGAAGGAGCTTGCATCTGTAAGATGTAATGCACACGGGGGCCTTTAATGCTCGCAAGCATTAGAAGATTTGAAAAGAGTGGGTTCGAATTTTTCACATGGGTCTTACCAAGGCCATAGCGCTTATCCTCGTTTTTTCGATTTTACGGGGCACAATGGTCACGTAAGGGCCCGGATTAACTTTGCCTACTGTCACGTCCCATGCATTCACCCTCTTCTTTTTCTATCGAAGCGATTAAGAATAGGAATTGTTTACGTCAATGTTTTGATAATTCAATGTTTATTAAGCACCGAGTATCGTCGATAGCATGCATTATTATTCTATCTGCTGATATGGCGATTATCGAGCTTATTTATTCGTGCAATTCAAAAGTGATGGAGAGAACAAAAGAGAAAGTCGCTAAGCGATGACATTAAATTGCTTATGTTTATACGAATTTTCATTTGGATGACATGAAATTAGAAATAATTCTCAGTATTTGTGTGTTTAGATACGTCAATTCAAAGGAGGTTAATTTATGTAATTTATACATTTACGAGGGTATAGAGTTTTAATCAAAGAAAGGAAAAAAACTTAAAGAAAAAAAGAAAGAAAAAAGAATAAGAGTGGTCGTATCAAGAGTGCGTATCTTTGAAATATATGAGGTACATAGAAATTTGGGAAAGGCGAAGCAGAGGAAAAAATGTCAAATGGGCAAAATATATCTTATGAAATTCCAATTTTTCACAGCAACATTAGATGGGATTCGACTAGGCGAAATGCCTTGGAACTGCGAATATTACCATGAAAGGATCCGAAAAATATGACCGGCCGCTTATCGGACATTCATAATCTGATAATAATTTGATTGCGATAAATTAAGAGGCGCATAGTGACCGCTCGCCACTACGGACATTACGTCCGGAACATGAATTCGGAGGCTCAGGATTGTCTCGGATTACGTGAGACGAGCAGAACAAAAGTCGAATGGATTTCACATTTTCGTGCTTACGGTGCTTACGAGTGTTTTCCTCATTGAAATTTCGCGAGAGGCAAGGAGCGCACGTTAGATTGGAATTCCATGGCGCATACGCCACTGTATAATCGGTATTCCAGGAGAGGAGGAAGAAGACGAAGAGGCAGTAGTTGGAGTAGTCGTAGCAGTGGTAGTCGGTGGACTTCCCTGCGCCGGTGCATCGAGAGCCCTGTGGAAAGGGCAAAAGGGCAGGCAGTGAGCGGCAATCCGACAGAACGGACTCTCCTCCCCGCCCTTTCACGCACCGATCCACTGATCCATCCACCCACCCCCTCTTACCCACGCCTCACACACACTTACCCTATCTCTCTATTTCTCACACACGCACGCACGCACGCACGCACGCACGCACGCACACAATCAAGCGTATAAAAAAGGTTTAAAAGAGACGAGAAAATGTCGATGAACGCAATCGTTGGCATGAACATTGGCTTGTCGTAGTGGATGCAGAGAGAGAGAGAAAGAGAGAGAGAGAGAGAGAGAGAGAGAGAGAGAGAGAGAGAGCGACAGACAGACAGAGTGAGTGAGAAAGAACGAGCACCGATATCGGTCGAAAGGAGGAGATGGTGGAGGTGGAGGAGTAGACGAATGAGGAGGAGGGATGCCGCGTGGGAGGGGCGACGGGGAGGGAGGGAGGTGGTCGATGGAGTTGTGGAATTCTCACTCGCGTGAATTTGAATGGGACCGATCCCACGACTCGGCGCGACCGCGCGATGAATTTACAGCGAGCACGTCCCGACTTGTCGCGCGTTTCCGCGTCACGGCTGATTTCGGGGAAGAGAAGCGCGTCGGGCCGCTCGGCCGGCGTGCGAACACGACGCAATTTCAACCCGCGGTCCATACGCCCTCCCCCTCCCCTGTCCCCAATCCACCACGTTAGCAAATCTCCCTCCCTGCCCCTGCTCCCTTCCCACACCGGCCTCATCGTAGCCCCTTCCTGCCGCCCGCGCTTCCGTGAAGCCGCGGAGGTGAATGAAGGAACCGACGGCGGGTGGCAACGATTGAATGGACCGGCCCGATCTCTTGGCATCTTCTACGCGAGGCGGTGCGGATGATGCCCCGATCCCTTTGAAAGCCACGAACGCCGACTTTCTCAACGTGACTCATTGGCCGCAATGTGGAGCCTCGGTGAGCGATGGTACGGTCGACCGAAAGCTCGGCGCGAATCTTTTGAAAAGCCGCGCCGAAGTGACGGTGCGACGAGAGCGTGTTGGCGCAGAATCGAAATTTCATTCCCAGATAGAGGGACCGGTCGTGGCAGACTTTGACGGTGCAGAGGACGGTGAGAAGGAGAGATAAGGAAGGTGCGCAGAATGTTATATACCGGTATACGACTCTCGGGGCGTCTTGTACCGGCGAAGGGTCGCGGGGTGATGGGGCCGTCTGCAAGGGGCGGAGGTGGGGGATGGGTACGTGTGTAGGGGACTGGAATTGGGAGAGTGAGGGAGGGGGTATAGGGAGGAGAGTAAGGAGGAGCTCGGTCGGCGGACTCGGGAGAGAGTCAAGAGTCTCGTGTACCTACGCGTACGTATATAAGCATATGTCCACGTGGGTGTATGTATCAAGGCATGTATGCATATATTGTATGTATGTATACTCACATGCACTCGTTGGGTCGACTGCAGTGTCCGTGTTGCTCGTCGCATCCGGTCAAGCAGTGGGCTGAAACAAGCAAGAAGAAAAAATATGTAAAGGTTAAAGCCGGACTCGCTTACGCCGTGGCCAAGAGGTCGATCGCGTACCTCAGCCGCGCGTCTCGCATTGCTCGGGCCACGGGAAATGCACGGGAGCACACGGCGATGCGCAGTGCAAGTGAAAGTGCGGGATGCATTATGCATGCATCGCCGACACTGGGCCCGCGCGGATAATTCTTCTCTCTCTTTCTCTCTCTCTCTCTCTCTCTCTCTCTCTCTCTCTCTCTGCTTCTCTCTCACTCGCACACTCACTCTCTCTCGTTCTCTCATTTACTCTCTGGCCAACCAGCTGAGCTAAATATTATACTAAACGCCTTAACGCGGTTACATGCAGAAGAAGAAGCGCGGAAGGCAGAGGGCAGAAGTCCAGGTAACCTTGATACTCTCTACGAGTGAGAATGAAAGAGGGAAAAAGAGAAAGAGAGAATCGCGTGGAGGGCCGTTGGTGTTCGCTCTTTCGCTCGGTCGACTCCGAAAGGGCTCTCCGGTATTTATAGTCAGCGTTGTTCGAGATCTCTCGGGATCGACGACGCTTAAAGGAATGGTCGAATCGCAGAGATTCCTCCGATCTTCTCGCGGCTCCCTAGTCGTTACGTGGAAATAGAGGAACGGAGAAAGAGAGAGAGAGAGAGAGAGAGAGAGAGAGAGAGAGACAAAATCCCGAATCTTCACATTGGACCACGAATTCACCTCGTGCTGCCCTCCGAGCACTTCTTTATCTTCTTGTCATTGGACCACTCTGCGCCTTTTTTTCCTCCTCTTCCTTCCGCGCCCTCCTCCCCGCCCCGTTTCGTTGACTCTTTTTTTTTTCTTTACAGATCGGCAAAAATAAGTCTGGAGAAAAAGTTTCTACAAATAAAGAAAAAGAAAGTGGAAGAGAGGAAAGTATCGTTAAAAGGGCGAGAAGAAGGGCGCGGTGGCCCTTTTAAATGACTAATCTTGTTCTCTTTCTCACTTAATCTCTCCCTTGCTCTCGTGCAGTTCAGGTTCGCCGCGGGCTGCGCGAAGGCCCTTTAAATTTGTAGTGCACGACAAAAACGAGCGAGCGAGCGAAAGAAACTTAACGGTGTGTACTGTAGTACGCATACGTAAGGCGCTTCCAACGGACTTATCGATTTTCCTCAACTGGCCTTTTTATTCTACCTAGTGCACACAGGCAGGAGCAGGCAACAGTCTCGACTCCCCGTAGCGTCATCGAAATCCCTTACATTAAATAAATACGCATGGGGTTGCAAGTGCATTTGTCGCGGGTAGGAGTGGAGCGGGGCGTGATGCGGAAGGGGCGATTCGTGATGGGTTAAGGGTGGGATGGAGAATGGGGATAAGGTGGGAAGGAGGTAAGGAGGGGTTGGTGGGTGTACAGAGATGGAGAACTGCTGTTGCTGCTGCTGTAGCGACGGTGTCTAGGTACCGAGGCTCAAGGAAAAGGGCAAGGAAAGCGCGAGCGTACGCGTGCAGCTGTTTGGTTAAAGCACCGAGAGCAAGAGCAGCTGTGCACGAGCGACGTCGACGCGAGCTCCGCAGCTGCACCGAAACGCTCCGACCTTTTCCCCCAATGTGCCCCATCTCTCTCAATCCCAAGCTAAGTATTAAGTATCGCGCGAGCTTTTTCAACCGTTAAATGCTAAAGGACTCGATCGCTCGCGGTGCACGGCTTACTGGCTATTGGCGGCTATATACCCTCAACATGCTCACATCGGAGCAAATTAAGAAGGCTTTATTAGTAAGCAAGTTTGTCGGTCAATCGCCCGACGCGCACACGCATACGCGCAAGGAAACAGACAGAGGATACGCTAAGAGAGCAAAAAATGGGGTAGGGATATTCAGGTGGAGACAGACAGACAGACAGACAGACAGACAGGGATAGAGACAGATAGAAAGAGAGAGAGAGAGAGAGAGAGAGAGAGAGAGAGAGAGCGGAGATCGGGCACACATACACAGCAGGTGCAACGACCGAACCGAGCCGAACCGAAACCGTGCCGAGCCGAGCCGAGTCGAGCCGAAGCAAGGCAAGTCGAGTCGGAAACTCGATTCCTTGTGCAAGGAATGGAGCCGCCGTCGGCTACAAGCTATGACACGGACGTACACTGAAGGAAGAAAATAAGCGAAGGTACTAAGTAGAGGAACAGAAGACGAAAAATGATAATTGCAATGACGACGTCGAGGAGGATTTGCTTTAGAAAACGACGACTCGGGAGAATGCGCTGCTAGGGTCGATCGTACGCTTCTAAGCACTCGTGGCCTACTTAGCGCGACCCATCACCAATAATTTTTCAGATGCCCCTGTCGTCCTCGTTTTTACCGTTCTCTTCCACGAAACTTTTCGCCCATTAGAAAACGGCTGCACATCCAAGCGCAACCCGTGCCAATTATCGAGAAGAGCGAGGAAAACCGTTGCACACTACATTCAATTGCGATTGTTTCAGTGGAAGGCCCTTGTAAATTCTCATCTACGTTCACGTCCTCGTCCTCTTCCCCGCCCACCTCCCCCGCTCCACCCATCCATCTATTCACCCCAACAGCGTCGGCTCTTTTCACGGCTCCTTGATTTCAGAACGGGTAAAAGTCTGCAGCAGCGAAGACAAGAGCCGAGACGTTAAAGTTAACTACGTTTAATGGAGCGTTACGATCCCTAAAATCGCTGTCTCCAAACGACATTATTCCCAGAGTTACGAGAATCCAGACTTGGCATTATTCCGAGCTACGTGAAATTCAATATTGAAATGGAAATTTCAAGCCCCAAGCTTGAAATCAACAATGATGAAACGAACGCCCTCGCCTCACCTCATTTAACTTCAAATTCAATAAAATTATCTGAATTTTAAGTACGGGCCGTATGATTATCCGCGAATTGGGGCCTTCAACCGGGCGCTCGATTTCATAAAAGAAAGTACGTTTCTCCCATTACTATTAGGCCTCGCAGGCACCGCGAAACGTACTTGATCTCATCCCAGTCTATGCGGATGAACATTTCACCGGCAGTTACAGCAGAGCTCGTTATCATTGTTACATTAGAGCAAAGTCAGTGGAAAGCTTCGAGATATAGACGTCATCGATGATTGATCGAGGAGAAAAGGCAATCGGCCACAGGCCAAAGAAAAAAGATAAGCGCGTGACGTGTGCGGTGCGGAGCGACGGGCGGGAGGGACGACGAGGGAGGGAAGAGGATAAAATGTGATAAATGACCGATTCAGGGACACATGAGTGAATTTCCTCGTGTAAATAAGGACGCGCAGAATCTCATCGTGTGGATCCGCACATAATAGACACGTATGATGAAATGCGTGTTCGATCAGGGAGAAAAAAGAAAGAACGAAAGAAGTGGAGAGAATCGGGAGAGAAAAGGCGAATAGCCTGTAAAGATTAGACCGGGCCT
>NW_011948412.1:4910610-4911886 GCF_000503995.2 Ceratosolen solmsi marchali
GAAAAAGTCCCCTGAAATAACAAAGCAAATACGTGCGTGAAATTTTCATTGATTAACGATAAGTATTCACTTGCGCGTAATTTTTACTGTCCTTCCTTTCTCGTCTTATCAACTAACGCATACTTCCAATCTCCTATAATAGACAAATTTCATAATTTTTTTTATCCTTGCATCATCGCGTACGGCTGAGTTATGCTCTATTAGCAAATGTATTCTGGCGGTAATCTTAATTTTGCCGCGGCCATTCGTGGATTTATTTATTAAACAATTCCCTGAGCTTTACTGAACGTACAAAGCCAGGGACGAAACAAACCCGAGAAATCTCTATTTCTTATGCGCTCGATGGCGCAATGCATTGTAATATAATAAGTATCATAAAATGGAAATCGCATTATTGTTGTTTCTTGGATGGGTTATGATCATTTATTTAATCGAGGCATGCAAAGGAATCTGCAAGTCGCTTAAATATTATGACTCGTGTGCGTATGAGCGAGGTATTCGCTCCAAGCAACCTATTTTTATATTGAAACTTACAGAGTTTCGTCGCTCGAAATTTCAATACGTGTGACTAACAGGCAGGAGTAAACTAGGCTCGTTGCGTCCTTGCGCAGCCAGACGCTATTCGACTTCCCCCTCTCGTGTCTTGGCGTTTAGATAGAAAATGGGTCGTACGATATGCCGAGGGAAAACGTAGCTTGCTCTATTAATTGTTTAAACAAGCAACCTATTCGTAATCGCCAAATTCAAAAAGAAATATGCAAGTGCAGTAAGAGATCAAAGGGGAATACTTTGCGTTGAGACGTAGTAGTAGTAGGATGAGATGAACGAGTAGGTTGAGTAGGAGGAGGAAGAGGAGGTGGTGTTGGAGGAGGTGGTGAAGGAGGTGGAGGAGGAGGAGGAGGAGGAGGAGGAGGAGAAGGAGAAGGAGGAGGACGAGGAGAAGGAGAAGGAGGAGGACGAGGAGGTAGAAGAGAAGAAGTGAGACGGAGGTAGGCAAGAAGCAGGAAAGAAAGACGGAGGAATCTCGAAGAATGTCTTGGCGGAACATTTGTCAGGGAGCTGAGTTATGTTTGCGGTCTAGGTAGCGTATTTTCGAGGTACCGAAAGGGCTATGGGAGAGCAGCTACAACGACAGGCGTAGTTTGTGTCAGAGGAGAAGGATGAGGAGGTAGGATCGGTCTTTCCTCGCGCGGTCCTCGTAAGGACAAGAGCGACTAAGCGCCCCGCGCGCGACAAAGACGGAGAGAAAATAAAAGAGTGAGAGAGGGGGGGGGGG
>NW_011948412.1:4912046-4919546 GCF_000503995.2 Ceratosolen solmsi marchali
AGCGAGAGAGAGATATATATAGAGAGAGAGAGAGAGAGAGAGAGAGAGAGAGAGAGAGAGAGAGAGTCGGACGGAGCACAAGCTGAAAGAAAGTAGTTGGAGGAGGAGATAAATTACAGAGGAGACAAATGCCACCGTGATTGCCCGCTAATTTATTACAGAGATTGGAATTAAGCCGACAAAAAGCTAAAAAAGTCGCCAGGCATCCCGGGAACAATGTAGACCGTGTGTTTCGAAGTAAAAGAGAACCAGTGGTGAGAGGTTGCGAGGAGGGGGAGGGGGAAAAAAGCTGCTCCGATCGAGAGGGATTAAGCGCGAGAAGAAGCGGCGCGGGTTAAGAAGAACGGGGAATCGTTTGAGGGTGGGCGAAATTTCCGGCCACAGAGGTGGGACAGGAGAGAGAGAGAGAGAGAGAGAGAGAGAGAGAGAGAGCGCGGAAGCTCCCACTCGCGTTCCCACGAGCCCAAGTCCGCGAAAGCTCGTGGAAGTTCGGCTGCGCGGCAGGGAGCTAAGGAGGAGAGGCTCGGCTGCCGGCCGGTTAATTGAGGAGGGCCGGCGCTGCGAGGGGAGGTAATGAGGGGCGACGGGGCACAGGGAACGGGCTGATCAGCTGATCGCGGGAGCCGCGAGAGCGGTAGAGTAGCACGTGTCGCGCCTGCGGGAAGGAGCGTTCTCACGTTTATGTGCCGGGCGTTTCGAGAAGAGGCGGAGACAGGGAGAGACGAAGAGAGAGAGAGAGAGAGAGAGAGAGAGAGAGAGAGAGAGAACGAGAACGAGTAAGTGAGAGTGAGAGTGAGTGAGTGAGTGAGTGTGAGAGAGATAGACCGAGGGCGCAAGACGGCTGCATCGAAACTCGTCGGAGAAGAAGCAAAAGATATAAGAGATGAACGAGACGAAGGAGACGAAGCCCTCGGGACACAAACCCATTTCACCGTTATTACTGCTATACTCGCAGAGGTTACCCGTCAAGAAGCGTCGCCGCCTCCCTTCGATTCCGCGAATCCCTCTTTGTACTCCGTGAAGTGTGTACTATGTACTTTGTACTTGGAACGAACGGACGGAAGCTCCCGTGCAACCTTCGCCCATTCCTCGTCTTATTTCCTTTTTGGAAAAAGTAATGGGAGGGAGGTGGCGCTCGGAAGGGGAGAGAGAGGGAGTGAGAAATTGCCGGAGTTGAAGAGTTGAGGAGGGAAAAGGAAATTAAAGAAACGAGCTCTCTAAGGTGAGAGAGAGAGATAGGGACAGGGGAGCACACGAGCGAGTGTATAATGTTATTTAGCAGCCAAGCGGTAAGAGAACGGCAGCAGTGAGAGCTGAGACTTGTCATTTGGCGGCCCTCGGAAGAATAAAGGCCGAGGGGTAGAGCGGGCACAGGGCGAAAGGTTCCTCGCGCCGAAAACGAGAGTCCGAGGCATAAGAAAAAGAAGAGGAAGGTTGTCTCTCTCCGCCATTTCCCCCCTCTCGCTCGCTCGCATGCACACGCACACGCGCGCACGCACGTCGAGGCGGCGCTCTTCGGGTTTTATAGCTCGCGGTAAAACGCTAAAAATACTCTGCTCCTCTTTCTCGTACACACAGGGACAGTAGCTGCCACGGTGATGGGGCACCAGACGCTCGACTGACTCTCGTGCTGCCGCGCCATTCGGTAATTATGCTAAACGCTACCGCTGTGGCCGCCGCAGCCACTGCCGGGGCCGTTGCTGTTGCTCCCAATCCATTCATGGATATCCAAACAAGTGCCAGTGCATCAATCAGCGGTGACCGCTCGAATCACGTTTGCGAGATAGAGCTCAAGAAACGTCGGATTCAACGCGTAAACAAGCCTAAGTACGTGAGAGATTTGTGAGGGCGGAGGGTGAGAGGGGGGGGGGTCAGAGACCGTGGCAGGGACAATAGGGCGGGAAGGACGAGGGGGCGGTGGAAAGGTCAGCGGCTGTTCGCTCACGCGAATATAAAGCGAGTAAACCGAGTTAATCGAGTGAGTCATTTAGGCGAAAAAACGTACTGCTTACTTTGTCGCGCTTCTTTTTTTCCGAGGTAGGAGCAAAGAGAGCAAAAGGCCCAGCGCCGCCGCCGCCGCCGCCGCTACTGCTGCTGCTGTGGCTGCTCTCCACCGCGCAAATGTCAAGCAATTAAGGACCCTGGAGGAGGTGGAGAAGGGGAGGAAAGTCCCTTGCCAAGCTCGCAGGGGGGAAAACGGCTTTAACATCACATTTATAATAAGCGAAAGGGAAGAGTCAGACGCATGTTGCGTGCGTACACTTTATGCCCGACGTTTTTCCACGACTTTAATACGTACACACATGCTGATATACTTAGATTATCAACGTGCGCACGTGTAAGCATGCAGATAAACACAAACGCGCCCATATACTTATATACACGCATACGTGAAAACATATGCATGTACGTATATACATTTAGTAATATATATATATATATATATCCGTATATATGTATGCGTGAGCGTGTATTTGATGCGAGTTCGTATGTAAGGTTACATAAACACTCGGACGCGAGTCGTTGTAAGAAATTTTAACGGACTCTAAATGCCGTAGCGTAAATTCGTTATTGGTTTATTTTGCATTTCGTGTCGGTGCGAGGTTGAGGTGGGTTGGTTATTCCTTAGAGCTGGTAGTCGTAAAAGTGAAAAATGGAATATGAGGTAAAGGGCCGAAGCGTCGAGTGTCGATGCTAGTAGCCGCTTCCAGGCTATCTGAGTAGTAGTTGGTAGAAAGGGCCGATTTTTCGGTTACGCTTATATATAAAAATACGATGAGTAGTGCACCGAGGGCTGGCTAGGTAGAGACCGAGGGAGAAGGAGAGAGGGAGGGGGGAGAGAGAGAGAGAGAGAGAGAGAGAGAGAGTGCGCGTGTGCGTGTGACAAGGGTCAGCGGGGGAAGGGAGCATGGAAGGTGAAGGGAGACAGGCAGGGTAGACAAAAGCACCGGCCATCTGGCGCAAACAGGAGACACGAGTGAGGCCGCCGCTAGTCTCGCAGAGTCTTTGTCTAGCTGCGCTCCGGGGTGCGCCCGCGCAAAACTCACCGGCCAGGTAAAGTCGAAGGGGAACCTGATGGGGTTGGCGAAACTCGCACCCGCCTGAGTGAAGTTGAGGACGTTGTCGCCGAGGACCGGTGTCACCACGTCCCCGTAAGTGCACGGCGTCGTTGTATCTATGTTGACCTGGTACTGCTTCAAACAGACGCGGAAGCGCGTCCGGCAGACGCCGGAGCACTCACCGCCGCTCCCACTTCCCGAACAGCACTTCCCAAGGCTATCCTTGCCGTTCTCATTGGCGAAGGACTTGAGCCGAAGCTCGAACACCCCCGAGGCCTGCACCACCTGGAAAAAGGGGTTATCGTCGATTAGACGCCGCTGTTGACGGCAGGCGCTCGTGGGCCGCTTCAGCCCTGGGATGCCGAGGCCAAACAGCCAAACAGCCCCGGATAACTTACCGAACGAGGCGGGGGCACGAGTACGAGCGCAGCCGTGCAGACGAGCATCGCGGTCCACATGTTGGCGCTCGTTCGCTCGGCCTCTCCTCAATGACGCTCCTCCGACGACGTATAAGCAATCGAGAGCAGTAACAGTAACAGCAATAGAGCACAATAATGGTACTAACAGCGGTAATGGTACTAGCCGTAGTAGTAGTAGTAGTAGTAGTAGTAGTAGTAGTAGTAGTAGTAGTAGTAGTAGTAGTAGTAGTAGTAGTAGTAGTAGTAGTAGTAGTAGTAGTAGTAGTAGTAGTAGTAGTAGTAGTAGTAGTAGTAGTAGTAGTAGTTGTAGTATTATCAGCAGCAACAGCAGCAGCAGCAGCAGCAGCAGCAGCAGCAACAGCAGCAGCGGCAGCAGCAACAACAATAACAACAACAACTACAACTACACAACTACCAATTCCTAGGTTCGAAGCTGCGCGGCATGTCACTGGCACTCGATCTAAGTGTGGCAACCGCCTCCTCCTCCTCCTCCTCCTCCTCCACCTCCTCCTCCACCTTCTCCACCTCCTCCTCCACCTCTTTACAGCTCTCCTCCACCTCCTCCTCCACCACCTCCTTCAACACCACCTCCTCTTCCTCCTCCTCTTCGGCCTCCTCCTCCTCCTCCTCCTCTTTCACGAGGAAAAAGTGTGATGAGCACTGCACACGCGGACACACGCGCATCCGTCTCCGGGTACGAGGCTCTCAACGACGAGGAGCGGGCGACCGGGTGTCGCGGGCCCGGCGCATCCCGATGGCTCGCTCGCGGCACTATTAAGGCTGAGCGCGAGGACACACGGGTCACCACGACACAGGGACGAGCAACGTGATGCAGCTTCGGGCTTTAGGCGCTTTAACCGCTACTGATCGTCTCTACGTCCTGGACTAACTGCCGACTGCCGACTGCCGACTGACGACTGACGACCGACGACCGACGACCGACGACCGACGACCGACGACTAGCGATTGTCGAGTGACGACTGCCGACTAGCGACTGGCGACTGGCAACTGGCGACTGGCGACTAGCGACTGGTGACTGGCAGAGGCTCTTGCTCCTCGCTTCTTCGGCGCCTCCGCTGACTGCAGTGGCGCGCACACGCGGCTCCCTCCGGGTATGGGTAAAACGGCCCGTCGTAGCTCTGTACACCTGGCGCCGCTCTGCGGCCGTACCGGGCAACGGCTCCTCCCTCCGCTCGCACGCTCCACCAACTACGTGTGCGTGCGTGCGTGCGTCGGTGCGTCGGTGCGTCCGTGCGCGTTTGTGCCTGGCTGCCTGGCTGCCTGGCTACGTACGGAGCTGCGCGAGAACGTCGTGCGTACGCGCGGCTCAAAGTGCAACCCTCGACTGGAGGCGGCCGGCCCGCAGTCACCCCTACTTATAATCGCGCAAGGGAGAGGGTAGCTGGAGAGTAGCCCGGACGGGGGGACCGACACCGGCCACCGGCAATGGCAGCTGCGGCTGCCGGCTGCACGCGCACCGCCCCCACCACACCGAGGCCTGGGCCACGCGTCCCGGTCGCTCCTCCAGGAGGAGGCCCGCGTGCCGGAGGTGCCCCTGTGAACGACCTACCGGCCAGCCTGCGTCTGCCTACTGCCGCGAGCACGGCGCCCCACGACGAGCAGTCTACCTCGTAAACCCGAGGCCCGCGTGCCCGCGCAACCCGACCCTTTTAATTAGCGACCCATCCCGCCCGGCCGAGAACCGCCCTTACTTATTATCGCGCCTCCGTGTCGCCCGGCCCGCGGCTCCGACGGCCTTCTCCTCAATCACCACCCCCTTTCAGCCCTAATAACCCTATCTTAATAATAGACTGTGAGCTCTCTCTTTCTCTCTCTCTCTCTCTCTCTCTCTCTCTCTCCCTCTCTCTCTCTCTCCCTCTCTCTCTCTCAAAGCTCGCACTCTCTCGCTTATGCTAATAACGACGTCTAAACAAACGATACAACGTCGTCAACTGCGAGTGGCGACAGACCCTCCCATATCATCTCATCTCATCCCATCCCATCCGATCCGATCCCATCCCATTCCATTCCATCCCATTCCATCCCATTCCATCCCATCCCATCCCATCTCATCCTAACCCATCTACGATCCGCACTTAATCCACACTCGTCAATTTTCTTACTACGGCTCTTACTACGGCCCCGTACGACCAAGGAGCACAATATGTGACGATGATTAGGACGACGACGACAACTACGACGAGGACGAGGACGACAACGACGATGACAACGACGACAACGACGACGAGGACGACGATGACCAAGATGACGACCACGATGATCACGACCACTTGGCAATCAGTGCGGCCATTCTTCTTCAGCTCTTCCGGCTTTTTATTCTCGCCACAAATATTTACTTTGCTGATAGTGTGACGGCTCGTCGACCAAATGCGCGTCCAAATTCCAAAAATTCACCAGCATGTGTTTACAATCGGCTATAAAATTGCCTCTCGCCTCTCTCCGACAATTATTTCCCCTTAAAGCTGATTAAGCCATTACTTAGAACAGTACCGCGACTTTCTTCCTTTGGCCCGTCTTTAATTTTCGAAAAAATATGTCTTATCAGTTTATTATTGGAAAACTATCGTGAAACTCTGACGTAATGCGCGCGTGCGTGTGCGTGTGCGTATGTATTTAACTGGGCGCACTGCCTGCTTGAGCTACCTACTGCCAATGGAAAATAAAAATAAAAAATAAAATTAAATGCAAATTTATTTTCTCTCCTTGACGTAAACGTATAGTTTTGCGTATGTTAAACAAGACGTATAATGCCTGGGACAATATCAAGTGATTGCCCATATTTTTAGAATCCATGTTATAAAATCACTCGGTTATTTATAAGCTCTTGAAGAAAAATCAGCCACTCTCTTAAATGCGCGTATTTTTCGCAAATTCATTGCTTTATGCTCCGATTCGAATTACCCCCACCCCTCAATCGCCAACCCTGTTTCGTCCCACCCAATACGACGACCAAGTAAATGCACGCGTCCTTTCAGTCATTATTTCGAATGAGAATTATCGAAAATTATTGACGACAATACTGAAATTCAAATGGTTCATGGAATGTTAAATTAATAACTCACGCTATTCGCCGAATATAAGGCAGATAGGGTAGACTATAATTTTGGCATTCCATTTAACGAAAACCAAGCTAGAAGGGATAATAAGTAGCGACAGTTGTCTTTTAACGGCCGGCCTCGACGTTAACGACGAAACCAATAAAGTATCGATTTTCATGAAAGATTGATGAGCCAACTTACTATTAAAAAAATAAAAAATTAAAAAAAAAAAAAAAAAAAAAAAGAAATAGAAATAGAAATAGAAATAGAAATAGAAATAGAAATACAAATGCCGAAGAATACTAAGAATGAGCATTTAAATGGTTGGAGACAATATTTTGAAAACTTAGGCTCACAGAAGTAGTCGCAAGTTAGTCGCAGAAATAATTCCATTGCAAAGAATAAAGTTTTAATCGGTAATTTGCCCAACAACCCCCCCTCCCCCCATCCACCTCCTGGCTGGGATTCAACCCCATTCAACCTGCTGGCTTCGATAACGACGATTAACGATGAAATTATTTTTAATTTTCAAAGCTATTTGTCAGAAGCGAGGATTGCCGATTATAATCGAGGCAATAATTAAGCTTTCGCCATTATTATCCTGTATGTACCATTGGCAAACTCGACCCTCCCCTTCATTAGAAAAATAAGAAAAAAAGCGTTTGGTTGCTGCAGCTGCACACTTAGTAGTGGCATTTCCAATAAAAATTGAGAGACGTTGCGAGCAACGACATTAAAATAAACATTGATCGATTGGTGCGCTTACATGTGTGCATCTTTATTAGACAGAGGAGATAAAAGATTGTATACATAACAAAAGATTTTACTGCATAAAATGCTAAATCGAAATAAATGGTTATTGTTAAGATTGATACATCACCAAGTGAGCGTTGCCATGGAGAGTCGGCTTTATTTTTTGTTTAAAACTTATTTAGTAAAGAAAGGAACGAAGCGGTTAAAGAA
>NW_011948412.1:4924546-4927873 GCF_000503995.2 Ceratosolen solmsi marchali
AGCGGCGGGGCTTTTCTTCTCAAGGCCCGAGAACCGAGGGAAAGCGCCGTGAAAGAAAGGCGGAGAAGACCCTGACTTTTGAGGATTTCCATCGACGTGCCGAGACTCGACAGCTGCCACCGTTCCCGCTGCCTCATCTTCCTTTTTCTCCTCCTCGTCCTTCTCCTTCTCCTCCTTCTCCTCCTTCTCCTCCTTCTCCTCCTTCTCCTCCTCCTCCACCGCCACTACCCCCCCCCTCCCTACCCACCCTCGTACTCCAATGCGTCTGTCCTTATTCTGCGTCTGTTGCCGCTGCTGCCACTTCTGCCACTGCCTCCGCTGACGCCGCAGTTGATGATGCTTCTGCTGCTGCCAAGTCTAAATTGAAAATTAAATAGCTTGGGAGCGATTGTGTCTTGGGCCCGGGCTCTGCGAGGCTGACTCGCAAGAGCTCGGCACTGCGCCTACCTGGGCAAACTTAGCGTTCGGGCTGCCAAATGCGCCCGATTATACTCAACGATGCGCTATCTCTCTTGAATTTAGAGTCCCTCCTTAACGGCTCGGCTGGAAAGTTATAGCTTCCCTCGGCACTGCAGAATATCACTCGTTGGCAAGCTCCTCCATGGCCTTGCGAAATTAATCTTTTGGAAATTACGAGTCGACTCGGGCAGTTTATTTCGATGAACGACGGCGGCTCGAGTCCCGGTTTTCCGACCTCCGCGCATTAGCCATTTTCACGATCTCGCCTTTAAATATACTAGCCAGTCTTGTACGTGCTGACTTTTTTTGTTTGTTTGTTTTTTCTTCTTCTAACGCGCCTCGCTATTCGCCCAGACGAATAGCCGCGGAAAAGTCGTCTCTTTTGTAAGGGGAAAATGCCGAGGTGAGAGTCACGAAGCCAAATGGACCCCGCCACGGCCGCTGTCCAACCAGCTAAAATCAACGATTATCTCCCGGTCGAGTCGACAATAATTGCAAATGGCTGGCCGGGCGGGGTGCGCCTGAGGAATAAAAAAATGAAGAAAAAAAAAAGCAACAAAATACAGAAAAAGATGAAAAATGCCAAGAAGGAAGAAGAGCACGGTCAAGTTCGTTGCTCGACGGGTTTGGGTGGCGGCATTTTTTAACCTCCCCCCGCTGGGTCTGGGCGGCGCTCGTGAGAATCAGCAGAGGCTTCGTTCGGATTGCGGTGCCGATTGCGCAAAGCGCGCGATTATTAGCGAACGCGGTAATGAAAAGCCGGGACTCGGAAAGCACGTATCCTCTGGGCTTTGTTGCTCGCGATGCGGAACACGAGGCACGACTCCAAAGGAAGCTCCCCCGATTATACGTAGGCACGGGCGACGTCGCTTTTTGAGCCTCATGCCTATTGTTTTCTAGGCTATTCATTGGGACATGTTCGGTAAGAGAGAAAGAGAGAACGAGAGAGAGAGAGAGAGAGAGAGAGAGATGGAGAGAGGGAGATAGAGCGAGGTCTCGTGGAAACGAGGAAGAAAGGAAAATCGGCGTGTCGCTCTCAAAGGAGTCTGTCCGCGGATGGAATTCGCGTCACGTAGCGGCCTCGCAGAGTCTTCTCCTTGTCGTCCACTGTGCCGGGTTCCATTGTGCCCGCCTGGCCCACGAATGGATAAAGAGGGGGATCCATGCCATCGCTAACCCCCCCCCCCCCCCCCCCCCCCCCCCCCCCCCCCCCCCCCACACCCCCCCCCCCCCCCCCCCCCCCCCCTGCGGACGGGGTCTTAGAGACTGCCCCGGTGGCCGATCGCGCATGCTGATCAGCGACGATGAGACTTTTCGAAAATTCCCATTATAATTGTTAAAAGGACCGGCGCTCGCGTTCACAAAGGCGCCTGCCTGTGAGGCAGCGATTCCTTCCAATTCACGACTCTTGGCTCGTCGTGAGACACATGCAACGACGAGCGAGCCAACGCACACCTGCGCGCATACCCACACAGCATCAGCAGTAAAATCAGCAGCAGCAATAGCAGTAGCCAAAGTAGCAGTGGAAATAACAACAACAACAACAACAACAATAACAGCAGCAGCAGCAGCAGCAGCAGCAGCAGCAGCAGCAGCAGTAGTAGTAGTAGAAGCAGCAGTGCGATGGTCTAAAAGGACGGGTCACATTGTTCCCAACAAGGGCTTTCTTCGGCTCCGTGACAAAACGCGATTCTCTGTACCTGCATCCACTTATAAATATGTATTCCCTTTATTTCTAATAATACGGGCGATAAAAGGCGACGACCAGCCAACAAACACTAGCTGCATCCGGATACTTTTATGCGATATTAAAATACTGCCGAGGCCCATTTATTGTGGCGTGCGTCGTAAATAAAACAATACCAAGCCATTAGTCGTCGACGCGGCTCATTTTTCAATAAACACCTCGTAAATTCGATATTGGACGCGTGTGCTCCGTCATTGCGTCAAATTCGATACAAAATCAACGAGTCGTCGGCTCTCGACGGGGACAATCGGGTGGACAATCGAGTGACGCACACAGTGACGTCGAATTCGGCAATCCTCCATGCGAGGTCGATCCGGGTCATCGGCGGTCTAGACAGCTGCACCGAGGTCCTACCGAGGGCCCGTCCACCTAGCGCGTAACGGGCTCGCTTCAACCCTTAATCGCTCGATGCGTACCCCTTTTACCAAGGGCGGCCTAATGCGCAACGGGGCTAATGAGACGCGAGGATAGAAAGGGCCGCAGCTGCGCCACGAAAGCGAGCTTCGCTGCGAGGTGAAAAGGGAGACCTTTTTGGAACGTCGACCTCCCGGCCTCGGTGGCTGTGAATCACGCTTTATCTCGGTCCACTTCCGCAGGAGGATCCGATCCTACGCGAGCGACATACCGATGCACGACATAAGAAGCTCCTGCAGCCGGAAAGGTGCATCAGTGGGGGGAGGGGGAGGGGGGTGTTGCGGAGGCGGAGGCCCAGGGCCGCGATTGCCAGGCTATTCTGGCCTAGCCGACTTTACGCGGACGGCATATTAAGCGGCAAACTCCTCCCTACGAAACGCCGTCCCAGCTAGGGCCGCTGCTCGTGGCGCCGCTTTTATTCTTGGGACCACCCTTTTGAAATTGCCCCGTTGGACAGTCATTCGCCCCGGCCGTTGTTCTACGAGACGTGCGCCCAATGCCAATTGATCCTTCGTTTCCCTCGCTTTATAAGTCCATTGTGCCGTAGACGAATAAAGAGGCTTAATCGACTCATCTGACGTTAATGCCCCAAGTATAAATACGACATTATCGATATCTCCCAGACGATCTTCGAGGCATTTTTTCAAATAAGCGTCAGTCACGCCTTGAATAACTTTGAGGAATCAAAACTCCAAAACTCAAGCGCA
>NW_011948412.1:4927889-4937450 GCF_000503995.2 Ceratosolen solmsi marchali
GACGCTCTTTCAATATTAATGGCTCGAGCGAGTATTTCAAGTGTTGAAATTTGGAAAGTATACGAGATTTTCAATCTGTCACCCTTTAGAATTCATTGCCCGCTTATCGAGACAAATTGACTGAAAGTTTTATGAATTGAACGACTGTCGTTGTTTCTTTTTCCTACTTCTTCTTTTATAATTCTTCGTTCATTTTTTTTTCTCTTTTAGTTAACAGCTAATATGACGTTTGTTCTTATTGGCATTGATTTTGGAAGTATTTCAAATAAAAATATATTTAACATTAAAAATATATATTTGGATATTTTATTGAGACGAGATTGCACCTTCAATGCTTCATTTCCTTTGCTCTCGCAGCGCAAAAGAGAAGAAAGACAGATAGAGCGAGACCGAGAGCGAGAGAGGGACAGAGAGCGAGAGAGGGACAGAAAGAGAGAGAGAGAGGGGAGAGAGAGAGAGAGAGAGACAGTAAGCTATCGTATAATTAAAAAATTACAAAAGTAAATGCAGCTAATCCCTTTCAATTAGCATAGATTTCGTAATCGAATATCCCACACTAACATTAAAAGTCTGGAAATTTAAATGGTCTCTTTTTATAAAAAAAGAAGAAGAAAAAAACCGTAACATTTTCACATTATAATTATCTATTATTACGTAAAATTATAAAGGAGGGCGGTCGGACAAAAGCAATGATTTTTAAAACATCTGTACTGAAATTATAATACATGCATTCGCATACGCGCACGCACTCACGCATGTACACACGTGCGCGCAAACACAAACACCACCGCCACCACCACCACCACGATCACCACCACCACCACCATCACCATCACCACCGCCACCATCACCATCACCATCACCACCGCCACATTATAATACTTGTGCAACGAAGGGCTTGAACCATTTTGATAAATGTGTAAAGTAGAAAATTATTTCGAATTATCTTTTGGAATAATTTTAAAAGGTAACGCGTGTTTTTAACCGCCTTCGAGAAATCTCAGTTACGACTTAATTATCAAATGTATACAATCCTTCGACGTCGAGCTCGAAATTATAACATTCTTTCTCTTCAGCATTCAAACCGTAATCTCATATTAATTATCGAAACAGAGAAAATTTGAGAATCATTCGTATTCCTCCACACATATTGCTAATGTATTATCCATTTCCAAGGAATCATTATTACAAATCATCATTCTGATAGAAGTAAGGAACAATGCTTGAAGAAAGCCATCCAAAACTTTCAAACCTTCGGCGTATTAGCCTGCAATTATCAAATGATAAATGAAAAGACATCGACCGCATCGAAGAATTAATACATGGGCTACCGTAATCTAAGCGGTACCATGTCCTCATTAAATTTATACTGACTGTCCTTCCGCCCCAAACGAGTCCCATAATCGATTGCCCGATAATCCCGGGCCCTCGATTGGAAAGGTAATACGAGCGCTGCCCCAAACTTTAAAAATACAAATTGGCTGATTTACGAGGGGGCATAGAATTGGGTTAACTCGTTGGAGAATTTCCGACGATTTTCCCGTAGCATCTGCTTTTGGTAAGTCGCCGGCGTCGTAGCCACGGCCACCACCACTACCTCACATGGGACTACGCAACGATGGAGCGGCCTCATTTGTTTTTCGGGGTTAAAAAAAAAGGCGGCGGCCAGCTAGCTAGCTTGAGAGGCACAGCTCGCGCGTTCCTTAAAAGCAGAGCTCCCATGACACGCGCAGGCATAATTTTTTCTCTCAATCCACTACCTCCCTACTTTCCCTATCCCTCTCTAAACCCTCCCAGTACAACCCTCCACCAACCACCTCTAACCATTTACCCCTTACTACAACCCAACACGCGCGTGATCCCGCAGACTTCCATGCCGCTCCGGCTTTCCTACTCCACTACTATGCGCCTTCTTCTCTTTTTCCCGTAGGAGACCACAAAAAGCCACGGAAGGAAGCGAATGGGTCTCTCGTGACGTGCCTCACCGCGGTTCTCGGGCCCCGTGTGCACCTTCCCCTCGCGAACGAATACTACGTGTGTGTGTGATGCGCGGGGCGGGGCGGAGGATGAGAGAGCCCGGAGAGAGGCGGTGGACGCGGAAACGGTGCTTAGGGACTGGGACACCGGGAGTGGGGGAGTGGAGCGGAGAAGCGGCCGATGATATAAAAAAAAAAAAAAAAAAAAAAACGTGCCAGGGATCGAAAGAGGGCTCAATATAGCGGAAGCCAAGGTGGTTGTAGACTCCTTGTACGGGCCACTTCCGCCTCTTTTCTCTCCTCTTCCTCCGGCAACTTCGTCCGTGCAACCTCACCGATGATGCTGAGACAAATAAATGTACGATCGGGCGCACGCATACACCGCTCGCGCACGCACTCCTCCCGCTCAATACCACCATCTAACTTGTCCTCCTCCTCCTCTTCATCCACCTCCGCGTCTTCTTCTTCTCTTTTTTTTTCTCTCGTCTTCCTCCTCGACCCCCCCCCCCCCCCCCCCCCCCCCCACCCCCCCCCCCCCCCCCCCCCCCCCCCCCCGCTCCCCCTTCGCCACCGGCCCGCTCATTGTTTTTTGCCTTTATACTTCGACTCTGTGGCCAAATAATCGCTGATCGATCGGCAATTGTTGAGGAGCCCTCTGTGTACATATTATCCCGATGTAGATATTAAACTTCCTTCCGCTTCCATCGCGCGTGAGAATCCTCGCTCTCCCGCTCTCTTCGCGCTAATCCATGTCGATGCATATGTCGTCGCGAGCGTCAGCCGGGCATCGACTGCGCATCGCCGCCGTTCCCTCGGTCCGGATTAAGATTCTAGTGTTTAAACAGGAACTCGAACAATTAATAATGAAAGGTGTCCGCGTCACTGGGCTCGGCCCATTCACGGGGACGAGCGCCCAAGGCCCACAGGATGTGTCTCGCTCGTCCAGCGCGATGCGCACAATTCGCCGAGACCATTTTATTTCCTTCCTCGCCCCTTGGGCCCCATGGTTTCGTCTCCCCCCCCCCCCCCCACCCCCCCCACCCGGATCCCTTCGGCGCTTCAACCCCGCCCTTATCCACGTGCGCGTCTTTTTTGGCTGAGCGTCGAATAAAGGAAGCGTGGCACAAATAGCAAATGCTCACTTGATGCTCAACAGAAAAACTTCCCAATCCTAGTGGGCGAATGAAAGAATCGATCGGCCGAGCCCGATTCCTCACCGTTGTTTCTTCTTCCTTCGTTCTTGTTTCCTTTTCGTGCCTGTTCCATTGTTTTATGAACTAAGACTGTCAACACGCTGGGAAATGGTTTTTTCGACGAGCCACGGCAATACTTCCGTCCCTTCGAACAATCTCGACGGCTGATAATCAATGTATAAAAGCGAGCGGGCAGACGAGGGAGTTGGAGCGCGAGATTAAAGCATCGCTGGAGCAAGACTGGAGCAACGTTGATGTAAGGCTGAAGTAACGCCGAAATAACGCTGAAATAACGTTGAATTAACGCTGAATTAACGCCGAAATAACGCTGATATAGCGCTGAAGTAACGATTGACGAAAAAGCAGCTCCACCGAGTAAGCGAACGCAGTCATCGTCACGTGTGATGGTACACAAAGAGGGAAAAGCAGGGCAGTCATTACGGATGCCGTTTTTGTTATGGAACATTGGCTCGATGTCGTCGAGAACAATGCGCCCGGTACGTCCTCTCTTTTTACCAACGTTCTCGTAGACAAAAAGACAGCGGTGGCGGCGGTGGCGGCAGCGGTAGCGGCAGCGGGGGAGTCGAGGCACTCGGCGGAGGTGTCCCCGGGCGCTTTGCATGTGGCCCACTTAATTTGGGAGTCGTCATAAGCGGGCGTCGGGCGGAGGGGCAAAATGAGAGATCGATTTCCCAAGGCCCCGGGGCGGAAGCAGCGTCAGCAGCCGTCCGCGGCTCAGCTGCCGGAGCTTCCCACGCCGGGCCCGATCCACCTTCCAGGCCGGGGGCCGCCGCGCCTACCTGACCCTACGAGTTCTGCGCGCTCCCCGAGATCAGCCTTCCATCCGCGGCTCGCACTGCCGTTGAATTGTGAAATGATAGCGGGAGGATTGAGAGTTCGGCCCTGGACATTATCCAATTACCGTCGTACCGCACTCGGGGCAACTTTTTCGGCCACCTCTCCGACGGCTTATCGGCTCTAAAAAAGCTACGCCACGCGCTCCTCGCATGCGAAACAAGTGAATATTTATACAATCTTGCGCTCCAACATGATCTTTTGAATATGGTTTCCGCTACTACCTACTTTCAATATTCCAGCCATTTTTTCTTCTTTTTTTTTTCTTTACATGCTAGTTAGAAGTCAGCCATGCATAGCCAATATATAGACTGTAAAATCATCGTTTCCCCTACCCCTTTTCCATTCATTTTTCATTCGTACGTACAGCAGCGGCTACTTTGCGTCCCAAGCGAATCGTTCGAGTACTCTCCTCATCCTTCTCATTGGCGCGCGATCTAAGGCAATATCTCTCTCTCTCTCTCTCTCTCTCTCTCTCTCTCTCTCTCTCTCTCTGTCTATCCTCTCCATGTAAAATTCTTCATAATTTTTGAAGGTCAGTTCAGGCGGAATTACCTTCGAATGTAAGTCAGCTCTCGAGTTTTTGACTAATTAACTGTTTAACTAGTAATTATTTGTATCGCGTATGGCGTACGCGATCGATGCTATTGTAAATGGGCCGATGCCATAAATATATACATGGTCGTCTTTGAGAAAATGTTACCTTCCAATCCTTGGCCCTTCGATCAGGCCCAATTCGTTCGCAACACCTGACGACCGCGAATCTAATGGCCGATGATGAATAATTCGCGCAATCCCGAGAATCGCATTGCCCCGACGACTTGAAGCGAAGAGCCCGGGAAAGGCGCGATGGTTGCCAAACGACGAAATGGCAAGTACGAGTCTGGAAAGCCAATACGCGCATCGCCTGCCTCCATTGAAAAACGGGAATGCTCGGCCCATCATTTGACCCACATACATTTCGAGAAGAAGCGGAGAGAGCGTAGAAAGGGAGTCGGCTATATTGCGAGCGAGCAAAAGTTCATCGGCGGACGGTTAAAAATACGGTCGCGTCACCCGCGGCGCATCTCGTGCCTCCAAGTGAGAAAAGGAGAATGAGAATCGACGTTTGACAGTCGCGGTTGGCGCAAGCTTTAAAATGCGAAATATGCACGCGCGGCGCTCGTCTTCATTATAAAACGGCGGCGTCGGCGGCGTCGGCGGCGTCGGCGTCGGCGGCGGCAGCGGCGGCCGTTGCCGGCTCCCGAGAGAGGAAAAATTTACGGGCCTAGCGACTCTATTTTCGGCAACGTACTCCACAAACCATATCGGCTCGCGCGCGCGCTTCGAGTTAAACTTAGGTTTACGGGGAAAGTGACGCAACGGCGCACTAGATACATCGAATATTAAAGTCGCGTTGCCAGGATTTATACGCGCTCGAAAAATGTTCCTGTAAATTTGTTCGCGCGGCCGTCTATAAATAACGACAACGACGACAACGGCGACGGCGGCGGCAGAGGCAGAGGCAGAGGCAGCGGCAGAGGCAACGGCAGCGTCAGCCCGTAGATATAAGCTCGCGTATAAAAGAGCCGAAGACAAAAATTATAATGGCGATGGACTTCAAAGCTCGGGCCATGGATGCCCTATTTAAGATGGGGTTGAACCGGGGAATATCAGCTGGCGCATTTACTCAGACGGCCGCTTGTATTTTCTCGCCCGTGTGCAAACGCTTCTTTACGCCGAGATCACTCTCCCTTCCTCCCTAAATCTCTCTCTCACTCTCTTATGCACACTCCGACATCGTGTGTCTCTCCCCCTCATCTCCCCGACCACCGAATGAGCCTCGCCCTGCTTGCCTTGCTCGTCTCACCCCTCCCCGTCCCCCAATTCCACCTCCTCATCCTTCTCACTCACCTCTTTTAACGAATGCGAGCGAACCCATGGCTCCTTTCATTTGGAGCTCATCTTTTTCCTCGGCAGATGATTGAGGATCATCCGCATCGCGAGATCGTGCGCCATTGGATTCCCATTGCGAGCGCTTATTAAAAGGAGAAAAAAACTGAACGGTCATAAAGTGTGTCGTTAGAAAGGCAAGTGTGCCGCTCCGTTGATCCTGGCCTAACGAAAACAGCGACTAATGAAACAAGCGGGCTGTCTCGGGCTCCTCACTCCGACTCTAATTAGCACGAAATTTGGCGCCAACTCGCACGCATCACCTGGACAACTGTTTCGTTATTCTGCCCTATTTCGCTTAGCAAAAATCTTCGATGAGTGCATATCCGGCAAAATTATTGTCCGCGCAAATTAACCGGGAGCCTACGATACTCGCAATTGAGTTCACGTTACTTTTGCTAATTCAGTAACATTATTTAAGTCTACGAATCTCCTGTATAAAAGCTTGGCCGTTGCTATTATTGATTCATCTTAAAGAATTGCAATTCATATTAAAAAAATTGCATATCCGCTGATATTTCATCTATCATTTAACTCTACAATGTTCAAATTTTAATTATACAGGATGCAATCAGTTGGGGAATAATTTTAAACAAACAAGTACAATCGTTTCATCCAGTTCTCGTACGTACGTACACCTCGGAATATTTAAAACTAACTCTTTCTAATAAATTATAAATTTTCTTTGCGACAAGAGGACAAAATTTATCATTAAAATGGCATACATTGATGGGGAACGTTATAATATTGATAATTTAAGAGATTTATTAGTCTGCTCAGTTAACGAACTATATATATATATATATATATATATATATATATATATATATATATCTACGTATATATTGACAATAAATTCAAGCCGACGCAATAATTTGTATTTAAAGCTCCACAACGTTTTTCCATCGTTCGTTTTCTACTTTACTATTCTAGTACGAAATACCATCAATCATTCGTCATTGTTCAATTGTTTTTTTATATTCACGGTTTATTACCAAAGGCACAACTATCATTAAATAACATATGCGTACAATGTTGAACTAGAATTTTTGTCGTTAAGTTACCAATATTGCAGGGTCTAAAAAAAGATATGTTTCCTCTATGCCACGCCTGCCTCCCCCCCCCCCCCCCCCCCCCCCCCCCCCCCCCCCCCCCCCCCCCCCCCCCCCCCCCCCGCCCCTCGCCCATCATCGTTCCTAACTCTCTAGTAATAAATAAGAGTATTAAGAATGGATAAGCTTCGGTTTAAAAATGACAAGTAATGTTGAAAAAGCGTAAGAGAAAACTTAATCCAGGACTGTTTTGATAAACCACGTGGGCATGTTTTGTTTCACTTACCTTTAAGCTTACGCTCTATTTTACTTTCATTTTTTCTTCCTTTTCTTTCTCCCCATCTCCCCTCCTCACTTGCTCTCTCTCTCTCTCTCTCTCTCTCTATCGCTATCACCCCAAAGACAATTACTCATTCAATGCGTATATTTACATAGATGCAGCTCAGTTTTATCGCGGCGTATGCATTTAAAAGCTTATAAAAACGATTTAATAACTTTGCTGCGTAGCTTATGTTGAATATAGCGTCTTATTATATCTCGTCATGTACATTTCCCATTCGTATGTTAACTCACGCGGTTTAATATTCGAGCCGAATAAAAATTATATTATGCTCGAGCGAGCAACACATGCAAAGTAACGTTCTGATTCTCCATACGCTCGATCCACGATTACGTCTACGTTCGGAAATGTGCATCGAACCATTTTTTAATGAGAATTCGGAGCGCAAGTTTCATCGAGCGAAAAAGGTAATGATCGTGCAGAGCTCCGGCCTAAAAGCCTCCTATTTTCGTTATTTTTATTGGAGCAACGAGAAGGTCGGACTCACCCTCGTTTCTCCTTCGGAGCGCATCGCGTTAATCGTATTTTCGTCAGTTTCGTCGCGGCTAATCGCGTTTCTCGCTCGATCGCCGCAGGGGCCGCAGTCGTCATCGTCACCGTCACCACCACCGCTGCCGCCACCGTCACCGCCACCGTCACCGCCACCGTCACCGCCACCGTCACCGCCACCGCCACCGCCACAGCCACCGCCACCGACAAAATCACCGATTACCGATCGATGTCAGTCCAACGCCACTTGGGCTAACACGTGCACCCAGACAAAATTCTTGCGCTTCCGCTCTCGGAGCTCCCCAGTGCAAACAAATCTCGCGCTCGGCCAGGTAATTGGAGAGGGGGTCGCGGGCAAGGACGGGCCACGGTATCCGCGAACGCACCACAATTCAAGCTGCCGGGAATCGCTGCTGCAGCTGCGTCACCTGCGCCCATCCGAGGCTACCATACGAGTGCAAGCCGGGCATCCGCGTGCCGCCCATAAAGTATATAAACACAACGCGCTTGAAAACTCTAAGGAAGCACATCTCGGGCGACCCTCGTTTTTTCACATTATCTACGAGGCATTAGTGGCTTGGGTCGTCGTGGCGGCGTGGCGTCGCGCGGGGCCGCTCGTAAATTTTGCGAGGCCTTATCGTCCCCGTCGATCTCCTACGAAAGAGCCGATCGGCGACGGCTATTAGCGGCCGAGGGATTTCCCATCGCAACGCACGTCGCACCCACGCGGCCCAAGGCGGAGTACGAAAATTTTGTCCGCGACGAGGGTTTGGCCGGGACGCCCATCCACGCTGAACAAAAAGACAGACAGGCGGATGAAGCATCTATAAAGAGCAGAGGGTTTAAGGGTTAAATGGTATTGTCGTTGGTGAGGTAGAAGCGGTGAGGAGGGCATGTAGTAGGGGGTAGGGCGGAGGAGGGAGGGATACAAAAAGGGTTGAAAAGTCGCGCGGGGCTCTCTCCGTCTCCACGTCGCGCGTCAAACGCAAAAGTAAGAAATAATAAGACGGAGAGAAGAGGAGTCGGGGCAGCGTGGAGAATGAGGGGTACGAGGTGGACGTGGATGTGGAGAATTGGGGGGGGGGGGGGGGGGGGGGGGGGGACGGATGCGTTGCGATTAAGGCCACTTTTTATTCCCCGTGGATATATTACAAAAATGTAAGTAACTTAGTGGCCGATGCGTACCTCGGCTGCAGATGGTGGAAATCTCGGGAATAAAGCTATGGGCGCACGAGCCTCGGCCGTGGGAAGGGAACCCGTGGCCGCGGTAAGATCCGGGCGGGGGAGGGAGGGGTTCACACAAGAGCGAGGATGATGACGGGCGACGGAGTGGGGAGCGGAGGGATAGGACGTGGAGCTTTTTGGGCGAAGGGGAAGGTGGCTAGCACCTGGTCCGCGCACTGGTGCGACGATGCCCGCAAAGCGACGCCACGCGACGCGATGCAACAGATGCCGCGCCTCCCTTCGCACATGTGGCTCCTAGGCTCAAGGCGACCCGCGCCTAATCGCCCGGACGGATGCCCTTATCGGCGCAAGGTCGGGCCCTGGCACCTGCGACCTCGCGAGGATGCGCGGCTTCTTTCACCTGCGAATCTCGGGGCCGGCGCGCAAACAGATGTCGACCCCTGGATTTCGGCTTCGGCTGCCTAACGAGTAAAGAGATTTTCTATTCGAGTGGGTGGAGTGGGGCGTGTATGGATGATGGGAATGATGAAGGGAGTGAT
>NW_011948412.1:4937460-4939221 GCF_000503995.2 Ceratosolen solmsi marchali
GGGGGGGGGGGGGGTACGAGTCCGCATGAAGGAGTCAGTCGCGAGGCGCGCCGGCAAGCAATCTGTCGTCATTCCGCCTAACCTCCTCTCCCATTTACCAAACAAATAACACCCTGGGCCAATGGTTACTGCTTCTTTGCGGCAATCCGTGTGGAGGAAGGTGTGTGTGTTCCGGCCACGGAACTTACTCGACTTCCTCACCCGTAATGCACGGCCTGTTGGCTCGGAGCAGGTCCGTTCTCTCCCTCTTGCAAATACGATCAACGATTTCTCTCCTCCTAGGCCGAAGTGGCTTTATTATTACGTGCATAGGCACTTGGCTACTCCGCTACACCGACTACTCGCTCACCTGAATTTACCTATCGAGCGGTTCTATCGGCGTCGAGCTGGGGAGCGCCCGAACTCATTTCCGAGCGCTGACCGAGATTTTAATTCCAGTTGCACTGATACTCGGGTTCGACGATCGGGCTTTTACGACATCTCCTGTGCATATTTAAATTATCGATGTGTGATTATCGAAGTGCGACCTCGACTCGAGCGAGCACTTTTCTCGCTAGACGCTTTTACTCCCTAAACAATGTCCCGCCGCGACGCAAATCATCTTGTTAATTAATGCTTATTAATTATCGAGGGATAAAATTCCCCCCTTGATAATTACATAATAATACAAATAACAAGTTAGATTTTATAGTCGGTAGGTGAATCAGAAAGAGAAATGTGTAATACGATGGGGAATGGCTTGATTATTAATTCGCCAAGTTTATTGATCTCGATGGAATTAATTTAGAATTCGAGCTAAATTCATTACACACGATATAACCTCAAATTCAAATTTATTTATGCCATTGGCCACATTATCGCACGCTATATAACGCTACTGAATCCAATGGTAATTTATATAATTCTCTTGGCCGAATTAACGTTGAAATAACGATATTACCGAATGTTTTATGCACGTGCTATTATTACAGCATTCAAGCACTTCGGCATGTTTAATTTTCAATAGATACGCTCCTCTCCACACTGGCAATCGAGATCGCTTATCACTATTTGTACTCTTCCCTTTGAGACTTTTTATTCGCGGCAATTAATTTTTCAGGCACTGATCATTAACATTGCCAATGAGCGAGTTGTTATTTGTTCGAAAAACGATGAATAATGTTTTTTAATATTATCCGTGCCCTCTTGTCGGCCATGCTTCGAGAGCTTTTAATCGACACATTATGTGTTAACTCTTGTTTC
This sequence comes from Ceratosolen solmsi marchali, assembly GCF_000503995.2. NCBI lineage: Eukaryota > Metazoa > Arthropoda > Insecta > Hymenoptera > Agaonidae > Ceratosolen > Ceratosolen solmsi. The sequence goes on from NW_011948412.1 coordinate 4,938,703, forward strand.
CTTAGTTTAACAACAAAGAGGGACTGAATAAAACGACACTCCCATTCTCGCGTTCGGTTATTGTTGTTTTCGTGAAACCGAGTACAGTAAAGAAAGTGTTTTGGGCCGAGCGCAGGTAACTGGAGAAGCCACGTTGCATGTACGTATCGCCAGGCCAACATATTCAAATTACGGACGTGTACATACGAGGTCGTACGGCATGGAGAGGCTAAAAATTGTCAATTTCCCCGTATCGCTGAACATTTTTTATGTCGCCTCTCAATTTTCCCTCACTCTCTCTCTCTCTCTCTCTCTCTCTCTCTCGTTCTCTCTCTCCGTGTACACCCACTACCATGACCTATAGTGCATGGGGTGCGTGCGTGTATGCTCGCTCGCTCACTCACGTACTTGCAATCGGCATAAAAATCTGGAGAAACAAGTTCTTTTCTTTTCTCAGGCCGAGCATCGAGAGTCACCAGGGTCGTTCTGATTATTATACCATCGACATCCTCGGGACGCAGTGAGTGAATTCGGCGAAAA
>NW_011948412.1:4939646-4945288 GCF_000503995.2 Ceratosolen solmsi marchali
CGCCCGATCTCTCTCTCCCTTCGGGCTCCTTGCCTTTTTCTTCACCGCCGCTCGTTACCTTCGAAAACTCTGCCCTCGCGGCGCAATAGACCTAGACGTAGGCGAAGCATACGCGACAATGGCCGACGATACGGTCGACCCTGAGAAGAATCCTTCTTACCAACTGCCGTGTACATGTAGATCGGCTCGCACTCGCATCACCCTTATTACCATTTTAGCCGTGAAAGCCGGCCTCTTGGTGCTCCTTGTGTGACGAATCGACCCGCGGCCCCCGAGCTTCTCAAGCCGATCGCCGGGCTCCGGGACGACCTCGAATAAGCTCGAATATCACGTTTCAGCCACGTCAAGCGAGGCTCGCGCGATCGACCTCCCCGACATCAACGCATCGTTTACACGGTCTGGCTAATTAATATTGCCGTGCTCGTATCGAAGCAGTGGCTTTTCGCTCGAGCGAACCCTACTCGCTCCTCGTCCCTCAGCCCCTTGGAGGACGCGCGCCGCCCATGCGCCTCTCCTTGTTATGCGATCCCATCAGTTGACAATAACGAACAAGAGATATAGAGTGATAGATAGAGGGGGAAGATGGGAGAATAGAGAGAATAGATAGAGATAGAGAGAATAGAGAGATAAGTTAGAGATAGAGAGAATAGAGAGAATAGATAGAGATAGAGAGAATAGATAGAGATAGAGAGAATAGATAGAGATAGAGAGAATAGATAGAGATAGAGAGAATAGATAGAGATAGAGAGAATAGATAGAGATAGAGAGAATAGATAGAGATAGAGAGAATAGATAGAGATAGAGAGAATAGATAGAGATAGAGAGAATAGATAGAGATAGAGAGAATAGATAGAGATAGAGAGAATAGATAGAGATAGAGAGAATAGATAGAGATAGAGAGAATAGATAGAGATAGAGAGAATAGATAGAGAATAGAGAGAGAGAGAGAGAGAGAGAGAGAGAGAGTGAGAGAAAATATTTCTAGCTCAAAAATTCAAAAGATGCGCGGCAGACCGCTTCGGCAGTAACCTACGATCCGGGGAAAACGCTATTCGCGCTTTTCTCGTTTAGTGAGTGACTCGAAAATTCAGGCTCTTAAAGTCATATCTCGTGTAACGTACGGCGCGACACGCGGCTTTGGCATTAATCGCTGCCGTCTATTTTGACGACAAGCACATTGTTGCTCGTTAATGCCGCGTCCCCATTGACGATAAACAAATATTGGAGCGGGCGAGGTTAATCGAGAGAAGGGGGAGGAGTGTTGAGAATAAAGGAAAAATGTTGAGGGAAAAGTGAAAACTTAATGCAGGCGGCAGCTATATCTCGAATTTATTATTGAAGTTATTGCAGAGCCGGGCATTGAGAAGGAAACGAATGTCGAGAGGATATCCGCAGCGAGGGTTGCGCAGCTGTATGAAACGTATTGGGAACGGAACGGCGTTAAGCAGGTTTTTCAGGCCCTTAAAGGAAATGGAAAAAATATCTTTAAGGGGGGGCAGCGGGGATCGCTGGAGCGGTTGAATACCTTTCGGCCAGTCTTTCGCTCAAACAATAATAAATCAAATGCTCATCCTCGACCTCTCAATTTATTTATATTTACAGCGTCGTCCACGTGAGAGTTTTTCTCTTTTCGTCGCTTTTCATTGTCCTGACGATAAATGTGAATAGCGTTTGCTCGAGGGGACGCTACCGTGCCATCCAGCGCGCGAATAAGAATGAAACGAAACTGCTTGTTTTATAGTTCTCCCGATAAGTGATCGAACATTGGAGAAAATAAAGTTGCAAGTTGCATCGCATGATGAATATCTTTGTATTTACGTGCTGTCGCCACATGCAATTGCTTAATTCCCGCACGGAAAATAACCTTATTCGTCATTTCCGATACCTTCTATCCTGGCCCGGCCTATTCATATTAATACCAAAACTTGTATTTCGCCCCCCCACCCCACCCCAACCCCCACCCGGCCACCCATCGCTCGCTCACTCAGTCTCTCTCTCTCTCTCTCTCTCTCATAATATAGCACGACAGATCGAACAAACATTAATCGTCAATATATTCATGCTGTATTGATTTATTTTGGAAAATACGTTAGACTTTAGATTTTATGAGTAAACTGTACGTCGCCAAATTTCCTGGAACGTCAATCTTCCAATGTTTTAATACCGTGTAAATTAGCTAAATGTTATTTTTGTATTCGTATTATATATATATATATATATATATATATATACATATATACAATTTTTTTTTATACGATTACTAGCTTACTGATGATTACTTGGCCATCATTGATAATGACATTTCTCATACAATAATAAAAAAGTGGAAAAAAAAAAAAATAAAATATAATAAGAGACATTCATCGTGCCACGATTAAAAAAGGTATTTATCGAGTTTGTCCGTCGGAAGAGAAGACGAGATAGGGAGAGAAGGCGGATGGGGGAAAAGGATGAAAATTATGATGACGAATATTCTAGTAAACAAGGATGTTGACGTATTCGAGCCACACGGCACTCAGCTAACAAATGATGAGGAATACTCGTCACATGGAAATCATAAAGTCGTGGCCGCTGACGAGGAGAAGGGCAGCCGGGAAATCGACTGCAAGCCTCGGCAACGTGGGCCGGATTTAAATGCCGCGGGGCTGATTATCGGACTTGGGGAAATAAATCAATCGTGGAGCATTGGGGGAAAGCATCGGGTATAGGTGCCCCAGCCGTATATACGCATGAAGCGCGCACATGGGCTGCCGGTGTGCGCCAGATGTGCGGAGGTAAGGACACCGTCCGGGAGGTACACAGGTACGTGCACTTTCACCGTCAGCCCGGCCCCGTAGATTGGGCCGCTATCGAGCTCCAGTCATCGTCAGTCATACGTCATTCGCAGATCCGAGGCCATAGTGATCTCGCGGCCATACCATGAGGATCACATCTCAACGAAGCTCCATGCTTTTTTATCCTCGAAAATTTACGTCCGATCGACTTTTCGTCGGTTCGAGCTTCGCGACCTTAATCGGCTCTTCTCGGCTCGATCCCCGTTGCCCAATGGCATTAATGACGTTTACTACGATACCCGCGCTCCAGCCTCTCTCGAAATTCTTTCATCCACGAGCTCTTGGTAGTGAAGCTCCGTCGAAGCGTCTTCTTCTCTCCCCACCCCCGCCCAATGCCGCCCGCTACTCCCTGTTTTAGGGACGTGACAAAAAAAGAAGAAAAAAAATTCGGCCACCCCGGGGAATCCTGCTTAACTCGATTAAGAAAAGCTTCGCATGAGTTGGTTCGAGAGCGAAGACCCTTTCACGTTCGATCGCGTAAGGATTCGCGACATCCTCCTGCGAGAATTGAAATTCGGCGACGTGACTGGAAAAATGCTGGCGCGGGCGGCCGCGCGCCACCGATTCCCAAGCCAAGGTAAATAAAAAGGTCGGAAAATACAGGCAGCCTTTGCTCGGTGGTTTTCTCTCCCCTCCTCGAGCTGCATCGTCCCATCGCCGCCCCGCCAAACCCCTCCAACAAACCCCGGCAAGTAGTCCCACGCGACGCCTCCGCAGCCCTCCCCCCTCGCTACGACGGTGCGCTCTACCCGCCCACGGGCTGCGGCTCTCTCACGCACGCACACGATTCCTTTTTCTCCTTCGGAGACAAAGTCCAAGCTTCAAGCTCCTTTCCTCTCCTCCTTCTCAGTCTATACCCCCGTTGTCTAGCGCGTTTGAGAAGGAACGGCAGATGTTCGAGTTGGCGCGTGCCCGCTGCCACTTGGCTGCAAACTCGGGCCATCTGCCACGTTTGATCTCTCTCCTTCACCGTACGCTATTCCTTCTCTCTCTCTCTCTCTCTCTCACTCTCACTCTGTCTCACTCTCTTTCTTACTCTCTTTCTTACTCTCTTTCTTACTCTCTTTCTTACTCTCATACACTCTTACTCTCTTACTCTCTTACTCTCTTACTCTCTCTCTCTCTCTCTCTCTCTCACTCTCATATACTCTCATACTCTCATATACTCTCTCTTACTCTCTCTTACTCTCTCTTACTCTCTCTCTCTCTCTCTCACACTCATACACTTTCTCGTACTCTCTCACACGCGAGCGCGCACGCCGCTATTCGCCCTTCTTCCTCTTGCGCGTCGTCATCGTCTTCTTTCTTTTTTTCTCTTATTTTTGTTAGCGCGCTCTTCTGCCGTGATACGAAATCACTAGCAAAATTTCGAGGCATCGCCATTTCCGGTCGATGTTGCTTGCGCCTTGCGCCGTGAGACTGCACCTCCCTGCCCCTACCCTTACGCCTTTGCCCCTCGCTCATATTATCGAGGACGATCGTTACCTTCGCGTTATTTATCGGCTCGCTTTTACGAACGCGAAGCCCTCGGAATTACTCCAGTCCCTCGAGCAGCCTCGACGTCGTTATTCCAAGGCCACGCCGCGACTTAATACGGAAACATTATTGTCCCGGGCTTGTTTACCATTGAACTCGACACCTGAACCTATAAAGTTCGCTGCTAATGTAGCAGGGAGCAACAGCTCGCAAAACTCCGACAACGTTTACGCAGCTTTTGTATTACCTGCTCGCTATAAACACGTCCACATATAAGCACCTTTCCATAAAGGTACTTTTGCCTAGGCGGTTCAATACGCTTCGTAGGTCCCTACCCCCGTACGTTGCGCTAATAACGCCTATAATTTTACATGGCCATATACCCGGTATAATAATAATTAGAATGTTCATTTTAAGCTCTGAACTATTCGTTAAAACTATTACGAGAGACTTTGAATAAACAGGAAAGCCTATAGTGTACTTACGGGAAGGAGAGCGCCGGATTAATCACATACGCATGAAATGATAGCTTATTTTCCGAAGCGGCAATTTATTTTTACGCGGCGAATAATGACATGCGGAGCTTCCTTAACCAGGGTTCCTCGTAGCTCTTACGTTTCTCGTCTCGGGACAAAGTTCCGCGCGGGGCAATTTTACAAGGACAAAAGAAGGACGATGCGCCATGTGCTCGACAATGCCGAGAGGAACTTTAGAGCGACGTCTTTAGCCCGATATCTCGGGCCGCTCATTGTTACCTCGTTGCTACCTTAGCCTCGATCTTGACGAAATACGCGTGCAAACCTAGCAGCGTATTGAGTCGAAATTCATGTTTACGGCGAGAACGCGCGTAATCCACCAGCTCCTGCGGCAATAAGCAATCGGGAGCAAAAAGCCGAGAGCCGGTATGAGGAGCCAAATGATGCAAGTGCCGCGGCAATCCGGAAGGGGTGGACGCGTGGCCGGAAGATGTGGCGCGTGTGGCAATCAACAGGTGGGTAACGAGGGGAAAGCGATTAAGGCTTTTCGGGGTCCGGTGGGGTCCCCGTTTTCCAGTTCTCGAATACCTTTAGTAGCGTCGTCCTCGATACGCGATTCGGTGGACGCGGCGATCAGGGGGAGGTGACGGGCCGCCTGTCTGAGCAAAAGGAGGACAAGCTGAGCGCATTCCGCGTACCAAGCCTCAAAATAAAAATGTCAGACGGGAGCAACAGATGGTTGCGGATGCTGGTGCTCCTTGTCAGGTCGCGTCTTTGTGCCGCGACGTGCGCCGTCGTGCGCCAGGCGCGTGCCGACCATCCCCACCCAACGCTTTATATCTCTCCCTCCCCCCCC
>NW_011948412.1:4947926-4957305 GCF_000503995.2 Ceratosolen solmsi marchali
TCGCCTTAACAAGAGGGACAACATAACCAAGTTTAATATACATGATAATAACAAAGTGCTTGTAATAAATTTTTTTTTATTATAAAGAGGTAACATTTATCCGCCAATACTAAACGTAAATCATGATTGTCCATAGTATCGTTGAAAATGAATTAACGCTGATCCAATCAGCGTGCGCTAATCGATGCACAAAATAGACAAATTAAAAATTTATTCCCTTCTTTAATTACAGTTAGATTCACGCGTTGCTAAGCGGCCGAATAAATTTATGATAATTAACACTCCGATGCAGAAATAAGTTAACGTCATTTGTTAAAATATTGTTTTACAATCGATGAGCATGTAACGGTATCTGTAATCCATTATCAATTGGTACGAGAACCCTGGGTATTATCAATCCAATTCGTCAACAATTCGACATGCAGCCTTACCTCAATTATTATCTAATGTTACAACTTACCATCTTATCCTATTAAAGTATATACACGATACTTACTTAGCACGGATCCTGTAACAATAAGCGATACTAATGCCATCTAATTTCTTTACAGCGTTTCTATAAAACTGTAGATAATTTTTGAGAATACAATTGTCGTATTATGCATTCAATTGGCGTTTGAGCCAATCGCTAACGAGATCTCTCTCGTGGCAGACAATAGAGATAATGCTTGTAGAGAACGAAATTTTCGACGACAATGGATGGATGAAAAATACTTTAAGACAACCGTATTTTAATGCCCTCGACTGTTATACAACGTCGTGGAGATTCCAGTTCTTTCCGCTTTTAGCAGATTAGCCAGTAAGAAGCGCGACACGTCAACCCTTGTCTCTTACATTTAAGAAGCTTTACTTTTTGTACATCCTGTATCGCTTCGCGAAATGCCACGCGACACGACGAAGCCTCGCCGAGCAAAGCAGACAGTCGTCGCTGCTTCGAGATCCCCGCCTGGCAAGATACTCTCTTATGTACACACATGGCCAACACAACAAGACAACACACTTAATCGTATATAAACCGATTTCCCTTTTACCAAATATTTTACGTCCATCTCGTTGAATTGGTGGTGGTGGTAGTGGGGGTGGGGGTGGGGTGGGGCTCTCTCTCTCTCTCTCTCTCTGTGTGTGTGTGTGTGTGTGTGTGTGTGTGTGTGTGTGTGTGTGTGAGAGAGAGAGAGAGAGAGATGGTAAGAACGGGCTTTCGTAAAACAATGGATTTTCCATTTATTCTAGCATAGTGGCAATAATTTTATCGTTGACGTGCAATTAACGATTGCGAGTGAACGGAAAATTCCAAGCTCATTTAAATAATATCGAGGAGTATGTACTAAAAAGTTGATCTGACTTTTTACTATGAATACTTTTTTTTTGGGACGGAGAAAAATATAGCCTTACCTTTTTTTGCCTTTGTTTTCTTTGTTTTTTTTTTTTTTTTTTTTTTTTTTTTTATTTTGTATTTTGTATTTTCTATGATGAGCCACTAATGCTTCGGACTTTAGGCCTTAAAGTTCATGACGTTTTAGCATTAAAAGCCATGCTCCAACATTCAAATACTCCTTGTGTTAAAATGAAATGATTACGACGAATAGGCGATTTATTTTCTAAGGTTTGACATTGTAAATAGAAAGTCATGGTGCGACGTTGGCTTCGCTTCTTTAAATATAAAACTCGAGTGCACTCGTTAATAAGAATCCAGGCTACGCGGGCGATTCGATAAAAATATGAAACGATTATTAGCATTGACTAATTTGGTAAATCATTGGATGGCATATCCGTAGGTGAAGGATGGGATAATAAAAATAGGCGATGCCGCTATTGGCTTGTTTTTGTTGTATTTTTGTTGTAATAAGACAACGAAGCCGTAATTTTAATGGAAGAATAAATATTTGAAGAGGAGGCGCGGAAAGGCCGCTCCAATGACCATAAGAATTAGGATAATCTCCTTTAGGCTGGGAATTGAATTAACATTGCGGTCTCCCCATTATCCTATAATCTGAAATTGACTCGACAAGGTGCAGCGGTAGAAAAAATTAGTACACCGATCACATTTTCCATCCGTTTGGGGGGAGAATTTTCGATCGAGTCCGGGATTTTGTGCCCGACCCACAGCTAGCCTTCCCTACAAAACTCCCCCTTTTCCAGCGACTCCCTGGGCGTAACTGCACGTAAAACCATAATCCAATTCGGCGAGCGAGCAAGTGACGAAGGAAGAGTAAGTGAAATGCAAAGGGCAATAAGGGAAATACCACGGATTTCAATAGAGGCATGTCCCTCGTATCTCATTTAAATTGAATTTCGACGTACGTCTAAGAGTCTTAGACATCCGCACCCAAGTCCCGCACAATAGAAGCAACCATTATCATCATCGAGTTCCTCCCTACCCTCCGTCCCGCCTCCCCCTTAAAAAAGAGCATACGCGGACGCGCGCTCGCACGCACACACACGGACCGCCCGTCCACCCCGCCCGTCCTCCTCTCCCGTCCTCTTCTCTTCTGGCCTTTATCATTCTAATTGGCGGGTCATAAAAATTGTGCTCGCATCGGCTCTATTGAAACGTCCCTATTCTAGAATAACTGAAAGTGCGGAGGTAGGAATTTAAAATCGACGAGAGAGCGACTGGAGGTTCATTAATATGCGAAAAATTAAATGTCAAATATGAAAATCGGGTCGCAATAACACGCGCAGATGGAGATGACGAACGAATTCGTAAATAAGAACGGTTATTCCTGCATAAAGTTTTTGAATTATTTTATTTTTTTTTCTTTTCTTTTTCTTTTTCTTTTTCTTTTTCTTTTTCTTTTTTGTTCTCTAACTTTCGCCCAGGAGGTGAAGAATTTCATAATCTCAATGTCGTCTTGAGCCCTAAAAAAAGAAGATGAGGAAACAAAAAAAAAAAATAAAATTCTTGGCTTGAAACCAGCTGCGAGGTGTTAATGAGATGTCGTCTCGATGTCGTCTCTCGATGCCGTCGGGGCGAGAGGGAGGCCGAAATTGCAGAGCTCCGGACATTCATTGTTAATTGATTGTAAGCGATAATGGAAATGCCATAAGCCGCGATGCGAGGTCATGGGACAGCGGGACTACCAGTCGCCGTTTCTCGCCGTATTCCTCTCGACGAGCGACGATGGCCGAGTTTCGTTAAGCTCGACTTGTTGGCTCGGATGGGCCGCGCTCGAGCAAGGCAAATCGACGCGACCTAAGGTGGCTCTCGCACCTAAACGGCGTTAAATGGGGGAAACAAAAGGCCCCGAAAAAGGCCCAGTGATTCTCGAGTGGGTCGTACCACAATGGAGGCGCAGAGGAAAGGTGCTGCGCAGTGGTTGCGGCACGTGCTCAAATCCCATGAGCAGCTGCTCATGGCCGGTGGCAGCGAAGAGTGGCGGAAGAGTGGGGCGGGGGAGCGTAGAGGCGCCTCATCCTCGTGGGCCTCCTCCACCCTCGGCTGTTTTCCCAATGGGCCTCGCCCGCGCATCCAGCCGCGCGTCAATCCGCCGGGAGCAAGTGTCCCGAAGGTGCGCGTCATTGCGCGCGCCGAGGAGAAAAAGAAAGCGCGGGAAGCCATCAGGGTCGAGGCGCAGCTGCCGGGTTTCGCCTCTTCGTCGCTACCGCTGCCTTGCGAATTTCGGTGGAGGCCGGCGCACCTGGCCCCCGCCGAGGAAACTCTCGTCCGAGGAAAAGCCAAACAGCGGCCGCGATTACATAGAGGCACAGGGCCCGCGGTGCCCAAGGACCGATGCCTATCTACAACCCGACGTTATTGCCCGACCTTTCCTTTTCCCTACCTCCCTCCCTTTCCACCCTCCCTTACACACTACGTCACCACTGAGCGATAATTCTTCACTAAACTCGTCCTAAACGACTGGCTATACCCGCTCGCTAGCGCTAGCACTCGCAATTATGCGCTTACTTCACCAGTTATTTTCGGAAAAATGACCCCGTCACGTCAGCACCGAGTCGCCCCTCTCGACCCCGACACCTTCCACTCGCTGCCAATACAATTTAATACAATTTAACGAACTTTACGCCCGATCCGTTAACGCGGTAAAGCCACATTGCCAATAATTTTTTACGAGACATCCTCGGTGCTGTATTCGGTCATTAGGAAAACCACGAGAATCGCAAGAACGACGTACTAACGCTAGGCATTAGCTCGACAAAATTTCATAAGGCTAACTACGCCGTCGCCTTTAAGGTCGATTAAGTAATGGATATGTTAAGCAGAGTAACTGTATGCGCCGAAGGAAATAAGAATAAGGATGATTTGGGGAGACGTCTCGTCGACTCGCTGAAAGATGGTCATCGAACCATTTGCCACCAGTCCGTGCGTATGCCTATAGCGGGCCAAGCGTCTTATAAGGTGCGTCACACATCCGGAAAGCAAATTTTGATCAGACTCTTGAAGTTTTTTTTCTTAGCGATTCTTAGAAGCGAAATGCCGCTTAAGCGAATTGATCTCGTCGCCGCAGCCACGAGACAAATTTACATCGAGTCCAATGAAAGATTACTTTTCGGCATAATGAGCGCTCTTTTGACAATTTCGTAATTTCGGCTACATTTTAAAGATAAATTTTATCGGTAGATTTAATCGATTATCTCTCGAAGAAAGGCCATGGCCTTTATGTAAATATCAAAGCAACCATGTAGCGAACAAATATTTAATGCAGTAGTGGGTCTTTGAGAATCCGTTCAATGTTCTTCGGTGCTTCAAAATAAATGTCAAGTTTGTCGAAAATTCGCTTAACCACTCATGTTAAAGCAGAAATAATTATTCCTTGGTACGAAATAATCTTTCGCGTCGATAGGAATCTCTGACAATGCTTGGTTCACGTAAAAAAAAAAAATATATATATATACATACAGGCATATAAAGAAACAAACGACAAAAAAAAAAACAAAAAAAACAAAAGAAGGATAAGACGAAGAAAAAGAAGAAATAGCCCAGCCTTTGGATGAGCTGACTGATGGAAAAAGCGATGAAAGGTACTCAAAGAGGAGTTCTGCGTCCTGAAATCCTAAGTGCACTGAAGGATGTCGGCTAATGTCGTAGGCAACGAGATCCCGTAGCGAAATGGCGCAATTGCAGAGGAGTTTACGCTCACAGGGCCGATAAATGGACAACAAAAAAAAAAAAATAATAAGAACAATTAGGCCGTAGCCCGGGGCTTCCGACTTAATTAACGAATTTGGGCGCGTATCTCTCCGCGGAGGAGGGCGAAATCGCGCAACGAGACGCGCTGTGCTCTTTTTTCTGAAAAACCCGTAGGAGAGACTCTTGCAAATGGAGCAGCGCGTGCAGAGAAACAGACAGAGAGGGACAGAGAGAGAGAGAGAGAGAGAGAGAGAGCGAGAGAGAGAGAGAGAAAGAGAGAGATAGTGTGGCGAGAGGTGAAGAGGAAAAGCAGAGATGCCCAAGAGACAGCTGCCGTCGACTTGGGCTGTAACATCTGGCGGCATCCGAACTCCTCCATCGACGATGACGACGACGACGACGACGGCGACGAGACGGTGCAGCGTGCCTCTTGGCTTCTTTTTTTTCCTTTTCCTTTTATTTTCCCCCTCCCGCTGCTCGCTCGCTCACTCGCGCGCTTCTTCCTCGTCGCTCGGCTGCGTTTTTCCAAGAGCTTCCGAGGGCCGTATTGAATCGTGATGAAGACGCGTTACGAGCTCCCACATTATTTGACTTTCGGCGTGTGGAGAGGCCACGTAAGGAAGACCGACCACAAAGGACGCGGAACCTCGCCTCCTGCACTTTATGCATTATTTCCCGGCGCGATCCTGCACCATCCAACTTCAACGCCACGAGTCTCCTCCACATTCTGAGCCACGTCCTTGCGAATCTTCATAGCACGTGATGTCGGCGTTTGCCCACATTAACAAACCAAGGACGACGCTTTCCTTCCCTCGACCATACATACATAAGGCCGCGATATCCTATCGTCCATTCCTACTTTCTAGCTCTCACAGTCTCGCTCCCATTTTTATTATTCGCTGACTTAACTTATTCGTTATTTGGATTAACATCGCGTGACTTTTACTCGAGGCATCGTCTAATTAGACCCGCGGAATGGGAAGTCCGAGGGAAGTCCGTGACTACTTAACCATGCGGTCCTGAACATTTTTCATATAAGCATTATTGCTATTATTCTCCACGCTCCTTTGTTTCAATTTACATATTGCTCGAATGGCATTAATGCGGATGTTGTGCCGTTAAATGTACGAAAAATTTTCCACCGCGTTTTTCCATCTACGTTATGTAATAACTGATTTTAAAATACATAATTTATAATGGATTGGATATATAATAATTAGTCGCTTGTCTCACTGCTGTATTATTGCAAATGAATATTGTTAGTATGCGTGGGTAAACTCTGGTCTATTTAATTTGCCATCCAAGAGTCTCAATTTCATTGTCAGACAGTTTTCTTTCGTTTTGCCAATTATCACATCGTCACAGTGATGAGAGCCAGAGAGGTATAAGCCACGGATTGCCGAATCCCGTCTGATATACATTATCATCCTTCCTTCCTTCCTTCCTTTCTTCCTTCCTTCCTTCCTTCCTTCCTTCCTTCCTTCCTTCCTTCCTTTCTTCCTTCCACTCTTCCTTCCTTTCTTCCTTCCTCTCTTCCATCCAGCTGTCTAATTAAAACAATAGAAATCCATAGACATTTTTCACCATGGCATTACGCATCGAGTGCCCCCGCGTATCGCCACGTAGCCATTCTATCAGCCCCAATAGACCTCGATGGGAAACTTTCGCCCGGTTGAGAATTTTTCGCGCAAAGTGAGGCTCCCGGAACGAACGAAGAATGTGGAGAAATTTGTTATAATGATAACAATGATAATAATGATAATGATAATGTTAATAAGAGCATTGATATACGAAATATACCTTGACCTGCCATAGATAGGCGCGACAATCGGTGTCAAAGGGCGCAGGAGCTTGTGCGAACGAACGCGCGATAATTCGCCGTTTTTTTGCCAGCATTGGTTTCGCCATTTCGCAACCTGGTGTTTAGGTACGTCGAGCGGCATCGACCAAAGCTGCGCGAAGAGGAGCTCCGACCCTCTGCAAAGTGCGGCAATTAGACGCGCAGGATGTGTAAGGTGTAAGGAGCGTGCTGCGGATATCTCGGCGCGGGGAAGGCGAGCTCGGTCCGAGTCTCCATATTGTCGGATCCTGATTATTGCGAGAGCGAATAAAAGAGAGGAGCGGATAAAAGGAGCGGAGGGAGCTTGGCGCGTAGCCGCATACGTCGCGCGGCTCGCCAACGTCGAACGCTCTGGAGGAAGCGTCGACCGGCCCAGTGGGTCAGGGCAAAGGTTGCGCAGGGCCGGTCTCTGCGGTCCACTCCCACCTTGGATTCTTCCCTTGGAAATTCGAGTGCGCGCGCGCAAGGGCCCGGCCGGAATCGCTCGAGATGCGCGTAAGGAAGCGTAACGGCGAGGCGGCCCGAGCCGAGCCGAGCCGAGCCTCTTCTGACTCGCGACTTCCGGTCAAGGCCGGAAGTACGCTCGGTGCGCGCCCCGATGCGCTAAGCCCAGGCAGGCTCTGGCGCGGCGGCGAGGCGACGCGGCTCCCGAGAAATCCTTGAGAATGAACTTGTGTGCGTCGAGACGCCGTCGCGCGTCGCTCCTTGGACGTTCAAGCTTTTGTTCCAAGGCAGGCTTGTTCGCCTCGTCGTTGAGACTTCTCCCGGTTCGCGCCCCACATCGCCACGCCTAGCGCCTTATCGCTGCCCGCAGCGATCGCCGAGGAAAAATTGCCCCGGCACTTTGCAACCATTTCCCTCGCTCTTTGCCGACCACACGAGCGCCTTCTCCTTTTCCCTCTTGCCCGACACTCTTCTTGCTCCACGTACTACACGCTTGAAAACGTCGCCGCCGCAGTGCCTCGCATGAGAATTTTTAAGGCCATTGCAATTAGCCGCGGGAGCCTGCAATTTTTCGCTCTACCATTAGAAAATCCCTTAGCCGTTTAGCCTCATCCCTACCAATAATCGCGATCGCGCCAACGGTCGATAAAACTTTTGTTCGGTTAAGCCCAAGTGCGGATTATCCTCGCATTTCATCCTCGCCTTATACGCAACAACCATTAAGGCCATTGATCGATCGATAATTATGAAAATTTATTTTAATTTACCGTTTATGTAATTGCCGCCGGCGGCAATTGGAGAATGGGCGTTTAAACTCGAATGACCATACAAATTATATGGAATTCGTGTATATATAATTTGGGGCAAAATATTTAAACAAACGCGGAGGCCAATTTGCGGCGCGGCAACTATAGTTTTCGATTCACGCTGGCAGAATATTTTCAAAGTATAAAAGTAGAGTGTAAGAGCCACTGTTTAGACTACAGTTTGATAATTAAATTTTTTCCTAATTTTCTCCTCCCCCCCCCCGGCCCGCCCTCCCTACCCCTACCCAAACCGCCGCTAAAAATCTCCACGTTAAACGAGGAGCGCTCGAAAGTGACCATTTCCCGTATACCTTGAATTATCCTCGTGAAACTTTTCCGGCTTAACGACCCACGTAGGCAGGATTTGGACAACGACAACGACAACGACAACGACAACGACAACGACAACGACAACGAGCACGAGCTGTGACTACCGTCTCGTCTTAATCAAAAGAAGGAAGCACCGTAAGGTAGAGCGATCGGCGCATTCACGCGGGGCGAGCAATAAATTGCTCCGCCGACCATCTGACTCTGTAAAAATCGAGCGTGCGAGTGAGTGAACGCGCGCGCACGCGCACGTCCGTGAGGGAGGGCGAGAGCAAGAGAGAGAGAGAGAGAGAGCGAATGGTATGCGTAAAGGACGGCACGTGGCTGGAAAGCTCCTCGACTGGAACACTTGTCTTATTTTCTTGGGGGAGAGCGTAGAGGACGGCTCCGTTATCCCCGGGCACTCAGACTTGGCTAATGGCCAAGAGGAGTCTCGGAGTCTCCGAGTCTCAAAGTCTCGGTTCGACTGACTGCACACTTAGCGCCTGGGGAGCTTTTTACATTGCTGGTCGCCTTGAGCGTCTCTTGAGCGCGATAAAAAAGCAGCGCCGCTTGGAATAGAAGAAACATAAGCGCGTTTACGACGGGGAAGCCGGAAAACTGATTCATCGGTCGTCGTCGTCGTCGTCTGCCAATGCGGAGCCGCGCTTTCCTCGCTCCCGTGAAAGCAAACCGACGATTATCCAGCGCGACACAGCCCCAAATTCCATTATCCCACGGACATCTATTCGACTTCCAGCGTGTCCTTGTGGTACCTTCCAAGCGGGAAACGATCGATCGCTACGAGCGATAATTAAACCGAGCGGGGCGAGGCCGCACCTGTCAGTCATGGATTGCACGGTCAAGGGATCCAACGCTGATTCCTTAATAAGTCAA
>NW_011948412.1:4957366-4969169 GCF_000503995.2 Ceratosolen solmsi marchali
AAACCCCCCCCCCCCCATCCCTCTACCCCGCCCCACATCACCTTCCCGGCAATCCAAGAAGCCGTGATTTTTTTTTCGTAGGGGCGCCGAGAGGTGGTAACGCGCAACTCCCGCGCTTTATTCCAACGGCCCCTTCAGCTGTTGTGAAAATACAAAAAGGCAAGGGACTCGGGCGAGACTACCGAAAAGTCAACGAGGGCGGACGTCGGCCCGACCCAACCGCCAACGGCCCCTGAAAAAAAAAAGCTCCGGCGCAGCGAGTCGAGATTTCCGAGGCGCGGCCTCGACGGCTCCCGACTCGACTTCCTCCCGAGCCGCCGCGGCACACTCCTCGTTACAGGGAGTTGCGAATCGTCACGGCCGGCTGCTCCACGTCGACGCTCGGCAGACGGCCGATCTGCCTGTTTTCGCCCGTAGAGAGTCCACTTTGTAAAAAAGCAAGCGGCTTTCTAAAGTCGACGCGACGACCCGGGCGTACGGATAAGCGAGATGATGAGTGCCGCCACCTGACCGCGAGGACCTCCACCTGTTGTGACTGGGGGCCGGGGCCCCGAGACCAAACTGATTTTTCCGGGCTCCGGGGCGATCGATCGGGGACGAGAAATCCGTCGATAGCCGACACGCGTACCGAAGGATCGACGAGAAACGGCGAGTCATCCAAGTCCCGGATTGCATTTCCGGTGGCCCGATCAAGGCCCTCCCAATCGCCCCGCCCGAATCGCGGCGCACGAACTTCGTCCCGAGACTCGCCGCCGGTGACTTACCTGATTCGCGCTCGGAGCCTGCGCATTACGCCCGCCCACATCCGTCGGCTGGCTTCTTTTGCTACATCGCACAGTCTACATGCGAGAGAGATCGCCTTTCTGGATTGGCGTTGTGGAAACGTCGGGGAAGCTCGGATCATTTACGATCTATGGAATATCCAATGGTTTTAATGTCGGAGCGTCACAGCGGTTCTTCGACGGCTCAAATGGTCGCCGGCCATGAGTCTTTCTCATCGAGGCTCTAATAATATTGCAATGTTATGTACCTTTGTAAATGTTTTGCTATCACGCCATTGCGCTTTATATTGGCATTTATCGAATTGGACGAGTTCTGTAAATTAATGCTGCCATTGACAATTTGAAAGAAACGAAAAGGAACCCGATGATAAATTCGATAGTCGCAAGTTTATGTAATACACTTGGTCGGCAGATGCCATACTTAGCTTTTTCTCTACCCCCCCCCCCCCCCCCCCCCCCCCCCCCCCCCCCCGCGCTTTATATTGGCATTTATCGAATTGGACGAGTTCTGTAAATTAATGCTGCCATTGACAATTTGAAAGAAACGAAAAGGAACCCGATGATAAATTCGATAGTCGCAAGTTTATGTAATACACTTGGTCGGCAGATGCCATACTTAGCTTTTTCTCTCCCCCCCACCCACCCCACCCCACCCCACCCCACCCAACCTCACCCTCCTCCGCGCCACTCTTTTTTTTTTTACTTCATAATATTTACTTTGTAAAGTACTGCTGCACGAGGATTTATTACGATCAATTTCATTCGATACTCTCTTTATTCGATACTCTACATTCGCTCTTACACATAGTTTCCAATTAATGTTGCGATACCGAGATCCTACGTTATTTTATTATTGTATTATTATGATTATCGTTCAACAAGCATATAACAAATAATTTGCCATGTAAAGTGTTAATGGAGATTTATATAGAGATTACTTATAGAAATGATATTGATTCTTATATTCGATATCATCGTAATTGATCTTCTTGTATTCGATTCTTTTTGTGTTTCAAAATTGTATTTCAATCGTCATTATAAAACATTCGTACTATCCAACAACGCATATAACGAATAAATATAAATTCTATATTTAAAGAAACCATAATTAGTTTTGCCTACAAAATTAGATATCTAATACAAAGTGCCCCTTTTTTTTTTTTTTTTTTTTTTTTTTTTTTTTAAAAAACTTTTAAAAACTTTTACGTGCACATAAATGGAGAATAAACAGGAAAACTTGGTTAAATTTTTCTTTTATATATATATATATATATATGTGTATGTATGTATGTATAAATTTAAAAAATCATTAATTACGAGACTTGTTGGCGGGGGGGGGGTGTAAATATAAGTTTTAACCAATTTTAACGTAAATTTTTAAACGTCATCTGTAAAAATAACTAAAGCACCAAATGATAGACATGATTATGGCATATTGTATACCTAATAGGTTTCGGCTGTAGCTCAAATGGCTAATAACCGATCAATGCCGTTAAAAATTCCATAACACAGCTAAATCACAAATAACGACATTGCCATACTTCACTTCCTGTTTACAATCGAGGCCAGAAGTACTACTTCAAGCTGTATTAATGATTTCAAAACGTCGAACCTCCGTGCTAACTTCGTTTTAAAGAAGACGTTTGAAGAACGCTGAATGACGCTCAGACGTATAAATATCCTAAGTGGAATGGTTGCCGGAACTTCTTCAAATATGCTAAGCATAATTTTGCGCGCAACCTAGCAGTTGGGAGACCTTAAAGTATCGCGTTTCTGCAACCAGATTAGCGTTGCGAGAAGATAAAAGGCAGGTTGAAGAAACTGATAACCAACTTGTGCGCGCGCGGCTAAATTCTTTAAATACATTTCTCATGAACCACATTGCAATTTTACATTTAATTTTAAACAAGCATCTTCCTTGAGAAAATATTGACACACACCAGACGTTTATTTCACTATTAACTCTTAACAATTCTTTTTGGTAATGTTTATGTCTTTTCGTCAAATTTATTTTAACGCTTTAAAATTATCTTTTACTGCAGTTTAAGTAACGCATTCACGACCGATCATTTATATTATAATCGTCGATAATTTTGGAACCGCCTCGTGCAGCATACAAATATTTATGAAAATTATCATAATACGGGTAAAAAAAAAATGTCAAAAATAAGTCATTAACTCCTAAGGTTTACCATTTTTTCTTCTTCTTTTTAATATCTACATTTTGCAATAAGTTATCTTCAACTTTTTCTCCAAACGAATTTCTCTTTTTAATGTGACAATTATCGATTCAAGAAATTCTAATCCCTTTATTTGTCATAGCATGAATAATTATATAAAATATTATATTATGTTATAACAATATAGTAAATTGCCAACGAATGATTAAACATCTTTACGTAACTTTAATACGCAAAAGATAATAATTTAACAGACGCATAAATAAATCTCTCAGCCCCAAAGATTATATTATCTCTATATATTATAAATTTTGCTTAAATGTATTCCATTTTTATTATTGTGACTTTATTCTTTTTCCCATCTCGCTAATAATACTAATTCTATAAGTTTGTAAATGTAGTTATGTATAATATGAAATACATTATTCCTTTCTTGAACATTTCGTTTGATTGTACGAGTAAATTTTATTTTATACGTAACAGCTGCTTAAAAAAAAAAAAAATTGATCAATCACTATAGAAATACGTCACTTTAATTTATTAGAAATTTAGAAAGGACAATATTTAATGCAAATTGAAATTTTACAGTATATCAATACTTATCATCATCATTGCATTTAAATTTTCATAATGGTATAAATAATATTTAAACGAATAATATAGTATGGGCAGTTAAAGCAACTTACACAAAAATCATATTCATTCAAGATTGTATTTCAATAATTTTTTTTCATTTTCATTGTTCTTTTCAACCAATCGCCTAAATTATAAACAATGAAAAATATCATATAAATTTTATTTAATAATTCGATACAAATATAATAAAGTGTAATACTGGAAAAAGTATAGTTAGAGAATAATCGCATAAATTATAAACGCGTATTAACTAGAGCAATGATAATATGAGTAAAATGAAAATTATTATTATCATATTATTGCGAATCTTTTGAAACTTAAGACTAAATTGATTAATACGGGAAAGCAATTTCTATATTTATACGTATGAAAAATTCGAAAAAAATATCGAAGTACCTTATTTGTAATAATTAAGTAACCTGAATCAAGTATAAATTTAAAAGTAAGGAAAAAAACGAATCCTCATAGAGCATAAGATAATTCGTTTGAAATATTCATTTATAGAATCAAACAATATGAAGAGGTGAAAAAACTGTATTCACATCATAAGGTGAAGAATCTGTAGGAGTGGTATCCAGCCTTATTAAAATAAATAAATTACGAGGTTGAAGTGAGCTGAATACATAACTGGAATTCAAATAAAAACATTATTTACGATTTTAGTAGATTTTAGTAGCCAGCGAACAATATTGTAATCAATAGAAGATTGGTAAGATTAATGAAATAATATCCGATAGCATAATTAAGTATGAACATTGAATAATCGCTGAATAAATAATATTCACGTATCACTAATTATGATATATCAGTATTCATAACGAATCACGAGCATTTGTTGCAATAACTCGGTAAAAATGAATTATTCTACAACGCGTTTAATTAATTCCTCCATTTTCCAAGATTGTTGAAAAATTATGAATTGAACACATTCACGTGCTAATTCCTACAATTTTATTGTTAATTTTAATGTCATAATTAGGGAAATTCTTAAAGAATTTACAAGTTTATACATCGGCCGTAAAACATTGATTTTCTTCAAGCGATTTAGCAAATTTTATACATCGGCTTAAAATATAAAAATATAAAAAGTTGTGTAAACATTGCAACATCGGTATGCTGTAAAGTTCTAAAAAAAATGTATTTAGTTTAATAAACATTCTATACGGTGAATGTTACATTTTTTGACAAGATACAAATGTTAAGATCGTAATTTTTTTTTTTTAATACTCTTAGCGTGACGTAAAATTCTTAAAGTATAGATTACTGAAAAATAATATATTTATAAAAATTAATGATGCAATAAGAATTGAGAGGTGAAAATATGATGAAAATTTAATTAAACATAGGTCAATTGGAATAATTGTGGATGGCCTTTGAAAGTAAAACTTTCATGAAAAAGTAGTGATATTCCATATGTGCATTGCCGTTCTAAATTAACTTGTTAAATATAGAATAATATTCTCACGAATATGACTCTTTTTAAAAACATTATTTTTCTGCCGAAAAAAGAATCACTAAAAAATAATTATTATATCATTCTATATCGTAAAGATTTATCGATATTATGAAGATCCTTTATTAGTGATTTCATATATAGAATTGAGCAACTTATCAACGAAAAGATATACTGAAATAATAATTAAATTTTAATGACAAACAACTGATTGGCATAAAAATTAATGGATAAAAGTACTACTAGAATAAATGATGTACGAATAAAAAAGAATGAATAATCGTTAAAATGTTTAATGGATTGTATTTATTGGGTTTTGATGATTAAAGTAGCCCTTTCAAAATATCTACTTGGCCGTGTATCATGAATTACTAAAAAACAAAAAAAAACAAAAAAAAAAAAACAAAAAAAATAAAAAAAATCTATTAGCCTGTATAAGATTAGACAGAGATGATAATGAAATCGAAACAAAGTTTCAACGTTTGAGCTCGTTTATGTAATTAACCATAATAACGCCTATAGACAAAATATCGGCAAAAAAAAAAAAAAAAAAAAAAAAAAAAAAAAAAAAAACACCCCCCCCTCCCCCAGCCGCTAACCCAGCTGGTTCTTATTGATTTAAAATTTCAATATCAAATACTACGTGTAAGAATTGCCAATGATTCATCAGTTTTCATGTTGTAGTAATTAAATGGATTAGCTTCTATTATTAGATTAGCTTCCGTACAAAAAGTATCTTCATATAATATCTCTAGTATACGATCCTTTTTAAGCCTTTGATGGATTATGCTAATGTGGCAAAGCAGTGTGCGCGCGCGCGTGTGTTAGAATAAGAGTAGTAATAAGTTAATAATTGCTTAAAGAGCAATAGCGACATAAAGTTCAAGTGAAAAAGCTTAAATTGCACGCTTACGTCCTTTAATTGAAGATAAGCCTAACTTATAATAAATACGTACTCAAAGCGTCTGAAAAACAAACTCGAATGGCCTTTATTTTAGTCGCATCAACGAATGCAAATAACAAATTGTAGAAATTAATGCTGCAGCCAAGAATGGATCTGCCTGCCCTCGATTAGCAATCACGTATATAAAAGCGAGTTTCCATTAAACAATGCTAAAGTGTAAATATTTTTGAAGCTTCGGCTTAAAATTGTTCGTGTAGAGTTATTAAGGTGATATACGTTTGAATAGGAGAGCGCCGACGAGCCAGAAAGTTTCAGTCGGAGAGATAAACATGAGACTTTGACGATGGGAACTTGTATGCTAGAGTCGTAGTTTTGCATCCTGCAGCATTACCAGTCCGATGATCTCATACTTCCACGACGAGTTAAATAATCCCGTCGCTGCACTCTCCCGGCCACGTTTATTGCCAAACTGCTTTGGCTTTACATATGCGTTTAACGCGAGTGTCGTTGAAGCTGGTGAATCGCTAATTATTCAATTCGTCACTATTTCCCCAGCATATCACTAGATAAACGATCGCATTCAGCATTAATGACGACCGAACCTACGCGTTCTGTCCTCGATAATAATAACTCGATCCATACTTGCATTATAGCTGGATTTTGATAAAAATGCCTGTGGAGGCGATTAATGCCTAAAATATCTCCTTAAATATCTTCCTTAAATAACCGACTGCTTATGAAAATAATGGCCATCAACAAAACTCATTCGTATTTTATTGCACATGGCTAATTATCACTATTAAAGAACACATCTCTAGTTCTTCGTGTTTTTATTTATTGGAGTGGGGGAGTGGGGAGTGGGATACAACAATTCAGACGAATAATCTTCAATGATAGAAGACAGGCATAAAGAATTGGTAAACAAAGATAGCATTGGCATTACGACAATCCACTAGACATTAGTTTTACAATATTTTGCCGACGGTTGCATAACAATTTTCCTCTCGTAACGCGTACTGAAACATATAAGAAGAGCATAATGTTATGCAGTTTGTTCCCGTTACAAGAGAGAAAAGCCTTGTTTTGTCGCATTTTCGTCCGACGATCTTACTTCTGGGATTAATAATCTCATTCCGCTCAAGCGAATGCACATGTCATATTTCCGTAATATAAATAGCTCGTCATTCGTATTTTTATCTACTTCATTTACAAATTCCATATTTAACTTTACAACGACTATGTGTTTATCCTTGAACCAAGTTGCACTTCAACGCGTCAAACTTTTTAAAACGAACTTTTAAAACTACATAGTTCATCGATACTTGGAAAGACAAATCATTTAAATTATTACACGTAAAAGGAAACATTGATACTTTGAACTTGTTATTCGTTTCTTTTACGTAGCCACCGTTACTTTTTCATAACATAAATCCAAATGTACATACCAATTATCGATCAAATTAATTAATTCTACTCGATTATCTTTTTTCGTCGTAGAATTTTTATTCCAACAATTTCTTCGAGCCTGTACAATTTACACAAAGAGACTTATAAATAAATAACTAAGCAATTATAAAGCAGCTAATCCAATATGGTATTTAAAAATAGCAGAAGTAGAATTCTTTGTTAAGTATTTACTAATTATAATTGGCCATGATCACACTTAACAATATTTGAACAAATTTTTTCGTTTTTTGATTAAAATTTCGCGTAAAAATTAAAACTTCTCATCGTAAGCCAATAAAAATGTCGGATTTAATCATAATTACAGCTTCATAATGTAGCTTAATTAGCTTATTAAAGGCAAAGAAAAGAAAAAAAGAAGAAAAAAAAAATTCAACGTAAATTTAATACTTTTTGATGATGAATTTAATTATCTGCTTTGTCATCGCTATAGATCGTCGTATACTAACTTACACACTGTTTTCTAATCTATCGTATTAATAAAAATACACTATTGAGCAGATAGTGGCTCGACTGTATGCTCGATGATTATCATCAAATTGGATAAATAAATAAATGTTAACGTGATTTATTTATTTATTTCATTCTGTTTTTTTTTTTTTTTTTTTTTTGGTTTTTTTGTTTTTTGTTATTAATTATTATTTTTGTTTGTTTTCGTTTTTCTTTTGTTTTGCTTTGTTTTGCTTTGCTTTGTATTGTTTTGTTTTGTTTTGTTTTGTTTTTTAAATTATAATCGAAAGCTCTATGAGAATTGTAGTTTTAATATTTTCATTCGCAATACATTGTGCTACACGTAGAATCGCAATAACAAAAATCACCATTCTAAAAGGTTGAAAAAAGTCCATTGTTTTTACTTTTTGTATTATT
This sequence comes from Ceratosolen solmsi marchali, assembly GCF_000503995.2. Taxonomy (NCBI): domain Eukaryota; kingdom Metazoa; phylum Arthropoda; class Insecta; order Hymenoptera; family Agaonidae; genus Ceratosolen; species Ceratosolen solmsi. Next base: position 4,965,653 of record NW_011948412.1, read on the forward strand.
AACGGTATAAATCTAAAATATACAAAACGTCATATAAAATTACATTCGTTTAATTTACATAATTATATGTTACAACTTTAATATTATAATGTTGAAATTGTGAATGAAATTCCTTAAATGACATTTGTTAATTTTTATACACTGAGAGAACGTGCATATGCAATTTGACAAGAATTTATTTGTCGCCTAACAGTTGCTGTTCAATCGTATCAAAGTAGTTGATATTTTTTTAAAAAATATAAATGTTATCATCGTAGCGTTGTTTGAACGTATTATGAGCTAAAAATTACTTAGTTACGTATAAAACTACATCAAATCATTGGAAATATTATTTACAATAATGATAATAATTTTAATCAATATATGCTTACATCCAATTTGCTCATATACCTTGTGATTTGCGTTAAAATTATATAAATACGCGTATTTCGTGTATTATACGCGTGTATATATATATATATATATATATAGATATATTTTTTTTTTTTAATTTTTTTTTATTTTTTTTTACTGCATACATTTTCATGTATACATTTAGTTTTAACTTTTCACTATGATTATAATATTCAATTAAATATCGCAATACGAATTGTTAAATTATGTCTTATAATATTTTTGTACTTTTAGTTTATTTTATAGCCCCTTTTACTTGTATTGAAATAAAAGTTGCCACATTGCTTAAGTTATTAAGTTAATTTACAATATTACTTCTATCATAGTCGTAGCTGTGGAAATATGATCGACGACCGTTGCTTTTAAAAGTTTTTACAAGACGCATAAAATTTCGTGTAAAGGTAAGTTAAGCATCGTTCCTCCATATCGATACTTTACCATCTTCTTACGAAATAACAGAGCTAACTCACCGTTTTTTAAACTCTTACCGATTATATTCTGATCGGGTGCATACGTTAACGTACAAACGCCTCGTACAATCGAATAAATACTGTGCAGAATTAAATTATTGCTCAGCTCGTTGAAAATTCTCCCAATACTTGTTATCTCCGAGTTTATTATTATTGTGTGATTGATATTGCGAGCTTCGGTAATCAAAGATATTTCGATTTTCTTATCGTCGACAATATGCGAATACAGCTAGTTAATGATAAATTTGGAATTACACGATCGCATAAATTAAGAGCTTGGCGATCCACCAATATCGTTAATTAACGTAACTTCAGCTCTAAGTGACCAAGGCGTTCCCTATGACGTATCTCTTTATCGATCGAGCTCGATAGTTAAACTTCGTAGAGACAAGTGAAACAAGTTGCTGCTCAATTAAGGGGTTATGTATTAGTTATTTTCTACCTACGACAGACTCGAGTTCGTGATGAGTTTTGAAATTTCGTATATCACCGTTTATATCACCACTGTCCCCTGTGATTCATCACAATGACAAATGGTTGTACTCTCCGTGAGGATTTAACGATCGCTGCATTGACTCCTTTCGCCCTCTCAATTATTTAATTAATTTGTCGAATTTAATAATAATAATAATAATAATAATAATAATAATAATAATAATAATAATCAATAATAATCAATAATAATAATAATAATAATAATGAATATAATGGTTGAATTGATGCGCCTATTATTATGTAAAATGCAAACATGCTATTCATCGAGATATAATTAAAAATTAAGGGGGAAATTATAGAAAGATTATAGTCGATCAAAACAGTCTAAAAAATATATTTATTAAAGAATTATCACATATAATTAATTAGAGATTTCATCAATTTTTCAAGTATGCTCATCAAACTTCATGGATATACGACGCAATCAAATATTTTCTCATTGCCTGTTATATTATTTTATTATTATTTATTTCTTTTTTTGTTTTTTTTTTTGTTTTTTTTTTTTTGTTTTTTGTTTTGTTTTGTTTTGTTTTGTTTTTTTTTTACACAATTTATCAGTATTTTACTATAAAAATATTAAATATTAAAAACAATGAATAAATAGGCAAGTTAAAATTAATCGAGTCATCATTTACAATGTATAAAAATTCTAGTAAATTCTAGATCTCCTAAATTGCTGTTTATCAATGCCTCCGAGGATCGATTACGTATTTCTGTAAAGAATAAAAGAACTTTTATCAATGAGATCCGCCAGATCCACCCATACACAATCCCATTGGAATAACGTTGACGGTTGCGCGAATCTTTTTTAATTCCCTATATCCGTAAACCGTTACGGATAATTTTGAGGAATGTTTGTCCGATCAAACAACTAGCTGCAACTTCCAATAAATTTCAATACCAAAGTAACTCGCCTTTAAGCTCATGACAAAGCTTATCTTTTATTTATTTATTTTTTCTTTTCTTTTTTTTTTTTCTCTTTATTTTCTCTCCTTAATATTATATTTAAAATATGATTTTCACATCGTATGTATTCTTACTACCACAATAACAGCACATCCCTGCGTGTTATAAAATATTTACAAGTATTTAAAAAACTTTTCTCGAACTCGTAATTACAAAAAATTAATAGCCTATGTTTCTCTGTCGGGATTAACCACTTCAAATAATTGAACAGCCGTGAATACCGTAATGGAGGCGCGAGGTTTTTACTCGATAAAAGAAAGTTACGTTCGTTAATTGCAAGTCTTTCCATACTGTCTGTCCGTATAATTGTCCTGTTTAGCCGCGTAATGCATAATGAGTACGAAAGGATAATCGTTCACGTGCCGAGGACTTTTTAAACGGGGTCGTAACAATACTTTTCCCAAACATACCAAAATAGATGATTAACGAGCGACATTGTTACGGATCGAGAGCGGATCGAGAGCGGATGGAGAGTGGATGGAGAGCGAATCGAGAGCGAATCGAGAGCGAATCGAGAGCGAATCGAGAACGGATCGAGAGCTAAATAGTTAAAAGTGAAAAAACTTACAAGCATCCGAGCTACGGGCTGTAAAATTAACGGCGAGATTAATCTTTCCTTTTCCAGGTCATAGTTGATATGTTGGAAGTACTTTATCGACATCTCGAAATGATGCATCGTCGTAGATACATTCGCTTTATGCAATGCAGCCTCTCCCTGTCTCTTGACAATAATGCATAACGGCAAATAACAATAACGCAGGAGTAAAAAAAAAAGTCTAGACTCGTCCATGGCACTGGATTATGCAACGGCTGTGCAGAGAGAAAGAGAGGAGGATTAATGCGTGAATTCGCGTCTACTCGAGCGATTCGACATAATGGCAGTGTCCCAAAGGTCTTTTTTTCTTTATGTCTCCCTTCGAATACGTGCGCGCCCGAACGCCCAAACGCCCGTTTATTATTCTGCATCACGTTTGAGGCTCTCACTACGAGTCGGCGAGCTCCCATTCCTTTAATATCTTTTCATCGAGTGCCGTCATGTCGTGGCGCTCCGTCGCCTGGGGAGCTTTCGAGTGCGGGGTGTCAAGGCTCGATTCGCTCGAGATTTGCGGACTCTATGCGATGTTGCCAGCGAGCGGAAATCTTCGATGGAAAGGGGGTCGCCGGGGAGGGCTTGGCGGGGGGGGGGGGGGGGA
>NW_011948412.1:4969179-4972746 GCF_000503995.2 Ceratosolen solmsi marchali
ACGACAACCAAAAAATAAACGATCGGCTACAGTGAGAGACTTGAGAGAGTGAGAGTGAGTGAGAATGAGAGACGAGCGTAAGGAGAGGCCCAGGAAAATGCTTAAATAAATTTATTGATCGATATTAAAATAATGTACATAGCTCTCTCCCTCTCCCTCTCCCTCTCTCTCTCTCTCTCTCTCTCTCTCTCTCTCTATATATATATATATATATATATATATATATATATGTATATATGTATGTATACAGATTCGTATGATCGGCGAAGCGTCGAGCTTGTTTATTAATTCATTGTCTTTTAATCCTCGATCGATTTTTATCGCACTTACTTACGCACGTCCGAACTTCCAGGACTCGTGAGCGTAATTGCCATTTACCGGTAAAGTGTTTTTTAAATCCGAGTTTAAAAAAAAAAAAAAAAAAAAGTGAAAAGTGAAAAGGTGCCGAATAATAATAATGCTGCGTATGCATCGAAAATAAAGTGCACATTTTTCATGGAAGAACGAAAAGCTATAAATAAATGTCAACGATTTCAATTTGTACTTACAACAATTTCTGGGGCAATAAATATGGGCGCTATATCGCTGAGTTCTTTTTATCCTTTCGAGCCACCGAATAATGCTAATGCTAATGCTAATGCTAATGCTAATGCTAATGCTAATGCTAATGCTAATACTAATGCTAATGCAATGCAATCCAAAGTTATAAGAGCAGGAAGCGAATATACGGGGGACGTAATGCGCGAACGTAACCAACAGACACGCGGTTCGTTTATTATCGGCAACTTGACACAATTAAAAATCGATGTCCAATGATAGCTAATTCGTCATGATGATCGATTGTTAATCTAATATATGTACAGAGTCGTGAGAAACCGAAATTTCGAGAATTCGTCATATTGAATTCATTAGGACGCTCGTGGCGTCCAAAATCCAAAGCGCACTGTCCACGTAAGCGCTTACGGTCCTCGTAACCGACAGCTTGGATTTATCGTCCGAGTAGTCGATCACCACGTGCCTGAATCCCCCTGAGCCTGGGATGAAGACCACGGATTAGGTACCGCCGGGCTGCATCTGTTGGGTGTAGAAGCCAAAAGGTCGGGACTCGCTAGGCTTGGACTCGGTAGCGACGAGGGTGGTGGAGGCGGAGGCAGCAGCGCCGGTCCCCGATGTCGTGGCTCCCTGAGCCGTTGGCTTTGGGTGGAGTCTGATGGGCACGGGCAAGGATAGCGGCAACGAGCTCGAGCTCCGTTTCTGCTGTTGCTGTTGCTGTTGCTGTTGCTGTTGCTGTTGCTGCTGCTGCTGCTGCTGCTGCTGGGAGTCATGCGAGTGATGATGGCTGGGTGCCCGGTAACCCTGATTACCGGGCCCGTTGGGTCGTAATCGCGGCCTACCTGGGCCACGCCTAATGCCCGACATCGATTTGCCCGAGCCGCCTGACGTCGTCTGATAATGGTGATGATGATGATGATGATGGTGATGTTGATGGTGATTATGTTGCTGCTGCGTCTGTTGTTGTTGTTCACGCTTCTGCTGCTGCTGCTGCTGCTGCTGCTGCTGCTGCTGCTGTGGTTCACGCTGTTGCTGTTGCTGCTGTTGTTGCGGTTTTTCTCGTTGCTGCTGCTGTTGCTGCTGTTGCTGCTGCTGCTGCTGCTGCTGGTGGTGATGGTGGTGGTGGTGGTGGTGGTGGTGATGATGATGCGGTGGTTGCTTTTGACCCTGACCGCTCACCGTCTCCGTGCCCCCTGCAAGAAAAAAGAACCGCGCACTCGAGCTTTAGCAATGCCTACGTCGACATGCCTACCTAGTGCTTGTTGTTTTTCCTTTTTCTTAAGCTCGTTACGAATATTGGGATTGTTTTTAAATCGTTGGGATTGTTCCGCAATCGATATTTTTATTACTTTTGCGTTTTGAATTATTTCGATTAGTCGAAGCCGTTCTAAGGATATTTTATTATGTGCCGTATATTTTGATAAGCTGCGTAACAACGTTGGAGTCGATAGCTAACGCGAAAACTCTTTCGCATCTGACTTTCATAACGTTGTAGAGCAGAGCTCTGACGCGATATGTGATTAATCTAGCTCACTCCTACCGATGTGTCGTGCACGTTGTAATCACAACCACTTCTCGTTGAAATATTGTTTAAAAATTCGATCGACGCCATGCTTGACCAAACGATAATGCACAAAAACGTAATTGAAAAAACATTAATAAAATATGATAGTAAAGCTAATGGATAATGATTGACAACAAATATTTTTAATCTTTTACATTTTTTTTAGACGTTAAAATTATAAGTGGTGGGTGGTGGTGGGGGTGGGTGGGGGGGGGGCCAAAAAAGGGGCTAAAAACGTTGCCTTAAAAATAAATCTACGTAAGGATGTAATTTTTTTTTTTTACGATCGAGTGCACTTAATCCGTGTGAAAAAGCTAAAATTAATTATTTCTTCAACCTATTAAATGAACGTTAAATCTTTGATACTAACAATTGAAGGGCAAGGTGCCATTATCATTATTAAGAAGAAAAAATTATAATTTGCGGTCGAATGCTCGATACGATGATCTTTAATATAAATTTTCTCTTTCATGGTAGATATATAATGTGCAAGTGCCTCGTAATAATGTTTTCCAAATTATAAATTAATTTTAGTATACAAGTTTTGCCACGTAATCGCGTGAAACATATAAAATTTCGTGCATATCGCTATTGTTCAATGTGTACGCATACAATGCCGCGTTCCCACACATAAAAGCGATTGAAGAATGCGTACGAGTGGATGTAGAGAAATTCGATAAGCGAACGTTGGGGAGTTGGTGTGTGTCAGTGAATTTTGCATAAGCGTTTGTTGTCATTTTGATTAATTGTTTTCGAATTTGTTATCCTCGATAAAACGAACCACGCGATCGTCTCTGAGCCAGGGAGACGACGATTAAGGGCGAAGAGGAAGTAGGGGCAGGCAAGCAATCGTTATGTAAGAAGCGGCCGATGACGATGTTTTGCCGTCGTTTGCGATCGTTTAATATCGCGTGACCACACCGAGGAAACTTTAAATCTGAGGTTCGCTGGGCCAAGGACCTACCAGGCCACGCTCGTTGTCGTTTCATTGTGACGTTTCGCTTATCGCCGTATTGTAAAAATCGCCAAGGAAGGATTGTCGACCGTTGAGAAGAGGGCAGACGGGGTTGGAGCGAGGATGTAGAATGATGGGAGGGGGTCCCCTTGATGGGAGACCGCCGAGTAAAATAACGTGTTCGGGTGCATATAGATTGGCGATGGGTCGTCGCGCCGGTTTGTACGGTACCTAGCCGTGCCTTATCGTGCCGCGGAGACTCGCGACGACGACGCTTTCTTCAATTCCGTTTCTTATCTGCTCCCACCCGCCGGGCCAATGCAATTTTCATGTCTCGAGCCCTTCGACTATATATCGGCTCGTACGATGTCGCCTACTTTTTTTTTGTTTATTTACGGCTGAGCGCCGACGGTGGCTGGAGTCGAAGGTTTAGGGATCGCCGACGGTGGTGAAGGTGGTGGTGGCGGTGGCGGTGGCGGTGGCGGTGGCGGTGGCG
>NW_011948412.1:4972892-4978854 GCF_000503995.2 Ceratosolen solmsi marchali
CGACGGTGACGGTAACGGTGACCGGTGACCGGTGACCGGTGACCGGTGGCGGTGACGATGTCGTTGACGGTGAGTGAGGGTGACGGTTATGGGTGACGGTGATGGTAACGGTGACGACGGTGATGGCAATGGTTACGGTGGCGGTAGCGGTGAGAGTGGCGTGGTGCGGAGGAGGAGGAACAGGAGGAGGCAGAGGTGGAGGAGGAGAGAGAGCGAGGTGCCGTCGAAATATCGAAGAGGAGACATCGATCGCAGCTGCCGCGACCGCTACGCACCTGCTGCTTGCGCTTCGCCGAGGCCCGCTTACGATCGACGATTACAAGACCCATTTTCATTTCGACTCCGGTGCTCCTGATAAGGACCTCTTTTCTAAGCGACGGCTCAGTTAGCGATTGGCTAATTGACTCGATAAGGTACCTCCCGTCTCCCTCATCGCCACCTTCGCGAGCTATATCGAGCGTTTCGAATTATGTCCTCGCGGTGCTCGACGACGATATATTGTACATTAATAACGGGAATATCGCTCGTTAGGTCGCCGTGATTTGTTTTTGAGTATCGAGTATCGAGGAACGGTTATGCTGATTCAGCCTGGTGAAGGAGAATGCGCAAAGGCTTGGTGCCCGACGAACGCGGAAATGTGGGACAGTGTGAGAGACCGACGCGCGTATCATTGGCGCTGATAAATAAAGCCGTAAGGTACGATGGCGGCGTGAGAATTGTCATAATGACTCCAGATTTGAGATTACAATTGAATTGAAATTGAATGTAAACTCGCGATACAACGGACTCGAGCTACTCCTCAATATCCATTAATTAAAGGAGTGACTTGCGATAACGGTAAGCGCGCGCACCCAGAGACACACGCCCTTTTATAACGATCGCGGCCCCGAAAGCTATTGCAACTCTAAATTAATTATCAACGATGCAGCAAAGCATAAAGCTCAATGGATTATTGTGAAACAACGTCCCAAAGAATACGCGACGAATGTTACGAGGATAGGTTAATCGTAAGTTTGCGAGAGAATAAAACGCAATCGTGAGAGGCCGTACGGCGACCATATCCTTTCATAAGCCCACTTCCTTTAAAGGCCAAAGCTAAAGATAAAAGTAGAATGGCACGAAGGCAGTAAGAAAGATACACACACGCGCGCGCGCGCGCATAAAAATAAATATCTATCGATCAAGTGTATATAGTACAATGGAAGCAATTTGGTGCGGAGCCGAGAGGGTGAATGGATCTCCGACAAAAGGAAACAACTTGCCACGAAGGACTTGGCATATCGATTCGAAAAAGAGTATCTCCAGCCAACAATGCAATCGAAAAAGGGAGGCGTCCAACGTAGAAGGGGACGCCCTAGGGGAAAGGGAGCACGGACCGCATCGGCGGTTAACGGGGTGCGGGGGCGCGGGTCCACGAGCTCGGCCGTGCACATGTGCTCGCGAGGGAATTTCACCAGAGCGGCGCGGATGTGCCCCCGAGGAGTGTGGCAAGTGCCGGGAGCGAGACCGGAGCCGGAGCCACTCGATGAAAGGAGTACGCGCGAGCCTGGACGCCGAGAGGCTCCCCCGTCCGTTCAGTAGCCGAGCCGCAGGCAAGGGGACCGAGGACCGCTAAATCCTTCCCAGATGTCGACTCTCCGGATAAACAGTACTGTCCGCGGCTGCGATAATTATCGTGCACGTAATTTGCGAATCCCCCCGCTGCCACCGGGTCGGCTTCTCTCGGCCTTATCCTTTTCAAGCCTTCGACCCCGATTGTTGACACACTTGACAATGACGACGACGACGACGACGACGACGACGACGACGACGACGACGACGACGACGACGACGACGACGACGACGACGACGACGACGACGACGACGACGACGACGACGACGAGGACGATGACGACGACGACGACGACAACGACCACGACGACGAGCACGACGACGACCACGATGACAACGACAACAGCCACGATGACAACGACAACAGCCACGACGACGACCACGACGACAACGACAGGAGTCACTTTTTTCCTCGATTATTTATACATTTTATTCTCTCTCTCTCTCTCTCTCTCTCTCTCTCTCTCTCTGTTCTCCTTCCACGCCCCTCTAAACTCTAATGGCAACGGACTATTACGTATGCCTACAAATTAAACTAATTATATCTGATGCTGGTTGGTACAATTGCATCGCGTTCATAAATGTAGGATTCCACCTGTTGAGTTGCAGCATTTAACTTGTCGAGCAACAATGCACGATATATCGTTTAATGAACTATTTGATCCACGTCTGTAAAATTTTAATTAGAGGCCATTTAAATAATGAATTCTCGACGTTTATCCCCATAATGACATGCTTTCGACAGTTGTACTGTAATATGCCAATTGCTCGTACGTTAAGTACGTGGATGCGAGTGATAATGATGGGTGAAGGTGGGATGGCACGAGTGGGGGGTTGGGTAAGGGGACACAGAGAGAGAGAGAGAGAGAGAGAGAGAGAGAGAGAGAGAGAGAGAAAGAGAAAGAGAGCGAGAGAGATGTCGTTGTTAACTGAAACGTACAATGAGATTGGGAAAACATTAAAAATATATGAGCAGTGAATAATGGTCGACATGTTCGTTACATAACGTTAAATAAAGTTAGGTATCCATCGGTCTTAGAATTTCTCATCTGACCTGCCTGCATCGCTGCCTCACGCTTCAACATGGACTGCGTATCACCACGTGTGCTCTGATTCATAAAAGAAAAAAAGACAAAAAAAAAAAAAAAAAATAAATAAATACATAAAATCAAGCACACTCGTCGTAATAAGGTAAATGCGCGGCTTGCATAATGTAATGCAGAAGTGGCGTGCGTTAGCCTCGATCCTATGTTTATTCCGTGCGCTCAAGGTGCTCGCGCGCATTCTCGGTTCATGTCCAAATAAGCCCGAGAAAGCCACCGTGTCGTTGTAACGTGGCCCAATTGCTTGGGCCTCGCGCCCTTAAAACGCAGGCGGCGCAATAATCGAAATAGCCGGAAGCACGTCGAGTATGTATGGGTAGATCGAGACTGCGCACCACGTGGCACGACCTTCGACCTACGGCTACGAAGGTAGCCCGACTTACCGTGTTGGTGTGGGCCAGGACTCGATGCGGTGGCCAAGGCCCCGGGCGCGCCGATACTCGTACCCCCGGACGTGGTGGCGAGGCCCTTGGAGTGAGGAGCCGGATGGAGCATTAGCATGCCCCGGGCCTTGCCGCCAATGGGCCCGCCCCTGCGTGAGCCCCGGGGTCTACCTCGCTTGCTGACACCGCGGATCGTTTGGCGTATCCTCGCGTCGCCACCGCCGCCGCCACCGCTGCCGCTGCTACCGCCGCCGCCACCGCCGCCGCCACCGCCACCACCACCAACGCCGCCGCCGCCGCCGCCGCCGCCGAGGTAATGGCCGAACGGTCGCTGATGACGGCCGTCCGAGGGGTCGGCACCCCCGCGACCGTACTGCAACCCTAGGGATATCCCCGAGGCGTAGCTGCTGCCGATCACGGGCCCGTCCACGTCCACGACGAGGCCCTCGTTGCTCGTCTCGTCCTGGGCAGACAAGGGATGGGGCTCGCTAAATAAGTTGTGCCTTATCGGATTAGCCGCATCTCTTGCGAGCTCGTTCGGGCATTTGCAATTTCGTTGGAGCGCGATACTCTTATATACAGGCTTTACTTTCCAAAGTGCTTCCTCCATTATGCATTCTAACCTTCTTAACGCTCCTCGAGCTCTACAATTTGCATTTATGAATCGAAGTTGAGCGCGTATTGAAAGAGTCGGCAATCGGCAAATTTACGGCATTTCGGGCACATAAAATTTTAATTACTCGTCGACACATCGAGAATGTTAATCAATCATTGAGATTGAAAGTTTTCAAACGGTGATGGGACCAAGCTTAGAGACGAGAAAAATATAGCGAGCGCGACTCTTGTCTGCTTGAATATTTTTCTGCGTTTCTTTAATACGTTACTTTAACGAGTACGCCGTTTGAAAATTTTATACCGTAAGGCTTTCATTGCCTATAACAATGCATATTACGTGAAATTTTTAACGAGCTGTCGACAATCGTCTTGAAATAATCGGAGTAATTAAAGCGCCAAAATTAACCAAAAAGAGGCTGCCGTGTAATTTTATTGTGTAATGTTGATTAATTACGATACATCATCAATAGCCGCGATCTGCAAATTGAAAGCTGATTAAACGCGCTAATTACTACTTTGAATTGGTTGGAGTTGAGTGAAATTTGTGGGAAGGGAATTGGAGAATTGGAGTAGCGAGAGAGAGAGAGAGAGAGAGAGAGATAGAGAGATAGATAGATAGAGAGAGATAGAGAGATAGAGATAGAGAGATAGAGAGAGAAGGGGGATATTGGATATGAGGGGGTAATAAAAGTCGGAGGTTCGAATATTGCAAAGGGTTAAAAAAAAAAAAAAAAAAAAAAAAAAAAAAATTGGAAAATTTTATAATTGGAAAGTTTACAAGAGACGTATCCGCGGTGACGAAATTGCTTTATTCCGAACGGACCATTGGCATATACGAAAGGAGGAGTAAGCATAATATTTGGTTAAATTTTCTAGAGACCTCGGACTTAACGGGGCTCTGCAAACCGGAAGTCCCGAATTCATCCTGGCCCTGCTTCTGATGATTGCCGGCGTGTTGCTGAAAGCTGGAGGCCGAGTGCTGCATTGTGGACTCGTGCGAATTGGCGCCCCTGCCGTCACCTTCGTCTACGCAGAGTCTCTTGCTGTCATTCTACCCGTGTGCGCGCCATGAAATGATTATTATATAAAATATACAATGGAGTAAAATGTAAGAGAAGGAAGAACGCGGGTTTGCTGGTTGCCGAGGGGAACGAAGGGGGTACGCAAGGAAGGGAGAAGGAGGCGACGCGCGATGGGGCGCTACCTTACCTTGACCGGAAACGCGGTTTGCTTCCTCTTCCGGTCCCTCTCCTTGTGGTGTAGGCTCGCCTCGACTCTGGCCTCCTCGGCGTGCTGCTTTCTCTCTTCGCTTCGTTGGCTGTCTGTAAAATATACAAGAGCGCGCCATGGTATATAACGCACGTGAGCCGTAATACAGGGACAAGCGGCGATATTCGCCTTGTTTTAAGAAAGGAGGAAAGAGGCGTAGAATGAGAATTGGAAGGAGGAAGAGGATGAGACGGTGAAGGAGCTGGTGGAGGGGGCGGGGGAAGGAGAAGCGTCTGTACTTTCACGACTTGAAAAAAAACTTTTAAAGTGCGTATAAGGTGTGCTTTACCTACGGTAGCCCAAAGAAATCTCATTGAATAATACTTGCGATTCTTTGGATTCGGCTTTAAGCGAATTATGAAAATACGTAAATTTAATTGGGATACATAAGTTTCTTGCCAATCCACGATTAACCAAAATTCATCGATTATCACGATATAGCGTGTGGTTTTTTACGCGGGCCTTTTGTATTTATTAGGAGACATCGGTTTAATTCGCTAAAATATCGCTCGTGAAAATATTATAGACGTTGACTTTGATACAAAGTACAAGTACGAGATAAATTATGGGGACGATTTCGTGGCAATTTCTTCCTTTTAACATTGTTAGCAGAAATTATTTTTTATAAATTACGTAGAAACCGAAAATGCGCGCGTAGGTGCCGCACTCAATTATTACTTAGCGATCGCGCGAAAAACGCCACTAATTATTATTATCGTGCAGTTTGCATACGAAAGAAAAAAAAATTATTATCAAAACGTGTCAACGGATATCCTTGATGGATTGCTTGTCGTGCATTATGGTAGGAGAATCGGCAAACACAAGCTTAAATAATAATATTAAAAATAAAAGAAAATTTGAACGGAAAGAAGAAGTGGACGGGGTTGTGATGGGGAGAATGGAGAGAATGGGGAGAACGGGGTCGGGGTTGAGTTTGGTTGGGTTGGGTTGGGTTTGAGGGGATGGGGGAGGGGGATGGGG
>NW_011948412.1:4978864-5018864 GCF_000503995.2 Ceratosolen solmsi marchali
GGGGAGTACCGCAAGTCGGTTTCGGTTTCGCTTTCGTTGAAGAAGAGTCGATGCAGGGCCACTTGGTGCGATATAGCGGGGTATCCGATTGCCCGATACTTTCCTTTCAATGTGTTTTTTCGAGTATCGAGTAAGGAAAGCAGCAAGCGCTTACATTTCGCCTCGATTTCCTCGTCGTCGAGCAGCAATGAGACCACCTCCTTCGGCTTTAACGTATCCGGCTTAAAGTTACCGCCACTAATGACCATACGTTGAATCTGAAATGCAAAGGTGAATTGTTCATAGCCGTTGACGCGCTTTGCCGACTCGCCATTCTAGCCAAGTGGATGAGCCGAACCTCGCTTTTCTCGCGGGCGCGTTGCAGAATTCGCTCTTCGATGGTGCCCTTGCAGATGAGCCGATATACCGTCACCTGCTTCGTCTGGCCCAATCTGTGTGCCCGGTCCATTGCCTGCTGGTCCACGGTTGGGTTCCAGTCGCTGTCGTAGAATATCACCTGCGGGTCAAATTTCATTACTCTGGTGCGGCACAGCTAGCGTCGCTAGTTACAAGCGACTCGCTAATGCGCGCTGCCGCGACTTGCGTTTCGTTAACGAGCGTCTACGAAATTTTAAGGTCTTGGTCGATAACCCGAAGGCACGTACCGTGTCCGCAGCCGTCAAGTTGATTCCCAAGCCTCCAGCTCTGGTGCTCAGTAGAAAGACAAATATATCCGTCCTGAAATGCAGACGATTACGATCTTTTTTCTTTCGTGCGTTTGGCAACGCTGCACATTTCAGCGCTTTTTTTAAGCATATGTAATATGTAATTTTTTCACATTGCAGCTTATTCGCGAAGATCGTTCTTCGCTACTCTATCTACTCTTATCATTCGCGATGCCATGAGAATGCCACGAGAAACACCGTACATTTGGCATTCCGAATAATTTCATTACGTGCACAGTTTGTTGCGTATACGTAATAATTGACACGCGCACTGCCATTGTTAAATTTAAATATTCTCAAGATAATTAATAATAAAAAAATAAATAAATAATCGTTATACGATTCGTTGTTATTTTTAATACAATGAGGAGATCGATCGATAAGTATTATTACCTTTTTTGAAAATCGGCAACCATATCACGACGATCGGAAATTTTTGAGGAACCATCTAATCTCATAAACGTATGTTTTCGGTGATACATATACTCCTATAGAAAGAGCCAATACATTTTTAATTGCTCGTGGGTGTGTGAATGTTGATTTTATAATTGCTTACAAACCTCTAATAAATCTATCATTTTAGTCATTTGTGAATATATTAAAACGCGATGACCTTGTTCTTTGAGCCGTTTCAGGAGATTGTCAAGTACGGATAACTTTCCCGCATCAGTCACTAAAGTTTGCTTATCTACAAATTAAGTGAATATCAAAACAAATAGAGAAATAGAGTGATAAATAAATAAGTAAACAAATAAATAAATAAACCAACGAGCAAACGATGAAAAAAGGATTAAATCTAATGAATGTACAAATACACTCTAAGGGTATCGTATAAATGGTCGATTATGAGGCTTCGCGCCCCTTAATTTATTCACAATAAAATCTTTCCTTTTTAATCCAATCATTTATTCGACAAGTATATAAGTTTAGTTTTATATAAAATATAGATAAGTTTAATTCATAGCCTCAACTACAAATATAAATCTAAGTAATGTCGATCGGTAATGATAAAAGGACATTTTACCACTATTTTAGAAATACATAAAATTGAGTTATTATATTTTTTAAAAGTTATTTGATTTAAGCTCTGATTATTAGACGAAAACGAAAACAAAACAAAAAACAAAACAAAAAAAAAACAATAAAAATTATTTCTACAATTTAATTATGTCGTCAATTAAGAAAGAAACTTTGTGCATGGCCTTATATTTTATAAATATCTTCATTTCACAAATTATAATACTCCAATAGCATAACATAACACATATAAGCAAAATAGATAATTAACTATATAACAATTATTGAATCATTATACTCGACTTTTTTAAACAATTATTCTTGTATTATAACTGACATTCAATGCCGTGCTAAATAATTTTATACCATTTAAATCATTGCACCATTATAGAAACAATGTATTAACGAGCTTCGTTTAAAAAAAAAAAAAAAAAAAATTAATAATTTTAATGATCGAATGAATTTGCAAATACATAAGGATGCTGATATTTCGAATTTCATGCAATGAATATTCCTTTTAACGCTCAAATGATCGGATCGCATTTTATTTTATCGTTACCTGGTACTATAATATTCGACCATCCATTCATTGGGCGACAAGCGGCCAAACCTCCGACATGTTGATATGAAAATTGCGTTGGTAGTGTTGCACGTACATGAATACGATTTTGCGGTAAGCTCTGAGCTAAATCACAACCGAGCCATAATATTCTTTTGCCGCTTAAGCCACCACACTCCTCGTGCATCTGCCAAGCACGCGACGCGGCACAATGGCTAATGTAAACCTTCCTCGAGGTAGCTAGGACCTGTAAAATACAAGTGTCCAAATTCGGATAAGAGAGCGGATGCGTTCTAACGCATAAAATAAGTTTAAAAAATTACGACTTTACGAAATGATTGGTACGTTCAAAGTATTATAATGACATTAAACAATTGTCGTAAAGATGATTATTATTAACAGCTGCGATAAGCTTGTGCTACTTGTGATCTATAATTTGATATAACGTAATCGTAATTTTTTAAAAAGATATGCGCACCTTCGGTATCTTATCGCAGAGAAATGCCGGTAATGATATTTGCTGGCAATGCCTTAGGATTGGTGTCCTTGGCGTATGCGGATGCTCGGGCAATAGCGGAACTTTCAATTCTTCGCCTTGCTCTATCTTTACGGAACAAATAGATCTTTGAAGCTTTATCGATTGATTGGCTTTCTTACTGCTACGAAGTATACGATGAGCGACAGTTTCCGGCATCGAATTAATCGAATGAGTTGCGTGCGTATACACGGCATCTCCGTACAAAATGCTTCTCGTAAATATTAAGTCGTTAGCCATTTGAGAAGATGTATTGAATTTTTCTGTCAGAAGCCACATAATATTAGAAGATATGGAGCCCTGTTCCAACCAATCTTCCAAATGTCGCTTAACATTCATAACTTTTATATGCTGCGCTAAATGGCCTAACCTGTTCATATGAATACAAAGGATTTTCATGTTTAATAATGATAGCCTACATGTATTTATACGTACGTATATTTTTATTAAATTTCCACAGCCATATTACCTGAATAATATTCCAGTAATGAAAATACTATTTAATTCCATTGGCGATAAATTGATAAATCGAGCGAACGAGAAGCAGCATGTGTTTGAGCCGTCGTTATCACCACATAATGCTCGATAAATGTATTCGGTAGCAAATATAAAAAATTTATTATACAACAGATGCTCTTTGGACGATACAGTCGAGTTCATAATGTCCTCTTTATATAATAATGATGGTAATTCTAAAAGTTCCGTGCGCATGAAGTATGGTGACTTTGCATCTCGGCGTTCAAAAAGTTCTGGATGATTGCAAACCTGCAATTATATTATTATTCGTTATAATGGATTTTATAATTTTTATAATAATTTCAGGTAAAACTGATAGGTTGGCATTACTTTACGAAATTGCATGACTAGATTCATTAAATTCGAAGTAAAATTTTTATCATTGGTTGCGCTATCACCAACCGAATAATGAAGTAAATCCTCTATTCTAATTTTCTTTTTCAATGCTAAAACAACAAAAGGGATAGATTATTTATTATCCGTTCGAAGGGTGCGCGCGCCTGTAAATTAAAATAACAATATCGATACCCGTGTAAAGTAATTTTTGTCTTGTTGTAAGCGGACAATAAACCATTACTTCAATTTTATCGGATAATTCATTTTCTACGTCCTTTTTTATTCTTCGCAACATAAATGGTTTTAAGATCATATGAAGCCTTGACAAGTGTTCTAAATCAAGTATATTAATACAATTAATACAATTATCAATGAATTATTACCACTAGGCAGAACAATTTATTCTACGCATACTTTCATCGATTCCAGTTTTATTTTCAGCATGACTTTCGATATCTTTGGAAAACCATTCGTTAAATTCATCGTGGGAATCGAATAAGGTAGGCATAATAAAGTGAAGAAGGGCCCATAACTCGGCCATGCTATTTTGAATTGGCGTGCCACTGAGCAGTAGACGATTGCGACAACTAAATCCCAATAAAAGTTTCCATCTCATACTGAAATTACATTTTAATAAAATTATCTCCACAATGTGCGTTTGTTTAATTCAAAGGAACAACGAATTATCAGGAAAGTCTACCTGCTAGTACTTTTAATCGCCTGTGCTTCATCAAGAATCATATACTGCCACTTAATTCTGTTAAAGTATTTATAATCTGTTATAACTAATTGATAACTCGTGATTACGACGTGAAACGATGCCTCCTTTGTATGTAGATCCTTGGTGTCCCAAAACTGGCGTAAAATTTTCCGCTCTTGAGGATTACCCCAATAGGGTACGACTTTAAACACCGGCACGAATCGTGCCATCTCTTGTTGCCAATTGTGCAACGTAGAAGCGGGCGAGATGATTAAAAATGGTCCCCACACAGCTACAATTCACAACAATTATATAACAACAATATTCCAATCATTATCGTAATTATTCTAATTATCGGCTTACAGTATTTCTCAGCAATGTGACATAAAAAAGCTATGGACTGAACGGTTTTGCCTAAGCCCATTTCATCAGCTAAAATACCACTAATGCCCTACGGAGGATATAATTGTTGAGAAAAGTTTAATTCAACGATTCGTCGTAAGGAATTAATCATACCTGATCGTAGAGATTTGCTAGCCAATTCATGCCTTTTAATTGATAACCTTTTAAATTTCCTTTGAAAATTGACGGTTGAGGGTGTTCTAACGTTTCTGGAGTATCACTTAAGCGTAATTCCTGATTAGTTGCTGGATCGAATTGACGAGTTCTCGCCTTTTCGTTATCAAATGCATCTATTGCATTTTTTTTCGCCTTTTGCTTCATGGCTTCGCTGTATAATGGTGAAAGAAAAGCAAAAGGAAGAAAGTACATTAAAATATACATACATACATACATACATTAAAGTGTCGAAACACAAAATTTATGGACGTGCAAATACAGCAAGACGAACCTATCGTAATCATCGATGCTGGCAAGTCTTGGATTTTTTTCTTCATCCAGTTGATTTAAAATCCGTAACTGCTCTTCGGGAGAAGCCTTGCCTAATTTTCTTGACATGAAATGAGCATAGAGCTCGGTCTGCGTAATTAAAAAATTTAACTTTCTCTGCTGGCGTTTTGCTTCAATCAATTCAACGTCCATTTTACGTTGCTCTTCTGCTTCTTTTTCCAATCTTCTTCTGGTTTCTCTCTCCACGCGATCATATCGTTTCCAATAAGATTGCATTTCCCTAGTCAATCTCTTTGCTCTCCATATCGTTTCTTTCATATTTTTCTGAGACTGACGAAAACATAATAAACAAAATTTACGATAAAAACACTGATATATGATTGGATGATCTTTCGCTGATGAAGAAGCTCGAATACTTACTTGCATAGCTTTTTGCCTCCAATATTTCATACAGTGTTGGGCCACCTTTTTGCAACTGATAAGCATTTCCTTATGATTATTAGTTTTGGCCCTCTGAACCTTACCAAGCTCTTTCTTCGACATCATTACCCAAATTTTACGTCTCCGAATGGCCATCACCTCTGGACTTTTATTATTATGCTTTTTCCTTCCACGGCCTCGCGGTTGATGTTTTAAAACTAATTCTAATTCTGAGTCATCTAAATGATCTTGTGTCTTCCCTTTATCCCAATTCTCGTCAGGATATTTTTGCTAATGAAAAAAAAATCATTATTAATCCACTGACACTCAAGATACCAAACATACGTACGATAAATTACCTTGCCATCGTGGGAAACCTTATGGTGTGTAACTCTTTCTTTTTTCATTTTTACTACTTTCTTTTCTGGTTTCTTCTCTTTTTTCTTTTTATTTCCTACGATAAGTTTCTGATGTTCTAAAAATCTGTCATAATTTGACAATAATCCTGCTCCATAATACTGATACTGTATGTTCTTTATATTGGGAGAAAAAAGAAATTATGTTAAATTAATAATTAACAAATGTTATTATAATTTATGATAGTAAGGGGCAGAGAGAGAGAGAGAGAGAGAGAGAGAGAGAGAGAGAGAGAGAGTGATAGAGAGGGAGAGATAGAGACGTGTAATTATTTACCTCTGGCTTCTGATAGAAACGGGCCTGATATTTCTTCCTCAACATATGAAATTTTAACATATTTTGAAAATCCTCTTCTGTTATAGATCCATCCGTGTCCGAGCCCGAAGAAGTATCGGTTCCATCGCTTAACAAAATATCTTGTAACCAGTGTCTTTCTTCTCCAACGTTACTCATATTATACAAACGTAGCTTATTGTTTCTTTTTTCTTGAGAAAGAAATTAGGATTAAAAAATTACATGCAATTCTCTATTAAAATTAAGACATTTAGACGTTATTTAGATTTATTAAACAAACCATCTTTCTGCGATATTAACTCATTGATATCCGTTTCCGACTCTGCAGACTCGTCTTCGGAGGACTCATCTTCGTCGCTGTAAACATCAATTCAACGCACGCACACAATAATTTACAGGCTGATAAAATTATTAACAATTTGTATTATGATAAAATAATCAATACCTGATTTGCTCTTGAAAAAGGTCGTTAACTTGACTTAAAAAAGGCTGTATATTTAAACTGCGCTCCAGTCGCTGTAAATGCAACGGAGCAGCCATCTCTGCTTCTAATCCCATCGCTCGAGTTCGGTCAGTCATAACAGTTTCAAAATCTTTAAAACAACATTCTTCGTTAATACTTCAAAAAAAAAATATCCTTAAATAAGCAATAATGTGAAAAAGCATGATAAAGAAAAACTTAATGGTCATAATACATAAAGTACACCAACAATGTGTGATAAAAGAGCTCGCTGAAAAATTCAACTAAATTAAACGAAAATAAAAGAATAATATAGTGGATAGTGGAGAACATGCACGTGATGGTACGAGGAGTATTGTAATGCCTATTGCCGTCAGACTAAAGAAAAAAATGAACCATTTCTAAGCGTGCTATGCTGTGAGCTACTGTAATCTCATTGGATTTTCCATTATGTAAGGCGAAAGGCAAAATAAATAACAGACGCCACGAACGTTTTAACTTCACGTTTATATATTGGACTGTAATGTGAAAATCACCTTTCGGCTTGGTTACGAAAGAGCCGCGTTTTATTTAACCAGATATGTAGGCGCGGTCGCAGCAAAACGCGCTGTCCTCCGAGTCACATCGAAATGGGATATACCGCCGGACGGGAAATACATAATACGAACAGGAGCTTCAACAACGCAAGCATTTGGCGTGCCATAAAAGCAGGGCAGGGATAGGGCATATTGTTAGCCACCATATTTGTTTTCAGTAGATGGCGCTGCCGCTGCGGTTCGGTGCTGTCGCCGCGAAAATTGCGTTCCATCGTTTCCGTTTTCCAGCTCTGCCGATCTTAGGACGTGCTCGTGCGGCTTGTTTCCCTTCTTCATCGCTCGTCAATTGCCATTCGATTTTGATTCGATGCAGCGCATTTCCGCATTTCACTTGTTTCAATTTCTAGCTAAACCAACTCATCAATCGGCCTTACGTACCATTGCGTTGCAAGTTTGTAAATGATCGTTCCTTCGGCCCCGTAGAAGATTCTCATTTACTTTGCCTATTCGATCAATCAAGTTGGAATGTAATAATAAATTTGATTTCCACGAGCAATTATGAATCGTCGGGTCGAATTACGTATTAATCGAATATTATCTACTTACAAGTCTTTTATGCCAAACAAAATTCACTTATGCTGCCTTAATTGCATTGTTAATTATTGAAAATAGCGGCAATTATTACTCGTTCGATTACCTACAACATTCATTATAAATATCTGAAGTTGTTGGTTGTGCAATGTAGTTGGCAATGTAAAATTTTTCGATTGTATTACATTTTTCATTACAACGTGCTCGATATTTTATCGGAAACTACGTGCATTTTCATGGCGGATTCGTGAATTTGATCTTATAAATAAAGTCGTAAAATTATGGCCTTCCGGTACCAATTAATTAACAAACGGCAGTTTACTCAAACGTTATTGTAACTAGGAAACATTTCAAAGAGCGAGGTTACAAAAACAACAACAAAACTTTTTGTTTTTATAAAATATACGTCTCATTAGAGGAGGTATTCATTTTTGTTACATAATTTACTAGATAATTAAAATCAATTAAGCAATATAACGAACGATAAATTCGAATCGAAGAAGTCAATTACAATATGAATGCGGACTTGGCTACGTTTCAATAAATTATAATTGTAAAATTCTCGACGCACTTAATTCGAGCTGTTAAAGGAAATGAAAAAAAAATTTTTTTGTTTTCATAATAAAGAAATGTGTTAAAATTATTCAGAAATACTTCATTGTAATTCATTTATTATTACTTTGAAGCATTACAAAACAAAAAACTTACAATAAATTTTTAATATTTCTCACTTGTTTATTTTATGCATATATACATTCTGCATAATACAAATGACACACACACACGTACACACACGCACACACACACACACATATATATATATATATACTACATCCTGTTTCTTACCTGTAAACAAAAATACAGTATTTTATTTTTTATTTGAATATGTGGAAAAGAAATTTTGTATTTATTAAACAACTTACATAGTTATTTTTAAGTAGTTTAATTATAGTCATATAATAGCTTGAACAAATAGATGATAAATTTCTAAAAGTTATTATTCGTGGCTATTTTATTGTTGCTTTTTACGTACACGACTCTTAAAACCGAGAGGAAAGACATCGATGTTTTCAGTATCTATATACAGAATTGAAAGAAAATTTGTATTTTTATTGGTGGACTTACGCATATGTGGGAATTAATTTTTTTTTTTTCTATACTTTTATGAAATTATGTTTATTTTCCTCAAAATTTTTAATAAAAAATTCGAAAAATTACGTCATTGAATATTTTAAAATTCAAGTTAAAAACAGGAGGAAATATTCGATTGGCGCGCTCCTAGCGTCCAACATTCAAACCATATCGACAAATTGAAAATAGAGAAAATTGAAGAGAATCGGCGGGTGCGTAAGAACATAAACGTACAAAAATTTTAGATTCATAATGTGACTAATATAAGTGAACAAAACGCTTGTATTCTGATAAAATATTCTCTTGACATCGACTAAAAACACAACTAATGAGGTAATATTAGAAAGTTTTTGTGCGGCAACATACTTACATTTAATACATTAAAATATCTATCGTATATATCAAATTCAACGTTCTAGAAAATTGTTAATTCTTTTTAATGAAAAAATATTAAGGAAGAAATTTATGATTTTAAATTTGCTCAACATTAAATACCTTTAATCCTTTAATTGTCATGCAAATAGCCAGATTAAAAAAAAAATACTTTGTAAAAATTCTGGTATAAAGAAACTAATAATTCACTGTCCATTTATCTGATAAGTAGAAAATTTAACAAATATTATTTTCATGTTTCATTAATACTTTAAGCACGTAATATATAATTTTCTATGTCAAAACTAAATGTATGCATTAGAATCACATACTTTTACTTCATTTATATTTCTAATAAATAAACAATGTAATACAGTTGTTTAAATATATTCAATTATATATTATAAATAATCTTTTAAAACAATGCTATATTTTAACAATTTATTGACGATAGTTTCAAAATAAGTAGATACAAATTTTTTCTAATAAAAGCTATTAGATAATTTATTGTACATATGTTTCATGATTAAAATCCCTGTTACCCCCCCCCCCCCACACTCGATCGCCGGCCGCCACGTAAAGTTCAATTAAATACTCATATCTTAAGAATATAATTTATAATAGTTTATAAAAGTTGTTAAGCCTCTGTGTCTTATATATTTTTTATGTAAATTATTGTAATGCTGCTTCGCAAAGGGAAATAAATACGCATCGGCTGTCTGAAACGAAAAATTTATCGTTTTTCACTTATAAATCATACAACTAATACAAGATATAATAATCGTAGTATTTCATTTATGTTTCAATATTCCTAATGTTCTCTCCTGTGTCCGCATACGGATATATATATATATATATATATATATATAAACAAATAAAAAAAAACAGCTTAAACATTACCGTAATTGGTATACCGTAATTGGGCTCTGGATGTTACAAAGACTAATCGTTACAGTTATTTTCTTATTCTTACTTAATTCTTATTATTACTTATTTTATACCTACACACGCGCATACACACACACACATACACACACACACACACCCATATTCGCGCGCGTGTGTTTGTGTGCGCGTGTACGTTAAAATGGTCTGGCATCTGTCTAGCATGATATTGCTTTTTTAAAATTGTATTCAAATGATGAGAATTTCTAGATAGTCTCTTAATTACTTATTTTCGTGGTAACCATAAAACAGAGAGATTTTACTCTATAAATGGAAATAACAATTCATTATCCCTAATACTTGATAATTTAGTAATCATTTAATCTTCATTCTAGTTTTGTTTTCATAGCACAACATCTATTTTATCTCATAATGATTATTGGGATAATGAATTTGGAGAATATTCGGCTTTACAGATTTTATATAGAATTTATAACTATAATACAGATAAATATAATTAAAATTAATTCGGTTAATCGTATTTTTTTTTTCTATTTTAAATTAACGGCCTTTAAGATCACCACTTAACGAGGCTTTTGCAATCAGCGTAATTTTTTAAAAGGAATATTTCTCATCTCCTTATAACTTAAAGTTTTTGAAGAGTGCGATAGCAGTATCGAATAATTTTTAAATTATTGTAGTTATGACAATGCTTCCTATGGGTCAGGTTTGGATCCATGAGACGGTGTACGGGGGTTAAACAATACCATAGCTCTCGAAGAGCCGAGAAGCTCAATACGAATGTATTGCTAATGTGTGAATACTAAATTTGATTGTTCCTATGATTCATAAATACGCAAAGACATTTTCTATTTGGACATAAAACGTAGCTACAGTTTCATTATCTCAATTTCGCTTTTATAGGCTTTACATAATGTATGCACAGTTCTACAAACTTAATTGTTGCATTTGTACCTAAATGTATTTATCGATATATTGCGATTAGCGTCTGCTTTCCCTCCAAGTATGTCACGTTCTTTGGCCGAGATGGTTTGTAGATAATTAATTTTTAAATAAATATTTTGCCCATTCACACGTTATTTATTTTGTATTTTCTTGGTATATAATATTCGTCAATTGGATACTGTACAATAATGTCAATTTGTCTTTCGTGTTTAAAGAAAACTCATCTGTTTTTGTATTAATGACGAATAAATTAAAATTGTAACAAAAAAAAAGAAAAAAAAATGTAAAAAAAATGTCTTCGATCGTGATTTATTACCATAAATTTTTTGCGATTTATGTTCCATAATATTATTTTCATATTCAAATTTTTTCTTTGGAAAGCTGTTTGGTGCTTATTGTTATGTGATTACACGGATAATGATTGGAAAGACACGTAAATGATTAAGCTTACAAACTTCAAAATATTTCACAGCCTTTGAAATTCAGCGAATAAATATTTTTCCCATTAAATTATGAAGGGAAAGGGGGTGGCGGTGGGACAAAACTTGTTAAGTAATGCTTGTATACAACAATATGTGGATTTTACGAAAAAAAAATCTTGGCTTTGGATAATTTCAGCACTGTAATTTTCACTTTAAGAGAGCAACGATCTTTACTGGAAACTTTATAACATTTTAAAAATTTTATGTATCGTCAAGCGAAAACAGATTTTACTCATTTTACTATAAGCCCTTATTGGTTTTTTTTTTTAATTTATTTTTTTTTTTATTACATCATTCAAATAATGACAAATTAGTAGTAAATTTAATAACGTTGAAAAATTATTCAAGGCTCGTGACTAATAACTGACTTTATAGTAAATAATTGAAAAGAATAATTCATATAATTAAATTTCTCGTTGACGATATTTTCCATTGATTTTGGATATTTAAAATTGTTTGAGTCTCAATTTGTATCTGTCGAAACATTTGTACGATTCTAATAATTGAAAAAGTCCTTTGTCCGCGTATGTCTCGAAAAAAATATTTGACACGCGTTAGTGTCTAGCGTTTAGAACCCGCATAATGTCCATTAGCCTTCCCCTTTTAAAATAACACATAAAGGCAAAACCCGTCGGATTTCTAAATAGCTACGTAATTTCTGTGTATAACAACATTGGAGCTTTTCATAGTCGATCCAACCTTCCGATCACCGGAATTTCAGGCACTGCAAGGAAGCGATGCGATGAATTATGTTTTAAAATCTTCCGCCAACCGTTTCATCGCGTCATTTTTAAATATTTCGCTAATAAAGCAGAATGGCCAAGCTAATCGAATTATTCATTTAATATTGAAATTTGCCCTCGTTGTAGCGATCTTACAAATGTATAATAGCATTTCTTCATTACATCTACAAACATTTTTTTTTCTACTTAAAAAGTGTATAGTTTGAGAAAAATGCTACGAACGTAAAGAATAGATCCAATGCCATTAGTGATTCATCAGAACGTAATAATCAAATTAAAATATTGTTGCTTATCTGTAGCACGGAACTCTTCAGATGAATAGATGCAAATATTCACTTATTATACAAGTTAAAAACACACTTCTCGTCATATACGCACAATGGCTCATTGAAGAAGAAAAAAGAAGAAGAAGAAGAAGAAGAAGAAGAAGGAAAGTAGAAGAAGAAGGAAATAAATACTCCAATAAAGTCTATACGTCTTTGAGTAATTATTACGCAAAGATTCACTTTTCCTTATGTCCAATCGAACAAATGACTTAGATGTTTACACGTCTATAATTCCAGGCGATTAGCAAAATTCAACAGAATTGGATGCGGAGTTCGCTCAACCATTCGCATGTTAGTTTGCAATCCGTAAAGTGAGCATGGATGTGAAATGGCACGTATTTGATTTTTATATGTATTCGGTATAATAATACGTTCGGCTGATAATACAAGATAACTAGCTCCACATAATACTTTCGTTTATTCTTCACGATAAAAGCATATTTATACATTTATTTAAATCAGCATCTTACGTGGCTTCTAATAAACAACGCGGTATTATTTGTTCAAAATAACAATTTTCTTTAGTAAATCGTTGATGAAAATTGTATTTACTTAGGCAGTAGCAATTTTCTCCCTTATACAAAGCTTTATTTTCGCCTTATATATTTCATAATTTATCTTTTCACATTATTTACGTAATCGCAAGGCAAGAATAGACACATTAATCAGTTCCAGTGCCGTTTAAAAATTGGGCTTTTGTCTCCACATCTGCCACGTACGAGCGGCATAAAATGGGGCTGATATAGCTCGTCACCCCAACACGATTGTCCTATTTGCCTTTCGAATCCAATATCCAATACACAATGAGCATTTATACCAATTTTTTCACTATCTCGTCGTATTATATATAGTCGGACGACCGCTGCACTTTATTGCTTTCCAAAGAGGCGCCATTCCGAATTAAAATTTACTCATTACCGGCGATGAGCGATTTTCCTTAAAAATTGATTAAAAAAATTACCTTTTTGTTACTTTTCAATGATAAAATACTTTGTTAATATAATTCGACAATTGGTATATTAATTAACAAAATGTATTTTTAATGGCATAATAAATAACAATATAATTAACAACAATTATCTAGAAACGGGTAATTTGTAAGACAATATTACAAACACCACATAATTATCATCGTCAACGGCATAAAAAGTGTAAGCCATTGTTTTACGAGATCTATTGGCTAAAATTGAATAGATGGTCGTTGCAACGGTTTCTCGTTCGTTCGTATATTTATGCTTTTTGAATATAACGTATTGCCGACGCTTCAGTAATGTAACTCACACGCATAGACGAATAATAAATTTCTATTTAGTCAACTAAATATATCTTTTTTACAGTCTATTAGATAAATGCATGTGTGTTTGCAAAAGACATTGATAAAATGGCAATTAATGAAAAAAGATAAAAAGAAAGAAAAAAAAAAGAATGAAAAAGGAACTTAATTTGCATCTTAATCTGCATAAATTAACATTCGCTATCGTTATTTAAATTCGTTTATTTCCAATATTTTAATAAATTAATAATCTTCAAATGTATTTCGCATATTTCTACGTATCAGTGAAAATATTATGCAAAATAGTATTAATGCTCATACTAAGTAATAAAATATAATTTTAATAATAAAAAATAAATTCTTGCCAAAATGAAAGTAATTTTAATTGAAGAAAATGTTCTTGAAAAGAAAAGTAAATAATAAATTTCACACACACATATATATATATATATATATAACCAATCTTTTTTAATAAACTAATGTTAAATGTTATAACAAATTAGGTAGATAAATAAAATTTAATTTATTAATTAATTAATTGCTTATCGCTTGATAAGAAGTTTTGTAATATAATCAAATATTTCCAAATTACTCGAATATAATTTCATCGTTTAATTCATCGATAATAATTGCATTTAAGAAATTGCTTTAAGTAACCGTTAAGTATATACCAATACAAATGAAACGGTTTAGCAAGAATAGGCAGTTTTCTAGGAACTGAAAAAAATTAAATTCATTCTGCTTGGTATACATGTTCTTTTTCAATACAATTGCAACTATTAAGTTGAAAATTGTGAATTATGTTTTGTTTCTATAACGACACACATCCATATATAAATGAACAAATGTATGTGTGAATACCCATAAGCATTTTTACGTACAAATCGCTATGAAAAAAAAAAAAAAAAACAAAATTCGTTTTGCCCGAACTCGGAGCATAATTTGGAAAAGAGTCACAATAGTTGGTGATAAATTTTTCATATTAATGACTATTTTAATATTCATTAAATTATTCCGTAACTTTATTTTATTAATAATAAATTATTTACGTGTTATTTGAATTTTACTCTGCGCAATAATGCCAATGATTGTTCTCAATTACCTAACACGTAGCCATTCAAAAAATTTGCAGCTATTTACATTTTATAAAGAAATTGTATTCTCTGCGAGATATTTAGCTTATTCGAGCACCGATTTCTTTTGTTTTGAGCATTTAACTTGCAGTAATTTAGATTTAGTATGAATGTCAATGTTTTTAATGCCATTTAATAAATAATTTGTGTTATCTAAAGTAATGCATTATTCTGCTAAAGTTAACGCAATTTTATGACTGAACGTATGTGTTTGCGCTTGAAAAATTGCGTAGTAAATATCGTAAATAATTTTTAAACATTTGAAATCAATGTATTGAGAGAAGATAATTATATTCTAACATAAAAATATTGAAAATCGTTAAAGCCATTTCGAATAATCGAAATAGTAATGAATTTGTCGACATTCATATGTTTTTAAATAAAATAAGATGTATAACGTATAAAGTTACCATTCTACGTTAATTCTTTGACAATCAACCACCATAATTTTGAATAAGGACATATTAATAAGAAAAATTTGAACAAAGATATCATTAATAATAATAATAATATTAATAAATAAATAAATAATTGAATTTATTTTAATTGTATTTTAGCATTACAGAAGCAAACATAGTATAGGATGTAAAAAAATGTTGTGAAGATTTTATTTAAAGCTTTAACATATTTTTATTCGTTCGTAGGGTATAATGATTTATGAAAAATTTGCATTGGACCTAGAAACCAAAAATTATGACATTGGACATATAAAGACAATATAAATTAATAATTGATATTATGTATAACTGGTAATATGAGAGAGAAATTTCTAATCGAGTCTCATTAGTAATGTTTTTAACTGTTGGCGGTTGTGGGGTGGGGGCAAGGGGTCGCCGGCGTGCCATTTCCCCCATCGGATCTTTGTACGCACGTTTCCCCTAAATTTATTTTGTATTAAAATGAGCTACGGTTAAGTGTATGACCGCCACGAGCAGTGGTTTACAGATGCTATAATCGTATCTCAGGACCCGCCCAACATAAGTTTTTTTTTACTTTTCATCTTTGCATATATTATACCTAATTAACACTAAAGTAATGGAGCGATGTTAAAAGTCATAGTTTGTTAGACTTTATTTATTATTCATGGGTAATTTATTTTATTACATTGTAGCAATTGTTAACGCCATTATGCGTGTTATAATATAAGATAAAAAATTTCTATTATTGACTTTATTTGTCGGATAGTAAATATTAGTATAATAATAAATATAAGTATTGGTGAAGGTATGGATGAAGTTATGTACGGATAAAGGAGCGAAGTTCGATATTTCAGTTTTGTAAGTTAAGCACTTAATTAAGATAAACTAGTTACATGAATTAGCAAAATTATCTCACGTATCGCATAAACAATACTGCATAAAAAGAAAGTAAATACTTACCTATGAATATCTTTTTTAATAGATTGTTCATATTATTAAATAATCTTTCTTATTCTTTTCTTAAAGATTTTTTTAATATTTAATTTTCGCAACGAATGCCGATCGTTTATAAGAAGCATAAAAATCTGAAACTACTATCAAAAACAGTTTTGTAGTAAGTTTATTGTTCATATAATTTTTATGCGATGATTCATTAATTGCAATTTATTGCTTTCAATATATCATATTATGTGTTTATTTTAATGTGTTAATTGTACAATCCAATATGCGATTATGCAACTAGAACGGAACCAATTTCATTGGCCCTTAACATTTTTGATTACTTGAATTTTTTTTATAAGAGCTTTATTATATTGTAAATTTAAATAGTTTTTTTTTTCTTTTTTTTTTTTTTTATTTATTAATTTTTAATTGAAACAAATTAGCAAAAATATTGTCTAGACTTGGATCATCATTTAAAGCTCCTCAATATTTTGTAGATGACTGTAACTTCTTAATATGATATGTAATCTATAATTATGTTACCATTGTAAAATTTTGTAGAGATAGAACATAAATTTTTCCTGCGGATATCGTTAGTGGCTTTTGAGATCGCAAAATCATCAATGATATGCTACGAATCGATGATAAATTGACAGACGTCCAAGGAGATTGATAGGTAGCATATCCAACCTGTAAACTCTACATGCACATTCTTTAAGTAAACCTAATATTCCAGATAGAAATGCACGTTTAATACAGGCTCGTACCTCTGATATTAGTACATCGCCCGATTGGCAATATAATAAAATTTGTAATAGGGCGAGTCCCATAAACATTATGTAAATTAAACTTTCGTAACCACCATCTTCCAATGCCTGAAATTATCGAAACAAAGCATCTAATTTAAGAAAACGAAATATAAACTGAATCCTCACTATTATTAGTTTTAATCCGATGACGCAGATGATTACGCAGCTGATTAACAGCTGCTGCAAGCTCGAACCATTGAATATCACCTGAAGCATCTGCGAAATCCTTATTCAATTGGAATTATATTCAAAAGTTATATCGAGCAATATTATAGAGATGTATTATAATGTTCAACGATGTTCATATTGGTGTAGATAAAAAATATTCAAAATAACGTATACCTAATGTATTTTTGATGCTTTTTAATTAAGTTGTTGATTACATTGGCTGAGTTGCATCCCGCTGATACGAGTTCAGCCAAGTCGTGTTGAAGAATTTGGAGTTGAGCGCTATGATGATAAAGGCTAACTAGGAAAATACTGTCCATGGCAAAATTGGTTGTACCGACTACGGTTCCGCTCATTACCTACGTATAAATTAAGATGCATTTACCATTGCCGTATTTATAGAGCTTGTGAATAAATCATTTCCGACGTTTCAACGTTAGCAAAGTTATATTTCACACACACGCACACATTTCGCAGGTATATTTCACATATTTGCCTTGACGACTAAATCAGAGCTTAAAAGATGCCTGTTACGACGATCTTATTAAGGTTTCGGAATATTTATACGCCAATATCGAACAAAAATATTATTGCTTTATATCTTCTTCGAAACGAATATGCTTATATTTATTAAGTTTTCGTACGCTAATAAATACGTATTGCGACTTATTTAGATGCGTTCCTTCTTTTGACGATCGGCCGAATAGGAATTATTATGCATACCTGTGAAACGTAACAAATCCCGTAATTTAAATTGGAGAATCTGTCGAAATGGTACCACCCGAAGAAAGGATACTTCCTTATTCGCAAGTCGCCTGGCTGCATTCCAACAAATGGGGAAATGAAGTATAATAATGCTGTAACGTACATTATAAAAGCGTATTGTTTTGTATAATTGAAGGCACTGGACGCCATTTTTAAAAGTATCTCTCGGTGTTTTTCTTTAGCGGGATTTGACGTATCCATTGTCTCATTCCAATCTGACTTTAATGACATTAGGACATCCTTCGCAGCCAATATTAAAACAAAATAAATCAATATTATATCAATAAGAGTTCAGATTGCAAACTCTTATTCTAAATTTGATTTAACATGGATTATAATATATTTTTTTTCCATTCTGTTGGCAAATTTGACACCTTTAAAAATGTAGCATCAAAGTCTTTTTTGATCAAAAAGAAAATTGCACATAATTAATTTCTTTTCATTCTTTTAATTGCCGTATAATAATAATCAATAAATTTTTATATATATGTTTAATAATCAAATAAAAAAAATCAATAAATAATTGTGAATTAATGTTCTTTTCATTTATCGGAAAATAATAGGAAAGAAATAGGGTTTGTTGACTAGAGTCGCATAAACGTTATTTAAATTGAATATGTAAGTTATTGCGTAAAATTAACTAATATTTTTAATGTTTAAAAATATAGACATTGTAATTATGCGTAATAAAAGGATTTTTACTCTACAAAGTTTTTAAATTTTGATCGAATTTTCAGTTTGTATTCAATTAAAATTTTTCAAGTATGTCGTCATAATATTATATAGTTGACAAATAAAAAAGCATATTTTTTTATAATGAAGCCATGCATGCTTTACTTTATAATGTACTGAAATGTTTCGTGCATTTTATATTTATCGACAGTTAAAAATGTTAAAAAAGATATATTAGAATATGACTAACACCACTTTTTCTCCAATCAAGTTTGAATAAAAAAAGTAATTAAATAAACACACACATATGTATGTATATATATATATATATATATATATATATATATATATATATATTTCAGTGGAGAAAATAATGATAAGGATAATAATAACTATACTCGTTTATTCATTAAAAAGTGGTATTTCAAAAATATTTCAAAAACAAAATCCAGATGAATATTGATAAAACCGACAAGATTTTATGATTTTTAAGTAAAGTGTTAAAGTTAATGTAGAAATTGATGACCATTACCCCATTAGTCCTATCAAATTTAATAGTAAAAGAATTCTATAAAACGTCATTGTTAATAACATAAAACGGGCGTTAGTCGTCAAATTTTTATTCGGTTATTCAGAGGTAGAACTAACAGGGATTGTCAAGCTAATGACAAACCGAGCTTAATATTGAAAGAGTCAATTTTCATTTAGTTATTCGAATAATACTGGTGCATTAATGAAAAAAGCATGCAACAATCGCTTAATAAAATGCCTTACATTAAAAACATTAGCCGTGAGAATGCAGCACAATAGTTTGAGAATTGCGGTTATTGTGAATACATTAAGGACGACGGTCTCGGCGTTGGCATTTATGTTGCCCCAGAAGATATAGAGATCCAGCCACTGAGGAATAATTAGCAGTAGCATTAAGACGAAGAGGAAAGTTATGTGGAGCCGATGCAGGATCTTGGCAACTCCATGATCGAATCTGTTGTCGATCGTCCACATGCCTAAAAAAGTCAGTGCCCATCGATTAAGGAAGATGTAGTCGTCGAAATTCGTCGACGCGCCAAACTTCTGCATCTTTAATGTTGCGGAGCGTCTGTTCGAACGACGAGTTCGATCGCGAATGCTCCGGTCTTCAAAGAATCTTGGATTCTCTTTGTGCAAGGTATCTATTAAAGATAGAAAGTAGGCGGTGCTCTCTTGTCTTGAGGACGCTAGAGCTCAAGTACGGGAAATTGCTACCTTAGAGTAGGCGGCTTTGCAAGTAGCAATTAATATCGAGCACTGCGCGTAATTAATAGTGGAACGGATAACGGGGGTATCCGGGTAGGCGAGCGGTCGATGGAGCCGCGGGTTATTTCGAAAGCTGTTGGCGACATCGCCGGCAGGGGCGTTCGCCGCACCGTTGAGGTTATGTCTCACAATGGGAGGCTCGCGACTCGCGGGGTCCGACGCTTCCATTGGCCACGGACGTATCCGTGAAGAGCCGGTCATCCCTCGCGGTCGAGAAGGACGCCGGTAGTCGTGCCTCCACGGCACTTCCGCTCGGGCGACAAATGGCCAGGGCCGTTCCGAACCCTTACATGAAAAGCCTCTAGGTCGACCGCCAAGGCGTCATCGAGATACATCAAGAATCGAGGCTCGCGGATTTGTCGCCATTTTGCCATTAACATTGTATAGGGCGCGCGCGCTGCCAAGAGCAAGCGAGCGTGAGCGAGAGAACGTGTGAGAGAGAGAGAGAGAGAGAGAGAGAGAGAGAGAGAGAGAGAGAGAGAGAGAGAGAGAGAGAGAGAGAGAGAGAGAGAGAGAGAGAGAGAGAGAGAGAGAGAGAGAGAGAGAGAGAGAGAGAGAGAGAGAGAGAGAGAGAGAGAGAGAGAGAGATTGATAGAGAGATAGAGAGAACGTAAGAGTGTGTGTGTGAGAGAGAGAGAGAGAGAGAGAGAGAGAAAGCGTGAAAGATAGTAAGAGCGAGCGAGTGAGAGGGTGGGAGAGCGAGCGAGAGAGGGAAGGAGCGGCAAAGACTGGAGGAGTGAAGTTAGCGGTAGAGAGCGGCTGGCGCGCCATAGAGAGAAGTTCGGCTTCCCGAGGTCTAGTCGCGCGCTCGACGATAAGCTCGTACGAGCCACGCATAAATAAATACGGACGCGAACGCGGAGTGGTGCGCGGCCGTTGCGGCACTCGACATCATTCCATCCTCCATCTAAACGCGCTGAGAGAGCGACGCCACACGAAAGTAGCGATACGGGAGGGAGGGAGTGACGGTTGCAGGAGAGTGTCGAGCAGGAGCAACAGCGGCAACAGTAGCGGCAAGCCGAAGGTTGCAAAAGTAGCAGCGGGGCCCTCGGAGCGGTTCGTACCGCCCTCGTCGTCGTCGCCGCTGCCACCGCTGCCGTTGCCACTGCAGCCACCACCACCGCCGCCGCTGTCTTCGTCGTCGTCCTCGTCCTCGTCGTCGTCGTCGTCACCGCTGCTGCCGCAACCGTCGTCGTCGCCGTCGCAACCGTCGTCGTCGCCGTCGCCGTCGTCGTCGTCGTCGTCGTCGTCGTCGCCGTCGCCGTCGTCGTCGTCAACAACGTCACGTCAACATCAACGTCAACACTAACAGCAACACCGACACCGAACCAACACCAACACCAAAACAGCATCAACATCAACATCAACGTCAAGCTTAACATCCCGATCTCGGCGCCCGCCCGCACGGTGTGGCACCTGTTTACCTCCCTCTCCCAGAGTCCGCATCACACAGGGAATGATTATCAAGTAGATAGTGCACGAGCGACAATAATCCGGCAACAACCAGCATCCCAAGGGACATCTATAAAAGTGTGTATCGAGGAAGAAAGCTGACACGCGACGACTGTGTTTGTGAGAGTGCGGGAAGAGGAAGTAGCGGTAGCTTGGCGGTAGCAGGGAGGAGGCGGTGAAGAGGATCCGCAACAAGGAGACCAGCACTCCTTCAATTCCTGACAGGTCAGTGCTTCTTTGCTGTTGATGAGTTTGTTTCTGTGCGACGAAGGCGTTCGTGTGTGCACTGGACAGCGTAGGAGACCCGCCTGTCTTGCTGTCGTGAGTGGCACGGCTGGGGAGTGACGGCGGAGACAGGGGAGTTAGGATAAGGAAGAGGTGGGGAATGGGCGAGGAGGGGGCGGTAGGAGATGCGTTTCGCGATGCGTGCTCACGATGATCTTTAGATATGGCGGGAGCGAACCGATCGCTAATGCCGCCGTTGTACCGTGAGTTCGATCACTCCACTACGATCCTTTCGTTCGTGTTTATTAATGTACCGGGAGTGCAGTGAACTCCTGCTGGGCGGATTGTTAGGCCGTGCGTTTCGTTCGACCGAATGCGCTGACCCCTCCTTCCCCCGTTCAAAAACGTTGCCGCGCCTTTTACCCCTCGTCGCCCTCGTGCTCCATCACCATCTCGTTGGCTCTCTCTCTCTCTATCTCTCTCTCTATGTATGTATATATATATATATATATATATATCCTTTACCTCTCCTTCTCTCCTCCTTTCTCTCATTCTCTCGAACCAACGTTTCCAAAGCCAAGTTCATGGCTGGCCTTCGATGCGGCGAAGGACTCTGCCGTCCCTCTCTCTCGTTCTCTCGTTCTCTCGCTCATTCTCTTGGCTTTCGTGCTTTCTAGAATTCCTTGGGTTTTGGCTGGTGCGCGCGCGCGCGCGCATCCGGGGAACCCTTGTGCAAGCGACGCGCGCACTCCCAGCCCGCGAAAACTTTCCGTGGCTCTTGACCCTTTTTCGGACGGTCGCTGGAGAAGAAGAAAGACGAAGACGAAATGCGGTGGCGTTGATCGATTGCGCGTGCGGAGAACAAAAGCGGATCGAGGAGATATTTATAGGGTAGAGGAACTGCCACGCGCAATTTCGTTACCGCGTATGCGTTATCACGGGACGGTCCTTCTTCCCCCCCCCCCAATCCACCACCCCCTCATCCGATTGCCCCGTATCTTTCACTCTTGGGGACATTGTACACCTTTTGACGACGATTGATTTAAAAAAGATACGAGGAGCGCGAAGCCATGGCCCGGCTTGGAATGGCAATGGAGTGTTGTCAATCGGCGTAGGCATTCAGCGACTTTTACGAATGGGTCGCACGCTCCGAGGATTCCCCATGCAAAGTAAATATAAACATCGGGCCCTCTACGCCGAAAGTTCCTCGTCGATCGCATAATAACCGAAGAATTCGACCGGAAGCGGTTGCTTTCTCTGGTTGAAAGCGGACAGCGATTATCGGCGGTGGAGCTGATTTCGCAATGGATTGCGCACTACCGGAGTCCCGACCGCATGGAAAACGCGATATAAAATCAGCAGTAAGGATAAGTGAAAGGGTCTCGATTACGGGGTCCCCTCGCGTTACACATGCGCCATCGCCGTGGACGGAAGTGAGAGAGATGATGCCTAAAGGTGGGGCAGATAAATGAATAGTATTCCAGAAGCGTCCCTCTCTACGCCAAATGCTCCTCTCCACTTTTCGTTATTTTCTACCGTGCGTGCGTGCGTGCGGGCGCGCGCGCATCTGGCTTTTTGTGTGCGTGCGTGCGTGTGTGTGTGTGCGGGCGCGCGCGCTCCTGTGTCCGTATACACGCTCGATCGAGTGATTTACGAGCGCGTGGCTCGGCGAGCGAGCTGAAAAGTTGATTCTTTGTGAACTTTTAAACTGATCCAATCGTATTTAAAACTTTTTTCGCCTTTCATCCAATCGTGTTTATAACTGTCTTTCAAATACTTTACCAAGAGTGCAACTTTTATTGGTTTTGCGTATACGAATTTCTTCAAACTCGATAATCGAAAGTTCCAAACTTCTTCGAGCCCTCGCCGCCCTCGTTTTTTCCTTCCTTTTGCAACCTACGCCAATTCTAATTTTATATTTTGATTGGTTTCTCCTTAATCCATCGATATATTTGGATTATTCGACATAATGGATAACTAGGGTGGATAGGTGGTTGGCTGTGTTATATTTTGAGAGAGAGAGAGAGAGAGAGGGAGAGAGCATATTTTGTTTAATTATGCTTATTTCTTGAATAGTATATCGAATTGTCAAAGAAAAGAAAAGAAGCAACAATAACGAAAAACAAATAAAATAAATAAATAAATCAATTGTATGCAACTTTAAAACTGATTCTTTAAAAATGAACGCTTTATCCTTGACTTCAAATATATTCACAGTGTTAGATAAGTTAGTGATTTGAGAAAACTTTGAAACACTTTTCAAGAGGATAAGATGTTCACGGCAACTTGAGGGATACGAATGACACTGGAGAATTGTGTAAGGCTGTTATGTATGACGTAGGACATTAGCTTTATCTAGTAATTGCAGAAAAGTTCTACGTACGCAGTTTATGAGTCTTGGTTGTACGGAATCAATCAAATCAACAAATACATGGAAACTTTCACTTGACATAGTTTTTCGATTCTCGTAGGACGTTTTGACTCTCATCGACATTTCTTCCTGCTTGAAGTAACGAAAAAATATTTAATTGTTCTCGTTGGGATAAGCATTATTGGAATAACTTTCGACAGATGTTGTCAGTTGATTATGTCAGCCTGAGGCCTATTGCCATCTCACCTTTAAAGTTCACTATTATTATTACAAATCAGCACATTAAGGAAAAAAGCTGCGTGTCTCTATACCTACGACTGTACATAAAAATATTTTTTTTAAAACTTATTGAGTGTCGCTCACTACTTTGTGTATGCTTCAATTGTAAATAATCTGAATAAGAATATGCTCATTTGAATAATACAAAAATAGATGCAATAAATGTTGTAATAACGTAGAAAAAAATTTTTTTGTCTCGGCTTAGCGTAAAATGCTTCGATGATGCAAACTTTAAATTTAGTTAATTGATATTGTTTATAGGTATTCATTGTTTACATATCCAAATATAAATTTACATAATGGCGTGCGCGCGCGTAATAACGAATCCTTTTACGTTTTGATAAAACACGATGTCCTATAGAATTGATTATATATAGGACAAGGACAGCGAACCAAGTGTCCGGCAGGCGTTACCCGTGCTTACGTATTTATTAGTTCTAAGTGACCAAGAGAGTCGCTGCCAATGACGTATTCTCTTAGACGCTTTAAGAATAAATAAATAAATAAATAATCCTATTAATTAAAAATGTAATGGAAAAACAAAAACAAGGACACAATTAGTTTATAATTCTCTGTATTATATTTATCTGTTAAAAGATCTCAGATTCGTATTATATTTTAGTTTCATATTATTTGATGAATTTGTCGGATTACAGTGTTAATATATCACACTGTGTAGATTTGAAAATGTAAAACTAGAATTATTGGAAGTGTTTTAAAAAACAAAGTTAACATAAAACTTGACATTATCAATATGGTAAATGGATACGTACGCCCACAAATAATATTAATTTTTCGTAAATGGTAAAATTAGACGGAGCGCGTAGTTGTAATTGAAATAACGTCTGAATTGGACAAGATCATAGTAATTCCTTATTGAAATTATCCTAAGCGGTTACTCAACGTTTCATCAACATCATTATTTAGCATTTCTCTTGCTCTCTCTCTCTCTCTCTCTCTCTCTCTCTCTCTCTCTCTCGATGTCTCACTCCCTTACCCACAATGTTTCATATGTCCGAGGTAATTAATTATTCAAAATTTAATGCACCATTCTCACACTGTTTGAAATTAGCGAACTAGTGCGAGCGCGCAATCTAAGCTTTATCGTTAAAAAAAAAAAAAAAAAAAAAAAAAAAAAAAAAAAGAGGGAGTATCGCACAATATACGTTTTGAGGCACGGAATTCACATTAGAAGGCGTTTAAAAGCGAGCGAATGGTCAACTGATTTGAAATTTGCTGCGCCATACGAGCCCGGCAAAATCGAGTTATTAAAGCAAAGTGGTAATTACTCATAACGCCGAAGTTGGCTGGCTTTTAAAAAATATACCCGCGCGCACCTAAATGAGCACGGCTTCACTCGTGTAAGCGCAAAACATTATTTTTGAATACGAATAAATGCAAGTGGTGAGAGAGAGAGAGAGAGAGAGAGAGAGAGAGAGAGAGAGAGAGAGAGAGAGAGAGAGAGAGAGTTGGTCCGCAAGAGGATTAGTAGCGCGACTGTTGGAGGAGGACGTGTAAATTGAGCTGCTCGTGTTTGTAGTGTATACGAGGAAAAGGCAATATTTGCGATAAAAATTATGCTCGGTCGTAAAAGTTTTCTCGCCCGGTGGTGCGCACCCGTCGAAACCTAGCCGGTCGAGGTGTTGAGTGGCAGGTAAGCCGAAAGGGAAGAAGCGGGATGCTTCAACTACTCTCGGGACGTCGCGGTGCGCTCGACGTCCGCCCGCAATCACAGCCTCAACTTAACTTAATGAAGCCAACTACACGTGTCGTCGTACGGGGGCCAGCGGTTTAATCATGGCGCGTGCGCACGTGTATCGCAACCGGGTTATCTAGCCGCGGGCTCTGGGGAGGGGAGGGAGCGACGACGACGTCTAGCGTAGGTTACCACCTACCCGGCGGCATGGTTTTGTGAAATATCGGGAGGGCAAAGCGGCGTCGACGGCGTCGACAGCATTTAAACGGTCGGCACGCTACCGCTCATTGTTTACGTAATGGGCGCGAAAAGGCCGCCGGTACGGTAGTGCGAGCCGGCTTTTGACCCGCAGTCGGTGGTTCTGGTGTCTCGGATGTCGAGGATTGATGCCACTAATATTCCCACCGTTGTTCAAGGTCCGCATGCAGGATTGAGAAAAATTTCGCGCTCCCGTCATCATCTACGAGTCGCCGATCTCACTCATCGGCGATTCTAATATCCTCCTGAGAGTCTGCCACTCTCACTTACTTACACGGCGACTCACCGACTAGCATCATCAGCCTGTTTCCTCGGATTGCCATTTAGCTTGTTCTCCGCCGTTTCGTCAATTATATAAAGAGTAGCCGATTGGTCTGGCTGACAATTGCGTTCATATTTCTCTCTCTCTCTCTCTCTCTCTCTCTCTCTCTCTGTTTATCTGTCCTTCCATCCATCTCTTT
This sequence comes from Ceratosolen solmsi marchali, assembly GCF_000503995.2. NCBI lineage: Eukaryota > Metazoa > Arthropoda > Insecta > Hymenoptera > Agaonidae > Ceratosolen > Ceratosolen solmsi. The sequence goes on from NW_011948412.1 coordinate 5,005,923, forward strand.
CATTGGCTTCGTTCCCACGTGATCGGAAGGGTCGCGCGAATTGAGATAGAGTTGCGAGGCCATCGAGCCCCTCCAGTTCGATTCGACGATTTCCGTATCCCTTGGTAAAGTTACGTGTGCTGCCGGGATGGGGGGGGGGCGTCGCACAGCGGCAGTGGCAGTGGCAGTAGCATAGGTATCCACCGGTGCGCGCTCGCTCACTCGATTCAGCTGATACGGAAGCATCGATCCGCTGTCGTTGAGGTTGTCGTTGTCGTTGTCGTTGTCGTTGTCGTTGTCGTTGTCGTCATCGTCATTGTCATCCATCGTCATTGTCATCGTCATCGTCATCGTCGTCGTCGTCGCCGCGTCGTAGCCGTAGTCGTAGTCGTAGTCGTAGTCGTAGTTGTTGTCGTAGTCGTAGTTGTTGTCGTCCTGTTCTCGTCCTACTACCATCGCGCGTGTTTGCGCCCCTTTCCCGTCGCCGGGGCGTCGCGCGTCCGAGAGACAGTGCCAAGCACGCGGGGCGCGTCTCGAACGTACGGGAAAAATAAACGACCCACGCCAAAGTTTCGTTTCGACCCGCAAATGGCGGACGCGTCGTTTACGGCAACTTTGCAACTTTTTAAGAAAATGCACCGGCATGACCTTGGATGCCCCACTGACGATTGATAGGGTTGTAGCATAGAGGAATGAGAGCGATAGAGTGAGAGAGAGAGAGAGAGAGAGAGAGAGAGAATGTGAGAGAGAGCGCGCGCAGCGGGATGGCATCTTGACTTCTAGTGGCGGAGTGCGGCGGCAAAGCAATGGCCGGCGCTGATTTAGTTGTACGCGCAGGGGAGAGTCGAGAGTTGCGTATATGTGGGAAGGGGACAAAAGCCAGCGAGCTGACGGTGAACGGCGTGAGGGTGGGAAGTTGCCGAGAGAGAGAGAGAGAGAGTCGAGACATCGATCGGGCCGGCCATTGCTTTGCCGCCGCACTCCGCCACTAGAAGTCAAGATGCCATCCCGCTGCGCGCGAGTTGGCTTGCATTCTCTCTCTCTCTCTCTCTCTCTCTCTCTCTCTCTCTCTCTGTCTGTTTCAACACATGCATATACACACACTCGTTCTTTCGTTCGTTCGTCCGTTCGTTCGTTCGTTCGTTCGTTCGTTCGTTCGTTCGTTCGTTCGTTCGTTCGACCGAGTGCGCGCTAACCGGCCACGAGAGAGGAACTCCATCTTATACAATTCACCTGCATTTTACAGCGGATCCCCGTGAGTTGGTAACGCATCCGTACGCCGCATACGCGTACCTTCTGCCGCTTGTTACTTACCAATCTTTATTCCCTTGAACCGGCGATTCTTCTCTCTCTCTCTCTCTCTCTTTCTCTCCCCATCCATTCATCCATCCATCTATTTATGTCTGTCTATCCATCTATCTTTACTCTTCCTTCATTCTTTATCTGTCTTCCCCACTACTACTTATGCATATCTTTGCCTATAGCTATGTGTAGAAAGCAATGCAGGCAAGAACCATTTTTTATAAATTTCCTCGATGCGCGTCCCTCGCTGCAATTGCTGCAGTCGACCGGTTCTGGCTTCAATTGCCCCCTCTCCTCGAGCCCCGGCCGGCTTCTCGCTCTTCCTCTCTCCATCGCTTTACACGCGCGAAACGCACAGACTGCACGAATCACTGTGCGAGAGAGAGAGAGAGAGAGAGAGAGAGAGAGAGAGCGGTGAGTGCGTGGCGGGAGGCGGGGAGAGGCAAGGAAAGAAGCGTCGGAGCCCTAGGTGAAGGCCAAATTTTTCAAACTTCAAGCTTCTCATTGTCTCTCTTCGAAGCCTCGCGCGCATCAGCGATGTGTACGCCATTGCGTCTGTGTATGCGAGTGCCTGCGTGTGTACGTCATTTACTCTCCCCTCATTCCGCCATCAACCTCATACCCTCCGGTAGAACTTCCGAACGGGTTATATATACTTGCTGAGGCAGCGAAATCTTCCGCACTTATCCAACTTGGATTTGATTTGATTTCCAGAGTGATTGAATAACTTACACTGTATGTACTTATTTAGAATTTCTCTTAATACCTTCCATGTCTTCCTCACTTTACTAGCCTCATTCTTTTCATTTGAATCCCGTTCCCTATTATTACTATCCAATAATTTAAAATGTTATACTTCTCACCATCTTATCGTTATTGTTCCTTCTCCATTATTTCTTCATTCTTCTCTCATTTTTCTTCTCCTCTACTATTTACTCAAATCGCAAAATTATTAATTATTTTCAAATCATTGATTTGATTCGAATAATTGATATTATTGTTAAAATGTGGATTCACAATAAAGTTCAATCTTGATTTTCCTAATGTTATAAAGGATGCTATCTTTGTTGAAAAACCTTACGTAAACATTTTATAATTAAATTCAATTCATTTATATTGTTCATATAAATGTTTTGATATGCGCAATGTCATGTGTGCAAATATAACCCACTGTACAAACATACATTTGACTTCTTTCATTTTAATCGACTTTAAAGAGTTAATTCAATTCTAATAAAATATCACTTTAACAGAGAGTCTATAAACTAGAGACAAAAAAAAAAACTTTTCGATTTATTAAAATGTAAATTGTAAACTTTTAAATAGCGATTAACGTAAATTTATTATCACAATGTATAATAATGTTATTATTAGATATTGCTGTAACAGGTTTGATAAATACTTACATAATGTTTTTTATGGATCAACTCGTTCAATATGTTTTTATTGATAGTCGTCTTTACGCAGGGGATACTTAGAATAGAAAAAAATACCATCTAGAAAATTAGACACACAAGTTGAATTTATAAATATGCGTGATTATGATCGAGGATAATTATTTTTCACTTTTTTTACATAATCTCACGTTGTACGGTATTTATCTATTCTTTGTTTTTAATTTGGAAATTTTTAGTTCGCAAAACATTTTACTCTATTCTATTTCATAGCATGTATGTCATATGAAAAATAAAAATACGTATGAAAGCAATAACGGCCTTTTCACTAATTGCGAAGAAATCGTTAAATATTTTATGGATGGTATTTGAAAAACTTGAAGCAGTTACATTGTACGGGTCATTATACAAATTTAGCCTTTTAGAGTAGAATACCGTTTCTCTGTATAAAACTATTTTAAGAATAATAAAAATGAAATTGCTCGATTTAGAATAGATTTTTATTTACCGCTGTTGTAATTAATTTTGTTCGCAACTTTTTACTTTGTATTGCACATTTAAATTTATTTTGCACAAAATTAAAGGCAAAAACGTTACAAAGTTGAAAAATGCACTTTGATAAAATCTACAATTTGAAAAAAATAATCAGCTTAGGTACACAGAGTTTTAATATCGTACGGAGTAGATAAAAATTTGTTTTACAATGCCGATTATGTTATTAAGCAGATTATGGCAATTTAAATATTCTAAAGTATAGTTTGATTATCTCGCTTGAATGGGAGTAATTATTTCAATATTTCACAATTTGTATGGAATATCATATAAATTTATGGCTACAACTATTCCAAACGCACTACATTCAATGATAATCAGGTAATAATTATCTAATTAATTTACATTAATAATACATTAATGAATTTCAGATAATGAAAAGCGTAATATTTCATCTGTTCGATATTCGAATTATATTCGTCTTCTTACACTCGCCGTTTATTCTAGTTTTAGAATTTATTATCATTAGTTGCATAAAGCTTTGCATTATGTTTACAAATATATAGAATTTGTAGGCATTTATTTTAAACGAGAAATTTCTCATTATTAATCGAACACGGTATCGTGTATTTTTAATGTTCAAAACATCGGAATGCAGAAATTAAAATGGGTATGTAGACTATAATCCAGATTTTGAAAAATAATCAGCAATGATTCAGTTGTCTAGCGAGATAAAACTTTTGTGGGTCAGCCGAACCTCCTTTTTAAAGAACTTTTCCAATAAAATACTTTTGTTATGTAATAAAAGAGTCTATATTTATATAGTTGCCAGTTTTTGAAACTTTAAAAGTTAAGTCCAAGTCTAAACATTTCATGAAAAGTATTGTATTAAGAAAATCGGTTAATGTTATTGACTAGATAAAACTGTGAATAATAATGAGAGCTCGATAATAAATTATAGTCCCATTTTGCTAAACAAACGCCAATTCTATTTTTGAAATAAATTATCTCAAACATTACGATAATTTAGCAACCAAGTGCAATGATAATACTGTTAAATAATTATTGGATGAATCAAAGCACTTACGTAGTTTTTTGGAAGTCTGTAAATTGTAACGTACTCATTGGAATTTAGCTAAAAATAAAAATAATAAAATGTGTTCTATGAGCTTAATTTTACGTAAGGAAGATTTAAACTATTTGTTTTCCATGTGCAAATGGTTATAAGGCTAACTCGATAATATTTACTTAGTTATTTTAAATGTGGTATGAATCTATATATATCATGAACGCGCACGGCTGTGATGAAGATTCAGATATAAAATGAATTTTTCAAAGGTGAAAAATTTGGTTTGTTCAAAGATTTTAAGTAACATAAAATTAATTGACAATTTTGTAGCCTCACAATACGAGTAAACAAGTATCACACTTAAGATAAGAATTTAATGATATTCATAACAACAGCAAAATTTGCATAAAGTTCGTATTTAATCGCTGATAAGATAAATATTAAAGATCGTATTAAAGCTCATTTGACAATAAATTATATACATAATGTATAATATATGTGTGATACTTGGGTATAAATTCGTAAGCATATAAATATGTGTATATATTTGTGTACATATATATATATATATATATATATATATATATTTTTTTTTTCTTTTTCTTTCTTTTTGTCAACCTTATTTAGGCTTCCTAATAAATTCATAAATCCAACCTTATTTAATTCCTTATCGTTAAAACGTTTTACATTGCATCAAGTGCCGATAATTACAATTGAATTGACAAATAGAAAGTTTTCCTTATCGTGCGTATCTGCATTAATTTTCCACTCGTAAATAATAAATAACAATTATAATTGAATGAAATAATAATTGAATGCCATAATAAGGAGAATGCATTAGCGACGGTTTACGTAATCGTTACTACTATAGTTGTACAATGTCCTAAACGCGAACGCCGTTAAAAGAAAGGAACGAAGAAAACAAGACAAAGAACTCCTAGTGGAATTTCATCGAAACGTCTTTACACGGCTGGCGGAAGAAAAGTTGAAAGTCGATGAGGCCCCGCCACGCGACTTTGTATAAGAGGGACAAATGATAAGCGGGCATGGCTATATACATACGCCATTCTGGCACAAGTTTGCTTGTCGTTTGGTTTCGGTAAAACCTTGTCGATGACTGGTTGGGACGGCAGGGAGGGGGCAGAACGGAGGAAGAGTGGGCCGAGTAAAAAGTAGATAAAATAGACGGATAGTACAGGAGGAAAGTATAGACGCGACTACGAAGGGTCGAGAGAAAGAGAGAATGAGGGGGAGAGAGAGAGAGAGAGAGAGAGAGAGAGAGAGAGCGCGAATGGGGAATGAGAAAATGAGAAAATTAAAAGAGAGATGCAAGAAAGTAGGGGACAGCGGTGGCGGCATTGAGAGGGGGGGATCTAAGAGTGGAAGAAAAGGGGAGAATGAGAATGAGACGACGAACGAGAATGAGATGAAAGCAGAGGATTCGCGGCACGCGGAGGATGAGACTAAGAAGCGAAGGAGCGGGAGCGAGAGAAAGTATGAAGCGAGACGGAGGCGACTACTTAAAGTTGGCAGAAAGTTTGCTTCAGCAGCAAAGTTAACTCAGTTAAGTTCTCTTCGCTCTACCAAAGCGAAACTTTGGATTCTCCATACTTTGAGCGTGCGTTCGTCGACTTTCGGCTCCTCCCTCCCTTTGCCCCCGCGTGTAGTCGCCGACGCCTGCGTCGCGCTCCCCTCCAACTCCCGACAAACCATTTACATTTACATGTACATTCGCGGAAGCGTGCCGGTCTTCTCGCATTAACCCGATTGCCTTCCCGCGAGGAGTAGGAAGAAGGGAGAGCAAGAGAGACAGAGAGGAAGGAGCGATTTTTCGCGATGCAATGCTCCCGCCCGGAAGCACGAGACGAATATTATCGCGGACTCTTTGTTAACCCCGCGGAAATTATAGATCAAGTGGAATTCCAGATATTTAGGAGCTCTCTCTTCCCCTTGAATTTTTGGTCAACATGCGTTTATTGGAATTCCGGCTCTTATGTTACTACGCGAATATTCACTTTATTAATTCAATGTAGCACAATTCAAAAACACGATCGTGACACACTTGAAAACCGTGAAAGTTTAGCTATCAATTTCAATTATTATTATTATTAATGTGGTGGTGGTGGTGGTGGTTGTTTTTGGCTATTGTGGCTATTTTTTGTTTTATTTAATTTTTAGCTCGTTTCGTTTTACAAATGTTAATCCGTTTTTCTTTATCAATTTGATCTTAAGCTGTTTGTTGATTGTTATTTCTGTCGTATTATGTAAACACTTTTCTCTTGCAATTTTACCGACAAATTAATTCGTAGCAGCAGCTCCTAGAATGCAATATTTTTCTCAATCGCTTATTCGAGCGTTCATAATTTTATTTTTAATACAATCTACGGCATTAATCATTATAATTTATCGGATCATTTTATATACTTACTTTAGAATAATGTTTTTCATTTAAGTTTTAAGGATTCTCGACACTAATTTATCGATGGAAGTTGAATGCTGATTTTCCGTTACATTTAGCTCGCGTGCTTTCATTATAATTTCTCGATTCCAATCGAATTTTATCATTCAATCAGTATCAGTCTGGAGCTCTACGATACTCTACGAGCGATATGTTTGGTCTAGTAGATGGAATGGAAGTGAAATGAAAATATTTGCCCTTAAATAGCACACGTGCTTTTATCAAATTATAATATAATAAATTAAATGTATAATGATACGAAGAGTCGAAATAATTTTCTAATCTATCGGATGCTTTCTATTTTTGACTTCAGAAATAATATTAAAAATATATTTCCGTCATAGTGAAATCATACTTTGAAAACTTTAGGAAATAATACAATGGTTGATTTGAAAAGTGTAACGTGCCCTGTTTTGATGTCGTGCTCCGCTAAAGCTGATTAACCGAAGTGTTTTAACTTTAAGTTTGAAACTTGCAACAGTGGAATGCATAGAAAAATTATTTAAGGAAATTCTTTTCACAATGTTGTACTTTTTTTCATAAACTTTAGGGTTACGAGAATTTTCTTATATTGTAATGTGAAGTTCAAATATTTGCAAAAGGTAGGCAGTACTCGAAAAGTTTTTAAAATATAATTTTTTCTCTTTCACGTTTAAGTTACGTAAACTAGAAACTTATACACAACTTTTCTCGCTTAACTATGGTTAGCAATAAAACTCGGGCACAATTTAAGTCCGAAAATCACGATCATTATATCAATTCGTCGTAAAAGTTTTAAATGTAGCATCATAGCGACGTAATTGCGAATGGGTAAGAGCCATTAGCGAATGAGTAATAGTACATAAAGTGAATATGACAAATGTGTAACACTTTTTTTTTTTTTTTTTTTTTTTTTTTTAATTAATTAATTAATTATGATGGATTAGTTTTTTTTTTCCAAGGTTAGACCGCATAATCGACGAATTACAAGCAATCTAAATTATGCATAAGTACTTACGTTCACTTGCGTGCGAGTGATCGAGTACGTCTGTCATATATACATGCATATATATATATTTTTTCTCTCCTTTTCCTTCTGAAATCAAATAAACCTTATTGATCTATTGTTTCGTCACGGCGTCGCAATTTGTTGGCGAGTGCGTCGAGGTTGCGTGTTAATTCGTAGAATTTCAAGCCACAGTCGATAATGTTTTAAAGGCGTATTATGAATATTACGGTACCTGGTAAATGAAAAATTGATGCTAAGACCGAATCCTTACGTGCGTCCTCATTTTCCACGGGAACGGATAGCGATAACTCACCGCGAACGGCGCATACTTAATAAATTAAAAAACTTTATAACCGTTGGTATAATGAGCTCCGTAGTAGTGGTTGCAAAAAAAAAAGTAAATTGGTTCGAGAGAGAGAGAGAGAGAGAGAGAGAGAGAGACAGCAGCGGGCGTTTATACGAATTAGAGAAGAACCGTTGCGGCAAGACGCGTCAGCAGTATAATAAAGAGAAAAAGGAAAGAGAAACGAGCTCCACGTCCATGTGTTGCAGAGTTTTGAAAGAAAGTTTACTTTATCACGGCTCGATTGAAGAGGCGCGCGCGCGGTGCAAGGTGAGGCTCACCGCCGTCGCTTTTCTTCACCGCCTCCGCCTTCTTCTCCATGTCCGTACCGCCCCACTCCCCAACACCGGAGTACAGTTGCTCCCAGGGTTAGACAATAATTGGATAACTTCGCCCTCGTAGCATCCCGTCCGTCCCTGCCTCGCCCCTTCACGCCCCCCCTCTCTCTCTCTCTCTCTCTCCACCTCTTATAGCCTCCACCCCTCTCCGCCCCCGCAACAGCCATCACTTCAGCGCGGCCCGCTAAAGTCTCGCTTTCTATGTACGAGATTACGTTAAGGCTTGAATTCAAGCGGCGCGCTTTCGATTTTCACTGGCCCGCGCGCGCGCCACTTGACCCCACGGCCCTTTTTCACTTCCTTCCGGTTTTTCTGCAACTTTGTGCCCTTTGCCCCAGTCTTCGTTCAATCGTCCCAGAACGCAGTCAGTGCAAAAAACACGCGCATCAAAGCAAGAAAATAAGGAGGCGCCAATTGATGTTCAGCGAATGAAAAAATCGTGGAGAGCAGAAGGTAGGCGCGCGAGCGACCCGAGTGCCTTGTAACTCCTTTTCCCTTTGACTGAGCATCACAGTTCGCTTGGATATATCCGCTGAGTTGGCACAACATGTGCCCAAGTCAAAGTCAAGATCCATTCTCTCTCTCTTTCACTCCACTCCGTCCCATCGCCCTGTCGCTCGCACACTCCCGCAAAGTGCTTGGGTTTGCACTATGCGTTAGTATCGCATCCACGGGTCCCGCTGAGCCCAGCAACGACGATCTCCCGTTTTATGGCCTCCGCAGGCCATATTTCCGATTACGTGTGTAGGTCTCCGGGAAAGGCGGGTGCCTGGTGACGGTTGGGTGGACGACGGCGGCGGGCGGAGGAGGGTCAGCGAACGATGGCGCCGTATATACATATTTCTGAATCCATCCGATGCGATCTTAGCCCTTTTGTACCGCGCGGAGAATTATGCTTTTTTCTTTTAGTTCGGAACTCTTCCCCCTCCCGGTCGCTCGACTCGGCGCCCGCGCCTCTCGCCACTTTAGGCTCGCCTCACCATTCGCCGAGAACGCTTCAAATAGCTGCCGACACTCCGCTTAAATGCGTAATGTACGAAGCATGAAGCGAAATCGTCGGTCAAATGTCTCTCCTGCGCTCCGACGGCTAGTCCCGCCTTCCCCTCCCCCCTCCCCCTTTACCGTGCCTCCCGCCGTAACCGCGACCATTCGACTTGTCCTCCCTCCTGCAATTATTGGAAGAAGCTTCTACGCATTGGAGGGCGCCACATATCGTTGTCTCTTGTCTTGGTTCTTGACTTTCTCGATTCTCACACTCTCTCTCTCTCTCTCTCTCTCTATATATATATATATATATATATATATATATCTTTTTACTCGACTCGAGCGGCTGCTTCAGCACTTTCCCGCATATTACGGAATAACAATATGTCGAACGAAACTATGTTTGGAGTGAATGCGCTCGGGTCATCTCGCCCTTCGTTCTCTTCTTCCCCCCTACTACCCGTGCTAACGACGATATTGATGACAACGGCAACGACTCTTTCTGTTGAATTTTTTTTGCCCTTTATTTGATTTATCGCTCTCATTGATAAATCGTTATCATTCATGAGCGGGAATCCCGAAATCCGACGCCGTTTCTTTCGCTTTCTCACTGGATCTCTCTCTCTCTCTCTCTCTCTCTCTCTCTCGTACGTAAGCACGCGCGCACGCACGCACGCACGCATGCAACATGCAAGCAAGCAAGCAAGCAAGCTAACTAGCTAGCTAGCAAACATGCATGCAGAGATGGAAAGAGAAATTGCTATCATCAACGTACGAGTGAAATGATGAGCGAGATGTGTCGGCTGTTTTAAGAGAAAGAGAGTGAACGCGTGCGGCAAAGATATTGAACGAGAATGCCACAGCAGCAGCAGCAGCAGCATCGGCGAACAATTAGTTCGAAAATGATCCGAAAACGTCGACCCAGTGACCAACGCGCGGCAGCCGCTTTATTATCCATCGTGAAAACGTTAGCCCCAGCCGTCGTAGTCGCAAATGTAAAGAGAGCGAGAGAGAGAAAGTGAGCGAACCAGGGAGCGCACGAGTGAAAGAAAGATAGATGTATTGTGAGAGAGCAAGTAAGAGAAAGAGAGTGAGCGAGCGAGCGAGCTAGAGGGAAGGAGGGAGGGAATATCACACGTTCCGGCTATCCATTTGTGCGTTAGGTGCGTTGAGAGCAGCAGCCTGCAGCGAACATCTCTCTCGACACTGAGTGCGGAGAGAGATTTCGGGGGCGCCGGCGACGCTGCTACGACACGCGCAGGTGAGCTGTGTACGGTTAGGTCAGATTCTGCGTACCTGCGCATGTGTCGCAAGTGAGACGGAAAAGTTTTCTCAAGACGCGCGTATACGTTGCGTGTACCTCGTCTGCCGGCACGCACAACGTACACGAGCACACATACTTCGTATGTCGCTCTCTCCCTCTGTCGTGCGCGCCCTCCCTCTCAGAGGCTCGAGGTTTAACCTATAAACTCGGCGGCCCTCGACCGCGCGTCCCGTCTTAAGTAGTGCAGTCGGTACGTCGCCGAAGCCGCGCTGTGCAGCCGCCGGCTCGCACGCTCGACCCAGTACCCGTATATTATCAAGCGGCGAGCATCAGGAAGACCGAGCGTCCTTTTCGGTAGGTGCAGTGTTGCTGCAGCGCGCGTCTCCGTATTGGAGAGATGAGAGAGAGAGAGAGAGAGAGAGAGAGAGAGAGAGAGCGCGAGTGAGAGAGATAGGGAGAGAAGTAGTTTGTGAGTGAGTGAGTGAGATAGGAAGCGAGAGGGGGAAGTAACGTGTAAGCGAATGGGACGGATTGTTCGGTAAAGGAGGAGAGCGACTGATGAAGCGGCTTTCTCTGGAAACGCCAGCGGCACCGTGATTTCGCGTACTCTAGCGAAAAGCCCTTGCAAAGAGAGAAAAAGAAGGACGACGCCGCGACAAGGCAGCCAGCGGCGCACAGTAGTAATCCACTCGAGTCATCGCCGAGTTGTGCTCTTCTCTCCCTCTTTCTCCTCTTCCCCTCCCTCCCGCCCACCCACCCCTCACTCAATCACTATATATCTGTCTCACTCACATACACACACACACACACACACTCTCTCTCAGTCTCTCTGTATTATATATATATATATATATATATATATATATATACACACACACACACATATTCATCTATCCATCATCCTCTTTAGCCAGCCTCGAGGAACTCAAGATCCTCTCATTTTTTTTTTCGCCGGCTACGTGCTGCGCTTCTCTTTGCGTTTAGGTACATCAAAAAGTCGTCGTCAATCTCGTGGTGTAAATTGTGCTATGGTGCGTTCTCGTGCAAGACGACGCTACTGCGACCGCGCGCGCGTGCTTCCTCCTCGCCTCGCCTTTTTATCGCTAAGTCACACGCGGGCTGCTGCTCTTCTCCTTGCCTAGCCGGAATAGGCATAGACAGAGAAAGGCAACGCCGCCGACTTGCGAACGATCTTTCAACACAAAGGGGAAATTTTTGCGTTTATGCGTACGGGTCGCGAGCCGTTTGACGATTCTGTTGTGTAAGCCGCAAGCGGTTTCGAGGAGGGGCTACGCTTCGTGCATATTAGTGTACTTTGGAGTTGTGCGACTCTAACCTCTAATTTTGCGAAAGGCGCGATTTGGGCCTTATCCATTTGCCATTGATGATAATACTATGTTGTGACTTTGCTTTACAGGTGGCAGTGTTCAAAGAGTCGTGATGTATTGGAGGTTCGGCGGTTCCTGCCCTAAAACCGACCACAAGCTAGTATCGCCGCAAAAGTCGGTGTGACAAAACGGTGTCGGAGTTCTAAGGATTTGCCGCAGGATAAGAGACTTAGTGATAAGCTCCGATAGTGTTTATACAACAATTGAATTGTGTACTGTGTTGTTTTGCGTAAGAAGAGGTGAAAATTATATATTAGGGGGCGTTATCTGACCGATGGACAAACGGAAGATGATGCCCAAACGCCCACGAATGGAGAATCTAAGGGGCCCAATTACCAATGGGCCCATTCAAACAAGACCGTTGGTGGCATTGCTGGATGGACGCGATTGTTCTATAGAAATGCCAATACTTAAAGACGTTGCGACTGTGGCCTTTTGTGATGCACAGTCTACGTCAGAAATACACGAAAAGGTCAATAAATAATCCAATCTTTAGCTATATCGTACAACCAAAGCCTAGCTTTTCGTTGATATCCATTTGACGATCTATTGTATGCTGTTTTTTTTTTTATTGTTTTTTTTTTTTTTTTTTAATTTTTGTTTTTAGGTATTGAACGAGGCAGTTGGTGCTCTTATGTGGCATACTATTATTCTGACCAAGGAAGACCTTGAAAAGTTTAAAACTCTTAGAATCATTGTGAGAATTGGTTCCGGAGTTGACAACATTGATGTCAAAGCAGCTGGTGAGCTTGGCATCGCAGTGTGCAATGTGCCTGGCTATGGAGTCGAAGAAGTAGCGGACACCACTCTTTGCCTCATTTTAAATCTTTATAGACGCACATATTGGCTGGCAAATATGGTTCGCGAAGGCAAAAAATTCACAGGACCAGAACAGGTTTGACAGTAGAAACAAAATTGAATAATTTCATTGAACGGGACAAAA
>NW_011948412.1:5023864-5025371 GCF_000503995.2 Ceratosolen solmsi marchali
TTTAAGATTTAGTAATGAGCATGATGTAAAAAGCTTCAACACGGTACCAGCAGATTTTATTAATAATTCAATTATTGAATATTACATGGACATTGAACATTTTTGATTAAAAATGGTTTGAAGTAGTTATGAAATTAAGAAACAGACGATTTACTCTTGTTTGTTTTTCAATCGTAATATTTTTCTTCTTTTTTTAGGGAAGGGAAAGTGAACATAACGTGAAACAGTCGGCATTTGTGACAATGTCGATGACGGTGACGACTATGATAATAATATTAATGAGTGAATAAAAAATACACAAAGATCTATTTTAGAAACGTACACATATCGATTCGGTTTCTCAAGTGTTACTGTTATAAAAGAAAATGAAAACGTCAGAAATTAATGCGTGGCTTAAATTAATAGATAAAATAATTTAAGGATAATTTGTTTCACTAAAACGAAAAAAAAAACCACAAAATTTGTTGATTAAATGATTTTCTTTCTTTAATTTGAAATAATCTTTTGAAAATCAAGCGCTAAAGACGTAAATGACATGATCACATCATAAAAACATTCTACCTATTATTTAAATGAAATAAAAAAAAAAAAAAAAGAAAGAAAGCTATATAAATAAAATTAATTATATTAAAATAAATAAATTTTTCTCTAAATATTTGATTGATTTAGTAGGTTCCAAAATCATTCCATACAAACAAAAAAGAAACAAACAAACAAACAAACATACATACATACATACATACATACATACATACAAGCCAACAAACAAACAAACAAACAAACCCGATGAACGTCGATTTAAGAACAATTTAAAGTCGAAGTGCAAAGTTTAACATTGATGGGGGGCTTCCCGTTATAACTTTTACCGAGTTACAAGGGGCCCATTCAAAATGCAATTGATTTTTTTCTTCCATTAAGAAAGTAAGAGAAAGAAAGCGTGCGTGAATGTATGCGTGTCAGCGAGCGAGAAAAGAATAATCAAGATAAAGCATCACATAAAAGAAAAGGGAATGAACTCAGCGTGGCAGAAGCGACATAAACATTTTTTACATAGAAGTATGCTGCATAAAAACAAAGTAAAAAAGGCATAATTACGATTGCTAAAGGACAAGCTGGTCCCCGTAATACCAAAATACTTTATTATTTTTGTTTAATCTCATGATAAATAGAATAAAGGTATTGATAAGTCAAAACTGATTTTTTGCAAATTTTAAAACGAATAAAGGAACTCTTTTCAGGGCCAACTCGTCCTCGTGCATTCGTATGGTACGTAGAGACATTATGGAATTTTATTTTTTATTTTTCTTTCCTTCTTTTTTTCCCTTCGTTTTTCATGATTTTTTTCTTCATTTATTATTATTATTATTATTATTATTATTTTATTTTTTTTTTTTAATCTTATTCAAGATTATTAATACGTATAAATGCATCGATATATATATATATATATATATATATATATATATATATATATATATATATATATATATATAAAAAAGAGAGTATA
>NW_011948412.1:5025535-5036389 GCF_000503995.2 Ceratosolen solmsi marchali
ATATATATATATATATATATATATATATATATATATATATATATATATATATATATATAAAAGAAAGAATGAGTAGAATGAATGATCACAAGAGAATAAATAACGTAATTGAGCGATGGAAAAGTTTTTTGCAAATATTAACAATAAAACAAAAGGTTGTTGTTCTTTAAAGTCTTAATTACAAATAATACGAGTGAATGAACGAAAGAACTTAATTGTAGACAATGAAATTATGATGCATCGATGAGAATCAAGAGTGAACACAATACAACCACGATAAAAAAAAACGGATCTTCTTCCCTCCGCCGCCCCGACCCACTCCACTTTCCATATAAAGCTATTTCTTCTACGTTAAACTTATTGTACGATGCACGAGTTATACGAAAAAAAAAAAAAAAAAAAAAAAAAAAAAAAAAAAAGAAAGAATGAAAGAAAATAACTTTAAAACACTCCGCGTCATTTGTGGTCGTTAGAAAACAAAACTTTTTTTACGAAAGCAGTTAGTTAGTTCTTTGACTTTTTCGCTACGAATATTGGAAATATGTATGTCACGTTTGCGTATTGATTTATTTAAGCGACGTCGAGGTGTCATTTCGTTTTTACTGCAAAATAGGGATATATGAGAATGCGCGAAACGAAAAAGTCGACGAAAAATGGCAAGAAAGATAAAATAAAAATATACGCGGATTTGACGAAAAATTGAGAAAAATAAGAAATAAATTAATAAAGTTTAATGCCGGCGATAAATAAAAACCACGCAAAATGAAAATTGAAAGTGGTGAAAACAGCAACATTAATATTAATTATAATTAATAATAATAATTATAATAAATTCAATATTTGTACAATAATCAACGGTGCTGTGGTGTATGAATTGCCGCAGAGATCTTTATCTAAATCGTTTCACCCATCCTCTTTTTGGTTATACTTTTTAATATGCACAAATTGTTTATTCTTTGATACTTTAAGACTAGTTTCACATTGTTTCGTTTATCATTACAGAAATTTACATTCGTTCGAAGCGATTAGCAAACATTTTGTATTTCGTTTATTTTTTTTCCTCATTTCATTTCTTTATGCTCTTTTTCACTTTCTTAAATATAATCTAAAAACGAGGTAAACGCCGAAGCAACATTTTTAGACGTTAATTTTTTATTTTTATAAAAAATAAGTCACTGATCTTCGCACAGGGTACGCTCGGCTTCTGGTTTTCCGACGATGCTCTCCTCCTACTCCCTCCCCCCCCCTCTCCTGACCCCTTTTTTTTGGTTTGGTTTTGTTTTCTCTTTTTTTTTTTTTTTTTTTTTTTTTTTTGTTGTTGTTGTTTTGTTTTGTTTTTCCTTCAATCGCCATTTATATCATTTATCATGATTATCATTGTTGTTGTTGTTGTTGTTCTTTTTTGTTATTATTACTATTATTATTATTACTACTATTATTACTATTATTATTACTATTATTGTTATTGTTGTTGTTGTTGTTGTTATTATTATTATTATTATTATTATTATTATTAGCAGTATTGTTATTGTTATTTTAGTTCCGTAATTGTCGTTATCTGGGAGTGGAAACCAAACGTGTAAAAATTTCACTTTGACAAAGTCCGGCCTTAGCGGGAGTTGGGCCTCTCGGGCATCATTCGCCGGAGGCTCTTTTTTTTTTTTTTTTTTTTTTTTTTTTTTTTTTTTTTTACTGTTTTCGTTGTAAGCTCGTCCCGAGTCGAATAACGGGTATTCGGCAGCACTGTGGCGATGTGACTGTATCCATCATGGCAAAGTTCGTATTTTGTCACGTCAATGAGCCACCGTGAACCCTCATGTGCCTGTTGAGGTTACCGCTCTGGCTGAATCTCAGCAAGCACAGCTTGCACTGATAAGGCTTTTCGCCCGAGTGGATCCGTAAATGCTTCGTCAAAGTCGAGCTGTCGGAGAAGGCCTTCTTGCAGAATCGACACCTGTGGAGTAGACCAACCAGACGTTTTTAATGCAAATTTTCATAGAATTTTCATAGAATTTGAGCGCAATAGGCAGCCAGCCAGCCTAACTTTGGTAACTTGGCGGAAGTCTTCGCTGACCTCGAGCCCTACATTTATTCTCTCACGCCTGCCACTTGTTTATCATTATTATCGAGCGCAATTGACATTAATCGACTGTTATAATGGCAGCGGCGTGATGGATGGGCTCGCGGTTTTCTCGAGCGAATTGGAAAAGCCTTTTTGATTTTGAATGGCGGCGTTCGTTACCTGTACGGTCGCTCTCCGGAATGCGTCCTCATATGCGTCGTGACGGAGCTGCTTTGGGAGAATCTCCTGTCACACACCGGGCACCGGAAGGGCTTTTCCCCCGAGTGAGTTCTCGCGTGGGCCGTCAAGTTTGCCGCTTGGCTGAACGCTTTCGAGCAGGCGTGGCACCTATTGTCGTCGTAGAGGAAAAAGTTCCGTGTTAATTGAGTGATAATGGAGTTGAGCCGTCAACGACTAAGCGACGCCGCGAATCGTTTAAATATTCCGTTCTCACTTTTATCGGTCTCGAGCCGTTTAGCAGTTGGGTCCATGTCAATACGATAGTACATTATGTACTCTCGGTTGCATTTAAACTTTCTTAACGTGTCACTTGGAAATTTCATGTAAAATGTTGTTAAATAAATGCGCGATTGTGCTTGGATTACTTACTTACAATTATAATTTTTTTTCGAATTTCTTGTTTATGGAACGAGAGGGTTTTCTTTTCATTTTTTTTTTTTTTTTTCTAAGTATTGTCAACGTGATTTTACTTTCTCACCACGTCGTTACCTTTCAAAACTAAAACAACGATCGAGTTGTTCTCGATGCTAAATAACGACAAAATTGCACATAAAAAATGCGTTCAATTACCATTCGCACGATACAAAAGATGAGGGGGAGTGGGGGAAAAAGAAAAAAAACGAAAAATTAGGCGACAATGAAGAATGCTGTAGCAATTCCCTCGAATAATTCCAAATATTATTTTCTTAATGTTTAAAAGAGAAACAACTATGTACAACAAGCTGTGTTGTATAAATTAAATTATTACTTTCACTATATTTATATATTTATTAGCGAGCTAATTCTTAGCCGTTACTTACAATTATCGTTAAAAACTGCATAAGCGCACATTTCTATATATACATATATTATGGTATAAACGCTTTATCCTTCCCTCTTTTTTTTTTTTTTTTTTTTTTTTATTCGATTAAGATGTAATATAAAATATTTGGATGTATTTTGGATAGAAGTAAAGGTGCGGTATACTCGGATATGTGGACGTGAAGGTAAGTACTCGTATAAAATAAATTTGTTTCAATTTTACGATTATGAATAATTTAAAAAAAAATATATATATATATATATATATATATAGTCAATATTGTTAAAGATAGAACTTTGTTTTATCAAATACTTTAATCGATCAGTCAAAGTTAAACTATTTCGAATAGAATGAAATATATTAAATATATTAATTATTGATAATTATCAATGTTCGCATATTTTTGACAATATAATCCTATTTAAAGATGCTTTTATAAAAAAAAAAAATATAAAAAAAAAAAAAAAAAAAAAAAAAAAAAAAAAAAAAAAAAAGTAAATATTTATTAAAAATAAATTAAAAAATATTATCAAAATAAAAGTTACGTTATATCAAATATTGTACAAATTGTGCATTTATATTATTTTATTAGACTTTTTCTTTACTATTGGTTTTATTATAATTTATATCAATTGACTTTAATTTAATAAATGATTTATATATATACTTAGTCTTAAATTTATCAATGTGTACTCCAATTGTATTAATGTATTCTAACGTATTAACCTAATTCTATAGTGACATTATACGTTTTTATATACTTCAATTATTGTTATTTTAAATCGTGTTATTATTTTTTTTGTTTTGTTTAGAAAATCACAGCCAAGTCAATTACTATGAATATTAGATTTATTATTTTTAAATCAAAGTCGCCTATTATTTTATTGATCGATGCATAAATAAACGATAATTAAATGTCTAAATGGCATTTTCTAATTTATTTGTATTGCTGCAGTACCTTTTTATTTTTAATAAAAAATCGAGAACAGATTAAATGTAAAATACAATTAATTTTTTAGCTTTTCGAATGCTTATTGTTGAAAATTAAATTAATTTTTCGTATTAATGCCTATTTAATTGTTAACTGTTTAAGAAATTTGGACCTGAGAATTAAATATTATCCATACACATACTAAGTAAAACTAGATTTATATCCATGGATACATTAATTTCACAGATACACGATTGTGTAATGAAATTTTGTAACAATGCTTATGCAACAGTACAGTAAGGATTTTTCTGTCTTTCTCGCAAAAGATTAAGTAAAGAGTCAATTATATCTAAAATTTTGATGAATACACGAATGACAAAATAAGTTAGAATATACATGTAAGATGTTTTCTTTTTTTTTTTTTTTTTTTTTTTTTTTTTTTTTTTTTTTTTTACGAATGCTATTGAATCACGATTAATTCATAGTTTTATGTATATTAAAGCTGCTGAATGGTAATTATTCGCGATGAAATAAAGCCAAGAGAAACCAACAAATCCATTAGGTTAACATGAATTTTAAAATCATAAAACACTCGATTACCGTTCATAAGAACGTATTTACATTACAGGGAATAATATTTATGCCTTTGTGATGATTTACTATTACTTTAATACGAAAGGTTTTGATATGAGCTGACTAGCAGTGATAAATGTAGTGATTGGTGTGATTAGAACAAATTACTTGTAATTTCTGTGACGGTTAAAAACGTTAAGAGTTTTATCGCGTTATAAGTGAACCGTCTCTATTAAAATCTCATATATACAAGAAATGTTTGTTATCCTTCGTATTATCGAATTTATAATAAATTTCAAGGGCGATTTTGAAAAATATTGTTCCAACATAGGCATATAATATAATAACGAAAAAAAAGAAAGAAAGAGAGAGAGAAAATTACGTAGAAAAAGATTAAATTACATAGTAAAGATATTGAATGTTATGCAGTTGAACCGAGAGCCATTTTGTAAGTGTAAATTGAATTTGCCTATGGGATTAAAAATTGGATATCGTTTACTAGCAGAGACGTTAAATATGTTTCTGCGCAATATAGGGAATGTGCGCGTGCGTATATTGTATTTAACGAAAAGAGATAGAGAGAGAGAGAGAGAGAGAGAGAGAGAGAGAGAGAGACCTAAAGGGCTTCTCGCCGGAGTGCGTTCTAAGGTGCGTCTTCAGGGTGCTTGGCCTCGCGTACGTCTTGCCGCATATCCTGCAGAGGTTCGGCCTCGCTTGGTCGTCGTGTCCTAGCGAAGAGGGCACCTGGGTGAGGCTCGTCGTTATTCCATCGCCGCATAGCGTATGATCGGCCGTCTGCTGTTGCTGTTGTTGCTGTTGTTGCTGCTGCTGCTGCTGCTGCTGTTGTTGTTGTTGTTGTTGTTGTTGTTGTTGCTGCTGCTGCTGCTGTTGCTGCTGGTGCTGCTGCTGCTGCTGCTGCTGCTGCTGCTGCTGCTGCTGCTGTTGCTGGGGGTGAGCGGAGGTGGCGGCAGCGGCGGCGGCGGCGGCAGCGGCAGCGGCAGTCGCGAGGCTATTGGCCGCCCCCTGGTTCACCCTCTGCTGCTGCTCGACCCCGGCGTACTGGGGGGCGGGACTCAGCAGCGGCTCCACGCCCCACGCCCCCGCGTAGCTCTGCTCGTAGCCGTGGCTGCGGGAGACGAGGGCATTTTAGACGCCTACCATTCACAATCGATCGTTAATTCGTCCAACTTTCCACCCACCTACTCGAGACTTTTACCGAGATTTGGAGTTTTTACTGTGAAACCGAGTCCCCTGATTTTATTCGAAATCACGAGCATCGAAATTTGCTTTGTGGTACTTTTCATATGGTATGGGCTACGTATGATATTGAAATAAACATAAATACGATTGCCAAGCCAAGTCGACCGACGAATTTCTTTAATAACAATCACGAAAGCTCTTAGATTCGAATTACACGTAATTATAGGTAAATGAATATGGTTCATTGTAATTTCATCATAAACGGCGTAGGGAGATTAATTCATGTGAAATGCATTAATTTCACGTATTATTAACGCTAAATTATCGAATGCTGCGCACTCGTTTTAAAGACAATCGTTACGAAATTATTTGTCATTTATTCGAATATTGTTTCACGGATCAAATTTCTGCGATTATATTGATTTCATCTAACTGCTCATTTTCAACTCTCGTGTTACTTTGTCAACGTTTAACGAGCTTTCCTTAAAATTCTTAAAATAACAAAATGATGTTATTTCAACTTGCAAGGCATATGCATAAGAATATATATATATATATATATATATATATATAGAAGTGTTTTAGTTACATTAGTATTACCATCATAATGATAAACTAATAACATTATTTGTTACAATCACTTGAATATGATAAATAAATATTCGACAAAGCTATAGCTTCGTGAATGTTTATAATTTATATTTCAATGAATGTGAAAACAAGTAAGTTTCTATCCCTATATTTAATGTTAATAAATTAATTGCCGTTTATCTATCATACGCGAGTAATTTTCATAAATAAAAATTCCTATTGCTATATGCACAGTAGTCGATTGAATTTATTTTTAAGAGTTTACGTATTATTTTTCCTAGTATGCCAGCGGTGGAAAACTTTAATTACGCCAAATCCATTTTTTTTTTTTTTTTGTATGGCTTTATATATGGGATATTCAATAACAAATGTGTGTATTTATATGAACTTTAAAAAAAAAAATTGATTATTCAAGAACTTTTTTTATATATACAAAAAAAAAAGAAAGTATAGTAGGGAAAAGTATTGTTTAAAACATAAATCAAACGTGTAGATACAATTACTCGTAAAAAAAAAAACATATTTATTAATTGTCACTATATGAAAACTAATTTTTTTTTCTTTATATATTCTTAAAGCAATTATGAACGTCAAAGACATAATTCCATATTTCTGACGTTAATGCTACTTATCATCCGCATAAAATTATTATGATGTGATCAACAGTGATAAGATTCTGAAAAAAAAAATGATAACTTCGATAGTTTGTAATCGTAACTTCGTTACCGATCGACGAACTCATTATTATTTGTAAAATATGCTTAGAATTTTCGCTATTAACACAAATGATTAATTATTGATTTCGTTTAACCGCATGAACTATTGATATTTTTAAGAGGCATTATTAACGCTCTGAACCAAAGCTTTCATATAAATAATCATGGATACTGAAGTGCGCAAGTAATCTGAAGAAATTGTGTCGTTTGTTGAAATTATGTCGTACCAATTGAATGAAAAACTTAGTCTTAGTTAAATATAAAAAAGGTAATTTTTCATAAAAAAAGCTTTAGTCTCAAAATCAAATTTTGTATAAATTAACATTTCAGAATATTTTATAGTTAAATTAATTAGTTCTTAAAAGTCCAATTACTACACAATAATAATAAGGTTAATTATAATAAAAAGCATATGATATTATCAATCATCGGAGTTCTTTACGTCCCTAAATATTGTTTTTAACCATCTTCTCAAAACTCATTAAGTTATTCATGTTTTGCATTATTTGAGAGCTACCGAAGGTCAAAATGACTCGGAATAAAATTGCAGTAAAATTTATGAAAAATTTATTCAAAGTATTATAGTTTTATTTGTCCGGCGCGCGCATATAATTTATTATAAATTATACATTTTCAATACTTCAATACAGACGTGCATATTACTTTGTGATTGTTTTTTTTATTACGTATATTACAAATTAAATAAAAGAAAAAAAAAAGAAAGAGAGAGAGAGAGAGAGAGAGAGAGAGAGAGAGAGAGAAACGAATGCAATATAAAGCAATGTTATGTAAGAAATTTAATTTTACTTATTTGCTGCGCAAGCGCGCCAAAGTATATTAGACAGAAAAGCAAAATGGCCACTGCTTGGAAAAGAATGATGTGTTAATTCTATTTATATTTCTAATTATTATTGTTTTTTGTTTTTCATTTCAACGTATCTATAATTTGAGAGCTTATATTGATTGGATAGATATGGTAAGAAGAATTGATAATTTTGAAAAATCTAGCTCATTGATTAACGGAATATTGAAAGTATTGAGAAATTGTTGACATTGGAGTTTGTATTAATGAGCAGTAAATTTGTCTTTTAAAGCAATTTATGCACGTTTAGAATTAAATTTTTCATATAAATTCAATTTTTATGAATACTTGACGAATTTTTCCATTATGGTCAACGAATTAGTATCTTAGGATAATAAAATTAGTAAAATTTCAATTCTGCAATTTCATTCTTATTTAACAGTCTAATTTTTATCCCCTATTGTTTTTTCATTTAAATGTTGAAACTTTAGAGAGTTTTTGAGAATGGTCGAACCTTTGTAATATAAGAATTTCTTTCTTATAGAAGAATTTTCTGCAATTGAAAATTAGTTAAAAACCTTCAAGAATTGAAGTTATAAACTAAACGGTGTTGTTAGGCTCCTCCCTCATCATTTCAACTGATATTATAATTTTTCTTTTTAAATCCACTGTATTAAATTAGAATTATATTGACAAGACGAATTGTCATAAGCTGGCTATAAAATAGTCATTTGATGTAGTTTTTATTTACCATATTTTATTCTTATTTATTAAACATTATGATGTACATTGTAATTATGTCGTTTCTAGAACCGACGTGCAATAATCACCGAAAGACCATTTGCTTACAAATTAATGAACAATGTTGGCACGTACGGGCTGGTTATGAAAAATAAATGATCGCACAATGAGCTTTTTAAGAAATTGATTTGATGTTAATAATGAATGAAAAGAGCTTTAGTGCTCTCGATGTTCAATGCAAGTTTAAACAATAAATTTTAAGCAGTTTTTACAAAATTAACATGTAACAATAATTTAATTATTTAATTGCGTAAAGACAATAAGAAATATTATTATTTAAATTGTCTACTGGGAATTAAATTTTATTTAATAATTTTATTATTGAATTAATTAGTACTATATGAAATGTCAATAATCATAGGTAATACTCATTATGTAGATGGCATTAATAAGGTTAAGAATATTATTAACAAATTGTAATTTCAATAATATTATTATTCTGATTAATATTAGAATATAATGTTTTGTCCAGTAAATTGTCGTTAGAAATAATGGTAAATAACAAGTAATAATTAAAGCAGACTATGAAGAATATCTAAGCGCATAATAGACGTATCGGATTAAATAAAAATTTCCTCGTCTACTTCAATTTCTATTATATATATATTTATATGATATTCTCTACGATTTAAACATATTACAATAGCAATTATTTGATAATCCATGTATATTATATGAGATATTGATTTTAATCAAAGTATGAAAAATTATTAATATTAGGCAAGTCACGAATGTTACTGATTATGTTTATTTTTTTTATTTGATGTGTTTATATTTTATAAAGTCAATAGAAAGAATAATCATGGCAATGGCTCTACTTATATTAATATTATGGTATGGCAGAAACTGTCTAAATGAATTTAAAAAAAAAACATTAGAACAATACTTTTATTTTTTAAAGCTATAACGATATTTTATTGATGATGTAGAGATAGAAGAAGTGGATAAAGTTAAGAATTATTTGAAGATACGAAATACAAATTTAATATAAAAAAAAAAAAAAAAAAAAAAAAAAAAAAAAAAAAAAAAAATTCTTCATAGTTTTTATGAATTCTTTACATTATGCAGTTAATGTTAATAATTAAAAAAGTTAAAGGTTTACCATTTAAATCTTTTCAAATGTATTAATGATGTTTGCGTGAGCTTTTGACCATCGATCGTATTAAAGCACTTAATTACATACAACTAACACAAAAAGCTTATTAATCCGCGGGTAAATTGGTATTATAAAGCGAACTTCGCATTAAATTATAATCTTGTTTAATATATTAACTATATTGTTCTGCGGCTTGAAATACATTCAAAACGTCGATATTCATATAATTCAATTGTAAAGCTTGACGATTACTTTTGCTAATAGCATTTTCACGTTAAATTGGATGCAAAAGTATTAGAGAACCATAATGACAGCGAACCTTTTATTATTTATTATAAATCTAGGAAGAACTTACTTTGGCCCATTCGTGAGTTGTTCACCCGAGAGGTGAATAGGAAACCAAGTATGGGAGCACAACCATTCATCGATCGATATTCTTCCTAAGTTTCGATCTGTCGAATTGGCATGGAAACTGCCTCAATAGCAGTTAATCCGCCTATCAAAGTATTTAATTGAGTCGATTTGGCGATTACCCGTTGCCAAAACCCAACGAGCAGTGGTCAATGCTGGAGCGTCAGCCCAGCCAAGCGATCGTAAATGAGTCAACGGAAAGGAGTTTGGGCGGACGCAGGAGAACGCATCGAAAATTCCCGATAGCGTATTATCGTGGCCGCGTCGGGGTGAAATCCCCTCCGTAGGCTTGTACGTGGGCTGACACCGAGACCAGGTTCCCACCCCACCCGGAGTGGATTTCGGAGGTTAGCTGAGGCGCAGCTCCGGCCTGCCCGATCGAGCGTGAATTCGACTCGGGGAGTTGGTGCACTCCTAGAGATTCCCCGGGGAAAAGCTGGACGTTAAAAATTCAAGGCATAACAAGGACGACAGCCGCAGCCGTACCAGCAGCAGTAGCAGCGATAGCAACAATAATAACGACGATAACAACGACGACAACGCCAACGACAATGAGAATGAGGACGACGATGACGAAGACAACGATCGACGACGACGACGACGACGACGACGACGACGATGACGACGAC
>NW_011948412.1:5039081-5041457 GCF_000503995.2 Ceratosolen solmsi marchali
TCTCTCTCTCTCTCTCTCACTCTCTCACTCTCTCTCACTCTCTCTCACTCTCCGTGTATCTCATTTTTCTTCGTCAATTTTATCTTCTGGTTTCGAAAGAAGCCCAAGCCCAGCCCCGCTTCTTTTAATTATTTTGGACCGCCTGTGCCGTTGAGTGTGAAAGTGTAAATTAACCCTCGTACGGGCGCATTTTTTTCGGCTCGGTAGATTATTACTGCGGTTACTTGTTTCACGGATCGCGAATATCATGTCGGGATTAGAATTTGACACTCGATACGCGTATCTATAATGTATTCATCGCCGGCTTTCAATACGCTAGCCCGGCTGTTCTTTATTTTTAGAAAAATATATCGTATTCGCGATCGGCAAATTCGGATACGCGTAAGGCGATTTTTACAAAGACGACGACGCCAAGGATCACAACTCGAATGATTATCGATTCGAGTTTACGCGAGAATAGTACATTAATTTGATGAGACGTTCGCTCGTATTATAGAAATAATATACATTTACGAACATTCAATTTCCAAAGGGAATTATTTATGTATTTATTGCTTATTGTCAAGTGGTTCGTAGGTGCACCGATTACCTCTACGCCCTCCTCATTGTGAGGCAACAAGTAAAACGAAGCTTAAAATGAAAATAATACGTAAGAAAATTTACTATCCAGTAATTCCAGTAAGGGGGATTTTCAAAATACGCTGTAAGAGATTGGCGCGGTGTCATTATTTTAAAATATAAGAAAATATATGGCGATTCTGGGGATGGGGATGGACGATTAGCAAAGCCACGAGCAATTGAATATTATGCGCGAAATTGGTATGCCACAAGGCTAAGCAGAACTGGTTTCTTTCGATCGAGGTGCAAATTGTGGATTGTTTGAACAAGTGGGTCGCGCGCCAAATCAGGAACAGGTGGGGACGGGCAAGCAAACAAGCAAACAACCAAGAAAGCAACCATGCAAGCAATGGCCTATTTTAATGAAAGCGAATGGAAGAGCAAGGGACGAACGAGTGAAGCGGGATCGGGGAAGCGCGGGTACGAGAGTCGTCAGGGATACGGATTAGCGCGTCAATTGGAGATGAAACGAGATACGCGACGAGCGGGCAGCTGGAGTCGCGGCCCCCTCGGGTTACATGCTCAGCGATGGTCCGGGCGAGCGCGGAACCGTTTACTCACCGGCGCCGAGAGTGTAGGGCGACTCGGAGTTGTTGGCTGAATGATGGCTCTGGAGGAACTCCATCTCGGCGAAATTGTGGTCGTCAGCCTCCCTTAGGAACATCCCCTCGGCTTCGAGGGTCGGGGCGCGCTGGCGCGGTCCGCGCCGCGTTTCTCAGCCCGCCTCCTCTCGCGCTCTCCTTCTCCTTTTCTCTCTTCCTCGCGCGTTCGCTCACTCACTCTCTCTCTCTCTCTCTCTCTCACTCTCTGTGTTACGATCGCTGGGTTCCCACCCTCTCACTATCACTCTCACTCCTCTCTTATGAGCGCGCGCCGGTCCAGCCCCTCGCGTCGTCCTGGCAACGGGGAGGCTGCGGCCCTCGCATCGCCGCGGCCCTCTTCCCGGGCGCGAACCCCGGCGGCATGCGCCACCGAACCCGGGGCCACGTGGCCTCGTTGCTCTCGCGCGGGCTGCCGGTCGAGACGGTGCGCGCGCCACAGCAACCGGGCGCAATGTGCGCAGCCCGACGCCCGCCGCGGCGCTCGCATCCCCCGCGCCGACGAGGCCGGGGCTACCGCGGGTGGGGGCTGCGCCGAGCTTTTCGGGAAGCTCGAGGGTGGAGGGGTCGGTGGTGGAGGACGAGGGGGAGGGGAATGGGAGGGGAGGGACACGGGATACTAATCGCTCTCGGCGGCCGATCGCCGATCCGCGGGTGTTGCGTTACGTCGGTGCGGAGCGCCCGGTGGTCTGCGGGCTCACTCGCTCGCAATGCCGCCCGACCGAATTTTCCGGAGCATACCGTCCGGCCAATCGCCCGGAATTAATGTCCTGCGGCAGGCTTAGCGTGCGCCAACGACGTATTGCTGCTGGCCGAGACCGTGTCGGCGTCGCCGTTGACGATGACGAGAATGACGACGACGACGACGACGATCATGATCGACCGTGTCGGTGATGATGTTGATTTTGGTGCACCAGTGCTGGTGTCGGCTGCGACGATGACGATGCTGTTGACGATGATGGTGACAGTGGTGGCGACGATGGTGGTGGTCGTTTATGCTGGGGAGGCGGCGGTGGTGGTGGCGGTGGTGGTGGCGGTGGTGGCTACGGCGGCAGCAGCGACGACAACGGCCACGGCCACGGCAACAGCAACACTATACTCGGGTCCCGCGACTTCCTCTTCCTGCGGAACTGCCGGCGCGAGTCACCTGGCCCTCGGC
>NW_011948412.1:5041732-5043700 GCF_000503995.2 Ceratosolen solmsi marchali
CATCCTCCTCCTCCTCCTCCTCCTCCTCCTCCTCCTCCACCTACTTCTTCTCCTCCACCTACCACT
This sequence comes from Ceratosolen solmsi marchali, assembly GCF_000503995.2. Lineage (NCBI taxonomy): Eukaryota > Metazoa > Arthropoda > Insecta > Hymenoptera > Agaonidae > Ceratosolen > Ceratosolen solmsi. Next base: position 5,041,799 of record NW_011948412.1, read on the forward strand.
CCTCCTCCTCATTCTTCTCCTCATTCTCTTCCACCCCCTTCCTAATTACACTCCTTCCCCTCTACACCATCCTTCCCCTCTCGCCGCACCGCCAACCCCCGTCGCTCTTGTCATCGCCCTCGCCCCCTCCCAATTCGACACCTGTGTTTACGCGCACCTGAGCCCGCCCGAGCGCATCACGGAGGCTGTGCTGACTGATTGGTCCGGCCGGGGATGCGACAGCCCGTGGGATTATCCCCTCGCGCCCTCGCCCAAAGCACGCCCGCAATTTAATTACACTGGCAGCGCAAACAGAGGGAAAAATCACAAAAGCGCGAGATAGCGATCGGTTGGTGGCCGCCCGCCCGGCCCGTCCCCCGCTTTGCTCACCCCCGCACGTAGACTCGCGCGCGAGCTCGATTGCCCAATTTTGCGGTGCCTGAGTAGGCACGGGTGGCGCGGAGACCCAAATTCAGGGTCACCTCCTTAGCGCGCTGGGAGTCCAGGCGTCGTTTAGCTCGGGTACGCGACTCTCTCGCGAGATATACGTGCAACCCCCAAGATGGCCGTCGCAGCCGCAGCAAGCACCGCCGTCAGAATCGTCGTCGTCGTCGTCGTCGTCGTCGTCGTCGTCGTCGTCGTTGTAGCCGGCACGGGCGTATCGACGTTTGGCCCTTGCGGGGTTTCCTAGAGGTAAGCTCATCGGGACTTGCGGGTCTTCCCTCAGCGGCAAGCGCCCGTTTGAATCGCCCCTCCTTATCCCTCCCGTTTTTTCAGGCACCCTCGCGCTCGCTCCAAAACAAAGAAGCGCCCGTAATTAAATTTTTCCATCGGGGAGCGAGTTAATGCCCGCCGACATCGATCCCACTGCTACTCGAGATTCCTCCACCAAGCTTCCCGGGAAAGCGCTTTCCCACCCGCGGAACGCGGCCAACTCGTCTCCCGTCCCTCCTTCCACGTCCCCCGTGACGAACCGACGGGGCTCACCATCGCTCTCTCCTATCGTTCGATTAGCTCGCGTCAAGCAGCCCACGACCTCCGGACCCTTAAGCTCTTTTCAGAGCGGCTGCCCGTAGCGGTGACGTCCCCTCGAATGCTTAGCCGCACGCGACTCGTGCAGTACGATGAAAAAAATACGCACCGGAGATAAAAGCGACCGCGTGAAACCCTCGTAAACAGTAAGAGCGGCTCCAAAGGACGGCCGTAGGAGAGGCCGCTACCCTATTCACACGGCTCATGTAACCGAGTTTATTGCTCTTAACCAAAACTTATTCGCGTAATGTTTGCCGCGATGCGCACCTACTCTCACCCTTCACTCCCCACCCCGTCCCATAATCCACCTCGAGTAGCGACTTATGTCGTGGAACCGCTAGTCATGCAGAGGACGCGGAATCTTTTAAACTTGCATTTATAGATAAGCGCTGATAAGCGATCGCTCTCCGCTTGGTTTTGTCATCCCGTTTCCGATGCTCGTCATCCAAGTCCTTCATCCATGGGTTAAGCTTAACATTGGCAAGGCCTGAGAAAATGATTGAATTATTTTACTTTGCAGCGTGAAGTCGGCAGTTTCTTCGGTCGCCGTAGCAAATAATTAAAACTAGCAGCCGTCAACTTCGTAATACTATTGCTCTGTTTAGCTTACGATCGATTGTTCGACCGAATGCTTCGCCCCTCTCTGCGTATACGCCCAGCAAAGGCAATTTTTCCACAGAATATGAGTGCCGGAGATTGGCACATTATTATTATTAATCGTCATTGATAAATTTGGCGATCAAGGTCGATTAGAGTCCATTAAGTGCTATTTTACAATCGTTTAAATTAGTAAGAATAGTAAGATTAAGGACAAGGTAAGTGGAGCGAAGTATCCGGAAAATGCCGCTTTTTCCGATATGCGCGAAAGCATTTTTCTAAATATAAGTAAAA
>NW_011948412.1:5043718-5095352 GCF_000503995.2 Ceratosolen solmsi marchali
CGGTTACCTAACTTTCTTCCGCTGGCACTTGACGGGCTTCATCGAAAACAAAGTTTTTGGTTGCACTGAGTCAGAATGGATAAATTGATAAGAAATAGTATTCCTTTCACCCTTCCGTGGGTATAAAATCGTAACTGCCCATTGCCGCTACTATTTCAAAATAATAATAACACCAATTAGAATAACAAAAGCAATAAATGAATAAATAATAATAATAATAATAATAATAATAATAATAATAATAATAATGATAATAATAATGATAATAATAATAATGATAATGATAATGATAATGATAATGATAATGATAATGATAATAATAATAACGACGACGACGACGACCACGACGACGACGATGATGATAATTATTATTATTATTAAAAATGATTAAAATTATGTATTAAAATATGTTGACCAACGCGGTTTGACCGAGTAACGTGCGACAAGGAAGTTAAAACGCTCGCTTTATCAGGGCGGAATATTTCACGAATTTCATCTAAAATTCGGCGTTCTCCGTATTCGGCGAGGTTGAAAGCCAAAATTTAGCTGTTAAATTAAAAACTACGAAAATCATTGTCGATCGAATTTTGCACGATTCCGTGATCGATCTCGCGAATCACCATCGATAAATAGGATCGTCGGGAGTTGCCAAGGTACCACCACCACCAGGTTAAGCCTCCGATTGCCTGTCGAGAAACGGCCGAAAGGTGTAATGTGTAATATCATGCTTCATTGATTTCTAATCGGACAGCCTTTTTTATTCTCTGAAAAAAAAAAAAAAAAAAAAAAAAAAAAACGATCTGCCCAGTGTAAGACTGTTGGGAGGACTGACGCGACAACTGACGTTCTATCCGATCTTCATCTTCATATTTTCAAACCCAACTCGCTCGCAATTCAGCAGCGGACGCCTCGGAGCGCCCGAGACAACGACGTCGAGCATAATAAATATTACTTCGTGCTCCTTAATTTGTAATCGGCTCTCGCTGAAATTATATCGCTCCGATCGTTGCTCGGCCGCTTTCATTAGTGGCCACCTCCACCTCACCCCTACGCACTTTACGAGCTCCATAGACAAACCTCAAGGGCTTAATGGTGGATGGCACATGAAAATGATTAGGTGTCGTACTTTTTTCTGGCCAGTCGAGTTTTAGCTGAATGCCACTCTTATCCGCTTTGTGGGTGCATGCGTGTGCTGCACGTGTGTGGGAGGGAGCTGCGGAGCCTCGGGGGCGCGCATACACCTATCGCGTCTACATGTAATATAATATTGCCTTCGGAACCAGACTGTACGTAATGCGTCGAAAAATGTAAAAATAATAATAATAGTGCTTTTATTCCGTTTATATATTTATAATCGGTGAAGAGGGAGGGAGGGAGGGGGGGGAGGAGGGGGACTTTAAAGTGGAGAAATGTTTAATTGTTAAATGACGTTGCGTTGGCCAAATGAGGCAAAGCAAATCGATTCGCCTGAGATTTAGAAATTCTATTTATTTCACTTTGATAAAACTAAAGAATGTGCGCATTAATGTTAAGTAGCGCGAGATGTAGCTTTTATTGCTACATTGTTCCATTTCATATTCCATATATATATATATATATATATATATATATATATATATATAAATATGTATAAATATGTATAATTGAGAGAGAGAGAGAGAGAAAGAAGTAAGTGGTTGATAATTTTTTTTTTTTTTTTTTTTTTTTTTTTTTTTTTTTATAAGTAATCATTGATTTTTAACAAAAATCATAGGAGAAAGATGATTCATTATTCAAATGAACGTTTTTTTTTTTTTTTTTTGCAATTTTCAATACCATTCTGATACAAAAAGTATTGGCTTATACTATAATGATTTTCGTATAATTGAAGATATATAGATTTGTATTTTATTGAATATTTAAAAATAAAATTACTGAATAATTTATTTTTATATAAATATTATTCACTGACTGTTGATGTAGGCGAGTGTTCATGTATATGGAGGAAAATACAAGAGTTTAAAGTTTGAGTATTTTTTGTTTTTGTTTTTTTTTTGTTTTTTGTTTGTTCTTTTTCGAGGAACTATTAAATATCAGTTTTTATGCTCTTCTGGATCATCAGAAGCCGTGTGAATAAATGAACCTGACAAAATGGAATTTTGTTTACATTTTAGAGAAAACCTTGTCACTTCTAATTGGAGCATAATTTTATTAATTTGTGTGAGCAAATTGTTTTCTTTAGTTCTTTATCTCTTTTATCTTTCCTTTTCTTTCTTAATGAAAACAAAAAATTCTTGTTTTTACAAAATGGGTATAGTAGGAATAAAAATATATATGTCACTATATCGACTATTAAATTTAATGTAAAAATCCTTCTTTATTTTATATCAGGTTCTTTTAGTTTAAAATACATTACAAGATCAGTTCATAAAATATAGTTCATGAATTATTAATTTATAATCTGCTAAATCGAATGGGTTAAACGATAATGTATGTTAATGCAAGTAAAAGTAATACTGACTATTGTAATAAATACATGTGTAGCTAGCTATGCGTATAGTTGTATAAATATTTTCTTTCGTGTATAAATATTTACGTCGAAATTTGCAATAATAATATTAACATACATTGGATAATAAAAATTCATTAATTTTAATTTTTTTAGTTTTTTTTTTTTTTTTTTTTTTTTTTTTCATTATACATTGACCATTAAGTGAAAATTCATTGGTGAAAAAGTTTGACAGACATTTTACTTTTTGCATACAGAATCACCAACTGCTATATCATACTTTTAATCAATAAGTAATGCTTGATTTTTTTCACGATTACAAATTACCTGTATTTATTATTAAATAATATGATTAACTGAAGATAAATCTATAGGTTAATATAGATAATAAAGGTTTTTCAAACGAAAATACTTTCTTAACACTGTCCTATTTTATAAATTATTAAACAATAATTAACACATTGCTTAATACATTCCTTTCACTTATAGTTGTGCTACATTTAAGCTTATAGGTAAGTAAATGTTGATGATTATAATATTATCTTAATAAGTTACATAGATGGAATAAATAATATCAAGGACAGAGACTATATCAATGGATTATACGTCAGAGCGTCAGAGGCAGTTTTATATCTAGAATGAGTGATGTTATTCATTCTTGGTCGAAGTATTTTATTTTTATTTTATCGTTGATTAATATTTGCCAATATAAGGACTCTGATATTTTCTAATATTATTTCTAATATTATTACAATACTGCGTATGAATGTTTATTAACGCGAATTATTGTTTAAATTTTATTTCTTCGATATGTGGATTTGACTACGTAATGGAAATTTATAGGAAGCTATTGTGATTATCGGAAGGATACTTAAGAAAGAAATTCAAAACTTTATGCTCAAGAAGCTTGAAGAAAATATTTTAAATATATTTATGAATAACATACAGGGAGAAAAGAAAATAAAAATTAAACGATCTTCCTCTTGACGTATCCTTATTGGACGCGCCATATTTCGTTCTGTAAGGGTTGTAGAGGAAACCTGATCCCGGAAATCGAATGAGTGACCGAAAATATCACTAGAGAAACATTTCGAGAGCAAATCCTTTATTCACCTAAGCAGGAAGCATCGATGTGCACGGTTGGCCAGTCGATGCTAACAGGAACAACAAACTAAAGTTACACCATGAACTTATTATTAATTTCATAATTGACTAAGCCGCCGCTAGATACGAATATCCCTCTGTCATATTACTTTTTTTATTATTGCCTGAGAAATCTAAAATTTAATTAATCTATCATCGCATACATTTTACAATTATTTAAACTTTCAAGATCTAAAGCACACGACATTATTTTAAATGAAATTGACGCATAATAGATTTAGCGGTACTTTAATAGAAATAACTATAACAATAATAATATATTAATAAATAACTGTAATTATGTATATTAAATGTAAAATTATGTATTAGAATATTTATTCATCGATTGAATCCCATATTTCTCAATAGTTTTCTTACTAGTTTTCCTTTATGTATTCAAAATCACTTAACTCGCTGAATGAATTTTATTAAATTACTTTTAAAGAACTGTTCCAAAGAATTTTTACGATTTTATCTTTAGAAATGATTACGATATATTGCTTATCTTTGAAAATCTGAGTATGAAAAATTAATCGACAATCATATATAGTTTGAAATTAATTTGTTAATTTTGTATTTAGAAAAAAAATAATATACAAGTCAAAATTTATTATGGAAAATTACATAAAAGTTGCATTAAAAAATTATCTGATATATATATATATATATATATATATATATATATAAACAGTGGTGATTATATTATATAATTTAAAGTTTAATTGAATAGGAATCGATTTTTTATGAATAGAAAAGTTATAATTTATTTTCATGAACACTACGTATATATTTTAGACAAAGGGAAACTTTGGCAATTCAATTATATTTGTAATTACAGATAAATAAAAAATGTTTTAAGTCCTAAAAAGATAAAAATTATGGCTCTGGCAGTTTATCTTAAAATATTTCGTAATCGTAAGCATAATTTAGCCTAAAAATCTTTAAAGTAATATTATTTATTGAAATATTTGTTTTTCAATAGCTGATATTATATTCATTAAGTTTGTACGGTAATGAGTAGATAAATTAAATGAAAAACAAATAATATAACAAAATTAAGTATTGATGTGTACAATAAACTATATTCATAAATAAAATTTTAAACTTTTTATTAATCTTATGTAAATACTGTTTTACCAACTGAAAACATCGTAAATCATAGTCGTGTCGTTATTAAAAAATATTTATGATGTCATAATTAATTGTCATTATAAATTTTAGGCAAATATAATTGATATCTTTCATTTTATTGATATAATTTCACCAAATCCATATTAAAAAGGCAATCGATTTGTTTATGCGTGTGTTGTAATTTACTCCATTTTGTAATGAAATACTTCTTTATCATTTATTATTTAGTAAAATTCAATAAGTAAAGTATTAATAAAGCTTATAAGCTATATTACTGTAATATGGTAATAGGGTTAAGAGCGAGAGAAAAAAATTATAATTAACAGTTTAATAGACCCATATAGTTTTATATATACATATGCCAAGTTTTAACAAATTCTTATTTATAAATATATATGTTACATTTTTCCAAATCACTTTATTGCCTTCTCAAAAAATTAATTACACGACATTATTTAAAATTTCAGTAAATAAATTATATAGAAATCAATAAATAGTTTTTTATGTTACAAATTGCATAATACTAGAATGAACAGCTCACTATTCTAAATTTAATAACAATAAATTGCGTTCAGGTCAATAATAAATTCTTTGAGAAAACAGAACATTTTTTAAAGAGAGTTTATACACAATTTCATCGTACGGGCATACTGGCGAAGAAGCCAAAGAATATAAAAAATTAAAAACTTTATTTTCTATTTGATATTAATGTAGATACTGTTTATATATTTTCAATCTAATTTAGTCTGTTGTTGTTTTTTTTGTTTTTTCTTTTTTGTTTTTTTGTTTTTTTGTTTTTGTGTTTTTTTATTATCATTATTATTTGTTTGTTTGTTATAAAACAATTCAATAAATTTTATAATATATTCATCATAATGAAAATTTTAATTGAATAAAAATTTCTATGTTTAATTATTTATTTACTTATCTAATTTATTTCTATTCATTCAATTATTTCAAACTCTCTATATCAATGTAGTAGTTTAATACACGTATGATGCACTTACCGACAGGCGCATCGATTTTATTCTTCTTTTCTTTTAAATGTTATCGAATTTTCATAAAAATTTACAAGATTACGAGTCTATTAGTTTAATAAGCAAGTATTTTAATTTACAGTTTATATATTATTCAATATCTATTTGATTCCTAAATTTAAAATAGATGTGTATTATTCTATTGCTATTAGAATATTTTGCCAAGTTTAAATACTCTAATATAATTTTTAATGTTTAAAACGCTCTAGTCCTATAGCATCCTCCATCAATATTAGAACATTTTAAAATATATTTAAATATAAATATAATTGACATACTTCCTATAAAAAATACAGCAATCAATTTCATATTTTGTACAATATAATCATCTACGTTGAAAAAGTATTTATATACAATCGCAGCGGATAAATTTGTGAATGTTATGTTGTAACTTGCGTCACCTTAATATAGGGCATTTAAATTTTTACGACGAATGCTTCTTTGATCATCTGCAAAATAACATACACAATGTTAATGCATTAAACATTTAATAACGAATTTCTTTTCTCCATTTAACAATAATTATGTTTTTAATGCTCTTTTCCACATAAGTTCAGTAATGCAGTAGCTTTTTTTGAATAGATACGACATGCGTTATAATCAATCAAAAGTAATTACTTGCCGATGTTAATGTATTTTAAAAGATATAAAAGCAAACGATAAATATAAAGTCTATCGTCGGCTCATATGAATGTGGAGAATATGTCGAGCATGTGTTGGAATTAGGACAATACAAACCCCAAGATTTTCAGAAACTGCTTTTCGTTTTTGTTTTAATTTTCATCTTCCTTACTATCTTGTATCGCTGAATCGTTTTTGGCATCTAAATACCCAAGGTTCCAACCACCTTCACCATCAAATCGAAGAATCAAATTATGGTATTTAGATAGAGACGATACTCGATGAGTAATTGTCAACAAAGTAATTCCCTTTTCCTTAGCAGTCTCATACATTGCACCCTCGGCTTCAAGGCTCACGGCACTCGAGCATTCGTCCAAAAGTGCATATTGCGGTGCATGATAAAACAATCGAGTCATAGCGAGTCGTTGCTTTTCTCCTCCGGATAATGTCGAGTCCCAATCGCCGAGTGCATCCAGTCCGTTGGCTTCTCTCTCTACAAGCCCACGAAGATCGACCAAGTCCAATAAGTCGAGCAATTCTTTGTCCGAACATTCGTCCTTCGTGCACTCCGCTGGATAAGTTATTTGATCTCGAAGGCATCCCACGGTCATGTAGGGCTTTTGCGGAATATAGAACAAGGATGGTCTACCAGTTCTCACGGAGTAAGATTCGCCAGGTCTCGTTAGAACGCCACCATAGACCGGCCATAGTCCAGAAATTATTCGAAACAGTGAGCTTTTTCCACAGCCGTTTGGACCAGTTATGATTATATGGTCACCGGGTCGAATCTAACGAATAAACAATAAATTATTACACCCATGAGTATTTGATTATTTAATTTATATATATAGATGGAGGTAAATGTACTTCAATTGTTAATCTAGAAACTATGACTTCACAGTTTGGCGTAACGATTGGCACATCCATTAAACTTATACTTCCATCGTCGCTTTCTCTTACAATTCCTAAAAAGGACGAGAGTTTTCCATTCTCATTATAATTCAATTTAACATTTTTTATATTCATTTAACTGTACTGCTTACGTACCTTTGATTATTGGTATTCCATCCTGAAATTCGACCAGTTCATGATCTTGAGCGATAGAGCTATTGGATGTTCGAGTCTGACAAGTTGCTATAACGTTTCTCCGGTACTTGCACAATGCTGCATCCTGAAATACATCCAACATCTCGCTTACTCTGGCAGCGTAACCAGCGAGTGCCACCAACTCCTAGAGTTAACAAAACATTGTATAAAGTATGCTGTCTTTTGAGCGAAGAGATTTTAAAAGTGACGAATGAGTAAATTTAATAATATATATGAAGTACTTTGTAAGAGGACATGAGTCTTTCCACTGCGTCTGCACCAGAACTTAAAAGATTCTTCGATGTCGTCAAATATCTTGTACGCTCGCTAACACCACCTGTGATTCGTGTTAATAATTAACTTTATATATATATATATATGTACACATATATTTATATGTATTATACGAATTATACAAACCATCTCCATCTGTATTTCGAGTAGATTGTAATACAGCATTCGATGTGTAAAGCAAAGGCATAGCAATAACTAAAAGTCCGGTTCCAGACCAGACGTATTTCATTAAGAATTGTTCTAACATTACGTATCCTAATTTCAGAGCAAGAATTCTTCTCAAATGCATGGTTAAAGATTTATAAGCAGCGGTAAGATATCTGTGCTCTGCCTTATGGCCTCCGTAAAAAGCAATTTCTTCGGCGTGGGCACTTATTCTGGCATGTGCTTCTCTCAGTTTTCCCTTTCGCGAGGCTTCTTCGGCGACTAGTTGACCAAAACGTGGTGAAGCTAAGCGTAATACTTGTCCAGTCAGTGCAATAACAACTACTGACAATAGCGGACCTTGAAAGCCAATTTTCAATCAATTATTAAATGATTACTTTGGACCGCATAGGGAATAATGAATCTCTATGTTTGGGTATGAAGCTATCGTTTAAAATTATAGTGTAATATTCAAAATATCATAGCCGAGTAATTATTCAGCAACTTAAGAATGAATTACAATGGATTTGTTCGCATTATAAAGCTTAAGTAGTTGAAGGGAGAATTATAAGTTTCCTCGCGTAATAGCTTTGATTTGAATAAAACATAGTTTGAAAGATTTATAAAAAGTAAGAGGCCAACGTGGATAAATTTATCGACTCGATTAGAAATTTTGATACACTCATTTAGCCTATCGTTGGCTTGTAAAGACATGTGAATACGATATTGCAAAAGTGACATCATTACAGACGAGAATCGCTGGTGCAATGAGTCGTTGAATAGGAAAATAGGAGGAGGAGAAAAGGTGAGTATTACGGTAGCGCTAATTTACCAGGAATAGTTCTAGCTCCCATTCGTGCGGAAAATGAGATAAGAGCGATACCGACTAGTGCGCAATCTAATAACGGCTTTGTCAAACTGGAATACAAGTGCGCTATAGAGCTTGCCAGCTCTGATAAATCATCGGTCAATCGCTGTTCCGCTCCACCAAGGCGATTATCCAGTGCGGATACTCTATAATAGGTTTGCTGACTGAGATACATATTGTATGCGTATTCGACCAACCGTTCCCTAAACAATGTATATGAGTAAATTAAAGAGGCACACCATATACACGTACAATTGTAGCACATTGATTAAACTTAGCGGCATTATAAATATAAAAATACGTACGGATAAAGCGTGTGATTTAATTACCTGAAACTCAGAGCCAACCGGCCTTCTAAGTACCTAATGGCTGAGTTGACAAAAGTTGCGGGAAATGCGACCGCGAACCATCTTGCCATCATCCAAAAGAAGCCACTCACGTCTCTCAAGACTATCCTCTTGACAATCTGCCCTTCCAGCGTAGCAACATAAACGGACAAAAATGTCCTAGCAAGTAGCGTGACTGTTGCACACGTCAATAATCCAGCCTCTCTTGTTTTCCATCCGGGGATCATAATTTTAAGGAGCATTAACAATTGCTTCAGGAAGGCTCTGTCCAGTCCCACAGCTTTCTTCTGCAACTGCTTTTTCTTCGACGTCGTCCCATTTCGCGTCGTTTCTTGACTAACCGGCTGCTTCGCTTCTTCTTTATTTTGATTATCGTTCGCATTCTTGCAGCCTTTAACCTGATTTATACAAATTTTTGCACTCGCAGCCAAGTAGGGATAGCCGACCTTAATTAAATACAAAACTGTCACCGCTCCGACAACGCCTCTTGTCAACTGCTCCTGACGGATTCCATACTTGCTGGATGTTTTGTTGATTAATTTTGAGAAAACCGAAGTCATTGTCTCAATGAGACGTGGCTCTCATCGAGCCAGCCAAACGAAGTTCTCGGTCCTAAACATTTGATAAATCAACGATGCGTCAGTATTTATTTGTTAGTGATAAAATCAAAAAAGACAAGGCGAAAAATAAAGTGAAAATAAGGAGTCTCGCGCCGAGGAGTCATGCTGCATCGAGTCAATACTGTGACTGTCAGAGCGCGATAGTAGCGGAAAACGAGAGACAAAAGAAGCAGAAGACAAACAAAGGGGAGCTAGAGAATAACAAAGGTATTATGATTACCGAGTAATAGCCGCAGGATTCTTCAGAAGATCCTCATCTCGTGAGTCAGAGCATGACCCGCATAACCTCACTCGCGATAACTGCACATCCGCAATGCCGTAATCCGCAAAAATGCAGATACTTAATCTCGCGTGGAGCGAAGGAGATAGAGAGAGAGAGAGAGAGAGAGAGAGAGAGAGAGAGAGATACGAAAAACAGTCGAGCGAGCGATTGTAACGGAGTGGGATAACGGGAGGGAGAGAGAGAGAGAGAGAGAGATAGAGATGGAAAGGGAGAGAGAGAGAGAGCGATAGAAAGTGAGTGAACGATTAAGGGTGGCGCGAGGGATCGGAGCGGGTGGGGGTTGGGTGGGGTGAGGCTGTTAGCTGATGGGTGCTGGCGATAGAGGGGAAGTTGGGAGAGTAGGGAAATTTGTAGCGAAAGGAAGAGAGAACCGACGCACTAGAGGTACACGAGCGGCACTGAGACTGAGCGAGTATCACGGTAGCGTCTCTCGTTCTCTCTCCCTCTCACGCTCGCCTCTATAGTCCAGAAAAAGCAAGTATCATTAAACACGCGTTTACTCGACAGCAGGCAGTCGTCAACTGATTTTCTTCGGCACTGCTGAATCGAGGAACTCGCTCTTAATTGCTTCGCGCTCTTTTCTCCTTCGCGCGCGCTCTCTCTCTCTCTCTCTCTCTCTCTCTCTCCCTTTCCATCTCTATCTCTCTCACGAGCGCTCGCGGTCAGTCCTATGTTCGCTCAGCAGGCAGACCAGCGGCGACGATACGCGCGATTATTGCAGAGACGAGAGTTGAAGAGGAAAGCTAGTGGGGCCGCAGCTCTCCAATTGGCTGACTTCACCTTTCTCTCGAAAATTCATCTCCGTGCATGCGTAACCGCGGGCGGCCGCTCTTTTTCTTTTATTTTCCCTCCCTCCCGCCGACCCTTCCCGTAATTCGCGAGAGTTGCGCTAACGGCGGGTCGCTCGGGCGTGAAAGGATCGTGCGGAAATCTCGCGGGATGGAGCTCTCGCGGGGAAAGCGAGAGTTCAACGGGACTCGCGGCGCTTTCTTTCTCTCGACGGGCCTAAGAAAGCCGAGGTTCAATTTCGAGAGCGTCTTCCTCGCGCTGTACTCTATTGGCCTATCGGGCTTTCGAGGCAGCCGAGGGACCGAGGATGCAGGATACGGGGACAAGTAGGATGGGGGCGCGAGCCCAAGTTCCCAATCAGTTTGAGATAAGCCGTGGTGCGGTGAAAAGTCGCCAAGGCCGTCGGGTCGCGGAAAAACCTGGCGGAAGCGAACAATTTCGCGAGAGTGCACTTGGCGAAAATCGGTGACTCGTCGTGCTGCATTCGTTTGCGCAAATGTAAATTATACTAGAGGCTGGGCTTTCGGCATGCGCGCCCCCCCCCCCACACACACACACACACCCACACACACCCACACAAGCACACACAAGCACACACAAACACACACAAGGCTGGTAGGTTGAGAGTGCCAAGCAAAATTGGCGTGCTATGAAAATAAATCCTTCGCTTTCTTCACATTATGTATTTAAAGATATATTTATTTCCTTTTATGTACAATGATAAAATCTGCTCTACAAAATGTGCATACATGTTGTTATACGCAATACGTAAGTACGCAATATAGGCATCGAATACAAATAGCCGTTTTTTTTCGTTTTTTTTTTTTTTTTTTTTGGAATCGCGTGGTCGAGTTGCCGAGTTGCCAATTTGCTTTTCCGTGTCTTTGTTATACCTACGCCAACGTCAGTTATTCCCTTTTTTCCTCGCGTACGCGGCCATATTCGCACATTAATGTTCATAAAGATTTTTAGGATTTATTTAGTAGAAAACCGATTGTGAATGATGCGCTACATATTATTGGTTACTAATGACCCTTGTAGAAGCTCGACAATCACTTCTTTTTTTTTTTTATCAAGGTTTAATAACAATGTAGCTCTTGGCAACGCTGTTCATTGCACGAGCGCATCACACACATAAGGCGAGAAATTGTCAAAAATTATTATTATGATGATTGCTGCTGCTTCTTCTGTTGCTGCTGCCGCCGCTGCTGCTGAGAAATACAGTTGATAAAAAGAATTTGCGTGATATATATATATATATATATATATTGCTCAATTAAAATAATAACGTAGTTGTAAAAAATCTGATTAGTTGCGAATGACGTTCGCATAAATACGCTTTTTTCCTACTCAATTTTATGTTATTTCTCGACACAGTTAACGACGACATCCTTCGTGTGACGAATATTTAGAATTTTTCAATGGGATTTGTATAATTTTTGCACAAAACAAGCCTCCGAGCGGCTCGTTTGAACCGATTGGCCCGATAAATCAATTAGATTTCTCTATCGTAGAATACAATGAAGGAAATAATTTTGCTCTATCCCACCTACGGCCCGTGTAAAGCGATTGGCCACGCGACCGCGCGCGCGCACACACCCACACACGCACACAATGAATAAGCCGCGCGCATGCACTCACACGCATAATGAATAAATATTTAATTATCATTATCGTACGATGAGTTGCCAGTACTTGGGGCTTTTATCATGCATAGCATATAAGCGTAAGGAAAAACGAATAAAAAGTCCAAGTATCCCTTTTGCTTCGTTACGCAATGATTTTAATCGAACGACCTTTCGAATTTTAAATTTCTCAAATAAGAAGCAAAGCAAAGCAAGTAGGTTTTACCTTACTTATCGTATGATATGAATACTATTACCGATAAGGCACATTTTGTAAGCAATATTACAAGAGTCCAGTAAAAAAAAAAAGAAAAAAAAAGAAAAAAAAAAGAGAAAAAAAAGAAAAAAAAAAGAAAAAAAAAAGATACGAGCATGACTTAATTCTTTCGAATCATGAAATAATCTATTATTTTTTTTTCAAAGCAAAAATTTCAAATCACGATCTTAATTTATATATCTTATAATCCAAGGCTGCGAGTGTGAAACGATTATATCAACGATAAAATGATCATTCGATTCTAATGGATTGCGTGAGGTGCAAACTGTGCGTAATCAGTCTTGGCCGTAATATTATAATTTACGAAATAAAAGTTCCGAGTTTCGGTAATAATTGCGCGTCCCATGTCTCGTTAGACAGTAATCGAGAAATTGGAAACAGCTAGGTGGATGGGACGCGATGAGACGGGATGAGACGGGGATGAGACGAGACGGGATGGGACAGGATAGGAGGGGATGGAACGGGTCGGAGCGGGGGAATAAGAATAAATAAAATATTAAAGTAAAATTCATGCAGTAATTTGGGAATTTGTTGAAAAGTCAGTCGGTAACTCGTGCATTATTCAATATTATTTTTATAAAAAGCCACGAGGGCATGAGGCACATTGAGCATACGACTGGCGCACGGGAAACGTGGATTTTCCGTGAAAAGCGAGTACGCGCAAATTCTCTGGAACTTGAGCTTTCGGCCAGGCTGGTCGACCGCGATCCTTGATAAAAATTTAAAGGACCTTGAGCATCGTCGGTCTCTGGAGTCGGATGGTCGAGGCCAGCTAGGAGATTGGTCCTTGCAAGCGCTGGGGCAGGGCGGAAGCGGAGATGGGCGGATAGACGGGCAGCGCCTCGAGGATCCGGGGATGGGGCTGAAGCTGGTGAGTCCTGTTGAAGGAGCCGTAGGGCGGGCTGCTGGCTTTGTCCGGCACTTCGTCGACCCAGCTGTCGAAGGGAACAGCCGGCGGTGGCTTCTCCGGGCCACCTTGGAGGTTCAGCGCCCCCAGGGAACCGAGCTGCAGCGGATGCTGCTGTCCCACCGACAATGGGCCGGGACTCTCCGAGGAGCTGCCCGACTTGCTCATTCGGGCCCCCAACTCTGCGATTTTTCGATCCATCAGGCTACCAAAGCTATGCGATCTGCGTGAAATGTGGGTGGCATTGCTTATGCAGCGAATTGCATCAGTACATGTGACACTCGTTTACTGGAGCTTAAAGTGACGCGGCTGCGCTCGGCAAGAGAATTTTTCCTATCGCGTTCAACGCGGCTTTCAAATTTTCAAAATTCTTTACTCACGGTCCTGACCATACGCTACGCTAATCCTCATCCCATTCCTCTGGGTTATTCACTCCAATGGGTGCTACAATGGGCGCGAAACGACATGGACGTTTAAGGTGCATTCTTAAGAGGAGCATAGCATTGGTATTTAGCGATATAAGGAAAGTGCCGTGGTACGGCCGGGGGGCGGGGGGGGGGGGGTCTTCGGATCAAACTCATATCTTCCAATCTCTCGTTATCGTGCATTGGATGCTGCGTTGGAAGGATTCGTCTCAAGTCTTCGTATCCCCCATTTGCTCGTATATGTAAATTCAAGGGGGATCGTGAATTCGTAATAAATAACATCGGCAGCTTCTTCGAGACATTACGTCGATACATCTACACAGCGTAGTAGATATTTTAATCAATACACCTTTTAGTATTTCAATTTTTACAGACTGTATCGCTCGCACTATTGCCATTATTATTATTATTATTATTATTATTATTATTATTAACGTGCGTACAAAAAAAAAAAAAAAAAAAAAAAGATCTTCAAACAGCTCAATTTTGAGATAAAAATCATGCGATGTTAAAGTACACGACTGATTTGTGGATTGCTAACTTTGAGACATATATTTTTTTTTTTTTTTTTTTAAACAACAGAATGAAAACGAATAGATTAATCAATTGGGTGATATTAGCCCCTAAGATTGTTAAATATTATGATTCCATTGCGTTATCGCGTCTCGTCGCGGCGACTGTTATTGCCAATCAAAGCCTCAAACCGGGCATTAACCCAATATACGTATGCGCGAATTAAAATTCTCGCTCATTTCTATAATCAGTTATAAATTATCATATGTCACGAAGTTTTATAATATTGCTAGACGCCAATAGCGTTGAGTCATGTCTCGATCGGCGACTCCTAACCAATTTGAAAACAACCAATTGATAAACATCACCACGAGCGGCCGACGACCGTATTCAGACGTAATTCTGAGAATTTTGAGAAATGATAATATGTACGATGATGGTTATCCGTAGAGGTCGCCGTGGCCCGGGTAACCGGATTTTTTTAACGAAATTTTTACCAAAATACTCTCGAGCTTTGTTGTTTCACTCAACTATTCCGCGTTTCCTGCAATAGTTCGTAGCGTTAAAGCGCAGGAGAATTAAGTCGATCGCGATTTCAAAGGACATTCTCAAGTGAATAATTAACGTTTGGTCATAATAAAATTGTAATATTGTCAATTGCTTTGATGAATAATTGGAAACGACAGATATTTATTTTTTTTTTTTTTTTTGACAGCCGTAAGCGATTAATACTGACGATGCTTTATCGATTTGGCACCTCATGAAATTGAGACATAATAAAAATTCTCAGAGTTACGCGCACGCATAATTTTAATAATTACAAAATTTATTTTATCAAATAAGCTTGAAAGTTTGTTGCAAGGTATAGTAAGGTAACGAGGGCCACCGAGTAAAGTAACACAGAAAAGAAAATAAATACAAGAGATAATGAAGAAATGAAGATAAAGAAAAAAGTCGCTTAACGCTAGCGCACTGGACGATATTGGCATCGTTCAGGCGCTACAATTATTATAAGCCAATGCGTGTTGTACAATGAGATGCGCGACACGCGGGTCGCATGTATTGGCTTTCTTTCGCAATGCACAAGCCAAGTTAATAGGAATGCATTATTGCTTTTACACCTTGTAGTGTCGCGATATGAAAGCAATTTGAGAAATAAAGCGTCTTTATTAGCATAATCGAGTGTCGGTCGGACCGTTTATGCCGCTCGTTGCGCTGTTTTGACTCCCTCCCGCCCCCTTTGCTCGCCTCGAATACAAACGATGCATGATCTGGGTTATTTTATGCAACGTTTAAAATTCATATGTGCCAATCGCCGCTTAAATTGAATTAATTCAGTCGACGGCGAATCGATGGGGTGCGATCGAAAAAATGACATCGCCTCGTACATATTCAGCAAAATGGTAAATCTTAATTTCAAAAACTTAATAGCAATTGCGTGTATATGTATAAATTAATCGTAATGCCCTTATTTTTTTAACGTATTCATTGCTTTTTAATCGTCGAGATTTTTTAATTAACGGCTGCGCGCTTAAAATGCTTAATTTACGTTAGGGGCATTGCATATTGATTGATCGATTAGTTAAGCTTTTCGTTACGAACTGGAAATGCAATTAATAAATGTTAATATTTTGAGACGCGTCAAAGGTTTGCACGCAACGTAAAATTCTCACACGAAATGTTAAACAAATTATACTTCGCTATTGTACCATGTAAATTATTTTATAGACTAATCTGGAGTACCATTTTTTGTTTATCTTCAAGTCAATTTTAACAGCTGGACTTTTTAAAAATTATTGTCAACAGATATGGCAACGATAAGATTGAAGATAATATGTTAGAAGTGAGGGGCCATCGACAAATTCTAATAATTATCGTTTTTAAATTCCACATCGATAATACTTCACATTGCCAAGTAACCGTGAGTCGCATAATAATTTCAATAATTTCACCCGTAGCTGCGCACTCACGACGATTCACTATAAATCCGATGATTTTATAAATAATGATTTCTCGACAATTTCTGCGATAATTCCCGAGCACTGTTAAAATTAATAATTATTAAATTTATAATTATTATAATTGGCTTATTGTACGCGTGTACAATAAATGTAATCCCATACGCAATTATACATAATACAAAAACGTTCGAGCACTCCCCCCATACTCTCATAAATCAATAAATAAATAAAAAGAAATAAAAAATTTCAATAATTAATTGATTAATTAGATGAGAAATTAGATTATTAATCGAACAGATAGATAGATTGTAGATCGATATCCCCTCGATCGTTTTATGCCTTTGAGCTTAGAAAAATTCATTTTGAAAGTTTGCGACCAATTGGAAATGCTCGTACCGTTTAGTGTCATTGAAAGTTGAGCTGTAAAATAATTTCTTTAAAATCGATAAACGGGTTTCGACTTGTGCACTCTAGCGCGGCATTCGTACTTTTGCAGGCATAAAAGTTTATCAATGTCACGAATTTCATTTCTTAACTAGGCAAAAGAAAGGAGCGAAGCTGCCTGCTCAGCTTTCTTTCTTATCTTCGCCCGGGTTATGCGATTACTTTTGCCGCGGAATGAACGAGATATGACTGTCCGTACTGTTCCGAATGGGGCTTGGGGATGGGAGGGAGACGGTCGAGGGAGGGGTCTTATAGCTTTCGGCGAGTCTTAAAAGGAGCAAAAAGGCAAGAAAATCGTGCATGATAATATAGTATTGGGAGTCAGAGGAGGAGGCGAGAAGCCAAAGTGCGATGGATGCGGAGGACCTATGCCAAGCGGACGAGAGATTAAGCCAGGAAGAGGAATAAGAGGACGAAGAAGTGGAGGCTAGCTGGTGTTCTACTGGTGCAAGAGGCTCACCAGCTCGACCCTCGACGAGCACTTACCGAATGTCTTGGCCTCCCTAACGTGGGCGAGTATCTTGTCGATGCGGTTGCGCTTGAAGTAGACGTCGGCGATGTTGGTCTTGCCGGTGCCGACCTCGGCGAAGTGGTCCTCAGCCGCGCTCTCCTCGTCGGGACTCCCGTCGCTGGTGGCTGCTGTTGCCGCTCCTGTGCCGCTGCTGCTGTTGTCGTTATTGCTGCTGCCGCCGCTACCGCTGCCGTTGTTATTGTTGTTGCTGTTGTTGTTGTTGTTGTTGTTGTTGTTAAGATCGGGCTTGAAAGGCTCGACAGGGACGGATAACGGGGCCGGGGGTAGGGGGATGCGGGAGGAAACGTCCGGTAGCCGCCAGCGTCCTAACTCCGATGACCAGGAGGCCGCCGCTCGGACCGCGGCCACATCCCGGAGGGGGCAGCCGGGGCGTAGGTGAGGAATCATCGCCTCGCAGATCTGCTGGGAGAGCAACTCTCGACGCAGTAGCTCCCGGCGCTCTTCGTCCCAGGAGGCCTGAAACGCATATCCTAGGAGTCAATGTGGTTTATCGGATTAATTCCGGGGGTCAGGCAACCTCTAGACTATCTCCAGCTACAGTCCGCTTTCTACGGTCTTTTCGGCTTCATCTTTTTAAAATTCTTTCGATTCCATAAATATTCTCTCACACACACGCGCACGAAGAATCTCTCTCTCTATCTCTCTCTCTCTCTCTCTCTCTCTCTCTCTTCTGCGACTCTCTCTCTCTCTCTCTCTCTCTCTATGCATCTCTTTCGGGCAATAAGACTTTGTGTCAAAATAGAGTTTCACGATTGTTGTGTGACTTGGACGTTGTTTTCGAATATCGCTAATCCTTAACGATATTTTTCTTTTCTGCGTCGAGATGACGGACGACTGGCGCATTATTATAATTGTGATAATTCATAAGGAAAACTGTGCATTCAAACGAGAATGCTTTATCCGATTGTTTGTCTATAAATTTTTTTTTTTTTATTCCTATTCAAGCTGTTGACCGTAGTTGTTTCGAGTTAAAGCGAATACCTTCCCTCATCACGCTTGCCAACATTGCTTTAGTTTGAACGAATCAAGCCATGCTTTTGATAATCGACCGTGGGAAATTTATCGTGCATATTCTTCGGCGTAGGGTCGTTGCGAATCTTGCCCCGAAAACTCACCACTTTATTGCAATAATTTTTCAATTATAAAAATAACTACCGATTCGCTGCAATACCCATTGAATATCCAATCAAGCTTAATTAGATTCTGCAGTCGTTCGCGGGATTCCGATAAGTGTGCAAACAAGATTACTTTCATTGGATTTCACATAATCACGTGGCAATGGCTCGTTAGGGCCGTTAGGGCACACGACGCGGTGCCCTAACACACTTTTGGACAAATGAGCCGTAAGGCGGCTGTTTTGACTGCGTGATGTAATGTATTATAAGGTAATGGAATGTAGAGCAACGGAATTGCTAATGTGATATTGCACAACAATTAATAGTTGGCACGCGAGAAGAAGTCGTTAAAATTGATAAATACCTTGTTGCTGTAAGATGTGCTCGTGCTAAGTGTCTAGTGTTGCCGTTAAAGCGCCCCATTCATGAGATTCACGGGATTATTTCGCTCCGTGGCATTAAAGCCATTGCAATTGATGGTTAAAGTGCGTGATATCGAAGGATCTGCTGGATCTTTGATGGAGGGGCGAACGGTCAGAAGGGATTGGAGGTAATAGGTCGTAAGGTAAGCGGGCTGATGTAACGCCCCGCGCGATAACGGACCTGCAAGTCTGTCGCCTCGGCTTCGAGCTGCTTCGCCTTCCTCGCCATCTTCTTGAGGGCCTCTTCTGTGGATTTGAGTTGGCCATAGACCTCGAAGGCGCCCCCGTTGCCCTCCTCGCTGCTGCGCTCAAGGGCCTTGGCGAGGGCCTGAAGCCGCTTCCTGCGCCGCTCCCTGCGTCTCCGTATCTCCGCGTCGCCCAGGGCTTCACCCCCGATCGTCAGCCTCTCGAGTCTGCGCAGCACCTCCTGCTTCGCGGCCTCGCGTTTCCGCCAACGGCGCTCGTCTCGCTCCGGCTCTGCAGCCACTGCGCCCACCCATTACAAACACGTCCACGTTACAAATTGCCCTCCGTGTAAAAGATGATCCGAGGCTCGGACGCGGCTCCTCCAACTTCTCCTCCCGTTAGGTCACCCGGTGCTTCGAGGACGGTAGGAGCCGGGACCGAGCCACGCGAGTGCATTAAGAAAGTCAAGGGCAAGGGCATCACCGTTCTCGATCTCCGGCCTTGGACTCAGTGCCTTGGGCCTCTGCTCGGGCACCTCCTCCGTGCAGATCTCCGGCTCGGGCTCGAGCCTCTCGGGTGGATCGCGACTCTCGTTGGACTCGATGAGCTTACGTAGCCGCTGAAGCTCGAGTTGGTACTGTCTGAGGAGAGCGTCCTTCGGGTCCTCGTTGACGATGGGCTTGTTCTTGATGCAGCGGGCACGAGCCGCGTAGCGCAGCGTGCTCAGGGTCTCCTCGGCGTCGGTATCGCTCGGGCTTACGCACGCGATCATCAGGGTGCGCGCGTTACCCCCGAGGCTGTCCCGTAGCAGTCGCGTCAACTTGCTGTCCCTAGAGCGAGAAAGTCGGCACGTGGAACTGGACTTGTCAGGCTGAGGGTAAGATCATTACACGGGAGTCGGTCTCATGTCCTCGGTGCAATAAAGCATTATTACGAATAAAGTATTATGCCGGTCATGCGATGGAACAGTTGTGAAATTGAATTTTAAACTCCCGTTTGTAAGAAACTTTAATTTTAAACTCCCCTTTCAACATCAGACATTCTCGCTCATTGCTTTGTCTTTTAACAACAATAATAGTTGGCGTCAAGGTCATCGATGCAATAATAAGAATCGTCCCAGAGTATCCGTATAATCAATCGATCGTCAGTTATTCGTACGAACGTTCGGAAAATTTGGAGTATAATGCTCGATGATAATAATCGATGCCTTTATCGAGGTAGATAATAATAATGTACAAATATATATTGAAGATAATTTTTTCGCTTAGGTGAATTTTGCATAAAAAACGTTTGGCCGCATCGTAACGATCGACATTTATCATCTGGGCCACGATATAAAAAATAAATGACGAAAATTTGAAAATTGCGCCGCCAACAAGCGTGAACTATAATACAATATATTATAATACAAAAGCCGAGCTTATTAAGATTATTTGAAGAGCCTCGCGAATTGTTTATTGGATAGGGAGCACAATGTTTAAAGGATAATTTGACCAACCTGTAGGGTACGTGTCTTCCGTTGCCGGCGGCTAGTGCGCTGATGACGTTGCCCAGGGCCGAGAGGCTGAGATTAATGCTCGCAGCTTCCTTCAGCCGGTCGCCGGTTGCCCCGGTGCGGCCCTGACGTTCCGAGCCCGCGAGGTCGACGAGGTGGAGACGTCCACGACGCACGGCCCCGGTACCCGCCTGTCCGGGTCCCCCTATCGCTATCGCCTCCAGGGATATCGTTAGAACCGCGTGGCTCCGGGAGCTCGCGGCGTTCATCCTCGTGGCTGCGGCTGCCCTGCGCCGATCGCCTTGGTCCACCAGACGCGTGCAGTCACGCGCATTCTTGACGGTGACCTCGCGCAGGCCACCAGCGACGTAGGTGCCGCGCACTGGGTCTTCCTACCGGAGCATGCCAGTTATGATATTAATTTTGCCGGGGGCTGGAGCTGGGATTCTGGCTCCATTAGCCTGGTTATTTTTTACGATACGCGAACAATCCTTTCTTTTTCTCGTAATCCTCGTAAGCATAAGACAATGTCGAGGCATTACTGTTTTATAAACGATTTATAAGCATAATCTTATGGAAATTTTTCATCCTACATTTGGTCAATTTAAAATCATTTCGCATTATGAGGATGATTATTTCTCTCTTTAGATAAATAAACATTATGTTGTGCTAATAAAAGCTCATAGAATTGTATTCAAATTACCGGTAATTTGCGTATTCGAATTAAAGAGATTTGTTAATCAACGCCTGCTGGCGTATAATAATTTATTTATTCTATTTGGAGACAAGAATTTCCCAATTGCGATGAAATGATAATGTCCGATCGATGCATATTTTTTGCCTTTGAATGTACTCACATATTTGAACGAGGAATTTTATATTTACCATTATTTAATATTAAATTAACATTTGTGAAAACTCATGCATAATGTTATTTTATTCAAATTACGATGTCATGTGATTATCAACATAAATGTCTATATATATATATATATTTTTTTTTTTCTTTATAATGTTCCCGATTTTAATAAAAATACTCTTCTCTATTTTCATAAATTCTCGATAGTTCTATATTTATAATTTTAAACTGCTTAGAATTATTGTATGTATTATAATTGCAAGTGCAAATGTTGTTTAATGTGATTAAAAGTTGTTTTATGTGTGAAATGCGGATTTCAATTTTCTTAAAAGCATAATTGATGCATTAAATTATATTACTCGATATCCTTGAATAACGATTTACTTAATTTTAGCAAATACCATTAAAGAAAATATCGTATCTTTAACTTATAAATATCTATAAAACTCGATAAGTGCTTTTAGCTTTTGAATTATGATGAAAGTATCGATACTTCATTATAATTAACCAAATACGATCTAAACTTAGTAAATTTAAAAATTCCAATCTTCATTTAAGAATGTTTTATATTAAAAATATTTGTAAATAATAACCAAATATTAGCGAGTAATGGAGATGGGATGATAGGGAGAGAGAGAGAGAGAGAGATATCTGTAATTACTTGTGTCAAGCATACATTTGTGCTTGAGTTGAATTTTACAGGTCATACAGACAAGATTTCTGTTTTTTACATTGGATAAATTTTATGACTCTTTAAAGAAAAAGTAAGTGACTCGGCTGAGACACTGAGCACAAACACACACACACACATATATATATATATATATATATATATACGCGTGCATTCGTGTGTTTGTCAGAATAATAGCAATGGCTACGGTACTTTGAACGTTGCCTTTACAAGTATGTCATGATGTGTTTAGAAATATCTGGTGATAACTAAATTTACTATTATTTTGTTTCTACAATCAACAAATAAGTGCAGATAACCGAATAAAATTCCAAGTAATAAATTCTGAGAAATATTAAATGTCTAATAAATGAAATGTGTTGAAATGCTACTGAAATTGTGGGAAAGGTATTTTTATGTAAATTAAATACCGTTTATATTATTATAACATTTTTCCTTTAATTCTATTTTCGTTTTCAAAATGTTATTTTGAAATTTTGAAATTCATGCATTGCAGTCTCTCTCTTTTTTTTTACATTATAAAAGTTACAAAATACAACGATCGCCCGATTTGCATAAATCGGTTTTGTACTTCGGATATGTCAGAAGCTACGAAGGAATGCATCTGTAATATTGTAAATACTGTACGATGATCATGATTTTTAAAAAATATTCAGAATCATTTGTATCATTATTGTACAATTAGTATTGGATTTATTTTTGATTATCAATGTATCGCTTATCGTAGATTTATCAGTCTATTACCAGGAGACATAGTTATTTAATTATCAGTAATGAAACAGTTTACGCTTAATATATGAGTAATCCATTAAAATAGTAGATGAGTAAATTTGGCCGGAGATTTGTCTATCATGGTAGTTACCTCATTACAATTCACAAAGCTCTCTCTCTCTCTCTCTCTCTCTCTCTCTCTCTCTGATTTATAAACGTAATTTGAATAATTTGTTTTTAAATACAATGGCATTAAACATAATTGATTGCTTCACTTAATCATCTTTGCAGCCGATGATCAATGAAACCCTGACCCAAACTTGGCAAACTAAAAGTGACCGGAGAATGATCTTACATTACGCATTTCAGATCGAGGTGATGTATGAATATAAAAAAAAAAAGTAAACAAAGATATAATAAAAATAAATGCGAGGCTGAATCAGCAGGGACAACGATAGCCTCGTACCTTCAGCTGAAGTTGATTCTCGTTTGTGGGGTCGGTGGCTTGGAGCAAGTCCCGCAGCTTCTCGTTGTAGATCTCGAGGTAGGTGAGGAGGGCGAGATAGCGCATGTCCGAGCTCGAGGTGGAGGTCGCCTCGAAGAGGTGCTCGAGTGCACGCTCGACGAAGCCGCGCATCGTGTAGGACTTGCCGCAGCCCGTTTGACCGTAGGCGAACACCGTTCCATTGTAGCCATCGAGGACGGCCTCCACGACGTAAGAACCGACCTCCTCGTAAACGACCTCCGTCGAGGCGCCGGGCCCGAAGGTTGCGTCGAACTGGTACACCTTGCCCTGGCCCGTGGCTTCGGCGAGGCTGCAACTTCGTGTACTGCTGTCCACCGTCACCACGCTCTACAAGTGTCACGTGTGAAGTTTATGTTTATTTTAATTATTATCCGGGTGTGCAGCATGAATGACCGGCATAATCCAAAATTTAATTTATTATTTCCTTATAAAACGCAATAGGTATGCAATCGATAAAGCAAGCTTACTTTATACACCTTCACGGGAAGTGGTGAAAGAGTCATTTATCGACTAGGGTTTTTAAAATTTTATGCTTCATTGAAATGACTTTAGCTTGTGAAAGTTAATTATTATCGTTAATCGTCATGAATTTCAAATAAAAGTATTTACTTTAATTTTATTCTCTCATAGCACTTAATCGACATAACATTTTTTATATTTGAAATATTAAAGAGGCTTTTACGATTTATAAACTCTACAAGGTCCAATACTTTTAATAAGAAATTTTTCTTTTTTAAACGTTTGTTTTATTTTGTGAAAATACTTGGGAATTAAATGCTAGGAATTGAGCTATTTTTTAACATTGAAAAATAAAAACTTTTTTCTATTTTATTGTCGAAAAGGTATAAGTATTAAAATTACATTGTTATACAAATAATATTTATAGGCATTCCAATATATTGTTAGTTATATTTGTTTATATGTTCAATATAGTTACGTGCAATGTTTATAAATGTATTTTCTTTTTGTTTTTTTCTTCTTTTGATTTTTGAAAATATTAATTTTACATCTGGTGAATAAAGCAATTTGAAATTAGAAACTTATTGCAGATCAAAAAATAATACATAGCTAATAATATATATATATATATATATTTCATTTATAAGAATTTATAGGATAATTTATTATCACCCGGGTGTCCATTTTACAATAGTTTAAATTATTTACTTTCACCTTCCATAATTAAACCTAAACATATAGTATGTAAAAGTTTAAATTTTAATAATTTTAAATAAAGTTTATCATGCAAGTTATACAATGGCATTTATTAACCGGCAATGATCCTTAAATATAAGTTTTTTAAAAATAATTAATGTAAATCAAACAGTTAGTATAAAAGCCGTTCAAGGTTGTGATGAAAAAGAGGAAAATCTATAATGAAGCTTTTAACGTTTATTTCAATTACCTTATAGACTATAGATTATTACGTCATACATATGTATATAAAACTTGTAATTATTAAAAATTATATAGAATCGGCGGAAAACATTAAATTTTTTCGCATTATTTTTATATTTTTTATCTACATATAATAGAGGAAACGAGAAGATTGGGATTTCCATTGAAATTTGAAGTAGTGAGAAGACGAGAAAAATACGTTATATATGATAATTATAAATAATAATATGCATATAATTAACAAACATTGATATAAAAGCAGTGAAGATTGTTGATTAAATCTATTATTAATGATCATATAATCGGTTAGGAATATACGTATAATAGAATTTTTCAACTCCCAATTATAATTCAAGTAAAATTTTTACAATTTATCTTCGCGCGAACTTTTACATTACCGATGATATAATATTTATGTAAATTTATTTTATAATTTTTTTTTTTTTTTTTGTTCCACTTACAGCGCTCTTCTGAAATGTCAACAAAATTTTCGTAAACATACTGCATTTAAACGATGAATGCCAGTAATGTAAATGGCAGAAGACGGAAAATATGAACATAAAGCCGGCAGTATAAAGACCTATTATCGATAGATTTTAGACAGGTAAGGCTACAGACGTTCATCATACATGCGGGATTGTCAATATACATGGGCAAATGGATTATGAAAAACCGTGACCATCGAACAGTAGCGAAAACATTGGCTAGAAGGTGATGGATCACTTGCTGTCAAACCACTCGCACGTGTTCACGATGGCGAGTCGTATCTCGTATTTGTAGCGCGAGTGTAAAAAGGAATTGGGGCCGGTAAATTTTGTCGAGTTGCCTTATAGCCAAGTAACGGCGATAAAGCGCGCAGCTCTGATAATTAGCGTGACACCCTCTCCCCTTCCATCTACCCCTCCTCGTAAAAAGTAGCAGTCGCCTCGGCGCCAAGGCGTGCATCGCCTATTTAATTGCCGATGAGAAAAGTGATGCGTCGTAGGGCGCGCGGATCGATGAGCCGCGCCTGCATTTATCGGCGCGCATGTAAATTTGCTGGGATTATCGATGCCAAGCGGAATATGTGTCGAATCGATACCGTCGGATAATACACGTGTAGTCGACGGACCCACGTGACCGGGTGCATCTCGAGCCTTTCTCGTCGTTCTCAGCCCTTAAGCCAAAGTCCACTTAAGTTTGAAGCAGCGCGAGGATTACGAATAGCTCCTCCTTACGTACTCATTTTTGGAAAATGACATCGGGCCGAGCATTCCAAGGCTTATTAGCCACATCTTACGACATTCAACGTTACCGATCGATGCTACCCAAGTCATTTTAATAATCGTAATTCATAAACGCTCGTAATGCCCCCACACGTATCCTCATTTATCTTCAATTGTATCGCGCTTTAAGCCAAAATCGATTATTTTTATAGCTTGGCGCGAAATATTTTAATGCGCACAATCTAAAGGCGAAGCGTCATCAGTAGCTAAGAGCATTGTCAACGTTAATATGCTTCGTACATCGCTTAATAAACAAATAAGCGAGCCATTATGCCGAACAAATCTTTCGAATTATTACAGAACAAATGGTAACAAAAAGTCTCATTTGGCTTGCTTAGACAGGCTTTGAGGCCAAAAAACAAAATAATAATAAAAAAAAAAAAAAAAAAAAAAAAAAAAAAAAAAAAAAAAAAAAAAAAAAAAAAAACATTGCAGAATATTGCTGCTAGAGCAGTTGTGAGACGATTATCTATATCGGTCACATATTGGAGCACCTTGCTTTTCTCCAACCTTCCTTTCATCAAATGATGGAGATACATGAAGCATGGGAACTCGCTGAAAAGCTCGGAAAAAAATTTAATTATATTTTTCAGCTTAAGAGATATCATCCCCTTTAAGCCATAAATATTGGCTATCGGGTATTGGCGGTTTGTCGACAAGCTCGCACGACGTCAGCCTATTCGCATCATTGGTTCCCTGATGAATCTACAGCAGAAAGAGAGAAAGAGAGAAAGAGAGAAAGAGAGAAAGAGAGAGAGAGAGAGAGAGAGAGAGAGAGCAATGGGTATTATGTTATACGGAGCGTTTGCAGTTACAAGTCGCCTTGGCAGTCAAGAGTCCAGGACACCTGTACATTTCCATTTACACATGGACTTGATTTAACGACAAAGTCCTGTGTTTTGTATCGGTCGCTAGGCTACATTCGTTCGATATGACAGTGACAGACAGGTCTTTGGTCGCCCGTGTGAGCCCATACGCGCATTTCATTATGAACTTTGCAGGCATTTGTGCCCGCGTATGTAAGCGCACGGCCTAACGTTTAGGATCGACGAATTTCTGTAAATCAGCCCCCGTTGAATGGGGTTGCTTTGGCCAGATAGCGTGTTACATATCGCTCGAATCCAGCACACGCCACTATAATATTTATATTCTGGCTGTAATGGCTTTGACCTTGAAGAAACGACTGAGAATGCATTGAGTACGACGTGGAGCGAGTAAATTGTGTAGGAAGCGAGTAGTTTTGTTGAATCGGCCGGAGGCGGCTGGGATGATACGAAACGATCAAGATTTTCGACGTAATGACTAAGCTGTGGTAATTAACGAATATTTCCCCAAATGACACGAGATTGTAAATGAATATAACAGAAATTTGATGAGTTTTTTTTTTTTTTTTTTTATACATACACAATATTTTTTGCTTTCCATTATTCTTAGATCTAGAATTGTTTGCAAGCGATAGATGAAAAGTCGTGTAACAATGCGATGTAACGGTTGTTGTAAAGATATCATTGAACGAGTTTAGTTAGTAATGAATTTAGTAAAATTATAATTTTCTATAAAACATAAAACTATCTCGTTATTACAAGGCTTTAGAGAGATTAAATTTCATATTATAAACGTTATACATTCATTTGATAATATCTTGTGACATAGATAAATAGAAACTAGAAAATTTTGAGGCTTAATTAACTTTGATGTTCTGATATTTAGAATTTACGTTAAGACTCTTCGATGCATTGATAAACAACGTGAAATCTCCCGCAAAATTATTTTATAAATAAATGACTAGTGATTACGTTATAAATGCGTTTTTTATCGATGCTGCCCAATTTTATGTTACGTGAAGCGTAAATTATTAAAATAAAAGATTTTTAAATGCGATAGTATACAAGCTATTTGCATTCTATATCTAGCAATGTATTATTATCTTTAATTATTTAATATTTAAGTATTGATTTCATCGACCAAATTACATAAACGCTGATTATTTTAAACTTTTTTCCAATACGATTGAAAATACATTTGCATATTGCTTTTGAATAATGCAAATTGCAGAAACAGCTTCTAAATTTGGCTTTAATACATTTTAGCAAAATAATAAATGTCGATAATAATGATATAATAAAGTAATATTCGTTAATACATTGCATGTTCATACAAAATTGTAGTGTTAAATAGAATATTAACATGACCAGCAAAAAATGGCAATTTTAAAACTATTTAAAATATTTTGCTGTACCAGTTCTTCTTTACGTTTAGAAGAAAAAAAAAATAAATACATAAATTGTTTATTAATCTCATGAGTCAGTAGTTTGCAATTTTTATTATTATGATTATTATTATTATTATTATTATTATTATTATTATTATTATTATTATTATTATTATACGTTTGAAGCAACTGATAATTCACCAGCAAGACATCATAATAGCTGTTGCTTCATAAAAGGTTGCCAAAGGAAAAGTTATGGAAAATTATCTTTATGAATTATAATATTTACAAGCGATAGCCTAAAAATGTTACATTTTCGAGATACGCATTTCAAGTCATTACTTTCAAGCATTTTTACTTTTATCGTTTTAATTCAAGTCTTTCCAGTTTGTGTTTTCATTTGTGTATGCGTGTGTGTGTGTGTGGGTGTGCGCTTGTTTGTTTTTGTGTCTCTTCAATCGTTTTAATTCAAGTTCCAGTTTGTGTTTTCATTTGTGTATGCGTGTGTGTGTGTGGGTGTGCGCTTGTTTGTTTTTGTGTCTCTTCTGTACATGTGTGCGCGCGTGCACGCCTATGTGTAACTCTTTTGTCGGATCAACACCGTAGCTTATGAAATGATTCCAAGTATATTTTCAAACCTAATTAATCCATATTCCTCTCTTTTACCTTTATATTCCATTTCTTACTTTCTAAAATACTTTCATTGCTGAAACACTTAATCATTATGTATGCTCTTGGAACGTTACAACGTTATTATCCCAATGTAAGGAAATAGATTTTGCAGTTAGAATTCCTTGTTTATTAATATTTATAAATTTCTTTGGTTAATAGTCCGGAAATTGGGCAACGGATTTTTATAACCGAGTATCGAAATAAAAAAACAAAATAAATAAATCTTATTCTTTAGAAGATAATTTTTCTAGACATACTCAATTATGTTATTTGCCTCTATATAGTTCTTTAATATTAAAGAAAAGCTCTCATAAATAATAACAAATGTCATAAAATATATCATTTTCAATAATTATCTGCTATTCCAAAAATATTTACACATGTGATTGTACGTAAAGGATATTTGCATTTTTTTTTTTAATAGATATTTACTCTTGTGCTTGTAAAATTTGTCTATTTCCAGAAGTTCATTATTTTTAATATTAGTTAAACGGTTCATTATATTTTATCTTAGACAATACAATATTTGGTATGCATCTTTTTTTTTTATGAAGCTACTTAATTTTTATATCGCATCAAGGACTAAACTTAAACTGTATCGTAACTGAAATAATAATGCGCTCATATTTAAGCGCATTGTCAAAAAGAAAATGAATCGATTTACGAAACTAATGATTTGTAAAAAATTATTTTAGCTATTAATTTCAAACGAATTCTTATTCGTTATAGTGTTGACAGAAACATGCTCACTCAATAATAAAAAATACTTCTTTAATTATGTACTTAAATAATTATAATGAAACTTTCGATACGTCAAATTATATGTCATTTACAATGTAAAAATAGATTACATGGCTTAAATTGACGTGCGATAAAAAAGAAAAAAAATAAAAAATAAATAAAAAAATTAATAAATAACATACTTTGCTAGTAAGAGCGAATTAACAACGGAAAATCAAAAATAATGCTTATTATAACGTACCCGACATTTATTCTGCAATTCTTTTTGAGATATGGGACGGCATCTAACTGCCACTTTCACGGACTCACTCATCTGTGAAAATACATAAAATAATTAAATCAGATCATTCTGTTAATTGGACAAGTATAATTTTCAATGACAATGTGTAGAAATTGTTGTGCTCATTTTGCTGTTTGGGCTTTGGTTACTATCAGTCATTATTTGCAATAATTTTTCTCAATATTTATAATGTTGGTAAATATAAGGTGACAAGTGCGTTGGAGATCTTGAATTTTTGAATTCTTAAAACAATATAACCGTAATCTTTTGAATTTTTTATAACTTTCTTCAGTTGTGTTTAGACATTTTTACAAAGTCATTCATGGTTTATTTTCTGGCTCGGATATGCTAATTAGTCATTTTCTATTGATTTAACTGCTTCGCGATACGAACGGAAACGTTAACATTCACGAAGAGATTATTTTACGCATGAATCTCTGAAATTTTCTTTATAAATTTTTTTTAAGTCTCCTCGTTCACTCGACACGCTCACGCGTGTGTATAAAAATCAAGATTAACACATGGTCCTGTTAATTACACGCACTTTGCCAACTTTCCCAAGTTTAATAACCCGGTCCTTGCTCAAATCTAGTCTTTGAATCAACCAGTCATTAAACTATTATTTTTACGAACACGCTCGATCATACAAATAACAAAAATCAATAATAAATGTCGTCATGGAGTTTAATTATGACTTAGCGTTAGATTCGCCTCATCATCATCATCATCATCATCATCAAAAATATAGACTAAATATCGACATTCGCAGCCTATTTATTCTCAAAATAAAAGACATTTATTTTCAATTTCAAAGATTTACGTGCAATAGAAAAAAATCGAATCTTTTTATATTATTTTATGAATAACATCGACTTTTATAATATGAATACGATCGATTAAAAAAAAAAGTGCTACCTCAAAATGAACAAAAGCAGCTTATCTTAGCTTACTAGACTTCTAAACGCCTCTTTATATGTTTTTGTCTACATGTTTAAATAGCCAAAACAGTATCTTAATTGTTACATATTATAAATAAAAATTTAATAAAATATAAAATCAAAGTTTCTTCAGAGTATATTAAACGCGTCACTTCTATATACTTATAAGGGTCGAGCTATGTTCAAACATTCGTGTTTGTTGTTTATTTATGCATTATTGGCGATTTGAATTTTAAAAATAATTTCAGAATATACAATATATATAATATTCGCAAACATTATAAATATTAATGCATTGACGTTTGTATATTATCAAGGCTGTACTTTATTTATTTAAGCAATTTATTATACAAATTCAATAAAGTTGTTTGTTCGATCATTATCGCTAAATTTTAGTGAGAAAATATTCGAGAAAGAGGTACATTTTATTTAGTTCTTGGAGTTGAACTGCAATAACACTTATCATATGTCAATTGATAACGATAAATAAAGTTTCGTTCGTTAAACGATGATAAGGCAAAAAGTGCCTACAAATACAATTTATTATTACTATTATTATTATTATTATTAATCATATTGTATATTAAGATCATGCTGTTTACATAAGATATATTACAAGAGCACTTTCTTTTTCATTTTATCTATTTAGCTGTAGAGATAATTGGCCGGATATAAAGGACGAGTCCTGTCCTATTGTATGTTAATAGGCAATCGGTAAGTAGTCGAGTTGGGTCTGCCATTTATATCATGCAACCTCAGCTGATACGTTGTTTCTTTCTTTACGAAATTTCCAACAGGCACGTAATTCAAACATAACGCACAATGTTTGGCCCCGATCTTCGTTACACTTATATTCGTAAGCACCGATTTATTGATGCAAATAATGAATTTTTAATGATTGCGTGGTATAACGTGGTTTCAACATGAATTATTCAATGGCCGATTCATGAAAAGACTGAAATATGTCAAGCCACGAGCTCGTCGAGTTCCTCGGAAATATACATTGTTTGACGGCAAAAATCTAGCAGAGCGTACGAACGGCTTGAACTTACTACATGCAGATTGTAACACGTAGGTGTCGTGATAAGGAAGTCGAGCGAGTGCAGACGAGGGTCCCTTCGAATTTGACCTACTAGTTTAGTAAGTTTTCCGAATATTGTTCGAGCGCGTCGGCAAGGGCGCACGCAATCGTTTGTAGCCGAAATCCGAGCTGCCGTTAATTAGGGCACGGTGTTCCACTTGTCTCTTTCTCGCCGATCGGCTAGTCACATGAAAGGAGCTTTTTCCTGCGTCATCGTTTACGATTATGACAGCAACTTTATATGTATTTATATATATTTAGTGCGCGATTCAAGCTTCCGCGAACATTTAACGTGCCGATTAGTAATCAAAGGGGCAAGGGAGTAATCATCGTTTTACCAGCAATTTCCCGATAAAACGCAGTAGGCGATTTTTTTTAAGTTGCAAGGCATTATCTCAGTGGGCTTAGCATAATGAAAATTCCCGTTATCGGTGAAAGCCTTAAGATAGAGAGAGAGAGAGAGAGAGAGAGAGAGAGAGTAAGGGATGAATGGCGAAAATAGAAAGGAAACCTACCTCGAGGGGAAGTGCCGAGTGATGTTCGGCATTGAAAATAATTAACTCCCCCGGCTGACAACGAGTCGCAACACTTCACCGGCTGACGATGTCTTTGCACTGATGGTTTACCGGGACGTCCAGCAAGTTTTCCTCCCAGTACACGAGCGAAGGCAAATCCCCACGACTTTCGTGACCTGCGCCCTTGCGATTTTCCTATCCCTGAATAATAGGAGTTGAGAGTTCGTAAAAGCGCGCGCAAGTCGGATCTCAGCTTCGATTCGAATTTTCCACGAATGCGACGAGTAGCGCCACCACGTATCGGCACTACCAACTACACGAATAATATGTAATTTTTAATCTCTAAAACTATCAAGATTGCTTGATTTATTTTATAAATTTGTTTCTGCCGCTCATTATGAACAATTATAATTTTAAAAATGCCGATGAAATTAAAGAGTTTTTGAACAATATTCATATTGAGTATTCGTATTCCTGTTATAGTGAACATAAACCCGACGGTTTAATAACTTTATATAACCTATTTTAGTCTATCGTATATGCACGTTAATATAATAATTATTATTACTTATTGCAGGTTGTCACTTGCTTGGAGATTATTTTGAGAGTGTAAAGAGGGACTTTAAAAAAGCGGCCAGTATTTATCAAAATAATTGTGACAATCTTGATTTTCCAAAAAGTTGTAATAAATTTGGATTATGGAGTATTGTAGGTAATAGTAATAACGTTGTAAAAAATTAACTTTAGATTTTATAAATATATGTTTCATAATTAATGATTTTTTGTTATATTTTATTGAAATATTTTGGGGGGAAATAGTAGCTCGTATCATTTATTTTCAATCAATAGACAAAGTAATTAACATTTACAATTGAAAAGCTAAGCTAAAATTTAAGCGCTTATCGTTTTTAGATGAGCTTTGCAAATTACGATGTAAGCATATTTTTTTGCACTATTTTAATGTATTTATTGTATGAAATTTTAATGTAAGAATCAAAATATTGATAATCAATATGTAACATTATAGAATTGCGTAGCAAGGTATCTTTAAATGCCAACTACAATACATTTATTTAACAGCTAAATTGACTGTTTGTATAGTTGATGTTTTTTAGTTGCAAATAATAATTAATATTCGAGTATATTTTTTAACTGAAAATATATTCTAAAATTGTTTAAAAGGTAAAGGCTGTGAGAAAAACTTGCAACAAGCTATGAAATACCTGAAAAAATCTTGTACGTTAAATGAGATTCAAGGCTGCGTAGCATTAGGAATATTAACAGTCTCATTTCCGCAAATTCATAATAATAATAAGGACATTGTTATAGAAGATGGTATAAAAGTGTTGGAAAAGTGTTGCCAGGAGCATAATTCTGAAAAGGCGTGTTTCCAGCTTTCCAGTACTTATATAAGTGGTATCGAAGATATTTTAGAAAGAAATATGCAAAAAGCTTACAAATACTCGTTGAAGGCATGCGAGCTGGGAAATTATTACGCTTGTGGAAATATTTCACAAATGCATGAGAAGGGCGAAGGTGTGGAGAAGAGCCCGACATTAGCAGAAACATTCAGAAAAAAAGCTGCGGATATAGAAAAAGAAATTAAAGAAGTTCGTTCGATGGAGTTTGGCCATGGTATAAAAGTATAGACTTAACTAGTGTTTCACATAGTAATGTATCGTCAAAGGATCTATTATCTACTAGAATACTAATATTATAAGCTTTAACCAATGTAATTATTATTTCTTGTTACATTTGAGTTTTTTTATCTTCGTACAATAGTGTAATTTATCAACAAGTGGCAAATAAATAGCTTACCACGTTGAATTTTTGAATAAAAATATAAATACTATAGAATTTAGTTTGCTTTATTACAAAATCTTTCATTTAATATAAATCGAACTTGTATAAAAAATCATCTCTGTTTACCACAATGGGATCTACGAAATTGCCTAATTTCATGTCTCCCATCGCTATCTCAGCAACTGCGTATTAACGTAAAATTTTCTTTATACTTTGTAAAAGAAATTTTTCATTGTTTAAAACGTTAAATTTATTCGAATGATCTTATTATGATTTACAAATATTTTCACGTTATCATGTGCATACACTGATGTTGTACTTTTCGCACGTAACATTTCATTAAACAAGCCTTGTCAAAACATACAAGTATTCAATTTTTTTTTTGTTTTGTTTTTTTTTTTTGTGGACTTTTCATTTCGAACGATCAAATTTGTTCTCGTTTGCAACAGCTAAGCAAAGACATTATTTATTATTTATGCTTTAAAACATAGACGTATCGGTAATACTAGTTAAATTATGAGTAAAGCCTGGCTTAAATTGTAATATATATAAAAATATCTTTTCTAATTACACATTGTCCGTACTAGAATGCCCGATAATATTGAAGAAGGCTCTTAAAGTCTATTGTTCGAAACATTAATTAATTACACTAAGTGCACAATGCTTATTATAAAGTTCAAGATAATGAATAAATAATCGAATAAATAAGAGTCCCCGGTGATATTCGTCGTAAACGGCATTAACATTTAGTCTTGGCCGTAGCGCCGCGTTGTAAAGCAATAATCGATAATAATCTAAGACTTTCGTAAAATTCCATTCCCCGGTAGAATGTTGAACAATATTGGCCAGATCAAAATGTGTGCGGCACGTAGAATGGATAAAGTGCCGAAAGTGCTGATAACGTTATCGGACGCGCGTATCGTCTTTCAACTTGAATTTCGACCGCTGGCGCGAAAAGACCGAGGCTGCTCAACCAAACGCAAATCAAATAACGTTCGATCGAAAATTATCGGTGCAAAGAGGCCAATATCGTTCATATCGGGTGGGCAACGATTATGTATCTCGTGTCAGGCCAGTGAGTGAAGCGCACATCCCGACGGTCGAGAAATGCCGTCGACGTCATGGTCGTAGAGGAGGGGGTGAGTGAGTGAGTGGCGATGCGGAGCCGCAGCGCCGCCTCGTTATTTTGACTCGAGCAGCGACGACTTTATTTCACCACGGCCCCACTCCCGCGTCTCTCTCTCTCTCTCCCATCCTACCCTCCACCACCCCGCCCCCTCCCCCTCTACACCGAGCTAAGCCAGCAGCCGAGCGGTACGGAAGCTGAAGATAGTCGATCGGCTGAAAACGCGTCGTCCGATCGACGATCGCTTCAATCCCAGTAGACGAGCCGCACAAGACGCATTGCCGAATCATCCATCCACCATGAGCCACCCGACGATCGCCTTCGTGGCCCTCCTCGTCGCCGGCAGCGTAAATATCTAACCGTAAATTTTTCTCTCATCTGTCTCTCATATCTCTTTCTGTCTCTCTCTCTCTCTCTCTCTCTCTCTCTCTCACTCTCTCACTCTTTTATCGTTGCTCCGCGTTTTTCCACATATCGGCCCTAGACCCCTGCCTCCTCGCTCTGCCTCACTAGACGTCGTACGCGCACAATACGCGTACGAAAAACACGCGCGAATGTGTAGCTCTCGGTTATTGTTTTGAGAAAGCCGAGTCGTGTAATAAAGGAGCGCAGCATTGTTGTCAATTTTGCCAAAAGTAAAAGCACTGGCTCGCTTTGACGCGCGGCTGACTCGACGGTAAATCTACTTATTGAAAGATAATAAACACTTTTCTTGACGCGCTTGAAATTATTCTTATCGCTTTTTTACGAGGATTAGTAATATCGTAACTGCTGGTATTTTTTTTTTTTTTAACAAATAAGATATTATATGTTTGACCCAGAAGATTGGCTCTCGAAATTTCACGGATATTAAAATGCGATGGTTCTCTCCATCATTTACATTTTTTAATTGTTCTATCGCTGTTGTTATTATACTTGTCGCCGTCGTCGTCGTCGTCGTCGTCATCATCATCGTCATCGTCGTCGTCGTTGTTATTACTATTACTATTATTATTACCATTACTGTTATTATACCTATTATTATTCCTATCACTATCACTATCACTACTACTACTACTACTATTTCTTTCTTTCTTTCTTTCTTATTGATATTAATATTTATTTTCATAATAATCATTTATCGTTAATCGTTTATTGTTTATTATTTATTATCTATCATTTATTATTAATATCATCGTCATCGACGAACTCGGGCATTAAGAAATATGGGACGTCGGTGAAGGTTAAGCTTATCGGCTAAAGAGGCAACAAATACGACTTTCCACGGACTTTCAAATTCAAGTTGCCCATATTTCCAAACGCCCGTAGCGGTCGACGCCGGCGCTCGTCCAAAATTGTCGAGCCGTTTCGTAATAGAATTTGTTTGCTAGATCGGCGCTGTGAAGCCCAACAAAACTCTCATAAACGTCGAGGTTTACTACGAGTCACTTTGCCCGGACAGCATTTACTTCATCACGCGGGAACTCGCGCCCGCTTACCCGCACCTCAAGGATTTCCTACATCTGAAGCTCGTGCCCTTCGGCAAAGCATCGGTAAGCATGCCACTCCCACTCTCACTACCACTTTTTCCATTCCGTACCCTACCCATCGCGAGGTAAAATTCGCCTTTTTGGTCTAATGACGCGTTGACGCCGGCAGTGGATCATCGATGAGAACAACAGGACCAAGTTCACGTGCCAGCATGGGCCGAACGAGTGCTGGGGCAATCGGGCCCAGGCCTGTGCTCTCATGGAGATCGAGCACTTGTCGGTCGCGGATCCGCAGCTGCGCCAGCACAAGGCCCTCGACGTCGTCAATTGTGTCATGTCGAGCGGCGATCCTGCCTTAGCGGTGCCTCAGGTACGTCTTTCGTTATCGGCGATCGGACACTCGTTCCGTCTCTTCCCCGCTGGGCTCGCATGCTCCGTGCGCACCGGCCCCGGGGCTCCCCAATCCCGAATCAACGACTA
The DNA here is from genome assembly GCF_000503995.2 of Ceratosolen solmsi marchali. Lineage (NCBI taxonomy): Eukaryota > Metazoa > Arthropoda > Insecta > Hymenoptera > Agaonidae > Ceratosolen > Ceratosolen solmsi. The sequence goes on from NW_011948412.1 coordinate 5,081,239, forward strand.
AGCTCATCGGGCACCTTATCTCTTCCAGTGCGCGGAGAAGCAGGGCTTGCCGGCCGAGGCGATCGAGCGCATCGGTAAGTGCAGCGGCTCTACCTACGGGGACGAGCTACTCATCGCCAACGGCAAGAAAACCAAGGCTTTCGAGACACCGCTCAAGTTTGTGCCATCGATCGTCATCAACGGAGTGAGTCGCCCTGCCCGTTTCAGTCCGCTTATTTAATTATTTAATTATTTATTCGGCTCATTCTCGCTCATTCATTCGTTCCTCGTATACCCCTCCTATACCCCTCGTATACTCATCGTATCTCGCTCCTACGATTCTATTTTATTCCTTCGTACATCGTTCTTCGCTACCATTCATCGCTCGCTCATCCTTCGTCATTCCTTCGTTTCTTTGGTCGTTAGTTTTTTTTTTTTTTTTTTTTTTTTTTTTTACTTTAAAACCCCCAGGGCCGTGTGTATAGCTTTGCTTTCAAATGTTCGAAACTTACACTTTTTTAAATTTTATTCTTTCTTTCATTCTTTTTCTTTTATTTATATATATATATATATATATATATATATATGCATATATTTTTTTTTTTGAACCCGGAGAATAAGAGACTACAATGTACATGATTTATTTACAATTTTACACGAGACTTTGGGTTGGTTGGTTGGGGGGGGGGAGGGGTGTAGAAACAGTTCTCAGTGACTCTCGCTTGCTTCGAGCCGTTGCCGTGGATCGCCGGGACTACGGGGCATAAGATCCCATCGATGAGTCTTGATTGCGCCTATCTTGATGACCTCGTTCTCGTTTTTAGGAAAAGAGCGCGGCCGCATTCAAGAACTTCAGAAGCATCGTTTGCCGGTTGATTGCAGTTAGTGAGAAGCCGGCTGCTTGCGGGCCGAGTAGCTAAGGCGCCTCGAGGCTCCAGTCCCACGGGCCAGATAAGCCCAAGAAGACGAAGCGAGGGATTGAATAAAGAAGATGTGAACGCCGACAGCCGATGAGGCCCCAGGGAAACTCTAATTTAGCCGCTTATCGATAATCGCTCTTGACTCGCCACCCCATATTTACAAATGTACATGAAAATTGAAGGCGCCCGTGAGCCCAGCTCCACCCTGTCGGGGACAAACAATTTCTTTTGTTTTTCTTTTACGGGGAAAAGACCGTTTCACAAAAATACCGTCAACGCGCGGTAAAGTTATCGGATTCTTGCTTAATCACTGGCTTAGTAGTTATTTTCCTCTCCAAGTCCGGTTTTAACCGAGCCAAGGATAACCGCTCTGTCACTTGGTAATCCGCCTTGAATAGTCCGATATTCGTTTTATCCATTGCAACGTACGTAGTGCTTGTTGCAACGATCGATCCCTTCTTGCTCAAATCTCCCGTACCCCGGACTTGGCTCGACTTGGCTCGACTTGGCTCGATATCTCGACTTTAATAATCACGCTCTCGCCGATCGCAACCGAAGCTACTATTCCCCCATGAAAACCGAATCCTCGAGGCTGCTCAGCTCCAAGAACTGCTGCTCAATGTCGGAGCCCAAATCTTGCAGATCGCCAATGTCCTCCTCGGCGCCGTATCCTAAACAACGAAATGCAATTGAAATGGAATAAGAGCACTGATCAGGCTATAATAAACCTTATAATTAATATAATTAATACATGAACGAATTCATAATGGTAAATTGTGTTAAATAACATTATCATTCGATGCATAGGGCGTCGTTAATTTTTTTTTCTTATCGGTATTATGTAATGTAAATGATTATTCGAGTCGAGTCGAGCGTGACTTTATTTGTCATCTCGGTGCGTAGCTCAAATAAATTCTCAAATGTAGCGATCAAAGCGAATCGAGTGCTCTGGTAAATTTGATAAATTTGTTAAGTCAATCCTTCGCCTAAGTGAAACATTAATTGTTAATTATTTGCACAAACGTCGCGTTGCGCTTAGATAACCGATGTATTATCATTAATATTAATAACCATACGATTAACGAAAAGTTGATAAAAATTCTAATACTCTGCTTTTTTTATCCTTAAATTGTGATTAATGGCAAAATTGTATCTCCTTTAATATTATATGTAAGAAAATAGAGATTCAGACATTAATAAAGTTACCTTAAACAAAAAACAAAACAAAAAAAAAAAAAAAAAAAAAAAAAAAAATCATAGATATATATATATATAAATATACACGTTCAAAGTGATTTTTGCGTTTTCCCTTAAACCTTTCTTTTCCATTCGTTTCGTTTCCCTTTGCTCTTCTATTCATTTTGCCCTTTGTTTCATAAGACGCCACAAAAAAACACTAGAATCGCGAGTAAAAGCAATAGGATTGTGCCGTTAATAATGCCGAGGCTAGCGCACAGTATTCCTCATAGACGAAATATCATGAAACAGGTGTGTTACCAAACAGCGTGGACTTATTTATTGCAAATACCCGAGTTATTAGCAGAGTCAATGCATTGTTTTGATAAAATCCGTAATGAAATGTCGAGATGCGGCCATTGTGCACCTGGAACGAGAACGGTCGTCCTTAGACGAGCTGTTGGCGATCTCCCGGCCAAAGCCAATAGAAGTAGTCTGTTAATAAGGTACCATCGGACGTGACGAACGGCGTGGCGTAGAGGGACAGTAGAGAGATTATTCGATCGGGCCTCGGCCAGCCTCCGTATTTCCCGAAGGCCCTCGCAGGACCGGCGAGTCTATTAAGAGCGTGTCGCATTGTAAAAATGGATCGTAAGCGCGTGCGTCGCACGTGTCATGGGCGGCACGTGCGCCGCGAGAGCCGCAAGCCAAAAAAGTCGAGAATATTATTTTAAGACTCGGTGTGGGGTAGAGGCATAAACTGCACCGAAAGTTCACCTCCTCTGAGATTCAACATGGTGTCTCGTCGCGCGATGTAGCTAGTGGCAGCAGCCCAGGCGACGCCGCCTTGCTAATCGTAACGCGAATTATACGCGCCACGCTCCCACCCCCATCCCACCATTTGCTCTAACGTTGGCAAAAACGTCACTTTTGTTGGGCCTGGTACCGCTACCCTGGTAACTGCTGCTATAGCCGTAGCCGCTGCCGCCGCCGCTGCCGCCGCCGCCGCCGCCGCCGCCGCCCCCACCGTTTGAAATTAAAACACTTTGCCTGTCCCTGTAAAAATAATCTTACTCGGGTAGATCCGCTGTTTTATACACATTGCGCGCAAGTTATTTATATGCACTTTTTGCGTGGCAGCTATTTACATTGGAAGAAAGTGCGATTTCGCTCAGCTTGCGGCTGCTTTTTACGGGCGAATCACTATTCTCGCGGGACGAAATATTGCGGCGGGACATGTGCCGTGGGCCCGAGTTGAATGGATTCCGGGCACCGTCCGCTCGCGCATTCGACGAGTACTTCCCGATCACTGCTGGACGCTCCCGATGATTAGTTTATTGGTTCGGCATCTTGTCCGGGTCGGTCACGCGCCCACGATTATACTCGTCTCTCTGAGTGCGATGCGCGTGACGTACCACGGGGGCGCACCACCACAGTTCCAAAAGTCCTCCCGTTCGGCCACACTCGAATACGCTTCCCACGAGTGCAATTAGACGTAAACGTAACGGGAGGTTGGGGCTGAGGCTCGGGTGGCCGAGCGCCAGCAGTCGGTAAATCATTACCGCGCGATGATAAAGCTTGCGCGAACGAACGACGAGATAATAGCGTGGATCATCGCCGAGCGCTTGTAAAATAATCGCTGCGATCGTTTAATCGAGCAGTTGGGTGGGTCGCGATGGGCGATAAGATGATCGGGCGCAACGGAAACTTACCCATACTCTCGAGTCCGAATTGACTCCTGTCGTCGATGAGGAATCGCGCTACGGACTCGTAGGGTATGTACTCGTGGCCGTCGTCCATGTTGTTGGGCACATGATCGACCTGAGGTGAGACGGTCGCTGGATAGGGCTTGAGGTCGATCTCGTCGTAGATGTCGTGGGCGTCTTTTTGGGAGCCGTAGTCGGAGGAGATCGAGGGGTTCCTCCCACTACCCTGCGTCGTTTGTTGCTGATAGCCGCCGTTGGCAATCGAGGAGATGCTCGAGGAGCTCGAATTCCTGCGGTTGGCCGACGTCCTGAAGGGTGGCAGGCCGCCGTTGAGCCGATTATCCGCCGTGTGGAAGCCAGCCGCGGGCTCCGTGTGATTCTTCGCGTGCTTCCTCAGAGATGAGGGATCGGTATAGCGCTTCCCGCAGCCAACCACTTGGCACGCGTACGGTTTCTGCAATTGTTTAATCGCTTGAGCGAGCTTGCGATGATAGTGGGCGCGCAATGGCTCGAGAAAGGCCGGCAGCGTGCCTGGGGATCGATCCGGGGTATTCGAAGCGATCGTGCATTGCTTTTTCGTAAGTACGATCGTTCGATTCGGTTACGCTCCAAAGGTCTTTAACGTACACCGACAAAGCCCCCACTCTCAACCCCCGAAGACACGTCCTCTCATCAGCTCTCTCTCTCTCTCTCTCTCTCTCTCTCTCTTTCTCGCGAACAATCGCTACCTGGGATGAGCACCATGATTGCTCGCAATCGTATATTTATCTAAATCGACATTGAAACGATTCTAGCCTACCGCACCCCACCACACCCCGCCCTCCCCACCGACCGAATTCCCTCCGCGTCAAACCACAGCCAGGCGATTACGTAGCAATGGCAGTAGTGTAATATATCGATCGACGATGCTCGCGATACCGACTCCATATTAATGCGAGTTACCGTATCGTAATGGGTTCTTTGGTGCTTGGCGCGATCGCTGCTGTTGCTGAAGGCCTTGGTGCATCCGCGATGCTGGCAGGCGTACGGCCGCTCACCGGTGTGCGATCTCTGGTGAATCTTGAGGTTCTCCAGTCTGGAGAAGGCCTTCTTGCAGCCGGCGAACTGCAAATCGTTAACAATGAATTACTCGACCATCGTCCGCACCGAGATGATGGTGATTTGGTGGCCGCCGTTGCGCGACCCCACTCACGGGACACTTGTTGGGTTTCTCGCCGCTGTGCACGCGCATGTGTATGAGGAGCTTGTAGCGGGCGTTGAAGGGCCGGTCCCGAGAGCAACCCTGCCACAAGCAGGCAAACTGAAAATCGTCCTGCGCGGGTCCAAACTCCTTGGGCCTGGCCTCCTTCTCCTTGTCCTTGTCCCTGTGGAGTCTGCGACCGGTGCCGTGGAGGCTCGAGGATGAGGACGACTCGACGTGTCGCCTCTCGATATGCTGGACGAGGGCGACTTGTTCGGTGAAGGCGCAACCGCAGTCGAGCCAGAGGCAGGGGTAGGAGATTGGCGAGCCGTCGTCCGACTGAGCGCTTCCTGAAAACGAGCCGTAGCTTTATGTCGCGTTCGCGCCCATTAGCGTCGCCATGGCCATGGAATCTTCAACACACGTCGAGCGCGAATCGTATCGCATTTATTTATTTATTTTTTTTATTTATTTTGTTTGTTTTCTTTGTTGTGTGCGTTTTGCAATATAAATTACGACCGATGAATATCTAGTGATTGGATAATTAACTTCTGTGCCGATAGGAAAGAAAAAATATCTTTATAATAAAGTCCCTCTTCTTTGATATCTTAATCTTCTACAAGTAAATTTAATCTTAATATACGTTTGGATATTGGGGGGGGGGAGGAGAGGTGTGGATAGATTTAGGGACGGGGGAGGGAGGAACAAGAAAAATAAAATGACGAGGAAACAACGACAAGAAATGAAAAAAAAAGAGAAAAAAAAAGAAATGAAACAAAATTATCAAATCGTAAATCAGAATTAAATACGCGATATCTGATAAAATTGAGAGATTCGCTCGCTCGCTAAGCTCGTAAGGCTTATTACAGGATTGATTGCGTTGTCACAAAGATTTGTTATTTTCATCAATAATCACGACTGAGAATGACAACGAGATTGGCGAATGTTCAAATGCAATAGAGCACCCGGCTGCTCCCCGGAGCAGTGCCAAATGTTTGCATTGCCGCCTCAGTCTTCATTCCATTAACGCGGGAAGTGAAAATGAGGGCGCGAACCGGTGTCCAGGAGGATCGGCCCGCTCGTGGAAAGCGGCCGCAAGATGGGAAGACAAGTACCGTAAGACTCTTCGTGGCTCTCCCTTTCGGGTACGTTGTGGGGCGCGAAGAGCCTCGGGTGTTCGGTCGCCGTAAACATCAGTCCCTCGTCCCGCGGTAGAACGATTTGATTCTCGGCGCCGTGGGTGCTGTGCTCGCTCTTAATCTCATCGAGGATACCACGACCAAAGACCTCGGCTACGTGGTTACTCGGCTGGGCGGACACCAGGTGCCCGACCGCGTAAGTCGAGTCGCTGTCCAGATGCGGCATGTCCTGGAGAACGTAGTCCGAGGAGGACTGCTGTGGCATCTGCTGGGATAGCTCGACGGTTGACAGAGTCGTCGGGTCACCTCTAAACCGACAAAAGCACGTCTTTCGTTACTGCTCGATTTGCGTCGCTCGCCATTATTTCCAGCTGCTTTAATGATTTATTTGATATATTCGAAAACGTAGCCCGATCGGCCCGAGCGAAATCGACTCACTTTATCCACAGCTTATTTTAACAGCATTAACTTTCTAAATTTTGGAGCGTCAATATTGGGGATTTGAAATGTAATTTGCAGGCGGGCAAATATTTAGATAATATTCCGTATGCGAGAATCGTGAAAATTTCCAAGATACATTCGCATAATGATTTGATGTCTGCCTCTCTTTAAATACAAATCGCGCACTACGAGCAACGATATATTGTACATTTGTTGAAAAATGAGAATCTTTGCTTCGATGATGCGCCCGCGTAATCGACGAGCAATGGAGAAACCGAAGGTGAACAAGAGGCGGATATTCATCGAGATATTCCATTAAATAATGCTCGCTCCGATTGTCCTTGTATTTTAGCATTGTAATTGACACGAAGGTGGCAAACGCAATGAGAGCAAGATACGTATCATCGGTAATTCAAGCACTCGCCGCTTAGCTTTACATTCAATAAGAACTGTCACTTCAGTCTAAATTTTATCATTTTGTAGGTTATGTGAGTGAGCGATAAGCAGTCGCGTCCTCGGGTTAAGGAGCTTCGTTAATGTCCGTTGGATCCGCTAAATAGGCTCTTAATCCGTCTCGATCGACCGCTCCGTCGTACAACGTGGATAACGCGGGGACGTTTTGTCCCCCAATCGAGCACGGTAGCGCGCGAATCAATCGGTGGTCTTCGAGCTGCCGTCCCGTCCCCCCCCCCCTCCCCCCTCCCCCCCGACAAACCACTACCCAACTCGTCCCGAGGACCGTCCCATCCGGAATAATCGGTCACTTACGTACCTGATGAGGCTCAGATCGAAATCATCGACGGCCTGGAGCGACTCCTCGATATCCAACTGCGATTGCTGGAGCATCGAGGGGAAGCAGAGAAGAGCCGCCTCGTCGTGACACTGGCCGGAGAAGGCCTCCTGGTAGAGGTAGGGCTGGCAGCCGGATTCCGGCTGATGTCCAGCCGGCGCGGCAAAACTTCGCGAGAAGGAAAAGGCAGTGCCGACGGAGGGTAGCCTGTGGCTTGACTGCTCGCCGGCGTTCCCCCAGGCTCCCGGGTACGTCTGCTCCCACTCGCTACTCTGCCCGTTCCAGCAGACGTTGGCCGCCTCTCGCTCGGCGACCCTCGCCAGCGCGTGCCGCAATTCTTCGTCCAGGTGCATCTCTGGCTGGGACTTGCGGGCTTTCATTCGCGATTACGTGCACTCGAGCCACCCAGCTCCTCCAGGGTCGTTGTTGATGCGTCGTCGCGTTACTGCTAGTGGCCACGGGTACCGGGATCTCAAGCTCCCCCCACGAGCTTTCGAGGAAAGATCGCGAATCTCGTCGAGAGACCGCTATCGCTATTCGGCTAATTTGGCTTGGGGCAGTCGCGAAGGTGTCACGGTATCGGGGCGTTGGGCGCATGTGCCCCTGGCACGGGCTACGTTATCACAGCGTCGCGGCGACGGTTGTGACGGTGACGGCTACTGCTACTGCTGCTGTTGCGGCGGCAACGGTGGCGGTTGCGGCTACGGTTGCGGCGGTGGCGGCGGTGGCGGTGGCGGTGGCGGTGGCGGTGGCGGTGGCGGTGGCGGTGGCGATGGCGGTGGCGATGGCGGTGGCGATGGCGGTGGCGGTGACGGTGGCGGTGACGGTGGCGATGGCGGTGGCGGCAGCGGCGTTCGGCTCCTTAATCTCGCGGCCGGGCGGTGCGGAGGCTCGCCGGTCGCGGGGGTTGTCATGAAGACGAGCGCGAGACGCGAACGACGAGACGACGTCGACGCGGGCCAACTTGCGAGTGAGGCCCGCGATAATGCCGAGACGGGGGCAACATCTGCGGCCCGCCGGTCCCCACCACTCTCGCCCCCCAACGTCCCACGACGTGACGCGGCCGAAGAAGGAAGCGCTCCTGGACGCGCCGCCCACTCGCGTGGCCAACTCTCCTTCGGGCGATCTCGCCTATCTCTTATCGGCGTTCGGTTGCATCGCGCCACTCGGGGTATCGCCCCGACGGCGCCTTTCGCTCGTGACGACGACGGCCCAGGCCAATGGTGGCCCGGCAAAAACGACGCGCACCATTCCACTCGACGCTCCTTACGAGGGAGGCTTTTTCCATCGTGCGTCCCGGCACGTTTTTAATGGAGCCGCCGAATTTATCGCCGCCGCCACTGCCGCCACCGCTGACACCGCTGACACCGCCGTCACCGTGGCCGCGCAGCGTCCGATAACCGAGCCGAGGCTTTCAAAACCCCCGCGCCATGTTCGTCGAACGACTGCCGCCGCGCACCTCGCGCACCACTCGGTGAACGACGTGCCTCCTTCATTTTTACCGTACACCCTGACTTCTTTATCAAGATGCTGTCTCTGGCACGACTATTACTCTGGCCTTTGGATACCAAAGGCCAACAGTTAGTTAGTACCCCGGCGAAGGCTCTAGCCAGCCATTGGACAGGAAATTATTCGCTAATATCTGCCTGTCTCCCTTCACATTTTCCAAACTTTATTTTCTACATGATTCTTGGAAGGCAAGAGGTATTTATTTATGCGATCGGGCACGAATTCATTGGCCGATTGCGTAACTCAACGGCTCGAGCCAATGTCTTTATCGTCGCTTTTTCCTTTTTTTTTTTTTTTTTCTTTTTTTTATCGTTTTATTTTTCTTTTTCTTTCATTTCTTTTGTCGTTGTTCTTTTTTTGTAGCCACCGCTAACGGTATCTGTAATACGGATTTTTCGGATATTTCGTTCGATGTCAAACATGCTTTAGCGTGCGTAATTTTTGATGGCGACCCAATCGACAGTGTCGAGATTATAATAATTCGGCGATTGACTTTCAAAACATCAGGACAATTGCATTTAGTTGTGGGTGTGTGTGGGTGTGTGTGTGTGTGTGTGTGTGTGTGTGTGTTTGTGCGCGCGCGCGCGTTTATCTATTTCATTTTGTTTTCTCTTTCTATCCCTACTTGTATGTTTTGTGAATGGACGCAGCGTAAACACGCGCCCAATCAATCAATGTGTTAATAAATAAAAATTTGATTCCAAAATTTTCTAATCGAGAATCGTAAGTCAGGAAGTGACTGACGTCAATTATGTATTAGCAAAGATTAGACTTTTTCCGTCGAATCAGCATGTGTACAGAAGCGAAGCTACTATTAATCTCGAAATTGTAATTAAATATATTGTATAACATTCATTTACGGCGCATAAGTGACTGTGGACAGCGAATCTATCATCCTTAGTGCGAAGCAAGTACGCACTTTTCCAGCTAAATTTGCAATTACAAATTGTGCGCGATTTCTAATTGTCTAATTGTAAATATTCGTTTCGATATGAGGATGCCCCCTGCGTTTTTCCTAACCTATGCGAGAGAAACACTGGTTTAACATATGTTCAATATCTATTTAGCCAGCGAAACGATTGCCATTGTCATTTACATACGTTCTTAAATTTTATTTCACAACGGACTTGTAAAGTAGTTATGAGAGTAAATTATTAAATAAATTGCTATGAAAATATTGAATACAAGCATACTTTTAGCATAAGACGATTCTCTATCTATTTGGGGCCTTTATTCCAGTACTTTTAAATGCCACGACTTTCGATTAAATTTTTAAATAGACAATAGTTAAAATTTATATTCTATTGGCCTATCGAAATTTGACTGAAATAACAAAGACGCGTAAACAAATATTATTGAACAAGTGTTCTATAAACAAAATTCGATGTTTACATTATAAAACATTGTGTTTACAAATGTATGTTAAAGAACGAAAAAACAAAAATAAACAAAGAGAAAAAAAAAAGTTTCATCGTATCACAACTTCAATGAATGCTCAATAGAATTATTATTAAAATTTTACGTTTGATTTTGTTAAATGAAAGAATGATCGAACCTGTTATTTGAAAAAGAGAAGACACTTGTAGGAAATGTCGTTATTTGACTCATAATATTTGTATAGTGAATATAAAAACTCTTTATCTAAATCTAAATATTGAGTAAACTAAATATTCTAATCCCAATAGAGTGAAAATACCATTGCCAATAATTTTATATCAATAATTTTCTCTATGAAATTTATATCTCCTTCGCTATTTTTTTCTTATAATTTTTTTTAATTTTTTTAAGAGCCCCGTAACCTGTACTATGATTGTGCATTAAAAATTCAATAAATAAACGATATCTATCACCTTAGCCGTCCATTATTCGATTATAGTAATTAATATTTAAAAGAAATAATGCTTATTTTGTAATATTATCGTTTTCAATTTAACAAAATAATAAGATTAACATTTTTATTGAAGAATTGCTTAATTTTCTTTATTATAAAGCATTCGTTTAAAAATACAGGATTTTGTAAGATTTACGCTTATTAATGTGAGTTTTAATTAAAATGTTAGAGATGTTGTTTGTTCATATAATTTATTTCATCATATAAATAAATTATTATATTAAATTTCCATATAATTAAATTCCGTTCGAGCTATTCTCATTATTCTTAAATTACTTTTCCTCACTCACAATCCGAGACTTCGGCCTATTTTCCATTTTTTTTTTTTTTTTTTTTGTCAATTATCTATTGTAGCATAATTTTCATTACACAAATAATTTTAATACGAGCAATCGTCAATCTACCTATCTCTAATAGTACAAACATCGAAAAGCTGCTCAATTTACAAATTAATTACGTATAATTGTAATACGTTTAAATATCGAGCTCGTAATATCTTTTTTTTCCTACTTTCAATTTACCGGATCTTTGATCGAACATTAACAAATTCTACTTGAATATTCGCATCTCGAAAGATCTTACGAAATAGCCAATTTTATCAAGGTTAAATATTTGCAACAGAGAGAAAGATAAAATATTGAAAATTCAAGTAAGTTTCGTTTACGTTTTTTTCTTAAATGAGCTATAAAACTGAAAATATAAGGCACGATATGTTTGTAAACGGAAAAATTTGGTAAAGTGATCCTATACTTTCCCCGGGGGTAGTTGCAAACCATGTCAAAGTAATTAATCACAGCATCGAAAGAGCGTCCAAGGATGGTAAATCGTTAATATGTTACTGGAGGATGGTTGCGGGTCTCGTTAACTACGTTGTGTCAACAGCCACAAGCAGCCCAACCCAGTCGCTGTCAGGTGGATCTAATTTCAGGCTGTTTTCGGTGGGGGCGTCCCGGGCCCGAGTCGTCGGTGGGAACGGGCCATACGAAGCCACTGGGAGAGCCGGAAAACGAGCTTTTCTGGCAGCTGCGGGGCCTCATCCCATGTTGATCGGGTCGATCGATTCGCCGCGGAGACGTCAATGCACGCGCACATGCGCCATTATAAGACCACGTGTGTGCATACGCGCCCGTTTAGATTTTTAGAATACTTTCATGTGTCTCCGAATATAGTCAGAGAGAAAGATAAACCGAGATAGCGAGCGAGCGAACGAGCGAACGAGCGAACGAGCGAACGAGCGAAAGAGAGAGAGTGAGGAATAAGTGGTGGCGGGGTGGAGGAAGGGGTGCGAGAGCGAGGGAGCGAGCGCGCGCGCGCGCCTATAGTATGTGCGAGCGTAAAAAACAGAGCAACAACAACGAATATTGTACAAAACGAAAAGTGCGCGTACGCATATGTATGGCGGCAGCGTCGACACGCAAAAAAGTCGCTTGCGCGCGAGTCGTTCCTCTTGCCGGTTCAACGCTCTATTACGCGCGAGCATAATGAAACTATATATTATGTCTTACACGTGTGTGCATATTTTTAATCTCGAGGCGCTAGAAACGAAGACGAAGATGAAGACGACAACGCAGCCGGGCTACCCAATTTTCGACCAGCTCGACAACCCTCCTCATGGTTTTTGTCGTTTATCTTCGCGAAGCTTATTATCTTACCCCCTATAATTTTGCGTCTATCACGTAGAAATAACGTTAGTTGTTTGCATCATTGCGCTAACCATGCGAGTCTCGCTTTTTCTTATATAATAATAAGCTCATAAATGTCATTGTATTCCCTTATTAATAGCACGAAAAAAGGATAGATTTTTATTCAGCCTTATATGTTTTACATGCATGTGCTCTACATAATGCAGCACTTCAACTTCGTACCAAGAACCGAATACAACGTTCTTGAAGAAAGTTTTTTGCACTTTCGTATTATCTTTAAGGCTTTTTCATGCAAGCGCACTCTTGCGCGTGTCCTTGTTTATCTCTACCCGAATGAGGCTAGCTGTTACTATGACATTGCGTTAGAATAATCGAAGTTAATCAATTATAAGAAGGTTAATTTTTCATTCTGTATAATTGGGTGACGAATGTCGTGTATACCGAATTAGCGTTCATCAAGTGATTGGAAATTTGCGATTGTAACACGCAATTTTAAATAACGTAGGTGCGCCGAATAGTTTCGCTTTACGGGTGCAAATGACGGTCGCTCATCATGTTGTTAGTTAATTAAAATGCTTGTACACTAGCACAGTACTGTCACAGTACCGGCACACAATGCCAGCGACTTTCAATCGACTAAAGATTTCAACAACGAACAGATGTACCAACTGTCGTGTAAGTACAAAACATTACAAGAGCCAGCGCGCACAGTCCATCGCGCAACCACATACGAGAATTGAAGTTAAGTCGGTCCTAAAATTGTTTGGGCACTCAAGCCGTCTTCTCTTCTGCAAGATAAATATTTCTTACGCTCGCACGGACTTGCGTACGGTTGCGGAAACATTGGGGCGGGGGCGACGCTTAAGATCGCTCGTCGATGGCCGGCAGTGGCTCACGCGACAATTACTGTCCTGCATCTTCCTCTCCCCTTAGTCGCGCAGCCACCGCAAAAACGGCAATATTTACTCGTTGCGGAGTTAACGTCGGAGCAATGCGCGCAGAAAAAGATGCAGTCGAGCTCCCGGGTATGCATGGCGTTGCAGCAGTGTCGTCTTCGGGTCCGGCTGAGTGCGAGGGCGCCCAACCATATTATATACGGCCAGTCAAGTGATAGAGTGCCACATGTGGTCTGCCAGCCCTTCTACCCGCGCGCTTGTGTGCAGGAACGACTGCAACGGCAGCAGCCGACTTGTGCCTCCCCTGTCCCATCCCTAGGAGCCTCGTCTTCACGACTTTTTTGCCCAGGCACCTGTCAACCTCGTTTGTTCCGTTGGTGCCGCGTTGCAGCGCTCACATGTGTCCCTTTCTCTCGGCATTAAAATAATATGTACGAGATCGCGCGCTGCTCGCGTATGCGTAAGCTTGACAAAAAAATGGAAAACGTGGGCCCTTGGAGAGAAATAGAGTGTCTGTGTCTGTTGCTATCTCTCTCTCTCTCTCTCTCTATCTCTATCTCTCTCTATCTCTCTCTCTCTCTCTATCTATGTTTGTGTGTTTGTGTGTTTGTGTGTGCGTTCGTGTGAGGGTGGGAGGGAGGGAGGGAGTCGTAGCGAGGGAAAACAGTCGACTTTCATCAGTTGGACGAAAGTTTTTTCATTTAAGACGCGCGTATTATTGCAGCTCCTGCGCAATGGATTATTTGAAAAATGCGTCAAAATTTGCAACGAGGGAACGGAGTGGTGTTGGTGGTGATGGTGGTTGTGGTGATGGTGGTGGTGGTGGTGGTGGTGGTGGTGGTGG
>NW_011948412.1:5095393-5098728 GCF_000503995.2 Ceratosolen solmsi marchali
GCAAAGGGTAAGATGAAAGATGGTATTAGTACAGAAATGCCGCCAATTCGTTCACGACTCGGATACGAATGATCGATTTGATGAAATTTATCTCGGGCCTTACAAACATGTCCCATTTTCAAACTTGAGCTACTCGTAATTACTAAAGTTGATGCATAATGTGTAAACGAGCGAATGAACGATCAATTGACATTACATGACGTTTTATCGCAGACAGTTTTTTCTTTTTTTTCATTCTTTCTTTCAAATATTTGAGAACATAAGTACTTATTTATAGTATTGTACGTTATATATATATATACGTTATAGTATTTACGAATTTGTGGGAAAAATTAAAACTCCTGACATACATCTTAAATCAATGATAATTCACACAGCTTTTAGGTATCTTAATTAAGCGTAATAATGTGGAATTTACAAAATATTCCATTTGATATTTGATATATCCGTTACAATTTACTTGTATATATTTAAAACACACTGCCAAGACGACTTACCTTTATGTTTGAACTAATGATCGACACTATTCATTTCTGCTTATACAATAGATAATGCTAAAATGACACCAATTCTCGGTATTATCGCTAATACGCAATTTAATAAAAATTAAAATTCAATCTACTGATACACTATATTTGATTGATTATAATTATAAAGTCTACGTTAAAGAAATGAATGTGATTTAAATATTAAAATAAAAAAAAAAAAAAAAAGGAAGAAGAAGAAAACCTGATCAAGAGTAAATTAAATTCCTTTTGCTTGACTTTATTTCATGCTTAATCTTCTATTCCTATTCCACTATCAGCGTTATTTAAAATCTGCATAAGCCAATAAGGAGAAGGCAACATTATTGCAATTGATAAATGTTCTTCTTTTTTTTCTATTACAAGTATACGTGATTTATGTGTGTATTCAAACTTCGTAAATTGAATGTGAACTGCAATAGCGAAATTTGTTTATTGACTAAGAAAATTTGGCTCGATCGATCAAATTTCTGCCACAAAGTAAGACAATTAATCTAATTTTAAAAAGATCTAGACTTTTTTCAAACGAAAATAGAATAAAAAAAGCGTTCGTACGTAATTAGTTCTTATGATGAAATTACACGAAGAAAAAAAAAAAAAATAATTTCAGTTAAAAACGAATGAGTCATAAATTTTATTCATTTATTAGTCTAAATGAAATAAATATATAAAATATTGATTTAAAATCTTGCATAATGATCAATTATTTCACCGTGTCTATTAGTATTAGATACACCATTAGTAATAGTGTTGAAATAACATATAGTAACATAAGTTTGATGGTCAGGATATTGTTACGATGTACATAGCAGTCAATGCATGCAAAATAGAAAGACAAACTCGATCATTATTTAACGCGAATAATCTATTAATTAAGTAACATTATTCATTGTTTTTTTTATTGTTGTTATGTAAATAAATGTAAAAAAAAAACATAAGCATGTAGGTCAATGGATGCACAAGAGCTAGAAGCTTCGAATTTTAAGCGCCGTTGTACTTGTGAATTGTCGAAAAACATTACAAGACCATTAATACCTGCTATTATTAATCGTTTATAAGATTTCATCATAGGGTTTTTATCAGAGAATGATAATCGAAAGTAGTGAAATTATTATATTTTTTTTGTTTTTTTTTTTTTGTTTTTTTTTTTTATTTTTTTGTTTTGTTTTTTTGTTTTGTTTTTTGTTTTCTATAAATTGTCAGGCCTCTATTCGATAAGAATTAAATAAATACGTATATTGTCACCAAGGAGTTTGGATGTATTATTCGAAATATGCCCGCTCTTCTTCGCGCAATCCGAGATAATAAGCAGTATTGCAACATTGGTTGAGAATAATTATAAATGCCATTAGCGAGTATGCCGCGGGCCGTACATTAATGTATCTAGTCGAGGCATTTTGGATTCCCCGCGAAGAAGATAGCCTATCAGTAAAATATTATTTTGTTTATTTATCGTTCATACAACTGTTTGCTTACTTAAGATTGTGCTTTATCGGAAATTATAATCACTAAAAATTAAAATGGCTCTGATAATGAGTGCGCGATTCAAAAATGATAAAGGTGAGATGAATGTACGCTAGAGCCTAATATCGCTGTAAGACGGTCAGAAAAATTGGGCTGTCGATGAAAAATGTATGGGGAAAGATAGGCTGTGCGATTATCGCCGAGTGCTCTTGAAAGCACACGAGTTAAGTTTATTGGCTAATTTTAGTCTACTAGCTCGATAAGAGCGCCTCTCGGCCTAAAGCAACTCCTGCGTAAAAATTTTCAATCCTTATCGTTATTATCGTTATTATCATTATTACAATCGTTTCATTGTTATTGTCGTGGTTATTCGTTATTGTCGTGGTTATTCGTTATGTCGTCGTTGTCGTCGTTGTCGTCGTTGTTGTCGTCGTTGTTGTCGTCGTCGTCGTCGTCCTCGTCGTTATTAATAATTAAGAGGTGTCCCGTTAGATTGGGCGAGCTACGCCTCGTCGCGCCGTTTCCTTCACTTACGCGAGACGACGTATAGACGACGTCGATGCTGCAGGGTGGGGAGGAGAGTCGAGCAGTCGAGAGCGCACGCACAAGGCCTTACATAAACGTGAAATGGCAATATAATTGTATTATTCGCAGCAGTAGCGGAATCCATAAGCGAAGCAAATAACTCGGCCGCGAGCTGCCCCCGCAATCCTTAATTATAATTAGCACGCGATCTGCGAGCTCTCCTTACAATGCATTATCGCAAAAAACAATGAGTATTACTATTGCATCGAATAATCGAGTCGATTGTGCGCAGAGCGTTGAAGCGCGCCGCAGATATACGATAACCTTCAAGAGATAAGGGCGTCTTCGAGCGCATACTTAAATTAGTGGCGAAATCCTTGTAGTCTCGTATAGAGGAATAATACATAGTAACCTTATTGTATTGACAAATACTTAATGTGTCTTATGACAAAGCATCGTCGAATATTTACCCTGGAATGAGAGATGGCGGGCGGGAATTATGCTCGCTTTTCCCTAATATTGTCGTGTAAATATTAGCTAGGATTTAGTGAGATTCGAGATAATAATTACGAAGACTGGAGAATGATTTGACTCTCAATAATTTTGACGAGAGCGATTTGGGCCCCGAAACTGATAATTGACCGCGCATTGCGCAGTCCGAGTCGTCATCGGGGAACCTATCGATACGGCCAATCGATCGTGATCTAATTCTCTTCGCGCACTTATTCATAACGACGAATGCACAAGAATAAGGAGAGATGTCGAGCTCCGCGGCGATGGTGGGGGACGTGGAAGGGGCGGGAAGGAGGGAGGGAGGGGTGG
>NW_011948412.1:5098738-5107991 GCF_000503995.2 Ceratosolen solmsi marchali
GATGGGGTGGGATTGAGTGGGAGTGGGGGATGAGGGGGGTGGGGGGGGATGAGGAGGAGATAGAACTCGCGCTTATTAGTGCAGCGCGTTTACGTAATGCAACGTAGTAAAAGCAATCTTGGGCTCGGCGGCGGTCACTGGCGGCCTCTCCATTGGCGAGGGAAAGCGTGAAGCGAAAAGACTTGTGTCGGGTCGCTCGATGGGCGAGTCTTTGGATGGGCCGAGTGCTCCGCGATGTCGGCCTGATTTTACCCTAAGCCCGACTCGATAATCAACGACTTCGATATAATGGGACGGTCTCTAATACGCGCGTTCCATTGCCTCTCATTATCGTAAACAATAGATAATGCGTTTCGTCATTTGGTGCTCGGTGCGAGCGCCGATAAAATTTTGCAAATTGCGCTACGATACTCAAACATACGAAGTTTATGTCTGGCTAAACGGGTGCGAGCATCGGCTCTCACCCCCTCGTAAAACACGAGCCGTCAGCTCGCTTCTGGATTCCGACATAAAAAGCGATACAGAAATTTGTAAGGGGCCGGTGAGGGACAAGTGTGTGCGAGGGGAGGGGCGGTAATGGGTGGGGGAGGGGAGGGGAGGGCGAAGGCAAGCTTTTGAAAATGGGGTAGGGCTCGCAAGGAACTTGTCAGCGTCTCGTGCGCTCGGTCAAGCGAGCACAAAAATAGAAGTTCGCTCAGCGTGTGATTTTATATAATTAGGCACTGAATAACTCGAAGGATGCCTCGCTTATTTTCTATACTTCAACGACCCCGAGCCAATAGGCTGCGTTGCAAAGCCCGCGCTCTTCCCAGAAAAGTTGGAAAAGCTTCGGCTTACTCTCTTCGCGTGGAAAATAACTTTATTCGCTTTGAAGGCGTTTGGTGGTGGTTACTTGGCGTATCAATCAAATGCTTGATATTCGCGTTGTTCACGAGACGGGCGAACGCTGTGATAGTTAATTAATTAACATAGACGGCTTGGGTTTTCTCCGTTTGGTCTACGCATTAATGTGTCATTCTCGATTAATTCGATTAATTCGACCGAGAAAATTGTAGTTAACCGACATTAGACCATATCATCGAACATAGGTAATTTCATTTATCTATAAGTTTTGCTTTGGATTGTTGGATTTGTTATTTGTGCAAGTATGGGCACGACAATATCCGAGCGACCAATAATAAAATAACGATTCAACATGTTTTATAGTGTAGATAATAGGACATTATAGAAAGGATATAAAATTCATAGGATTTGAAAATATATTATACTTAAAATTACGAGTAGCTCGATCTTTCAAGGCGTAACATTGAAAATTGAATGTAAAAGGCCAATAGTAATTCGAAATTTTGGACTCTCGTGATAACTGATATCAATCAAACGTTTCTTCAAATTTTATAAGCCACAAGGTCAAAAGCCACCTATACATATTGATTAATATATTGAAAAAATGTTAAACAGTAATTTGACAATTTCTTTTCATAATTATTGTTAATGCATACAATAATCGTTAATTATAATCGTTAACGGAGGGAATTAGAAAATTTACACCATACGTAGTAATAAACGTATAACGTTAGTTAAATAATTATACATCCAATTAATAATTAAAAATAATTTGCTTATTATTGAGTTCAATTTTTAATTCCATTAGTTGCATGATTATAATTAAAGACAAAAACACAATTATAATAATAGTTTTGAGTCAAAGATTTTTTGCACGATTAATTCGTTAAAAATACCCATTTTTCATACGTCTATTTCTAAAAATCATTATTACATGTTTAAAAAGATAGTAATAAAAATCTTCCATTCATGATCATCTTATGTGCATACAAATAAATTACGTAACTCAGTGCCGCTTTAATGTTTAATTATACTCCAATTAGATCATATACTTTACATTATTATTTTAGGAAAAATAAACGATATACAATTACACTTAAATTGATAAAAATGCAATGAGCGTCGAACCAAAGATTTGAGTGTAACAACAAACATTAAATCTATAAATCTCTCAACATACTATTAATATTAAATTATTTTAGAGTACGTTGAAAATTTAATATTTGCAAACGAAACGTTGTTTGCCTTAATTTTTTTCTCTCTTTTTTTTCCTTTGTATTATTAGGACTACAGTTCTTGATAAAAATTAGAATCGGCAAATTGAATTAACTTTTAACAATAAGGTTTAACAACAAGATATAAAGAAATCTAAAATTTGATTTAGATAAAAGCAACTAGTGATAAATATAATTTCATTATGTAAAAGTTTATCATTAATTAGCACGTTTCCAATCACGTACAATTATTTTCATCATTAACGTCGAATATTTATTTTTAAAGTTTCAAAATAAATACTTTTACTTAAAGTATTTCAAACTTCTTAATGGAAAAATTAAGCTTGAAATTTTATGATTTTATCAAACAAATATATTGCTCAATTAAAATTATTTAAAAAATTAATATTTCTAAAAGTTTAGAATTACAATGTTATTTAATATTTCACAAAGCGAATAAACATTTTTATTTCATTTAATATAAATATTAGTAATTCAATATTTCAGATAACGCAAGCCTTTGTAATTGTTGAGTTATTCGGTACATATTATTAATACAAATTATTTGAATATTGAGATAAATTTAGTATTTGGTTAGTATACTCTTCATTCTGATTTATACAATTACTTTATAAAAATTGATTTAACAGAGATGGAAAACATAGCACGACAAATATTCTCCTAATGTCTAATATTATTATTTTTTTTATTATTCTTCTTTTGTGTTTACGAAATGAAAGATACCAAAATATTACTAAATAAATGTTTGAAATGTAGATATTTGTCAAAAATTTATGAAATAATGTTTATTTTCTCACTGTAACATATGTTTTTCAAAATAACATTTTTGTATGAAAAAAATTAGGCTTATATTTTATCATTTAATTCAATTACTCAATTAGTTAAAAATAAATAAATAAATAAATAAATATATATATATATATATTAAATTATATTCTACTTTGTTTTATTAAAGAAAATATATATAGATTTCTTTAGTCAATGTTTTAAGTCTTTCACATAATTAAGCACCTTGTCATATATGCAAAAATTACGATTTCATATCTTTGACATTATCACAAGTCGTTAGAACTTTATTTTCACAATTGTAATCAGTTAAAATTTTTCCCTTGTAAAAATAATTTCAAATACAATGATTTTTCAAATTATTTATTAATTTATCAAGCTTATTAGTTATTACTTTTGAATAGAAAATTAAATGTAAAAAAGTATGAAATTTTAAAATAAATTTCACTTTATCACCATTGACAATCGAGTCATTTCAAATCAAAGTTATATATTACTGAAAATAGTTTTTTCTTTTTGCATTCGAGTAATCTGTAGGTCACGTTACTTGATGGATTTAGATTTATCACATAATGAATGTTATTTTGAACCGACATTATCTGTATTTCATTAAATATACATTATCACTTAAATATTACCATATCTACAGATATCCGAACGTAAAAACGTCGCATGTATACATAAATGTGTGAGTGCGCGCGAATGTGTGTCTTTATAAACACATCAACACACACCTATGCACACGTATAATTACGCATCTGTATATATATATATATATATATATATATGCACACACTAAAGTATATCCATGTATATACACAGTAGCACATATTTTAAAATGTTTTATTTTTGGTCTCTTCAAATTAAATGTAAACGTATGGAAAAAAACATCTAAATAAAAAATCCGATACTCAATTTCTATATCTCACAGATTTAATTCGAAATATATTTCTCGGATATTGATTTTGTTTTTTATTGAAAAGAAAATTATCAATTATTTAATCAATTTATGACCTTATATAATATTTTTAATTACAAACACGAGATTTTAAGATTTTACATACTACTATTAATGTTTAAACATATTATTTTCAGAAGCGTAGATAATTGTAATTATCGTTGTTAATGCATTTTGCATTCGAATTGGAAGGCTTTTAATTTAAAAATGTTTTGTAATAAAATCGTATTTAATATAAATATCAAAAAAATATGAAAAAATTTAATGGATTAACTAATTTAATAGCTATAATAACTTTAAATTTAATGTTATTGAAGCAGATGTATCCAGTTAAAAATGGAATTCAATTATAAATCCTTAAACAATCGTACATTGTTTAAGAAATTATCTTAAGTTAATAAATAATAATACAAAATACCAACAGTCAATATTTTTTGCAAATTCTTAATGATTATTTATTGTTTGACAATTGATGTCACTTTTATGATGTTATAAAAATGTATAAAAATATCAGTCTTTAAATAACTGTTAGAACTATGAAATGTTAACATTACAAAGATAAAAAAAAAATACGTCGATATAATAGTGTAAATATATTATTCTAAATTTTATCTATAACTCCATGTTATTTTTATAAAGCCAATTAGAACTTAATAGAAATTGATCAATTTGTAAATACATCAAATGTTGCATCATGCTTTCGTTATTACGTTTCTGTTTTCTATCATAAAATATTTACTAGTAATATTAAAATGTTATTTAATAGCTAAAGTAACAATAACAATTTACTTTAATGTTCTGTGGATTTAAAGTTATTTTGTATCTTCATTGCTATTGAATATAACTGAAACTACTATAAAGAGAAGTTTGTAAGTCTTCTGTAATCGAAAAAGTATTTGACATGATACCAACATTTTTTGAATGATTTAAATTGGATTCTTTATAGGCACCATCTACGATTGGAAAATGTTGAATAAAACCATTACTCCAAGCAATTGTTAATATAGTGGAATCTGTCCCTTCTTGACAATTTTGATAAAATTGAATGCAATTAGGCACTTCACCAGGAAAACCTTTCACAAAACATAGTGGCTCAACTTTAGTTATTCTTGATGTGGCTCCGATCTTAGTTTTAAAAATAGCAACTAATGAGCTATCCTGAAATGTGCACAAAATATTGAATATTTAAAAAGATCATTTTTTAACGAAAATATTTAATACCTGAAAAATAATTGCCAAGTATTTTCCAAGAGGATCCCAATCCATGGATGTAACTCTACCTCCAACTGAATATTCATCCTCGTCATTAATTGGAAATGTCACCTTACTTAAATCAATTAATGGTATAGCAACTTTATTATCATCAAGCGTTCCAACTTTTTTTACATCAAAAATTTGTTCCTGCAGTGGCAAAGAATATACCATAGATGGATCTTCGGTTGACGTAAAAAGCAGAGTCAAATTTGGTCCAAAACACGCAGCAGCCACCCGACCATTAGGAACAGTCCATCTTTCGGATTTCCAAGATGTTCCTGCTCCTATGTCCCATACTCTGTGTGATTAAAGGATG
Source organism: Ceratosolen solmsi marchali (assembly GCF_000503995.2). Classification (NCBI taxonomy): domain Eukaryota; kingdom Metazoa; phylum Arthropoda; class Insecta; order Hymenoptera; family Agaonidae; genus Ceratosolen; species Ceratosolen solmsi. The sequence goes on from NW_011948412.1 coordinate 5,104,131, forward strand.
ATTAAATTATTTTAAAATTTTTAAATATGTATATATATATATATATATACATTACACATTGGTATACTTTACTAAAAAAAACCTGATTATACACCTGAATATTTTTCTACAGGTTGTAGCTAACAATCTTGATCCACAAGGTGACCAATGAGTAAAACATAATCCTCCTCCACCGAGACGTCTTAATGGAATACCACTTTCTTTTGCAACATCCCAAATTATCATGTTCATATCTGTTAGGGAACAAGACACTAACAAGTCTCCCTATAGAAATAAAAATTATCAATAATTGAAAGATTAAATTAAGTTTAACAATATTAAGTTTTTTTATAAATAGAATTTTAACAAATTGAATCACGTATATTATATTAAAAATTTTTATAGAACTAATTGGCATTACATTTTTAATATAAATTATTAAAAAATATTCTATCATTAATAATTATATTTCCAAAATTGGACTACATCTTTTATACTCATTATTGGACTTTATGTAATTTATTTAAGTTTTGATTTCTTATGCTTATTCATTAAAATACTCTCAGAAGGTTCGTACAATACATTTTTTATTTTATCTTAAAAGTTAAAAGTTAAACCAATTAATAATATTAAGACTTGCACAGAATTACTTGTGGATTCCATGAAACGCTTGTGACTGGTGCATGATTTCTGTACTTTAGTGTATATGCATAACTAAGGGAATTGCTCGCAGCACCTAGTTCAACTGTCCAGATTAAGACCCCATTTTGACATGCTGCCGCTAATTCTCTGCCAGCGTTTGGTCTCCAACTCAAGCAGCACACAGATTTTTGAGCACTATGTCTCAGAACAGCCGTACCTATATTGCCAATAGAAAATATTCTAATACGATCATCTCTTGTAGCAATGGCCAAACGTATACAATGAGGGTGCCAAGCCATACAACGAATCTAATATAAAATTCATTTGGAAATTAATAAAAGATCGCCGACTATGTTTAATCTTAAATTAATGCGATTGTTTTTACTAATGCAGTCGTCCAATCTCTAGTGGAAATAACATCAGCGACCGAGCCAAATCCAGAAATAGGTAAAACTTTACTCCAGAATGTTCCCCGCTCTATTACATCCAATATTTGTGTCATCCTATAGATTATATATTATTCTTATTCGTATAATTGAATGTTATTGCGAATTTTATATAGGATTATAAAGTTGCTCTAAGATTCTTATTTTTATTACCTAGTAGCAAGCCAATGGACCTGATATGTAATTTCAATTGGACTTTCGGCAGCAGCAGCTCTAATGGCTTCTAGTAAACCTTTTTCTCGCCAAATATTTGCTATCTTTTTAAACGAACTGTCTTGCACAGGCAAGAACAAATCTCTAGCTCCAATTGTGCGAGCTGTTTCTCTTGTAGCCAACATTTCTGGTGTAATATTAATGACAGGGAAATCATGTAAATATGTTGCAAAGGATTGGATTTCTTGCTGTAATTCTTCTTTCGTGCAGTATACAGGTTCATCATACATAAAACTTGCTGTTATTAAATTGTCAGATGATGGGAAAGAAAAGTCTTGCAGCGATAATATTTTCAGCATTTTGGATTATATTATTTTTCACCCTATTGAATAATGATAAAAATTATTAAATATATTTTGCGGATACAATGACGTAGATATTTTTAGCACAATAATGGTGTTGATAATTATGAAAACGCGTTATTTTTTCGTGAAAAATGCAATAAATTACGTTACACATTCGATAGATTTTACTTTACCGTAACTCAAATTCTTCACTGCATAACCTAAAAAAATGCTTGATAATCGATATGAAATTGCGAAGGGCACGATTTCTATATTTCCTATTCAAATTTTAAGTACAGACATTATTTAAATAATTTGGTGGCTTTACATTATTATCCCACCGACAACTTCTCGCCTTTATTAACGGCATACGCTATGATTTATAATTTGTTAACGACATCAATCGAATACAGCATTCGCACGTCTTGACGGTAGGAAATTATAAAAGTCTTTATGTCCAGTAATATGTAAAAGAAAAAAAAAAAGAAAATAAAAAAAAAATATTAATGCTTATTGTAGAGTTTGAGATAAAAAAAAGTCATATGGATGAAACAATTTGCTAATAAAATAATAAAAGTGACGCGTATTATTCATTATTATGTAATGAATATATAATAATTATATATAAATATATAAATATATAAATAATTATATAATGAATTCATTATTTGGTAAGTAGAATATTTTATATAACGGATTATTAACATTTGTTTTTTTTTACATTTCGTACCTTGGGTTTATTAACCATTTTCAATACAACTTTTTTCCAAAAAAAAAAAACAAAAAACAAAAAAACAAAAACAAAAAATTAAATAAGCGTAACGATAATTTTGCTTTATGAAATAAATTGATCTTTATTAAATACAGTAGATTAGGAAATTTTAATTACATTCGTTAATGACGTAACATTCTTATACAGACATATCGTATAAGTTTTTGTAATTTTTTCATATATTAAACATTATGTAGACTTTTAAAAGACCATTTGTTATCGTCACAATATCGTGTTAATAATTATATGAAAATTCATCAATAATAGGCATATTAGAAAGGTATTTGGCCAATTCACGTGATTATTTTTCAGCAACTTTATAATTATAAAATTCGAAACATTTCAATTTGTTTGATAACCCGCGCATCAATTTTTTGTCAACATATTAATTGCTAGTAAGCGATAAACTTAAATATCATTAAAAGTATGATATTTTTAAGTAGTATAGAACTTATAATATGCACAATAAAGGGTAAGGAGCAATGCACGACATAATTATAGGCAAATTGACCGTGAATTGGTCGAAAATGTCCATTCCAAATAATATCTTTGACATATTTAGCGCTAACTGTTCTACTATAAAAAAAAAAAAAAAAAAAAAAAAAAAAAAAAAATTATAATTATAGATTGCGGATTGTACTATTCCGCAATGTATATTACCATTGCGAGTCCAAATGGATTTTCAATTCAAAGGAGGGAGTGAGAAAGAGGTACATCCTCCTACACAGCTCGGTGACAAAGTCACGCTCACATCGTCCTCAAGTCTATCTCTCATTTGACAGTGTATTTCACAATTTGGAAACAAACAATCCGTAGAAATACTTTCTCTAAAACGTAGACAAAACAATGAAAGCAGCTTGGGAAAATATTCAAAGAGCAGATCTCGAAATACGAAACCGTTGCGAGATGATCGATCTGACGGCGTCGCGACGTTACCGGCCGGTGCGCGATGATAAGCCTCGCGATTGCAGTTGGCGCCCCGATAAGAGTCGTCGGGGCGCCACCTGGTGTCCTTCTCGGGGCCGTCATAAGCGGGCAGTCCTCGACAGTGGCCAGGGCCAGAGGCCAGAGCGTCTTGGGAACTCGGACGGTGAGTAGCTGGTGACGAGTGGCGCTGCACGAGCAGTGGGGGCAGCGAACGAATACAACGAGGACGAGGACGAGGAGGAGGAGGAGAAGGTCGGGAACGGGGACGGTAACGAGAACGAGAACGACGACGATAGACGATAGACGATTATGAAAATGATAACGACGGCAACGACTATGACGATGATGACGACGACGACGACGACGACGACGACGACGACGACGACGACGACGTCGCTCGATTAATCTCGGTTGATTAGTGCGCGCCTTGTGGGCCAAGCTCCAGGAAGGAGATAAAAGAAAGAAGGATACGCCGGCGAAACAGGACGGGGAGGAGATTGAGAAGGAGATCCGAGAGGAGTACAACGAGGAGCAGAATTAGGAGGGGTTGCCCGTCGTTGAGGTTGGTGTGGGTGCCAGGAGCGGTGGCAATGCGCGC
>NW_011948412.1:5108046-5130178 GCF_000503995.2 Ceratosolen solmsi marchali
AGGAGGAGGAGGAGGAGGAGGAGGAGGAGGAGGAGGAGCGATGGGCAAGAGGGGCGTCAAGCGGAAGACGCGATGGAGGACCCTCAACATTGGCAGTGAGTTCCGAGGTTGTGATGTAACGTCTGGGTGCGAGATGGACGGCGGTCGGTTGCTCGAGCGAGCCTAAGGGGCGGTCGCGGGGGAATTAGTCGGCGATCGGGACAAGGGCGGAAGGGATCGATGCACATCGCTCGTTGGGTCCCGTCACGTGGGCCACAGTACCGGCAACCCGTGCGTCTCTCGATAAAATTGGAAGGGCCCGTGGTTTCGTAATGGTCCGTGGGCGCTCCGCTCCATCTTGCTCTCGCCGGAAGTCAACGGCCCGTTCCTCGCGCTTCCCCCGGCCGGCTCTCCATCCCCTGTCCCACCCCGAGGTTATTGACTCGTAACACTTTATATCGCTAGCTCGTATTTATTTACGTAACGCCGGAGTTGTTGCATCCTCGCCGGCACGGACGGGCTGACACCCCCGACATCCGTGCCGGGCACCCGCTTAGCAGCCCCCGCGAATTTAAATCCTGATTGCGTCACAACTCCGTAGGCTCGTAAAACCTGGCCGTGGTCGCCGCCACCGCTACCTCCACCGCCACCACCATCGCCACCACCACCGCCACCGCCACCGCCACCGCCACCGCCACCGCCACCGCCGCCGCCGCCGCCGCCCATTTTGACGATTCACCCTGGGGCAGAAGGAGCCTCGAATCGAGCGCTCGGCCACCAGCTCCGTTACGTAATTTGCGCCGTCAAATTTTTCTTTCAATGTCATCATTTATGCGTGCTCTCCTTCTTTGCGTAGCAGGCGCATCTTTGAAAGTGAACTTTGGCAGGTCGCGTTGCACTCGTTACGAGCCGTCGTAGCTAAATTCATGGACATACATAGGTAGAGCGTTGGTTTGCCCGACGCGATTCGCGATATTTTCCAGATGGAAAATAGCCTCGGCTTCGGCTTTTCCGCGCTGCCCGCATCTACGCACGACCCGCCGAGTTTTCTCCATTTGCATGATTCGAAAGTGATTGGGAGCTGCCTCATGTAAAGTGCAGCCGACCATCGCGTAGTCTCCCAGGGACATTTTTTATTCACCCATTGACCGAATCCTCGTGCGTACATTTAGTCTTAAGCTCCCGTGCAATCGTTGCGCACCGCTTCATGTCGTAATTGCTCCGCTATGTGGAAATAATTCAGCTAGGCAAGTACTGTCATATAAGAAAGTCATGACCGGCCTGGTCGTCCCTTTTACATTTCCATCCATTTACCTACTTTTTATTCCTGTCTGTGCCCTTTGTTGCATCTAACCCCATTTGCATTCGTTGCATTTCGTAGGCGAGGCGTTCGCGCACTCGCACGTAGTCTAATAGCCACCAGGTGAAACTAGTCGACGTCTCACGTTAAGAGTCGACGTCTCACGTTATATATATATATATATAATATATATATATATATATATATATATATATATATATATATATATATATATATATATATTATATATATATATATATAACGTGAGACGTCGACTCTTAACGTGAGACGTCGACTAGTTTCACCTGGTGGCTATTAGACTACGTGCGAGTGCTTCCTTCGGACCCTGAATATTTCATGGTCGACAGGCCATCTGTTTGCTTAGTCGATAGCTTCGGTCTCCCCCAGTCCCCCTGCGTCCATGGCGTCACAATCGTCCCGGCTCATCTTTGTTTCAATGTCAACGGTCAACGCATTAAATACATCATCCAATTGTTTTTATTTGCTTCTTTATTATTTAATAAAACATCGGTTACGCATGTGCAATTTGCCCGTTGGAAGTTGATGGGCATTTGTTCATGGATACGAGCGGCGGTGCGACGTGAAACAAGCACGTCACCGGCCTACGCGAATTATCACTAATTCGTCATTATAGATTATGGGCAACTTGCACGCATTTTCGAAAGTTAACCTATCGAACGTCGAGAATCTCGAATATCTGTCCATTGCAATTCCACGAAGCAATAGTACATCGAAACTCCGTTGAACGAGCGCTACCTAGTGGTGCCTTAGCGGCGAGTTTTTATCAACCGAGGCTTGCCTACACACATGGGTCTCTTGGCATCGCGAGGGCATTTTCTTTGGGGATGTACGCGTCGGTGAACGAAAGAGGCAAAGCGTCCGCGTGCTTGGGAAACAATTTCATTTGGCTTTTGCGAATAAAGTATTTTGCTGTTTTTCGCACTCCCATCGACCACGCGTTATCACCATACGTGACCATAGGATTTATTATCGAACTCGATTTTTCAGGCGAATTGCCTGAATATTTATTCTCAAACACTCGGTTAAGCATCTCGCAAAATATTTATATTTATGTTGCTTAAAAGTTGTCTCTTTGTAAATATATTGGCGCGTACAGCTAGCTTTGTTTGAGCGATTAAATCTTCGACTTTACGTTTTAAAGCCATTGACTGAAAGTGATAGTTGCAAATAATCAACAACTATAAATTACAGCAAAGCCATCTATCTATATTCAATCATTCAAAATTAAATACTTTCAATCATTAAAACGTAGCATTGTGGATTCATTTTCATTTCTCTAGAGGGACTAAATCAAATAGAATAGATTTTGAAACTTTATTTTAAATACGAAGATCGCGAGGGGCGAACAATTTCTTTTCTATTGTAAAACTTTTTTATAATGAAAATAATCGTATTGGCCAAGTCTTTCTATCAATTATCCATACGTGTATAACTACGTACGCGCATACGTACGTACATAAATGTATGATACATTCGAATGTATATTTATGATCCATGATGCGTTTTACATGTATCCTTGATCAAAGAAGAATTTAGTGTCAAGGTCTTTTGGTCTACATATTACATCCTTACATGTTTAAAAATATAATGTTTTACAAGATAAGCATAACTACATTGTAAAATTGTACATCTTTCATTTACATGAATATTAGTCTTTATTGCCGATGCAATAAATCTTAATTTACAAAGAAAACAAAAAAACAAAACAAAACAAAAATTATACCCCGATAAATATGTATGTACAAGCTTATTGCTTACATGATTTATATAATAACAAATAAAAAAAATTACAGTTTTTAATTTTCATTAATACTAAATTTTTTCATATTTAAATTATACATTGCCGTGTGCAAAATTATAATATATATATATATATATATGTATGTATATATATAATTATAATACATAATAATACATAGAAAGTTTTTATACGAAATAAATTTCTAAAGCTATTAATGTTTATAATTAATTTCATTCTATTGAATTTTAGTAATGATTAATTGAATTTTCGTGCAAAATAATGTAAAGGGATGATCTGGAAAATGCTTATGTAGATATGTGGACCGAACAGATAAATCACGCAAAAAACGTTCATAAGAATATTCAAGTCGATATTAATATTACTTTGAACTATATGTATTTTAGATTTTAAAGTTGCCGATTTAAACTAATTATTCCTTAATTAATAATTAAACAATAATTTCATTCAATAGTATTTACGTAAGATTTTAAAAAATTAATACGTCACATGACACATTATGTAACAAAATCCGGTATTAAGAGTCACTATCTGGGACTTTGGATACTAGAAAGCCGATGTTATTATTAGTGTAAAATGTCTGTGCATATCCTATACTTTTTCTGCAAATAGTCATGCAAATGTTCGACACTCTTACACCTTGTTTTCTGCATTGATATTATACTGCAATATTAATATCTTTATTGTTTATTATTAATTCGCTTATAAAATCATTGAGATTTTGAATTCTTGAGAAAGAAATGATCGTTTACGTATTAGCGCTCACTAATAAATTGGACGTAAAATTACGTTTATAAGAATTTCAGAATAACTACTTGCTTTTATACTAAATATATATATATATATATATATATATATATATATATATATAAGCAAAAATTTAGAACTATAGATAAGTAGACAAAAAATTATAATTTATATGGAAGTTAATCTCGACATAATTAATTTTTATATTTAAGATATCTAAGTTAGTTTGTTGAAATACAAGTTTTTACATATTATGGCTTTATTGCGTGCAATAATGAGTCGAACGTAACAAATAAAAATAATTGTTTAACATTGTCGAAGAATCGTAAACAAATATTGGCAATATATATTTGACGTAAAAAACATCTTGTATTATTTGGTATATTCATAGAAAAAACTTGATAGAGAGAGATGAAGTATTGTCAAAATAACGTATATAACTAATGTGAAGTACTTTTTTTTATTGTAAAATATATTTCTTATTTCATCTCTTTACCAAGTAGTTGCTCTAAAATTTTCGGACAATATTTTTTTTTAATTTTTTTTTTTACGATTTAATCAGTTAAAAAAAAATGAATCTTTTATATTTCAACTAATTTTTCAGCATAATAATTTTTTTTGCAACCGAAAGCTTCTTTTATGCTCACAGCTTAGCAACGCTTCACTAACGATATTCGCTTGTGATTATTTCCAACAGCTTTTACATAGAAATGTCACACATCCTAGGGCTCATTATAGTTTTACATTAATTTAATTGTGTCTTGAGATTGAAATGAAATGAAAATGTGTCGAATTTAATAAGGAATGGTCTCGATGCCGATTGTGCTCGAAATTACCAGGCCTTTAATGCAGCTACTTCGAAATTTTTTTCATATCAGCTCCGAGGGCATTTACGATGAAGCGATGAAAGAGAGAATAGCGAGAAAAGCGAGAGCTAGTGGTAACGGAAAGCTAATCGATAATCGTGTCTCTACACTTGATCGGCCTTGCGTCTAGCATAGGAAATGAAATGTCGAGGGTTGGGGGGTAATGTCCTTTTCGCGTACATTATTAGTGGCTTGATTTTTATGTGCTATTACCGCGTCGGGTCTGTTTAGCAGGACATGGTTTGTTTATGAAATATGCAGAAGTATGGAAGGACCGTAGAAAAGGGGCAAGCCTTCGCAAGCGTAGGGGAAAAAAAAAATTAAATAACCGAGTGTCGGAGCAAAGCCGTCGTGTTTCGATAAATAATACATTGGATGCGACAATAACGATAGAAGTAGCATGCAGCAGTTATAAACTTGAAAAGTCGACACAAAGATAGTTGATGATAAAAATGAATGGGTGCTGACTTCCATATACCTGTTCGTTGCGCCGTGGTGGTTACATAATAGTTAGTTACAACAGCGCATCACAATCAAGAGAGCGACAATTCTTCGATAAAAGCAAAAATTTCGCGAAAAAAAAGTGCCAGTTTAAATAAAACGTTCGATTAGCGGAGCGCCCAAAGGCCCATTTTTATTTTCATCTGCTTCGTTTGGCAATGTGCCTTTATAATTCCGTTAAGTATTAATCTCGATAATTTAGAGCTTCGCGATAAAGCAATAAATTAGTACGAAATCATTAGCAAACATTGTTACAAGTATTGCGGAGCGAGATAAGTCTCGTGCGAATGTCGAGAGTGGTCAACGTAGAAGAAAAACGGCGACGTTCATGTATAAGTTTCTCGAAACATTGCGATCACGACGACTAACACGAATAACTCTAGATTCTTTATACAGGAAGAGATAATTAAATTGAATGTAGCGATGTAATTTTTACTGACTTATAATCTCGTGTTATCAAATCGGTGACCTTACGGATTCGCATTATTATGTAATTAAAATAGTACGTGTCGGAGAGAATAAACCGATTATCGCGTGCAGCAGGTTCGTGTAGTTTTATTTAAGCATGCGTAAATGAGATTTTTTTTTATATCCGCGCAAAAATTTGCGAAATAAAGTGAGAGAGAGAGAGAGAGAGAGACTATTATTTTCTGTATAGTTCATTCAACCATTCGGAGAAAAGTTGTTGGTGCGTAATGCATCAAAGCCGTAGCCGTGAAATATATTTAACGCAATCTTTTAATTAATAAGTAAATCTTGTAAAAGAAGAAAGAAAGAAGAGAGAGAGAGAGAGAGAGAGAGAGAGAGAGAGGGAGAGAGAAAAGAAGAAGAAGAAAAAAAAGAAAAAAGTTCCGTCGTTGATTATATTTCTCTTCTCTTTCTACTCTCCCCATCTACCTACGGTATTGACTATTTAATAATATTGTAATATAACTCACAAATAGACGATAATTCTAATATTATAATTATTTTACTGAAAAAGTTGTATATTCAAATAATTAATATAGTGACATGATTATTTGTTCATTGCACGAGCATGTCTCGTTAAATTAATTAGACAAAATGATGAGCTGCGTTACAATTCTATTTTATTATATATCGTATGTAAAGTTTCTTAGTATTCATAGTTAGCGAATTAGCAGTTGCGAGGGATGAAATTGATCTCGATCTATTTTCCCTATTGAATGGACATTACATGACATTGCAATTAATCGAGCATTAATAAATTTTCACATTTTTAAAATATGGATCGAGGCATTATCGTTATCTTCCTCTCGATATTTATACCAAATATTTGTACAGTAAATGCGCGAGTCAGGTGTTTCTCAAAAGGCCCAATGGCTAGATACGAGTATGTCAATAAAATGTAAATAAAACGCGACGAAAATTGAAAATCCCAATGAATTGGGAAACCCATGAAATCAAGGAGAATAAAATGCCTGTCTGGCTGCATTGTGGGATTATCACTAGCCGATAATGGCGAATTAAGGGCCGCTCATCTCGGTTGCTTCTTGACGGATTATGCAGGGCCTCGTAAATGCCCGCCGCGACGCTAATGTTCGACTGCGTGGAGACGAGTTATGAATAGCCGGCGCGAGCAGCCACGAGGTCGGTCACATGTGTCCGATGCCAAACCCCAAACTCGTTGTTAACACGTCGAGCGTCACGAGATTCTCCGTCACGTAGAGGCGAGTGCCGATCGCGCAAAAAGCTATGGACTAATGGTGCGCGGCTCGTTCTCACCGAATGTTTTTCATCGAGCGATCGAACGATCGAGCCAAGATAATTAACGCGACGGCTTACATAAGGCTTAATCAATTGGCATTTTAGACATTGGGAATGTAAACCTTTCGCTTAATTCTCGGCTTGTTGACTATCTTGCTTGCGAATGTAATGAATGCTCTGCCGCCCAATGCAGCCAACCGAAATAACCAGCGGCGTAGTTATCCCGTATTGTCGTTACCTGCCATTCTTCTTTTCCGCCTACGAGATCATATACCTCCCGAAGATTCTAATTTTTTTTTTTTTTTTTTTTTTTTTTTTTTTTAATTTCTACTTACGTAAGAAAAAGGCCTACTTACGTAAGAAAAAGGCGCAAAATTGACGATTGTTTTTCATTACGTTACGTTTTGTTTTGTTTTATTTTTATATATAAAATCGTGCTTATCGTTTGTTCTATATATAATTATTGGCCAGACTGGGCCACTGGGACTAATGTTAAATTTACGTGTTTCGTTGAGGAATATTGGCTGATAATATAATATAACAATTGTTCGTTTAGGATAATGTGTTGCGACGCCAATCGAAGAATTGCATTATTTAAATGGAACGTTTGATTAATAAGAAATGCTTGGGTAGAAATTCTTACTTACGTAAGAGGCATTTCCAAAGAGAAGTAATCACTCACTTTGGTATGGACGTAGTAATGTTTTTCTCCCGAGTCTCCGTTTACGCGTATCTATCTCATTATGACATTTTAACCTCCGGTTCTTTCGTATGCTCCATAGTACGAGAAATAAGAACAAGTTGTCGATCTTATTCTATTTTCATAATTTCACCACTTCGCACGAGCCTTTCGTGAATGCATTTTCCCTGAAGACAATAATTAGTATATCTCGTTATAGCTTTCCTGCTGGAGGTCCACCGTTTTACGGCTGTTTGTTTTTCATTCTAAGAAAGGGATAAGGTCCTCATCGCGTCGAAATATCGGCCTTTTAAATAAACAATTTACGTATGTCAAAAGCACGTTTTAAAATTTCACAAACTGAGTAATAATAATTGTGCATCTGTGAAGTACTTTAGCAAGTCACTCATTTTTGCATAGTAAAGTGTATATGGACGAATAATATAGTACCAAAGGATAATATAGTTATAATTGCATATTAATTTTCAATTAAAGGACTCACTATTATAATAATGTATCTCACTGTTTAACTGTACTGTTTAGCCTTAATTATCCTTATCAGCTATTTCGCACTCGAATATGCTGTCAAGATAGCGATTTAAATACTTTTTTTTTTCTTTCTCTTTGCATAACATTAATCCGCAATAATAATCTACATTTACGAGTATTCTAATATCCCAGCGATTGATGATCAGAAGCTTAAAAGACACTGTTGTCAAGTTATGGAATTGGTTTGTCGACTTACAGATTACATATTTCTTTTATCATGCGATGTTTTTAGATTGTTCTCGCAGTCTGTTCTTGCCAATTTAATGGGCGACAGTACAACGAGTCGTCGATTAATATCTCACGTATTCTCACGAAAGAAACTCATCCAGCCTTTGTTTCATCAAGGATTACCGACTTTAATTAATGTATCGAGTCATCGGTGCCACGAATTCTTCCTGTCCCAGCCTTCGAAAAGTGCCAAGACTATGAAGATTGTGCATTCGAGCTCCATTTCGGCACGAGCCAAAATCAACCCTAACGAACATCGACCCCGTAATTATCGGAAGTCGATCGTACGAGCTTTGAGGTCCGTAGTGAGTAGCGATATGTATGGGGTTTCGCGGCTTCGGATGCGCCACATTGACAATAGAGTTTTTATAGGGGCTCGGGGTTTGAAAAGGGAATTGCGTTGGCGCGACGCAGCGGAAACGTCGAAGGGGCATGAACCACGCGCGAGGCGTCGGTCGAATGTTTTCAACAATGTGCCTAGGTTGTTCTATAATAGTACTACGCTCCAAATGATCGTGCACTCGCTCGATCTCGCTTTCATTCGGCTTTTCCGTCTGGCTTCAAAGATGACGCCTATGAAGTCAACACTTTATTTCATCGCCATCTTATTTTTCTCACACACGTGCTGTGCGCACTATACGCAGAAAGTCGTAGCAAATGCAGCCGCGGCCCTTTTCTCACCAGCCGTGCCGAAGTTCTCGCTCCTTTTTTACTTCCTGTCGCGCTATACGTCGAGACATCTTTTTCTTATTCAAATTCCTATCTATTCTGGCTTTCTCATGGCAATTTCGCTCCCTTCGAAAATCCGTCAGGGACTCTTTCAAGAAAATAACTTACCAAATGCTCTTAGTTTGTAAATTTGACGCTAATTACCGTTCGCACTACCCGTTCACGTTGCACTTTATATAACAAACCTTTTCTGACTACTCCCGAATAATAATACAACTATTCATTTAATCGATTCTCGAATAAATGTACGTCGTAAAAATTTAATAATACGAAGGAACGAATTAATTTCCTATTAGAAATTAATCATTTATTTTCCTTTAATTCGCTAACAATCATCGAGCGTTAGGCTCCCATCCATTAATCTCTCGATCTATTTAATTTACGGCCAGTAAATAAATTTAAGATTTTTCATTAGACCCTATATTGATTAAAATCATGTCGCAATATTATTATATAATCACTTAATTTCATAATTACTAATATTTCCCTAAATGCGATCATAAGTAAGTAAACTTTTTTTTTATATCCAAGCATTCTGTCAAATTTCTTATATTTTTTATAAGATCGATAGATTTTCGCTTATATTAGAACATTATTAAATTCTCATCATACTTGTAATGTTTATAATAAAGCCTTTCTTTCAGGATAATAAATTTTAATGCCCATCTCGATATAACGATGTTATAACATTAATTAATAATGATTGGATCTCTGCTTAATTCAATTTTTCAAATTCAATATTATTTTCATTTCAATGTGCGATATTAAAAGCCATGCCAAGATCTTGCCTATTATAATTTTTTAATTTTTGCCTGATTTCAAGCTGTTTTATATAAAAATAGGAAATCAATTGTGTGTTAATATTATTATCTTAAATATCTTGTATTCGTAAGAAATGCTTATTAAATAATTCAAATTAAAAAATAGCTTTGATTAAATATTGGTATATTTTATTTCTAAAATATTTATGCAATATTCAAATCACATAATTTTAAGATTCATTGTAAGATTTATTAAAGAAATTTGTAAAACTATTTAAAAATACTAATTATCGCGTTTTAAATAAAATTAAAACCTTTTAATTTTAAAACGCTAATTTCGTATAACAAAACTGACCGATACAATCGTGCAATATTATTGTGCGAGAATCCATGTCGTTGTTTATATAATTTAATGAGCGAAGCATTAAATCGTAAGAATTTAGGCAAAAGTAAAAATTAAGTTAAAATCAACGAATTCTGTGTAATATTATAATTAACAATTATTGTTAATGATATATTGTTCCATTAAAGGTAATCGCTTATGTATGAATATTTATCATCAATTACTATTAAATTATATTAAACACTATTAGGTAACTATTACGGTAATTTAAATTTATTTTTTCGGACAATTTTGATTTCCACAAAATGTCGTAAGCAACTCGAGTTGGATCAGTTGACAAATTCTTTATCGGTGAATTCATGAAAAATTATTCAACGTTTTATTCATTATGCGACTTTTAATTATTTCAAATTAAAATATGAAGCACATTTTATGTCACTCGGTAATTATAAAAGTAGAAGTTTATAAAAAAAAAATGTACATATATCTAAATAACTGATATTGTCTGCGTTGTAAATAACAATGGACTGAAGTTACATCTCAACAAAAGATTTTAAATTATTCTCTTCATTTAGTAAAATGTAGCATAATAAGTAGGCATTTGTTAATAGATAATTTATTTTTAATTTATCGATAATTAATAATATTTATAATCGACTTGACAAACCTCGTATTTACAAGTTCAGTTGCAATTAAATGCTTCATTAGTAGACTATACAATTAATAGAGAACCATCGAAATATCAGATTCCGTTCAATTAGCGATTAAGAAAGTCATAACAAAGCCGCCATACAATGCACATATCGACATCGACATCGACTGTGCAATGTTCATTAACAATATCGTTAGCACTTAATAATTCTAGCAAAACTTGGAATTCGGATTCTATCGATCCCAACATTATTCATCACCTTTCAAAAAAGATTGGTCAAAATTAAACTTGTTAAGAAAAAAGAAAAAAGAAAAAAGAAAAAACATTGGCTCGATACATCATATTGCTCTTAAGCCCCCCCCCCCCTCTCTCTCTCTCTCCCGCTGTGTCATGAATTCGCAACATGAAATCGAAGCTCTCCAGATTGCAAAGTGGTTTCAGGCAATGTCGCTGGTCTGTGGGGTGGAAAGGGGGGGGGGGCGAAAGAGGAGGGGGCGGCGCGTAATGTTTGAACATCGCACCTTGTAATAAGCTAACGATGATTTTGTTTTTATACCGATATTCTCAGCACTTGTTACTTATTGATTGGCTATGATGACTGTATGTATTATGATGAGGTCAGCCAAACCTCTGCGCACTAAGTTGATGTTATCCCGTGTTGATTTCATACATCGTACTCTTACTTGAAGTACTTTTATCCGATAGGCAAGTAACTCTATTAAATGCTTTTATTCGGTGCTTACACGACAAAAATACCACTCGGACTTTTATATTTCTAATTGATCGTAATATTCTAACATTATCTACATTGAATTATTGAGAAGTGAATTTTTTGTTCCTGATTTAGTCAATATCGTGAACTCTTTTCTACATCGGCGAGGCAAATTAAAAAATGAACGATTAAGTCGAATATGTACGATTTAACAGTCCGACTATCCTTACCAAAAAATTGCTCACAATCGGCTAATACTGGTTCATTCAGACTACATTACCACTATATTAATGCATTAAATAGGATAATAAGAGAAAGTTTTATAAGTGACGCCTAAGAGTCGTACTTCATTTATAATTCTGTTTATGAGGAGCTAAGATCCAAAAGTTTGCTGCAGATATAACAAAAAGGTTTTTGTAAATTTATTTAGAAACATAAAATTGTTAGAAAATAAAATTTTAATCATAAAACTACATATTCTTAAGACATTTTATATTTCCAAGATTATAAAATTATTACATTTCTACTTTATAAATATGTATTGTTAAATATTTGTACTGTATAGGGTCTTAAAATTTTTAATTTACAATTATCAAAATTACTGTGTACTGACTTTAAAGAAACAGGTCTCTTTTACGTTTTAAAACGACGTATTAGTCGAATGGATTATTAGCAAGAAATGTAAATAAATATTATGAAAGATAAAATTTTGTCTTTCACAGTGATCGTAATATCCTTCTAAATTCTTATAGATATAATGTTTTTATTTTGCAATGTTTTACATTGATACATTTGTACACGAATGACAGTTATATCTATATCACTTTCACGTGTCTTTTATCTGAAAAAAAAAATTAACTCTACAATTCAATAAGATAATAGTTCTTTTACTACCTAATTATTAAGTTTTAAAAATTTGCATATTAAAAAATGTGTTAAAAAATCTTTATTCTATATTTGAAAAATATAGAATATTGCAAGTTTAAAGTTGGAAATACTCATTGAAATGCTCAATGAAAACTATATTGCATTGTTAAGCACAAACACATTACTTTTTTTTTCTTTTCTTTTTTTTCTTTTTTCTTTGTTATATATAACTTTTCACTTCTATATTTTCTATGAATCTCGAAAGTGCTATAAAGATTATAATGATTTACTTTTTATATCTATCACATTTATCATAACAATTTTTAAATAATAAATTTCAGGTTAATCGTAAAGTTTTTCAATTTATAGTAAATTATAGTACTCGTATAGTAAATTATTTAATACGTATTTGTACATTCATTGGGTCTATTTACGTATATGTACACAAATTTTTGTATACTGAGTATTCTGAAATGTTATCAAACGCACTTTGTTTATTTAAGTGTATGAACATGTACAGGCTTTATTATTTGGTTGAGTATGATTAATGCTTTTATAACTTCTTCACTTGTCAATATAGCTTGTCCAAAGATAAACAATTGATTAACTTTTGGAAACAATCCGCGTATTTTTAACATTGCAAACCGTTAGATATGTCAACATTATTTTTTGCTATTTTGATGATATATTAATTTTTCATTTTAGTATCACAGGTACTTTCATTTTTTTTTTTATTAATGACATTCCCAGTAATAAATATATATATATATATATATATATATATATATATATAATCGTAATTTTTCTTCTTCAAACGAAATAACAATAACAATTTTCTATCGCTATATTTTTATTCTTCTTTTACAAACTGGCAAAGCTATGACCAACTACTTTCTTCACACTGTTGCCAATGCAATCTACCATTGATGATTATTAAGAATTTATTTTCCATTGTCGAATATCCCAAGCGAATTAGTAAGAGATTATTAATGAATAATACCGCAATGTTAAAAGTGACAGGCTAAAAATGTATAAAAACTATGAAGCTATTTTTAGATTAACAAAATTATCTCACTTGAAATATCTGATCGATTTAATTCTTGACAATATGAGATCGATCGAATTTAGTTTTAATACATTCATTTACTAAATTTATTATACATATTATTTTATTCGCCATTTACATACGCGCGTGGATGAAAATCTTTTTAATTTACAAAATCTTCGTGAAAAACAATGACTTTATAGATATATAATGGCTTTAATGTTAACAAACAAATGAGATCTTTCATATACTATTTAATTATCTAAAATATAATTTGAATAAAAAATGCTTGAGTATAGTGATTTAATATTAATTTGGACTTTTTATATCGCCTATTGTCCTTTAAAAATAGCATATATTTAAATAAATTTTAATATAAATTTCTAATAAATTGTAATGATAAATCTTGTTAATTCTTATTTTGAATTATTGCGCAGTAGTAATTGCATTATTCATTCATCAATCATATATTCATAATTTGGCGTAAAAATCATTAGAATATTTTAATATAAACGTAAGTTAATAATTCTTTTTTTTTTTTTTTTTTTTTTTTTTTTTTTTTTATTTTTTTAAATATTTAATTTGATATATAAATATGCTTTTTTATTATTAATATCCGGGATGAATCGTGATAGAAAAATAAGTCTACTTTTTACAAGCAGGAATTCAATTTAAAATGCAAAGCATCCTTTGTTTCAATATCCCAACTGATTTACATTATATTTGTAAAATTGTAATTTTGTTATTTGGAAATTTTGTTAGTAGTTAATTACTACTTAGCATACGATTTTGTTTTATTATTTCAAGGTTATATAGAGAAATTCAAGGCCATTTAGAGAAATAATCATATTTTTCATTTTAATAATTATTTTATAAATTTATTCTGCTCATTTATTTTTCATTTTATAACTGTTTCATTTGTTATTGATTTCTATAACAATTTTTAAATTAATTTCATCCTATATTACTTGCATTACTTGCACGGAATATTTTATATTTTATTTTATACTTTTTTAATAAAATAACAAAAACCATATAGAAGTATAAATTCATTACTTTTTTAATAATATTGTCGTTTTTTTATATTATATGTGGACTTAATCAATAATTTTTACATATATTGCAATTGTTTTTAATATAGGAATGCTTATGAGGTCAAAGAATTATTTAAGCAGAAATATCTTCTAGAAAATATTTATTTAGAGTTAGTTGATTGATGCCGATAACGTAATAAATACTGACTGAAAGCCTCTACCTTCAATGTCTAAAAATACGTTTTCATGCCACATAACAAAAAAAAAAAATATTAAAATTTTTCCATTTAAAAATGATTTATGGTTAGTGTTAAAGTATTTAGGAAATTTTTAGATATGTAATTGTTATTATTTGTAATTATTATTATCATAATTTGCACTTGTATAAATTATTTACAAACAATTTTTAAAAACCATACATTTTTCATAATTTAATTTAGAATTTGAATAAAGTTAAAACTTATTTTTTATATGTTTAGTACATTAAACAAAGAATAAATTTTTCTAATCGAGCGGAATAGAGATTTTAAATTGTTCCATCTATCGAATACTTAATACATTTATAGTTCAGATGTATTTTCAGTGGTACATAGAACTAAGATGTATTTGCATATATGATTTTATTATTTACATTTAATTAAATAAACATTTGAAATATAAATTATATTTCAAACGAGGTATTTCATTCTAACGAGAATGAAAGATTCTCGATGCAAATAAATGTATATTGGTCAATCCGATAAAAAAAAAAATTGATATAATGATTGGCTAAACACCGTAAATCAGTAGGTTATTTTACATTTAAACTTGCAATTTATACATTTTCCGACTATTCGTGAAATACAATAACTAAATTTCAATATTTTGAAGTAAAATCAGCTTTATTAATTGAACATATTTTTCTAGTGGAATTGTAATAGAAGGCAAATGATATGGTATCATTAAATTCAATTATATGTATAATTAAAGGCTCGATTACGTAATATCTTATTGCTATAAATCCAAATGCATATATTCTCAAATAGTTTTTATTCGCTGTAAAGTAAATTGTGGTGTAAAAGAAGCGTCTGCTTTTTTGACAATTCAACGAGGGCATTTAATGGATGAGAGCAATTTCATTTCGTGCACACCAACACAGTCTTTCAATCTTCTCAGTCTGTCTTTCTCTCTTGTTGTCTTTGATAGTAACCCTGTCGCAGTTTAATTTAAGGTACTGATCGCGTCCATCCATTCTCCATTCACGATCCTATCTAATACACCGACGGGATGACAACGTCGACGACGACGACGACGACGACGACGACGACGACGACGACGACGACGACGACGACGACGACGACGACGACGACGACGACGACGACGACGACGACGACGACGACGACGACGACGACGACGACGACGACGACGACGACGACGACGACGACGACGACGACGACGACGACGACGACGACGACGACGACGACGACGACGACGACGACGACGACGACGACGACGACGACGACGACGACGACGACGACGACGACGACGACGACGACGACGACGACGACGACGACGACGACGACGACGACGACGACGACGACGACGACGACGACGACGACGACGACGACGACGACGACGACGACGACGACGACGACGACGACGACGACGACGACGACGACGACGACGACGACGACGACGACGACGACGACGACGACGACGACGACGACGACGACGACGACGACGACGACGACGACGACGACGACGACGACGACGACGACGACGACGACGACGACGACGACGACGACGACGACGACGACGACGACGACGACGACGACGACGACGACGACGACGGCAACGACGTTGCTCATCTCCAAGATCTATTTCTGGCAGTATTCTAGTCCAAGTTGTGCGCTCCTGGTAGAAGCTTCGACACGCGAAAATTTCGTGGATTTCGCTCCCCCCGACGTTACAACTGTCCCGTTGTGGTTAACCGAAAAAGAGAAAACGCAAGAAAAACAGTTAGATAGATAGACAGACAGATAGGAAGAGAAAGAGAGAGAGAGAGAGAGAGAGAGAGAGAGAAAGGGAGTGAAGCAAGTGGAAAGCAAAAACGATAAGGAATGAACAACGACCCGAGCGTGCGTTTGGCTCTAGGCAAAACTGTAAATAACCAAGCCGGAGATTCGTGAATAGAGAGAGAGAGAGAGAGAGAGAGAGAGAGAGAGAGAGAGAGAGAGAGAGAGACACAGACAGACAGAGAGACACAGGGCAATCAGACAGAGAGAGAGAGAGAGAGAGAGAGAGAGAGAGAGACAGATACAGACAGACAGACAGACAGACGGACAATCAGACAGAGAGAGAGAGAGAGAGAGAGAGAGAGAGAGATAGAGAGTGCGTAACAATTACGTTTTATACGTGGTAAATTAATGCTTCTATCAGTAGTAAAGAATACTCAGAAAAGAAGGGACAAAAGTTTTTGTCGACAACAATAGTAGTAAATGCGCGAGGTTTTTAAACACCTGTCGTTACCTAATTAGTTTTGTCTTCTCTTTTCTTCTTTCCCGTTTTCTTTTTCATTCTTAATTATATTTTTAACGGGCAGTCGCGAGGCATCGAAGGACTCTTTTAAGCCGACTTATTTGTTATTTTGACATATACTCGACATGCAGTGGCGCCGACTAATTAAAGTCAATCGCGTCATCGGCTCGTCAAAACACGCTTTGCTTTTTACAAGGTACCAAGATGGTACGAATCAAGGTTCTATAGACGTTGGAGGGGGTATCGAGGCTTTTTTTATACGGCTCGGTTCGCTCATTTTTCCGAATCACGACCACTGTGTTATGATTATTTTATCGCGATGGCTGTGCTATGATAATATCTGCTATTTTCCCTTACTACTGAGAAGAATAAAAAAAAGTGCCCAGTGATTGAGAAATATCGGGGGTGTCGCGGAAACCTGCCTTTCGCGGATAATCCGTTCGAGCCCATGAGTCTTTTTGTAATTGTGTCATGGGTAAATGCAACGATTGGTTAATTATATTGAGGTGCAGCCCGACAATGCACGACCCAATAATGCTAAACCGTCTTAGCTTAGGGGATTCGTAGCGACAGTGGCGAGCTTTTATCTAAAATTAAAGTCACTCTTTTTTTTTTTTTTTTTTTTTTTTTTTTTTTTTTTTTACATAACTGCTCTACTGAGTGCGTTTATTTCAGTTTGGACGAGACTGATCGATTGCTCGCAAAAAATATTAAGTGCTAAGACAAATAAGACGAGTGAGGCCACGACGAGATGGTCGAGCTTCAAAAGGGTGCTCGAACATAGCGAAATGAAAGTTGCGATAAAAATATAAAAATCTTTGTAAGTAAGCTGGAAACCGATTTGTTGTTAACCGCTCGACTTCTGAAAGGTGAAACTTTGCATTGTTTTATTTGAAAACTCTATTTTTATGTTTAGCAATTTTTAAAAATACGAATAACGCGTTACATAAAGACCTTCCTAACTAGAGGCATTACGTAAAATGATGGCCTTTTTTCGAAATAGAACAGCTTCTTAAATAGAAAAAAGAGAGCGGCCGGGGGCGACAATTTTCCACTCGGTCGTATCTGAGATTGAATTTCCGATACGCGGAGGGAGGCTATGCGAAGAGAAGCCGATAGGCCAGAGGTCTCGAACATTAAAGAAAAATTACTTTGCCTGCTTGGCGGATATTAAGCATAATTCGACTCGAATGAGCGCGGATGGCGGGGGGGGGGGATGGGCAGGGTAGCGGTGGCGCGGATGCAGGGTCGTGAAGCGTTCGGACGAATGTGCGGGACTCGCCGCTGAGGTCTCACAAAGTTTAACGAACGTCTCTCTCTCGTTTTGCAGCTCCACCGGGGGAGGAGGACGAGGAGCCCTCGGGGACATGCAACGGCTACATCAAGTCGGGGCACGAGCACGGAAAGGAGCGCAACGGGTACGGGTCGGGTTCGGCCTGGCTGAAATCTCGGCATGGAAGCGGCGGAAGTAGCGGTAGCAACGGTCAAAGCAGCGGGACCAGCGGCTACGGGAGCGGCGGCTATCGCGCCGCTCGCCAAGAGTCCGGCAAGCTTTCGGACCAGCAGAATGACAAGGTTACCTTCAACGAGGACGAGTACACGAGGATCACTGCGCCCCGGCTCGACGTCCTCTTCAAGAAGAGCTACCTTCAAAACAAGTCCTGGACGAACATGAACAGCATGAGTGCCACGCCATCGACCACCGGGAGCCAATCGGCCTCGCACTCCACCGCAGGTAGAGGTATACCCGGGATCAACATCCGCGGACTCGGCCGCCCACTCATCCATCCATTCGCCCACTCTGTCCTTCGCCGCTCTAGCTCTATCTCGCGCTCGCGTCCAAGAGCCCCGATCAACCCATTTCTCGATTCTCTAGCTAATGCCACATCGCAACTAATAATGATACTTATTGCCATATTACATTGTCGTAATCGTTCGTTATTATTGCTCATGAGATATGGTCGTCGTTATTGTTCTCGAGGTCATTTACGAGTAAAATTAATTCGAAAATAAGCGTTGCTTCGCTGGCCATTTCACGAGGAAAATTACATCGCTTGCGATAAAGCTGTTTGCGGGCGCGCATGCATCCTCGATAAATCGCACGTGAGGTAATTTTGATAAATATGTGAAAGCCGTGGTAATGGCATGAAGCGGAGTGGCGTAATCGTGGACGGAAGCCGAGGCAAGGACTCGCTCATCTTCCCGACACTTTAGACATGAATTTAAATGCAAACGTTGCTCGTTACAGATGGCAGCGAGGGGGCGGAAGATCAACAGCTGCTGGACAGCATGACAACAGGAAAGTTCGAGGTTAGTTACGGGACGTACTACGATCACAACAACGGTTACTATTACGATTACCCGATGATGCTGGTGGCGCCGGAAATGCCCGATCAGATGGGTTCGAACATTATAACGGCGATACCTTGTACCCCGGTACCCCTGAGGCCAATCGAATGGGTTAATCCTGTTTTCGTGCCCAAGCTTGCTTCCCAGCAATATTGTTACGTCGATCATCAGGTGAGAAAAGTATTTTGTTCGATTAGTGATTCGGTGGGGCGCGTGTACTTAGTTAATTGTCAAGTGCGACTTGGATCTCGGCTGGCTCGAGCTCGAGCTCGAGCTTCGCGGAATATTACTAGAATTTATTAAAAAAAAAAATATCATACGAGTCGACAAAATTGATGGAGAGTCAGCCTCGTCTTTTACAACTATTCATTATACGCGATTAAAGTGACATTTGAAGCTGCCATCGAAAATATTCAACAATTCACCACTTATTTCGTACTCACTCATACATAATCTTTAACGGACACACGAAGCTTATTCAATTCAATCAAAGTTGGATATTTGCTGTCGACATACCACTAAGCTCGATAGCCTATTGGCTTATGTAATAAATAAAACGGCAAAATACAAAAATCAGTCGTACAATTACAACGTACAACGACAACATACAACGTACACAAAAAGCAATTGCTTTTGCAATTAATCATGTTGTAATTGGTCGAAAGTTCCATGTCGAGCAGATATCACACCAAGAAAAACGGGCTTGGTTATGTTTATTTGACCAGTCGTTCCTCTGTAAATATTATCTGTAAATGCATGCTCAGTATTAATAATGTAGCGTCTAGAAGACAGACAGACAGACAGACAGTGGCAGTCGCAAAGAATTGCCGTCGTCACGCGCAACTCCTTTTTTGAGCACAAAGACAAAGCTAAAAGTACAGAGGGAACGTCGGTAAGGGCACTAGGGTGGGCTGAAGAAAGCCAAGGGAAGTATTGACGAATAGTTGGGACACCCGTAGGTGAGCTCGGGCCGCGATTGTGCGGCTTTGGTCGACGGTCAGGGTGTACCGCTGGGTGCAATGGAGCCATCAACGGAGGCGAACGGTGTTTTGGCGAGCGAGATTCTCGCGGACGAGCCCGAGGATGCGGAGAAGGAGGTGGGGAAGGAGCCGGGAGAGGAGGAGGAGGCGCTCGATCCGACTCTTAAATCTATCGATGAGATGAATGGACTGGAGTACGCTGAGATGCCGTACATAGAGACGCTGCCTCCCCAGCCACTGCATGTGGCACACATAATTCCCCAGCCGATGGGCCAGCCGTACCTCTATCCCGGGCAGTACATGTTTGGACCACCAATGGCCAACGTCAACGGTTAGTCTTCTCTTTGGTCCATTAATCTCGATAGTTTCAGCGCTCGGGCAACCAAGGTTATGGGGAATCGCGCGTCGACTCGCGCCTCCCCTGAGGAAGTGCACAGACGTACGCGTCCCTGCTCCCTTGATGGCGGCAACTTTTACCCTCGGTCCTCTGTTCTTCCACGCACACCACCCTCCCTCCCGCCCTTCCTCCACCCCTACCCCTACCCCGACTCGCTCTCGCTCTCACTCTCACTCTCACTCTCACTCTCACTCGCTCTTTCTCTATCCATTCAACTTTCACACCATCCTCTTCCAAAGATAATGTAAAATAGTTATTAAGATAAGAAAAGCGAGAGTTTAAGCATTGTTTGCCATGCCATGAGAGCTGTAGCTAGTGATGTTTGCTTGAGCTCGTAGCCGTAGGCTTGACCGTATCTGTTTCTAATGTTAACCGAGAGCAGTGTCGCTCGGATCTCGCGCGGCTAAGGGCTTCGGACGTCCTCAGGTTTATGACTGTTGTTGCCCTGTCCACCGACATGATTGCTGTATCGTAAGCGCAGTACCTCTACCACATTCAAGGTAAAAGGTAAATCACTTGCCGGGCGGCATTTGTCCTCCAACCACTTTGGACGCGCTCATCCTCAAAACTTTACACTCTCTTATAATCCTTATTTCTTCTTCTCTCTCTCTCTCTCTCTCTCTCTCTCTCTCTATCATTCAATGTGTATTGTCTGCGTGTGCGCGTGCGTACGTATGCATATCCATCTTATCTATACCTCACTTTGGCTTGCACTCTTAGCCTCCCATCGATAAAGAAAGCATTGCGTATGCCTGAGTGTGTATTATACGCGCGCGCGCTCGCAATTTTCATCAATTTCATCGCTTGTTTGCTGATTTCGCATGGAGGGCGATGCACGCTGTAATTATTCATGCTTCTCCATCTCGAGCATTAGCTTGGTCAAAGTGTATTATAGATAAAAGAGTATCGTAAGGAAAAGGGTAGGGGATTAGTGCGCAGTCAATATAACGGCGCTAGCTGGGCTGATAAGAATGACGTTAACGACTCGTAACTGAACGAAAGATTGCGTTTGGCAGTGCGTTTGGCATAGCGCTGAGCTCTAAATAAAGACATTAAAAATAAAAAACAAGACGGCGATCCATCGCGTACGGCATTGCTAGTGGCTCACGGATCGCCGAATAAAGAAACGACGACGCTAGTAAAAAGTCAAGCGCAGTCTTTACGAGGCATGAATAAGATGGGAGTCATTTTGGATCCTTTCATTTGGCAAATCGATATTCTTATTCTTTTTAATGCTCTGCTCTTTTACGCTCTTTTGCTTTTTTTTATACCATATCAACACACTGGTCTCTTTCTTTAGTCTTTTTCTTGTTTTCATAATTGTTGCTCCGATCTCTCTCTCTCTCTCTCTCTCTCTCTGTCTCTCTCTCT